>NW_023595962.1:25049945-25094945 GCF_011947565.3 Pollicipes pollicipes
GTATACTGGCGCCGCATCCTGTCTGGCCACGTTCCCCTTGGGACAGTAAAGGCTCGCCTCAGATGCCTGTTCCCGTGACCTCACGAGGCCACTCCCCAGGTCAAGGGGCGGGGCAATGACCGTACTACCAGGGGGGGGGGGGGGGGTCGAGATGGGCACGCGTCCGGGTACCCAGACGGATCCCACCGTTAAAGACGTGGGCCACGTTATCCAAGGATCCCAAAAGGATCCGAAGTCCGCCCTTGAGATCCAAATATGTCTCTGGTCTGTCACTCCAGTCGTTTTCGGCTACGCCTCCTACCGCAAACACGGTTGATGGCGCCACTAAAGACCAGATCGCGTACAAGCGTCGTGCGACACCCAATAGACCTCTGGTGGCCCGCGCGCTCGCGGGGCCTTATCATCGCGTCTCTGTGCGAGTGGTCGCGTTAAGAGGGCGACGCCGCGGCTCGGGCCGACACTTCATATCGCACCTCCGCACGGCGACGGTGATCTCAGCAGGGCCGAGTCAACAGACGGCGGCGCTATCTGCCGCCGCGGCCGGCCGGCCAGCGGCGCCCTCCGGGGACGCCTACTCTCTGGAGTCGTCTCTTCCCGGCTCGCTGCCCCGGCTTATGCAGGCGTTTGTGGCCTCTGTTGCGGACGCAGGGGCTGGTCTGAATGGCTCGTCCCCCACACTGACTGGTCCTTGGTGGTCCGGGCACTGTGACGGGCCGGACTCCGAAAAGTCAATCCACGGTTCACTGGAGCTGATGATTCGGATGCGCAAGTTCCAAGAAGATCTTAAATCAGACAACGGATCTTTAAATCATAAAACGAGGATTTCAATCACGAAGGTCATTCCCAGGCTCACTTTTCTCTCATTGTGCTGAACACAAGACGCGGCTCCTGGTCCTCCCATGGGCTTAGAGTCATCATCCTTTGAGTAAGAACATGTTAAGATTTTGATGGAGGTCCAAGTGTATTCAAATATGTATGGATCCAGAGTCGGAATCTGAATCCGAATACACCTTGCCGAGGGTTCGAATCCCGCAATTCCGCGAGTCCTCAGCTTGGATGGAAAGCGACCCGACCGTCCCTCCTCGTCACTGTCCAGGAGCCGCCCATGGCACCGCACCGAATCGTGGCGGGACGACACTGCTGAGGGCCGGACGTGACTTGGCGACAGACGCGACAGGCCGGTCCGATCGGCTGCGCCAGCAGGGGCGTACCCAGGCCACCGTCTGGGGGAGGGCAGGGCGTGCTCAGGTCGTCATGCGGGGAGAGCAGAGGCGTATCCACCCTATCGTCTGGGAGAGGGCAGAGACGTGCTCAGGTCATCATGCGGGGAGAGCAGGGACGTACCCAGGCTGCCGTCTGGGAGAGGGCGGGGGCGTGCTCAGGTCATCGTCTGGGGAGGGCAGGGGCGTGCTCAGGTCATGGTCAGGGAGGGCAAAGGCCGCACCATGTGCCTCCATCGGAAAAGGACAGAGCCGCGTGCTGATCAAACGATCCACGGCCAGCGCTGACGAGCTAAATAAGCGGTCGCACGGTGATATGGCGTAGACGGAGGCCGCCGAACGAGCGAGTGCCGGGCCGCATGGCGTTGCCAAGCGGCGGACTGCTACCGAGCCGGTCCAGGCGGCTCGAATGTTTACCAAGGCCCCTCCCCCCTCCCCAACACCCTCCTCACGTCTCGGCGCATGTTTTGACCTTGAATGACGTGATCTCACTGTTTGGAATTGGAATGAAGTGGGTGGAGTGAAAGGAGTGTATTATTCGTGGTATGTCCACGGCGGGTGGATTAACTCATTAATCGGCGGGCACAGACGGGCGGGCTAATGGAATTGGTTCCGAAATGCCTTGCAAATTGTGCGATATGATTTTCCACCTCATGTGTGAAAAACATAACAATCATTTTGGATAATCGAGAGCATATGGCGAACTGGACACTCGAGGAAAATTGGGAGCGAGAGGAGCCGTGGACGTGGGAGTATGGCTATAGAGAGAGCCATGAGCATGATACAGGCGCACGGAGACACGATTTCCCAAATCAGGTTCTGGATGGGACCGAGAAGCCAGCAGCTCTTCAAGGGTGTGCGTCATTAAAATCGAAGCGTTCAGAGGCGTGACCACTTGCTTTGGCTTTGTTCCGGAGAGATAACAAAATCCGCGGATGAACTGCGGCAGCTGGCTTTGGTTTGCAGTCACCTCCCGGAAAAAGTTCTGGACGATGGCGCGATGACGACTGGAGCGGAGGATGCGCTCGCAATTCTCTGGCGTCACCCAGTGTCACCTGACGTCACCATCTGACGTCACCCAGTGTGACCTGACATCATCCTCTGGCGTCACCCAGTGCCACCTAACGTTACCCTCTGGCGCCACCAAGTGTCACCTGACGTCACCTTCTGACGTCACCCAGTGCCACCTGACGTCACCTTCTAGTGTCACCCAGTGCCACCTGACGTCACCCCAGCTTTCCCCATAAACCTGCCGCCGCAGCAGGCAGGTGAAAAGGCTTCAACTCGTCGGTTGCACAGCTGTCCCGCAAACACCCACGCATCCGTATTGCATTCGTTTCATGTTTTCTCTCGGCTTTCCATCACGACATTCGGGCGGAACGCGTCGTCAGACTTTGAGCCCTGCGTAGTTTGCCGATTCCTTATCCCCGCCCGAGATAGAAAACACTTTCCAAGCATCTCGCCTTCAAACCAAAGCGATTTGCCTGAGAGCTTCCAGCGGGCGCGGGCCGCAGACGGGTGGCTGAGTGGCGGGGCGTCCGCCGCCGGCCAGAGACGGCGGCCGCGCCCGGGTGGCTGAGTGGTGGGGCGTCCGCCGCCGGCCAGAGACGGCGATATGTGTGAACCGGAGCGGCGGCGGACGCCCGGTCCGCCTCAGCTTGTAGGTCGGGCGAGTGGGCGGTGGGTCGCGGTCTCCATGGCGGTGGCGACCTTTTTGTTATTGTTGGGAGAGGCGGTCAGAATTAAGCGTTCCGCCTTTGCGCCGATCCACTCATCACGTCATGTATTGCTTCTCGGTCACAACCGAACATGAACGACAACAACAACAGCACTGAAGCACGCCCTCGAGGACGGTGCAGGTGTCAGGAAGGACACTGTCCCGCTGGCGGTAGCTGGCCACATTGGTCCAGAATCGCATTATTTCGCCACCCAGTCTTTGCTACGTCACACATTGTCCGCGATCGGTGCACCTGACCACGGCGTCACCATCAGCGACCCAGACGTGGTCATCTGCTCCGACCAAACCCGTGACCCTGGCCCAGAACTCCGGAACTCCGGCCCAGGGTTCTTGACCTCGAATACTAACCGGGGACACCGACCAAAGCTTTGGACCCAGGACCATGACTCGGGACCATGACCCAGACCTGGTCCCCTACGGATGACGTCCGCCGCACCCAGACCCCGACATCGACCGGTGATCCCTGACCCAGATCTGGACATTGACCGGTGACCCTTGACGTCGACCGGTGACCTCTGACCTGGACCCGGGCATTGGCCGGTGACCTCTGATCCAGGCCTGAAAATTGATCTGTGACCTATGACCCAGATCTAGACAACGGCCAGTGACCTCTGACCCAGTCCCTGGCATTGACCGGTGACCTTTGACGTCGACTGGTGACCTCTGACCCAGACCCAGACATTGAACGGTGACCTCTGACCCAGACCCGGACATTGACCGGTGACTTCTCCCCCAGGTGGCCACCATGCGGACGGTGGCCGAGGACAACTTCGGTGTGCACCGGCCGGCCGGTCAGCCGGCCGTGCCCGTGCGCCGCTTCACTCTCACCAACCCAGCGGGCACCGAGGCACAGGTCATCAACTACGGCGCCCGGCTGACCTCACTCAAGGTCAAGGACAAGCACGGTCGGCTGGTGGACGTGGTGCTCGGAGAGGACTCGTACGAAAAGTACGTCAGCAACACGTGCTATTTCGGCTGCACGGTCGGCAGGGTGGCCAACCGCATCGCCGGGGGAAAGTTCGTCCTCAATGGCCAGGAGGTCAACGTCAAGGTCAACCGGCCGCCGGTACACCTGCACGGCGGTCAGGTCGGCTTCGACAAGCAGCTGTGGGGCTCGCACGTGGAGGGCGACAGCGTCACCTTCACCTACGTCAGTCGCCACGGTGAAGAGGGTTATCCAGGACAGCTGACGACGCACGTGACGTATCAACTGACGGATGATAACCAGCTGACGATCCGCTATCGGGCGATGAGCGACCGGCCGACGCCGGTCAACCTCACCAACCACACCTACTGGAACCTGGCCGGCCACGGCGCTGGTCGCGACGAGCTCCTGCGTCACCAGGTCACCATCAACGCCGCCACGTACCTCGAGGTGGACGAGAACTGTCTGGTGACCGGTCGCCAGTGCTCGGTCAACGGCAGCGGTTACGACTTCCGCGTATCGCGCCCGCTCAGCGAGGCGCTGGCCGCGCTGCCACCTGGGGGCGGCTTCGACAACAACTACTGCCTGGAACGGCCGGGAGATGGCGGGGTGGGCACAGCGGCCCGCGTCGTCAGTCCCGACTCGGGCGTCGCCATGGAAGTGCTGACCGACCAGCCGGGCGTGCAGTTCTACACGGGGAACTTCTTGCCGGCCGACGGCGCGCCGGGAAAAGAGGGCGCCACCTACGGGCGCCAGGGCGCCTTCTGCCTGGAGACTCAGAAGTATCCCGATGCGGTCAACCACCCCGAGTTTCCCAGCACGATCGTGAACCCGGGAGAGCTCTACCAGCACACGTGCATCTATCAGTTCTCGGTGGACAACTCGTGCTGAATGCAGCGTGGACGCCACCGAGGCGGGTCGCAGATGGCGCTGGTGTGTCGGCGGTGCGGCGTTTCCGGCGCGGTAGTCCAGTTCAGGGTCCAGGCGGTGCGTGATAGACTAGGGGTGGCGTCGTTTGTCGCTCAGTGGCTTAACTGAGCAAGTTAACAGGTGTTGATTCAGCTTCTAATTGGGTTTGACGGCGTGTATTTCCTCCGGTTTCGGTTAGCCAGCTGCAGGCTGTGGCGAACTCTTTCTATCCGCTGTCGGAAAAACACGGCGACATGGCCGGGGCCGCGGATACAGGTGGATACCTGAAAATCTGCCTCACTGCCGGAGACTCGGGTTAAGACCAGAATTGAGGACAAGTGGATGTTGCAAACACGCTCATGTGATGCTTTCAGTCAACTGCCGATGCGAACTAAAACGCCATGTAAATACTGGCCGTGCGGCTTTAAGACCAGTCCGTTGCAAATGCGGCAGCTAACCGCCTGCTGGGATGGCCTAGCCTGCCTCATTTTTACACATCAAAATGATGCCGAGGCGAATCACGGAGCCGAGTGCAGTTGTGGTTCTCCCTAGCACTGGCGTGCAGTAGGCCGGCCTTATGGCGTCGAGCTCGCGGCGGCAGACGGACGGAAGAAAAGCGAGAGGGACAGCGAGCTCACACCTGGGCCACGTTAGAATCCGGGGGACCGTGCGTGGAGTCTGCACTGGAGTCAGGGATGTGGTAGGTAGACGGTGGTGCGAGTGTCGACCGCGCTGTAATGATAATAAAACGAGTGGTGTGACAAAAGATGGTTTGGACCGGGCGAGGACAGAAGACGTTTCCCAAAATCACGAGCAAGTGATACAAACGCTTCGAAGCACTTTCGCAAAATGATCACTGACAATGGCTATATAAAGACCCACATCTCATGGATCAGCACGCCTTGAGCGCCAACAGATGACATTACCGGCCACTGTGCGAATAAGTCAGTAGGCACCCGCAGGAGGGCTGAAGGCATGCAGACGGTTTGTAAACGGGACGCTGGGGCTCAGAGGGTGCCCGGCTCCGCTGGAGTTCCCTTTAAGCTGAGAGTGCCCGCAGAATGCTAGGAGGAGGGGGAGGGGGAGGACACTGTTCGCCACGTGCGCGCATGTCCCCCGGTCCGTGTTTTCCCACGTTTGCTGTCGCTGTCAGCAGAACGGCCGACCTGACCCATGGCAAGCCGCAGGTGATCATGCTCTCACGCGTCACCCGCTCCCGTCTGCCGGCAGGACTGCCGTCATCATGAGCGGAATGAATGACCTGACGATGGCGAACCCCCTGTTCGTCACCTTTCTCTTCTACGCCGCCATCCTGGTGCTGAAGACGGTGCTGATGTCGCTCGCCACCGCCCGCCACCGCATTGGCAAGAAGGTCAGTAGCAGTCAGTGGCCGTGGCGAAGAGGATCTTGCTCCAGATGGTGAGCTGGGAGCAAAGTCAGGCTCGACGTCGTTTCTGTCTATGTGACGTCGCGGGTCCGCTGCCAGGCTTTCCAGGTCAGGATTGTTCGGAGCTGGCATGTCAGGTCTGCCCCGTCCCGAGTTCGCCGTCCGTGGTAGCAGTGTAGACATGCCAGGTCTGCCCCGTCCCGAGTTCGCCGTCCGTGGTAGCGGTGTAGACATGCCAGGTCTGCCCCGTCCCGAGTTTGCCGTCCGTGGTAGCGGTGTAGACATGCCAGGTCTGCCCCGTCCCGAGTTCCCCGTCCGTGGTAGCGGTGTAAATATGCCAGGTCTGCCCCGTCCCGAGTTCGCCGTCCGTGGTAGCGGTGTAGACATGCCAGGTCTGGCCCCGTCCCGAGTTTGCCGTCCGTGGTAGCGGTGTAAATATGCCAGGTCTGCCCCGTCCCGAGTTCGCCGTCCGTGGTAGCGGTGTAAATATGCCAGGTCTGCCCCGTCCCGAGTTCGCCGTCCGTGGTAGCGGTGTAAATATGCCAGGTCTGGCCGCGTCCCGAGTTCGCCGTCCGTGGTAGCGGTGTAGATATGCCAGGTCCGCCCCGTCCCGAGTTCGCCGTCCGTGGTAGCGGTGTAGATATGCCAGGTCCGCCCCGTCCCGAGTTCGCCGTCCGTGGTAGCGGTGTAGATATGCCAGGTCTGCCCCGTCCCGAGTTCGCCGTCCGTGGTAGCGGTGTAAATATGTCAGGTCTGCCCCGTCCCGAGTTCGCCGTCCGTGGTAGCAGTGTAGACATGCCAGCTCTGCCCCGTCCCGAGTTCGCCGTCCGTGGTAGCAGTGTAGACATGCCAGCTCTGCCCCGTCCCGAGTTCGCCGCCCGTGGTAGCGGTGTAGACATGCCAGCTCTGCCCCGTCCCGAGTTCGCCGCCCGTGGTAGCGGTGTAGATATGTCAGGTCTGCCGCGTCCCGAGTTTGCCGTCCGTGGTAGCAGTGCAGACATGCCAGGTCTGCCCCGTCCCGAGTTCGCCGTCCGTGGTAGCAGTGTAGACATGCCAGCTCTGCCCCGTCCCGAGTTCGCCGTCCGTGGTAGCGGTGTAGACATGCCAGCTCTGCCCCGTCCCGAGTTCGCCGCCCGTGGTAGCGGTGTAGATATGCCAGCTCTGCCCCGTCCCGAGTTCGCCGTCCGTGGTAGCGGTGTAAATATGCCAGGTCTGCCCCGTCCCGAGTTCGCCGTCCGTGGTAGCAGTGTAGACATGCCAGGTCTGCCCCGTCCCGAGTTCGCCGTCCGTGGTAGCGGTGTAAATATGCCAGGTCTGTCCCGTCCCGAGTTCGCCGTCCGTGGTAGCAGTGCAGACATGCCAGGTCTGCCCCGTCCCGAGTTCGCCGTCCGTGGTAGCAGTGTAGACATGCCAGGTCTGCCCCGTCCCGAGTTCGCCGTCCGTGGTAGCGGTGTAAATATGCCAGGTCTGCCCCGTCCCGAGTTCGCCGTCCGTGGTAGCTGTGCAGACATGCCAGCTCTGCCCCGTCCCGAGTTCGCCGCCCGTGGTAGCGGTGTAGATATGTCAGGTCTGCCGCGTCCCGAGTTTGCCGTCCGTGGTAGCAGTGCAGACATGCCAGGTCTGCCCCGTCCCGAGTTCGCCGTCCGTGGTAGCAGTGTAGACATGCCAGGTCTGCCCCGTCCCGAGTTCGCCGTCCGTGGTAGCAGTGCAGACATGCCAGCTCTGCCCCGTCCCGAGTTCGCCGCCCGTGGTAGCGGTGTAGATATGCCAGGTCTGCCCCGTCCCGAGTTCGCCGTCCGTGGTAGCAGTGTAGACATGCCAGCTCTGCCCCGTCCCGAGTTCCCCGCCCGTGGTAGCGGTGTAGATATGTCAGGTCTGCCGCGTCCCGAGTTTGCCGTCCGTGGTAGCGGTGTAAATATGCCAGGTCTGCCCCGTCCCGAGTTCGCCGTCCGTGGTAGCGGTGTAGATATGCCAGCTTTGCCCCGTCCCGAGTTCGCCGTCCGTGGTAGCGGTGTAGATATGCCAGCTCTGCCCCGTCCCGAGTTCGCCGTCCGTGGTAGCGGTGTAGATATGCCAGCTCTGCCCCGTCCCGAGTTCGCCGCCCGTGGTAGCGGTGTAGATATGCCAGGTGTGCCCCGTCCCGAGTTCGCCGCCCGTGGTAGCGGTGTAGACATGCCAGGTCTGCCCCGTCCCGAGTTCGCCGCCCATGGTAGCGGTGTAGATATGCCAACTCTGCCCCGTCCCGAGTTCGCCGCCCGTGGTAGCGGTGTAGATATGCCAGCTCTGCCCCGTCCCGAGTTCGCCGTCCGTGGTAATATTGCAGTGAGTGGTATTCAGCTGTTATGTGTGATAGCTGGAACAGCTTGTCGCATGGTATGTGATTTCTTCCGTTTTGTGCCGTATGAACCCGCGCCTTAGGTTAGTGGGCGAGCTGAAATATGTATCCGTGTTGATCAGGCGATCGTGACTTTTAAATTCAGCGTCGTCAAACCGCCATTGTTGCCGCACAAGGTGTGTGCTATACAACGCCGTGCTTCTGCCAGCCAAGTTTTACCCGTGCGCTTAAACCGGACGTCGTAATGCCCACCGCGCAGGCCTGTTGCGTTCGCTTCGCACCGTCACCGCTCGCTGTGTAGGGGTGAGCCAGTCACCTCCATTATTATGGTATCTAGACGATACGACGATATTTATACGTGGCACGCGATTATGTCTGCGAAAATGTCCGAACCTGCAGATTCAGGCATCGGTCCACCGAAACTTGAGAGGGAGATAATCTTGTCCCAGGGCTCACGGTAAATAGCGCCGAGGTGGTCAGTCTTACCTCCTTCGCCAGTCTTCAGATATGTGAAGTGCCCCTTTTCCAAAAGCCTTTGCAAGTGACCCCACCACACGGCGCACAAGTGACATCACGTGCCATGTTGTGTCGTAGGAAGTCTGGAGATGGACATCAATGCGAGAGGCCAATAGTATCGCAGTATTGCGTCAAGTGCTTACGTGCTGGAAGTGGCGGACATGTCGCGCCTCGTCCATCGGAAGCTACACCCCACAGCCTGATCTACACACACACACACATATATATATATATATATATATATATATATATATATATATATATGTGTGTGTGTGTGCCGTGTGTGTGTGGGTGTGTGTGTGTGTGTGTGTGTGTGTGTGTGTGTGTGTGTGTGTGTGTGTGTGTGTGTGTGTGTGTGTGTGTGTGTGTGTGTGTGTGTGTGTGTGTGTGTGTGTGTGTTGTGTGTGTGTGCGTGTGTATGTGTGTGTGTGTGTGTGCGCGTTTATGTGCGTGCGATTCGACATCGCGTCATCCCCGGCGACGTCAGATCGCAGGCCACCTGCCTTTGTCTCGAGCCGGGCGGCCCCTCCGTGGTGACGCGAAGGGTACGTGCTTGCGTGCCGGTGTGCATTGCTTGCTTCCTAGACCTCAGCGGCGCTTGTGCAGTAACGTAGCAATGCCAGTGGTGTGGAAGAGTGTAACAGGACACCATCGACCACCGCCGACGTGCCGCACTGGATTGACTGCTCATCTACATCGCCGTTGTCACCACCACTTATTGTCACCACCACCACCACGTCACGCCACGCACGTGACTTGCCCGCCAGATATTCGCCAATCCGGAGGACGCCAAGGGCCTGCAGGGCAAGGTGAAGCTGGACGATCCGGACGTGGAACGCGTACGTCGCGCCCACCTCAACGACCTGGAGAACATCCTGCCGTTCCTCATCATCTGCCCGCTCTACCTGGCCACCGGACCCAACGCCTGGATGGCCACCATGCTGATGAGAGGCTTCGCCGCTACCAGGATCATCCACACCTTCGTCTACCTGAATGTGGTACGGGCAGAGGACCGGAGGAGCAGTTACCGGGAAGAGACTTGCACGGGCCTTGGGTGAGGTGCTGGTGAGATGCTAGTGGTGTGTTGGTTAGGTGCTGGTACGGTGCAGGTGCGGTGTTAGTGGGGTGTTAGTTGGGATGTTAGTTGTAGTGTTATCTGGGTGTTAGTGAGATGTTGGTGGGTTATCACTGATGAAATATCGTTGGTGCCTTATTCTTTGTGCGCTGTTGGCGGTTGAGTGTTCACGGGTGGGGTGTTCGTTAGTGGGGTGTTCGTTGGTGGGGTGTTCGTTGGTGGGGTGTTCGTTGGTGGGGTGTTCGTTGGTGAGGTATTCGTTGGTGGGGTGTTCGTTGGTGAGGTGTTCGTAGGTGGGGTGTTCGTTGATGGGGTGTTCCTTAGTGGGGTGTTCGTTGGTGGAGTGTTCACTGGTGGGGTATTCGTTGGTGGGGTCTTCGTTGGTGGGGTGTTCACTGGTGGGGTGTTCGTTCGTGGGGTGTTCACTGGTGGGGTGTTCGTTGGTGGAGTGTTCACTGGTGGGGTGTTGGTTGGTGGGGTGTTGGTTGGTGGGGTGTTGGTTGGAGGGGTGTTCGTTAGTGGGGTGTTCGCTGGTGGGGTATTCGTTGGTGGGGTGTTCGTTGGTGGGGTGTTCGTTGGTGGGGTGTTCGTTGGTGAGGTGTTCGTTGGTGGGGTGTTCGTTAGTGGGGTGTTCGCTGGTGGGGTATTCGTTGGTGGGGTATTCGTTAGTGGGGTGTTTGTTAGTGGGGTGTTCGTTAGTGGGGTGTTCATTGGTGGGGTATTCGTTGGTGGGGTGTTCGTTGGTGGGGTGTTCGTTGGTGGGATGTTCGTTGATGGGGTGTTCGTTAGTAGGGTGTTCACTGGTGGGGTGTTCGTTGGTGGAGTGTTCACTGGTGGGGTGTTCGTTGATGGGGTGTACGTTGTTGTCGCTAACGGGCGTCCGAGTTT
Organism: Pollicipes pollicipes; assembly: GCF_011947565.3. NCBI lineage: Eukaryota > Metazoa > Arthropoda > Thecostraca > Pollicipedomorpha > Pollicipedidae > Pollicipes > Pollicipes pollicipes. The sequence continues at coordinate 25,060,939 of NW_023595962.1, forward strand.
GAATGTCCTTGGTTGGATGCTGGGGTGTAGTTTCCGATTCAGTTGGGGATTTCCAGCTCCCAGCAGCAGCAGAGGGAGAGGCGACAGCCCCCCCCCCCCCCTGTTGGGGTGTCGATGAGCTTCCGTCAGTGGGGTATCGGTGGTGGTGGTGCTGGTTGGCTATTAAAGTGCACGGTATGATAAATAACGCGCCGGTGTGAAGTCATTGGTGAGTCATCGGTGGAGTTCACTGATGGGTCATCAGTGGGACGCCATTGACGGGTCATAGGTGGAGCGTCATTGGTGAGCCATCGGTGAAGTGCTATTGCTGAGTACTCGGTAGAGTGTTATTGGTGAGTACTCGATGGAGTGTTATTGGTGGTGTTTCGTGGTGGCCTGTCCACTGGTAGCTGTCAATGGCGGGCTATTGGTGCGCTGTCGCTGGCGGCACGTCGTCGCCATGTAACAAGCCATCGTCAGGGGTCTCGTTAACCGTCGTTTGTCGTGCACTGCGTTCAGCTCGGGGGCTGCTCAGCCTTGAAATCAAAGCAACCAGAGCGTTGGCGCCCTGAACATGGTGGCTCTCATTCACCACTGCCAACGTTGTGATCTAGCAGCTTAAGTGATAGCAAAGTTTTAGTTTTATCACTTTTTGCTATGCATTGTCAATAAGAACCGGATTCTGCGCAATTTAAATCAAACGATGCGTCGCACTGGAAATCCTACGCGTTCATCACCACAGCAGTCTGACCTCCCCCCCCCCCCCCGCCTCCTTTTAGGTGCCTCAGCCGTCCCGCGGGCTGGCCTTCATGGTCGGCTTGGGCATCACCATCTACATGACCGTGCAGACCCTGCTGGCTACCCTGTAGCTGGAGCGCCGCGACATACGCTGTCGCCCCGCTGCCGCGGAGCGTTACAGAGGACACCGCCTTGCCGACGTGTGTCCGAGTGGCGCGGCAAGGTTGCCGCTGGTCCGAGGCGTGATCCGGGTCGACTCGTTACGCGCATCCCGCGGCTCTATCCAATCCCATTGGTCCGATTGGTCCGGTCTGCTGTCTGGCTCCATTGGTGGCCGACGAAAACAGCGCAGCCCTCTGCTGCGCGGTTGTTCGTGTGTATTACATGTAAGTCCTGTGAGCTTCAGCCTCTAACTGCCGTAGCTAACGCCATATATGTTGTGCCAGTTGTTGTGATGATCGCCGCGTTAAACCGCGGCCTTTCCCGCTTGGCCTCCGCGAAGGACTCTGGTCCATTGTGTCCCTGCCTCCTCGGTGGCGGTGGAGTGGTTTGACGCCCCAGCCAGCAGCCACTCCTCCGCGGACGACCGGCCAAGGGCTCAACGAGAGCTCATTGGTCAGTCCAGCCCAGAGCGAGAGCTCATTGGTCAGTCCAGCTCAGATCGAGAGATCGGCGGAGCGCTGCGCAGTTTAACGTCGGCCGTGAAGAGATTGACGTCCAGTCACTGAGGTATATACTGTATGCGTATGTGTGCGTATCTTTGCCGTAGCGGGGACCGGACTACCGTGTTGTCGTTGTCAAGGGTCTGTTGTCTACAATATATTTGGTAACTTTTCGATATCGTTTGGTTTTTGGGGTATCGCATGGGTGGCGCCGGTATGCGCTTGCAATACGAAATATGCATTTATAATCTTGGCACCCTGGCAACGCCAACATCATTTACAACCCTCCATGGCACAGCCGACCCCCAACTTGCCCTGACCCTCCATGGCACAGCCGACCCCACCCTTGCCCTGACCCTCCATGGCACAGACGACACCCACCCTGCCCTGACCCTCCATGGCACAGACGACCCCCCACCTGCACAGACGACCCCCACCTGCCCTGACCCTCCATAGGACGGTCGGGTACCTGCTGCAGACACATCACACCGCCTCTTCCAAGACCCCTGGACATGACCGGGGCTGCTTGGTCCCTGGCCTTGTCCGGAGCTGCGAGGACCACCGAGGACCGATGAACGCCGGCATTTGGCCACAGTGGCCGCTCGTAACTCGCACCTGCCGAAGTGCTTCCAAATCAGACCTTCCTCTCAAAAGCAGACGTTCCTTCCGCTTCCAGGGTGAAGCAGAACCAACGTCTCTGAAACCGAGTATGCCCAAACCGGTTTTAGGTCTACTCTTTCAGCGCGTCATCACGCAGTTGATTTTCAGCATTCTCGGAAGTGGAGCTATCATGACACCTACTAATCTTCCGTTACCAGGGCCATGCTCTGAACAAGCGGAACTTTGTGTGGAAGAGACTCACAAGCATGGGCGTGGCCCCCACTGAGAACGGTGGATTGAGAAGCCCAATAACTTCTGGACAGACCTGACAATTTTTGTTGTTTGAGACCACAGCAAAAAGCGTCATAATGGAAATGAGCCCCAGTATCATCTAACGTTAAGTTACGTCCGTGTCCACAAGCCGACATGAGATTCCGGGGAGAGGAATGGACGCCTGGAGGGCTCGAGTGCCGATCTTGGCGCGTGTTGTGGTTCGGAACGTCACACATGCGTCGCAACTTCTGCTGAACCGATATTGATGGACCAAGAATCATTGAACCGATTTTGACCATCAGTTGGTGACTGGTCGTTCCTCCGCAGCAACGTAACGCATTGCCATGCATGCAATCCTGCTCCTGTTGCAAAGCTTGCAAAAATAGAACACATGCAGGCGTGTCTCTTTCTATTATTGGTTAGAAATGCTAAGCCAATACAGGTGACCTAACCTGCCTCGAATACTAATATTCCCCGGACATCAGCCATTTTGATCTGTGTCCCTATTTTCAAAAATTCAACTTGAAAAAAGAATTGATCATTTTGAAAGCTGTTTTGATGTTGAGGCACGCTTTCCTTCTTGCATCGGTATGGCGTTGGCAATGACGATATATGCTGATGATATTGATTGGGATGTATAGTATCTGGTGTACAAACCCTAGTTCAGAGTCAGACACTTTGCTGCACTTCATTTGCACGGCAGTCCCTTTTTGGCTCACATGGATTCGGGGAGGGCAGAGAAACACTGAGGGAACTCAAGCTAGGGAAGGGGGAGGGGGGGGGGGGGGGGGCAGACCCCCGAGCAAGTGAGTTATGCTAACCTGAATAAAAACCCTTGAGGGTGAGTGATATAGTGTGATGCCTGGACAGATCTGTAGCGGAGAGTTATCCAAGCCTCTGATGTAGGTCCGAAACATGATCATGATTTTGCGGGCGAAAATAGCAACGATATTACTGCAGATTATTGTGCGCCAAAAGTGATCATATTGCACGTCCACATACAGGCCGCTGAGTTTGCTGAGTTTGTTGCAGGGTCTCAAAGTTTTTTTTATTTCATCTCTTATCAATTTATTTTAATTTTCTTTTTGGTTTGCACGGATGGCTTAAGGTTCGGAGTTCCTGCTAAGCATGGGTTGTTTTCTATACCCTGAACCGAATTGTCCCGAGTCGATCTGTCCAGGTCGACGAACAATTTTGACTCTTCCCTTTTGCCAGGCAGGACTGTGGAGTCACGTCCGCCCCGGGTCCGCGTTTATCCGTCCCATATCCGGGCTTACTCTGGCTGTCCAGCTGCCAGCGGACCTTTCCGTTTCAGCCTGGCCAAACAACGCGCGTATGTGGGACTGGTGCTCCGTGCCGCTGGATTATGAGCATGTCATGTTTCTCCAGGACTACGGAGGCGGCAAAACACTTAACAGTTTCGTCTCGTGCAACAACTTAAGTTGTATCTATAGTAGAAATACGTATTTTGTTCCTGCAGTGCAGATGATATACCAAATTTCTCTTTTCTAGAAAAAGAAACAGAAAATGGGCCATCGCATCCTCGTCGTGGTTGAACACGCCATATTTACTAGCCCTGTTCCTAATTGCAACATTGCGTTCTCGCGTATTTGGCGCGGCGTCGGCCTGCCCGACGCTTGTAATCACAGCGATTGATGTGTAGACAGGTCTGGTGTTGTGGGTAACGCGTGGGGGGACTGTCGTGCCGTGGAGTCGGTTTAGGCCAGTTGGCCTTGGGCCAGTTATCGTTCCGTGCCGGTGCGGAAGACTTCATGAGCTGACTTTCCAAGCGTGCGGGGTATCAGATACTTTCGTGGTGTCGGTTGTGGGGCACAAGCGTATCTTTGGGCGGCAGGATAGCTGCGTAGTCGCGTTAGGCTCGTCTTCCAGGCTTTCTCGCGGTAAAGTTTTGCCCTTTAGTTATTGGAGATGGTTCAGCTTTGTTTTGATAAAATTATTCATTGAAAATTTGGTGTGAAGTGGGTTTGACCTCATGTTTTGTACTGGAACTTCTGGAAAGACTATCATTTACACCCATGGTTAATACCGGCACGCGCCAATAACTGGAGCACCAATACCCATCAAAACTACTATATCATCTTACATTCAACATAAATAGCAGCTGTTTCTTGCTGCTACTCACTGAGAACTGTGGCAATGAGTGCAATCATGTGGGCTAGGCATTAACCAACAGAGCCGACAACAACATCGAGGACACAATGAAGGGTGCAGCATAACCCACTGCAGTCAATGTGCCCAAAAACCCCGAAATCATCATCATCATCATGAGGTGAATGGGTATGACTTGTTGCACTTTGAGAGATATGCTTACTTAAGAAGGCAGATGCCTGCTCATTCATTTTAAGTGTTTTATTGACACTAACTACCAAACATGCCAAGCTGCCTGAGGTTTCATGACGACAGCCATCGCATCTTGATGTGGAAATCCATGTGGTGCAAGATGGCACAGGCTGCTACTGATGTTCATTCAGCACTGGTTTCCAATATGGTAGTATTGAAAAGCTCTAAAGGTAAAGGCATTAAAGCAGAGCCAGTGAAATACATGAACACAGTATTGTGTATTATATAATCACCTGTGAGACCCTCACACCTTGCAGCCATCTACCCACCAGAGATGCGAGATGAGATCTTCAAAGCCGTGGGTGAAGCATGTGATACACCAGAGTGTAATACCTGGCTCTGCCACTCAGATTGTCAACCAACTGCAGCCGCTCTTTGGCATGTCTGCAGGAGTTTATGTGCCTCCGATCCACATTCTGTGTTCACATTCTGTGCAGCATCCATGGTGTGGAACTTGCTACTGGCTGAGTGGGGTTGTCAGAGGTCACATGCAACACAGCTTTTAGGATAATCTTAACCTCAAATTTTTCAAGTAGATAAACATATATTGCAATGTGATACATCATGCTCATCTGCATTGTCTTTTATATCTGGTGGCCATTGCATGCACATCGACTTGGAAGCTAGGCAATTCATTTTGTGGAAGCTCCTGCATATATATCTATCTATTCAGCCAGTCAGGGTCATTGAGCCAGCCAGCCAGATTATTCAGAAAGGAAGCAGTCTCATTGTGAGTGACTGGCAGTGTCACCAGGTGGCAACACCTGTATGGCCACCACCCCAGTCTGCAGCTGTAGCTCCATGGCACAAGTGACTGGCATTGGTGGTGCTCCCATCCTGCGTGCCAGATCTGCTGTGTGCTGTCCCCCAGCACAGAAATTCGGGTACACCTTGCTGTTGGTCGGCGCCGGGCCCAAGTGCCGAGGTGAACTCCTCCTCAGCCGGACCCGTACAGAGCACGCGGACCGGAGGCCCGGCGGCTCAGCGTCAGCCAGCCACTGGTGCCGTCGTTACTGTCGCTCCACCACGCACTACCCAGAGTCCGGCGGGGACGACCCTGCCGCCGGACCCTGCACGGCCGAGGCCGCTGACCTCGACAGCCAAGCCGCGGCCGCCGACGGCCGGACCCTGCACGGCCGGACGCCGCCGACCTCGACAGCCGGGCCGTGGCCGCCGACGGCCGGACCCTGCACGGCCGGACGCCGCTGAACTCGACAGCCGGGCCGTGGCCGCCGACGGCCGGACCCTGCACGGCCGGACGCCGCTGACCTCGACAGCCGGGCCGTGGCCGCCGACGGCCGGACCCTGCACGGCCGAGGCCGCTGACCTCGACCGAGCCGTGGCCGCCGACTCGGCGGTGGCAGCGTTCCTGACCTCCGCTCGCGGGCGACGTGCTCCTGCAGGCAGCCGAGGCCTCGCTCGTTGTTGCTGTGCAAGTGATCCGTGTCTGACGCGTCTGTCGGCCGGCGCGGCTGCTGAACACGGCGTCTGAACAGGTTGCTCTCGTTGTGAGCTGGTCCTTTTAAAAGGGGACGTGACGCACGTCGTTACGCCCCTTTTTACGGAGTGACAGTGACTGCGTGGGTAACGTTAGCACCCGGGATCTCCACGCAATCTGGATTTAAACCCTCCCCCCACGTGGGAAACGGACGCGGTGCAGGGAACAATGGGAAAGTGTCGTGCACGCCCGTAAGAGCTTCGTGGTCCTCATTTCAGACTATCCTGCTGCTGCTCCCGCCGTCACTCACCATTCGACGTACACTGGATCGTTTGATTCGAGTGGAGGCGGCAGGCGGGCGCCCTCCGTGCCCCTGCCCCACACAGTTCAACAGCTCAGGGCTTCACGGAGAGACGCGCTGCTGTCCTAGCTCACGACAATCGGGGCAAAGAGTGCCATTGTTGGAGCTACTGGCTCCACGGGAATGAAGGCAACCTGCTGCTGCTGCTGCAAAAAAGCAACAACCACGGCACAAACCGACATCTGCGTCGGGCAATTCATGTGCAATCGTGTGTTTGCTGTCTGCTCCGTAGAGAACAGTTTTAGTTCAGCTTCAGTGGTGTTTGTTGATTCCTATGCTCTTAATGTGATTCATCGTATCGGTTGCCAGTCCAGCGCCAGCGGAACTGGCATGGGACTAACTAGTGCGAGTACTAGCGGTACCAGTACTATCACTACGAAGCTGTCGGATACAGCCGCAGTCGGAGCCGCAGCCGCTGCAGCCGCACACGTACCGAGCGGCCCAACAGTGACTGGCGTGTAGCTCACGTGCGACCGTCGCCGCCTGTTCAGTCTGGGGTCCGGGCCTCGATGCTCCTCCGGTGACCGCTGACGCCGCCTCTGGCGCCTGTGGAGTGTAGCGTCCGGCCGTGAGTTACTGGAGTCTGGGCCTCGACGCTCCTCCGGTGACCGCTGACGCCGCCTCTTGAGCCTGTGGAGTGTAGTAGCCGGCCGTGAGTTACTGGAGTCCGGGCCTCGACGCTCCTTCGGCGACCGCTGACGCCGCCTCTGGCGCCTGTGGAGTGTAGCGTCCGGCCGTGAGTTACTGGAGTCTGGGCCTCGACGCTCCTCCGGTGACCGCTGACGCCGCCTCTTGAGCCTGTGGAGTGTAGTAGCCGGCCGTGAGTTACTGGAGTCCGGGCCTCGACGCTCCTTCGGCGACCGCTGACGCCGCCTCTTGAGCCTGCGTGTCTAACAGACGATGAGCTGTCACCACATCCGCGCTGAATTCGCCCATATGTGACAGATGCAATAAAGCGCGGCTTACGTGCTGTGCAGGTGTAGTTAGTTGTGCTCTTCAGTGTTTGTTATCGTTAGCGGAATATTTAAACAGGTCATGCACACGGGAATTGGAGACAAATGGTCTGAAATGCAATGCAATTACAGGGGTGGAATGTGATGTTAACTGCTAATTAAGACAGGCGATTTGACAAAATCAGACGTACAGAATTGGTCTGGCAGCTGCTGCTGAACCAGTGCTGGCGATTCCAGAACTGTGCCTAGCCTATCAGTGCCTTCTGGCGCTTAGTCAGTCACCAGGCAGTATGTAACGTGGTGACTTACTGGCGATGTAATTGGCGATTACATTGTTAATTATAGGCCAATGACATGGTATCCAGGTTTATGGCATCATGTCGTTGGTGCTAGGCTTGCTGTTGGTCCTCCAAACAGGCCGCCACGTGTTATTTTATATTACTACTTCCTAACGATCCCGTTAATCTCACTCGGTGATGCAGAGGTGTGACAACAGCCTCTGATTGGCCCCAGATTTGAAAGGTGCTGAAAGGATTCCTCGGAAGGAAAAGGTCTGCAAGGTCACGCTTAGGTCACGCCGGCTGACAGCGTGCCCGTCCCCCACAGATGATGAACGGCCAGAAGTTCTGCCTCAAGTGGGACAGCTTCCGCACGAGCGTCACGTCCGTGTTCGACCACCTGCGGCAGGATGAGGAGCTGGTGGACATCACGCTCTGCTGCGACGGCCACAAGGTCAAGGCGCACCGCATGATGCTCTCCGCGTGCAGCCCCTACTTCCGCGAGCTGCTCAAGGTGAGGTGCCGGGCTGGAGGCAGGCGGCCTCGGCAGCCGACGGCGGGTCAGGTCAGGGCGCCGGACACGTGGGATCTTACGCGGGTCACCTGGCGGCCGTGACAGTTCTGTCCCCTCAGTGGACACGTGGGATCTTACGCGGTCACCTGGCGGCCGTGACAGTTCTGTCCTTTCAGCGGACACGTGGGATCTTACGCGGTCACCTGGTGGCAGTGACAGTTCTGTCCTTTCAGCGGACACGTGGGATCTTACGCGGTCACCTGGCGGCCGTGACAGTTCTGTCCTTTCAGCGGACACGTGGGATCTTACGCGGTCACCTGGCGGCCGTGACAGTTCTGTCCCCTCAGTGGACACGTGGGATCTTACGCGGTCACCTGGCGGCCGTGACAGTTCTGTCCTTTCAGCGGACACGTGGGATCTTACGCGGTCACCTGGCGGCCGTGACAGTTCTGTCCTTTCAGCGGACACGTGGGATCTTACGCGGTCACCTGGCGGCCGTGACAGTTCTGTCCTTTCAGCGGACACGTGGGATCTTACGCGGTCACCTGGCGGCCGTGACAGTTCTGTCCCCTCAGTGGACACGTGGGATCTTACGCGGTCACCTGGCGGCCGTGACAGTTCTGTCCTTTCAGTGGACACGTGGGATCTTACGCGGTCACCTGGCGGCCGTGACAGTTCTGTCCTTTCAGCGGACACGTGGGATCTTACGCGGTCACCTGGTGGCAGTGACAGTTCTGTCCTTTCAGCGGACACGTGGGATCTTACGCGGTCACCTGGCGGCCGTGACAGTTCTGTCCTTTCAGCGGACACGTGGGATCTTACGCGGTCACCTGGCGGCCGTGACAGTTCTGTCCCCTCAGTGGACACGTGGGATCTTACGCGGTCACCTGGCGGCCGTGACAGTTCTGTCCTTTCAGCGGACACGTGGGATCTTACGCGGTCACCTGGCGGCCGTAACAGTTCTGTCCCCTCAGTGGACACGTGGGATCTTACGCGGTCACCTGGTGGCCGTAACAGTTCTGCCCCTCAGTGGACACGTGGGATCTTACGCGGTCACCTGGTGGCAGTGACAGTTCCGTCCTCTCATTGGATGGGGTCTCCAGGTCATTGGGCTGCCCTCCCCTCCCAGAGCATCAGTTCGCTCCTCCCTTCATCAGCGGTTCACTGGCGTGAAGTCCTGCTGGCTGTTCTGAAGTCGCCGCTGTGAGAACGCAACCCGGTCATTTTTTTCTGTCAAAGCCCGAAGCTCTTACGTCTTTTTTATCGACCTAGGTTTTTATGGACCTGCAGGAACGACGGCTTAGCGAGTGGTGCTGATTTCTCCCCCGCACATTGTTTCCAGATATAGAAGAGTTCCGCTACTTTTTTTAAACGCAACACGACGCACGTCTTCACGATCCTTTTGTGGAGCACTAGCGACTACATTGGCTGTATCAGTGCTCGAGGCCATTGCGCAACCGGGATACTAACCCAGGGCTCCCACGTGGGAGCCGGGAGACGCAAACCACTCGGCCACTCGGGAGACGCAGACCACTCGGTCACCCGGGAGACGCAAACCACTCGGCCACTCGGGAGACGCAAACCACTCGGTCACTCGGGAGACACAAACCACTCGGTCACTCGGGAGACGCAAACCACTCGGTCACTCGGGAGACACAAACCACTCGGCCACTCGGGAGACGCAAACCACTCGGCCACTCGGGAGACGCAAACCACTCGGTCACTCGGGAGACGCAAACCACTCGGTCACTCGGGAGACACAAACCACTCGGTCACTCGGGAGACACAAACCACTCGGTCACGCGGGAGACGCAACCACTCGGCCACTCGGGAGACGCAAACCACTCGGTCACTCGGGAGACGCAAACCCCTCGGCCACTCGGGAGACGCAAACCACTCGGCCACTCGGGAGACGCAAACCACTCGGTCACTCGGGAGACGCAAACCACTCGGCCACTCGGGAGACGCAAACCCCTCTCCCTCACAAAACCGTGCTGCTATAGGTTCATTGGCAAAGCATGCTATGAGCTTTTTTCTCACCGTACTGCGGCCCTTTGCAACCAAAAGCTGACATTGCCAAAGTTTTCCGTCTTCTGTGTGACGGTCGTGGGCTGCCACACGCGGCCTATCCAACGCACAGACGCTAGCTACTACTTAATCTCATCTGGGTGCACAACGCAGCCCTCGCGACTCTGTGCCGCCCCTGAGGCGTCCAGGCTGCCAACGCTGCCTTTCCCCGCAGGAGAACCCGTGCCAACACCCGGTGTTCTTCCTGAAAGACACGAGCATCGAGGACCTGCGCGCCGTCATCGAGTTCGTCTACAAGGGCGAGGTGAACGTGTCGCAGGGCCAGCTGGCAAGCTTCATCAAGACGGCCGAGATGCTGCAGGTGCGCGGCCTGAGCGGCGACGAGGACGCGGCGCAGGTGAGCCTGAGGCGGGTCAATCGCGGCGCAGGTGAGCCTGAGGCGGGCCAATCGCGGCGCAGGTGAGTCTGAGGCGGGCCAATCGCGGCGCAGGTGAGCCTGAGGCGGGTCAGTCACGGCGCAGGTGAGCCTGAGGCGGGTCAATCGCGGCGCAGGTGAGCCTGAGGCGGGCCAATCGCGGCGCGGGTGAGCCTGAGGCGGGCCAATCACGACGCAGGTGAGCCTGAGGCGGGCCAATCGCGGCGCAGGTGAGCCTGAGACGGGTCAGTCACGGCGCAGGTGAACGCGAGGCGGGTCAGTCACGGACAGGTGAACACGGGCGGGTCAGTCACGGGCAGGTTGAACGCGAGGCGGGGCAGTCACGGGCAGGTGAACACGAGGCGGGGCAGTCACGGACAGGTAAACACGGGGCGGGGCAGTCACGGACAGGTGAACACGGGCGGGGTAGTCACGGGCAGGTGAACACGAGGCGGGGCAGTCACGGACAGGTGAACACGGGGCGGGGCAGTCACGGCACGGCGTCGCCGAGGACGTTGCTGAGCGGGCTGAACGGGCACAGACGGGGCGCGGTCATTGGGGATCTGTGGATGCATTGATCTAGATCATCAGCAGCGGCAGCAGGCGGGACACGCTTAGACGGTGAGTAGCAGGCGAGTAGAACGTAGGGCTTTGACCCGATGTTTATGAGATATATGTAGTTTGAGATCCAGCGTACAACGTGCGACTGTGTAAACGCCTGCGTTCTGTGCCGTCTGCCGCCACGCCACGTTGTGGGCGCGTCTGTGGCCGCGTCGGCAGCTGCTGTGGCCGCATTCAGCTGCTTCATCATTCGTCCCATCGTACCGAGCACACGGTGGCGCCCCCTGACCGTGAGCTGGTGTGCGGTACGCTGAGTCCGGCTTCCCACCTCTCCAGCAGGACCCGGCCCGCGGACGAGCGCTCCCACGAGGCGCCGGCGCCCGTTACTCCAGCCGCCCGGGCGCCGCCCCGGTCGCGACCGCCCGCCGAGCCCCCGTCCGCGCCGCCCGCCAAGCGGCGCCGGCCGGCCTCGCCGTCAGCGACGCTGGCGCCGCCTGCTGCTGCCCGGCCAAGTGCAGCTTCGGCACCCACCGCCATAGGCGCTGCCGGCGGCTCGCCGAGCGTGATCAAGGTGGAGCAGGTGGATTTGAGCGAGGGAGGATGGAGAACTGGAGGCCGCGCTGGGGCACGTGGCCAGCTTCGAGGGTCACGCCGGTGGGGCGGGACAAGGCTTTGATCCCGCCCAGGTGTCGCTGCTGGACGACTCGCTAGGTGAGAAGGAGGCAGGCTGCGATTGCGGAAGCTCAGTAAACAAGGGTTTGGGATGAGAGGTTTCAGGAAGTTGGGCTGTCCAGTGTCTGATAGCTCTGTGTGCTGTTTCAGCGGCATGTTAAAAGCCAGCTGAGGAGTCGACGTCCTCAAATGCTCCAATAATCAATCAATTGATAAAGCATAACATGGCCAACATGGAATGTTTTTATTACGCCAGCGGGGGTGAAGTAAAATTGGGTCCAGAGAAACGCTGGAACTTGATGCTAGCTAATTAGCTGGCTGGGATCCAACTGGACTAAACCGGGCTACGCACAGAGCAGTCTGTCTGTGACTTGCCTTCACCTGTCCTTACCAAGACGTGACCTGCGCAGGCGCCGGCCAGACCCGGCCTGACAGCAGCCGCCTGTGTTGCAGGAGAAGCCGGCCCGTCGTCGGCCGGCGCCGGCGGTGACAGAGCCTCACAAGGTCAGTCCATGTCCGTGTGGGGTCGAGGGAGGGTGCAGGTCGGTCCCCGGCAACCGGCTCACAATGAACAGCGGTAACAGTACGGGAACGCTGCTATTGCTAAAACGTTAGTAAACGTGGGAAGAAATCGACGGCTCTGAAATATTCACAGCTGATTGGCAGTTTTGCCTTCCGCCCCTCCAAAAGCGATGCGACTGACCTTTTGATGAAGCGCACCAGCGGTGTGACGATTGTGGCCGCCGCCTGGTCCGACCCCTGGCTGTAGCACACCAGCGGTGTGATGATATGGCCGCCGCCTGGTCCGACCCCTGGCCGTTGCGCCGTCTTGCTTTCCACCCGGCCGCCCATCCGCACTTTGCCAGCCCGCCCGCCGGCTGTGCGCCGTGCCGTTCGGAGTGGACTGGGCGGAGGGGGGGGGGGGGAGGTGATCGGACCTGCACGCTCCCCCGACCGCCGTCACCGCGCGAGCCGCCGCCGATTGGACGGGCGGGGCTGGGTTGAGGGGAGCTCCTCGTCACCCCGACTGGACGGGCGGGGCGGGACTGAGGGGAGCTCCTCGTCACCGCTCCCCGCCCCTGCCCACACAGCGGTGCGGCGGCGGCGGCTCCGCTGGCCGGCAGCGCCATGCCGTGTGTGTGTCCGTTGCGGCCGTGCGCCGGAGGTCACGAGCGTGCGCGTATGAGCGGCGTCGTCCCGGTCCGCGATCACCGGAGTCGAGAGGTCGACTGAAATGGGATCAGGCGGTAGACCCAGATGCACCATAGCGGCTCCTGTCATGGCTCCGTTATTCGGACTTATCAGCTATTACCTCAAATCTCCTTACCGCACTTACGCTTTGTTATTCTGAACTCGAGCAGCGCTTTGGCCTGCAGGCCTGGTACCATCCAGCTCGTCAGAAGCCATTCGCTGCCGAACTACTCTAGACAAGAGTGCTGAGAACCAGTCCAGTGCGCGTCGCGTCGGTTTTTGAGCGGGATGGCAGTGAAAGAGAGGACCACCCAAACAGGTGGAGCATTCCACCCCCACCCCCCTCCCCCGGCCAGTCTCAGCTCAGAGCCAATTCGTCTGACCTTGTAGAGAGCCTCGGGTCTATAACCCTGCTCAAATCACCCTCCTGCGGTGAAGGACGGAGCCACTGAGACGAAAAAACCGTGTGATCCAATGGTGATGGTGGTGTACTCCGTTGTCTAGGATCTCGTGCGTCAGGGCCATATCTGGACGAGGTATGCTGTAGCCGGGAGACTACAGGTCCAGCAGATGGGTTCTCTTGGTAAATGTCCTTTGGTGGCTGGACTCTCTTTTGAAACGTCCTGTGGCGGATGGCAGGGGCCCGTCTGGTGGCTCGTCTATTGGGCCGTCCAAACGGCTTCGGACCCACGCGTTAGAGGGTGCACCAGACTGTGGTGCCACACTGGACGCGAGTGGCACAGGGGTCTCGAAGAGTAGTAGGCAGGGACTTGTGGATCTTGTTCTGGAGGTCCTCTCAATCGCTGGCCGCATATGCGACCGCAGCAGCTACCTGTTTCCGTTCGGTCATTCTTGGGTCCACAGGAAATCCAAGGTACTTCCAGGTGGTTCAGGGGCCTGAGCCCTGACCTGACCTTTGGATGACCTGTCACCTGGTGGGTCACCGGTTCCGACAGGCTGCCGACCAATGCATCCGATTTTTCCCCTGTGTCAAAAATCCGTCAGACGTTGGAGACGCTCTGCTCAGCAGTAGCGGCCCTGTGGTGGCAGCTGGCCTGGGCAGAAGCGATTTTTTTGCGCAGGCTCCTCTTCCAACTCCGTCAGTGCAGGTTCTTCGTTCTACATTTGTATAGGTGGCTGTCCTACAGGTGTCCTATACAGGTGTCCTATAGGTGTGTGGCTACATTTGTGTAGGTGTTTGTATAGGTGCATAGGTCCGTGATATTTTACCAGGGGCCCATGTTGATTGTCGATTGTCGACAGCCTTCTGGTCTAGCATTCACCTCAGAGCTTCATTGGCCTGTCGTCGATCGTCCACAGCCTTCTGGTCTAGCATTCACCTCAGAGCTTTATTGGCCTGTCGTCGATCGTCCACAGCCTTCTGGTCTAGCATTTACCTCAGAGCTTCATTGACCTGTCGTCGGTCGTCCACAACCTTCTGGTCTAGCAGTCACTTGGCATCTTCATCGGCCCTGTCGTCGGTCGTCCACAGCCTTCTGATCTAGCAGTCACTTGGCAGCTTCATCGGGCTGGGAACGATAGCGTTGAACAGTTTGATCACACTGGAGGCTTGCTAGCTGTGCCCTCGCCCTTTTTGTTGTAATGACGGACATGTAGACAGCACGTATCTGAGAAACTTTCCTCACCCATCCAGGCCCCTCGCGGCTGGTTTTGGCACGTGGTGGCAGCGGAGTTTGAACCACCGTACAGGTCAGTAGCACAGGGAGCCCATGTCTCCGACCGTTATTGGGACCCCGCAGGAAGGTTCTCACAGAGTGTCATTGCAGTACAATCTTTTTCGGAATAGCCGCTTGCTGTGCATTCGGCGAACCTTGTATATGACCTACCTGTTGTTGCGGAACAAAAACGTCATTTACTTACCGGAGGAACATCCACCCAGAGATGTGATGTGACAAGGCTTAACATTCGAGAGGCTGCAAGATGTCGCATTGTTTCATACTGCTAGACGATTGTCATCACCAGTTTTGGTCGCATCACTTGTAATGATTACGTTATCTGCCAGCTCTCACTTTCCCGTGTTCTTACTCACTTACACACCCTGTCGTCTGGCTCTGCTGTGGCTTGTCACAGTTTTGTTGAGGTTGGAGTTGGAGGTGCCGCTTCTATTTCTGGTAAACTTATAGGTTGTCTTTCACCTGGATGTATTTCACAACTGCTTATAATGGATTGCTTTGAATTTTTAGCTAGCCCAGTTCAAGCTGATCGACTGGTCTTAAATTCATGGGTTTGTCAGTATCATGGGCTGCTACGCGGTGCAAGTTCACTTGCGGCTCACGAGCGAAGTTAGGCTGTGAAGCCCTGGCCATGAAAATCAGACTGTCGATATTTTCGTCCCTGCCCGACACCAAAAAAGCTACTTTCCATCCGCAATCCCACTGGCGTCGCGTGCACCACATTTTTAGTGGACAAACCTGGATGTTTAGAGTACGAAATATCTTAGGTATTGTCGTCGTTACCCGTATAAGCTTCACCGCGCCGTGCGAGTGAGCGACTTATGCCGAAGACTTGAGGCGACATTTGGCGTCATCAGCGCGCCGAAGGGAGCTGGCCAGTGGGCCCGGTCACAGGCCTCCAGGTGAGTGCGCTCACCGCCCCGCCCTGTGGGTGGTGCCCGGCCGGGTCCAGGGACTGTCGCGTCCGGGGGTCGTCCTGCGGACTGGGGGTGGGCGGTCCTCCTCGCAGGCCGGGTCGGGCGCCGCTGTGACGGGTGTGTGCCGTCGCTCCACTCCCCTGGTGGTGGCGATGGACGTGTTTTGACCTATCGGTGTGCCGTAGAGAGTGGCTTGGTGTTGATGTGGTATGGCTGCCGTTTTCATCAGGGCGTACAGTAGACGTTGTTCCGAACATTTTGGGATGCTCATGCAAAGTGAGCATTTGTTTTATTCGAGCTCAGTTAGTAGTTGAGTTGCAAAAATGCGGACACCGGGATGCTAGCTATCGCATTTTTTTTCACGGGAATGTTTTACATAAAAAAGTAAAGTTAAATTAGCTTGGTTGCTTTTTGTACAGCATTGAGCATTTTCCTCAATTCAAAATGTCGGCTGCCGCCATCTTGAATGCTTACCTGGAAGACAGAGAAAGTCGTGTATTATCTCTATGTAAGGACTATCATGAGTGGTGAGGCCATTTTAGGACTTGTTTTGGGGTTGCGGGATTTGTCTTAACGCCAAATCAGAGGTCAGATGTCAAACTTAGAGCAGACCTCTGACGTACACCTAGCACCTGTCACATTCTCGACTACTTTCGGTAATCGTCATCACTACGTACACCTAGCCCCCCTTCTTTGTTTCCGATGTCCATCTGTTTGCTGGTGCAACGGCTAAAGAATGTAATTTCTCCTTCACACTTGGAATGGTCTGTACGCCAAAAGCCTGCACTGGGTTGTTGCAGCTGTAGCGTGCATTGCTGCGTGCCTTGCTTTCACTGGCGGAGCTGCAGGTCACTATGTCCAGGAGCGCTTTGAGAATGACTGGCGCTAATGATACAGCCGTTATGATAGTGGAGACCTCGACGCTCTAACCAAAGTTAGCATTGTGTCCAGTTTTTTTCTTCGGGGGGGGGGGAGGCGGGAGGGACGAGAAGTTTTTCGGGGGGGGGGGGGGATCACGGAGAGTTTGTTCGGGGGAGTTCGGAATGAAGCGGGCCGGTTGAGTCTTCAAACTTTCATTCAGGTCATCCAGGTATTCTGCGGTCCCAGGAACTGGCCCGGGAACTGGCCAGATGCGGTACAGCAGCTGACCTAGGTCAATCAACATCTTCTTTGCTGGCACTGTGGTCTCGCTGTCCTATTGTCACCAGACGTGCGTGCCCGCCAGTAGCTCCTCCCTGGCACGCTGGGGAAGGTGCTTCATCTGTCCCACATGTCAGCTCAGCTGCGAGCATAATTGTGGTGCTCTGCCGCGAATAAAAAAGACAGCATTGCCTCGAGACAGTGCCGCCGAACGGGGGAAACCGTCTTCCTGCCCTCCGCGCACAAGCGTGAGCGCCAGCAGTGTGGGCTTGAGGCGGCATTTCACTGGCATGCGTCTGGCCGAGAGCTGTTTGGCTGTGCTCAGGTAGTCCCTCAGCCCCTGGCATGACATGGCGCCTTCCGAGCACAATATCTGCAACAGAAGACCACCGTGGGGTGTTCCCGTCCCGACTCACCCGCCAGGCTAGGCGGCAACAACGCCAGGCTAGGCAGCAACATCGCTAGGCTGGGCGGCAACAACGCCAGGCTAGGCGGTAACAGCGCCAGGCTAGGCAGCAACAACGCTAGGCTAGGCGGCAACAACGCTGCGATGGCCCTTCCAGTCTGGACGCACCTCAGCCCCCGACAAAAGGCTCCACCCGCTGGGGAGTCACGGCTTCAGTCCGCTGCCGCCGGGTTCAGTCAGTAATGACACACGGCTGGTGGCTGTCACAAGTCCTGAAGAAGTCAGAAGTCCGTCAGAAGTCCGTTCAGGCCGTCAGAAGTCCACTAAGACTGATGGTATGGCCGATGTCTGATGTACTGATGGTATTCGGGCCGATGTCGACTCGCTTCCTGAAAGCGGCGAGTCGACAAATGGCAAATGGCGAACCGCCTCATCGCCGTGCTGCGACATGCCTTCTTCTTATTGGCAACCAGTCATACCAGGAGCTGCACACGCACCTGGACTCAGCCCGAGAGCACGCGACTGGGAGGACTGTCATATCCCTTGCAACAAGGAATATGACATTGGACGTGAGGAGGATGCTGATCACTTACCCAACTGAGCGTAATCGTTATCATTCTGGCCCCAGAGGTTCTCCAACTGTTCCTTGAACGTGGTTTCATGGCGAATATTTTCGGTTTTGCCCCGTTTCGCCCGCACTCAGTTGCGTGGTTTGGTCTTTCGGTCTGGGCTATTTTCCCAGACACCAGACGGTCCCGCCGCAAATCAAAGTCGCTACAGTGGCGCTTTTATTTGGGGAATGACGATACAGGCCCGCGAAGACTTGTTTCTCGTTTCTATTTCTTATTTCATTGCTTCTTTTCTTCGATGCATAGCTACTGTAGCATAATTTGTAAGCCAAGATATCCGATTCTGGCAGAGTTGTGTGCCACTCATAGCCTTCTGCTTCGCAGCGACGAGTTCCGGAACGCATACTATAGTACACCCCATGGTGTATGTCTGTGCATATTTTATAGTCGCCTATAATGCATGCGTCGTGCACATATGGCACGTCCATGTTATGGCATATGGCACGTCCATGTTGTGGTTTATAACACATGCGGGTGTTGCGAGTTATAGCCTTACAATGAGTACAGGAAGACAACAAATGACATATACCGATCAGCAGAGGTGATTTTGGTGGTTCATGATCAGTTTGGTTGTTGATTTCTAAGTTGACATTGACTTTGAACACATCGATTAAAAACAACGGCAGAAATGTATTCCCTGCCATCGAAATCCCGCAGCGTACGGTACCACACGATCCCCCAAATCGTCAAGATAAAACTTTGAAACTTAACATTGAAACTGGACTCAACACCTGGCATAGCATTCGAGATGGTAGCGGCAGACATTTTGAGCATGAGAAACGCGCAGAGTTGCGCAAGTAGGAACGAAGCTAATGTGGCTTACCTAGATACATGAAATTAGCGACATAGAAGATTTCATTGAGCAGTTCGCGGTAGTTGACATTGCTGGGTCTCATCTATAAAGTGTAAGGATGATAGCTTACTCTACGTATCCAACTAAGTGAGAGGCGTATTTTATGGTACATGCGTTGTGTACATAGCGCATATGCAAATATCACGTATTCATATTACTGTAGTTTGTAACACATGCAGCTTGTGTAAGTGGTACCCGTGCCATGAACACATGACAACAAACGACATGTATCCATCAGCTGAGGTGATTTTCGTTATTGGTGATCGGCTCTGACGTTTTACCCTTAATTTGATTTTGAATTTGACCGCTTACTTGAAAAATAACTGCAGAAATGGGCTCCCGTCACATAAAACCTTATAAAAGCAGTGTGACACGGCCCACCGAGCCGTCGAGAAAAAGAAATATGAAACAGGACCAACATTCAATATGGCGCCGCCACCGTCTTTAATGCTTGGAAATGCTGAAAGTTACGCAATTAATCACTGAGCTGACTTGGATCACGTAGCCACAAAGAGCATATTTCCGTGAAAAAACTTAGCACTAGTCGGCATTGCAGGATCTCATGTAGTAGGCACAAAAATTTCAACTCGATTATAGCTCCAACCCAACCGCTCAACTGTAGCCAAAGTGTTTGGGTTGTTTGTGGCAGGAAATGACTGTTCGTTGGTGCCTAACACCCTGCAGGCGTAACAGCTGCTGCACCAGTGAACAGTTCCTCGTCATTTGAACATGCTAGGATTTTTGATGAGTGGGGTTTATGACAGCCGGTCTGGTCTTTATTGGATTGAACTCATATCTTCATGGCCGTTATGTGATTATATCTATCGTTAAGACATTGGTCCGTTGGTCTAGCAGAGTGAGGAACGGGGCCCACCATGAACATGATACCGTAGGCAAGGCACAAACTAGTGCAGATATACATTGCGCTAACATTCTGCACAGCAGTTCCCATGCTGTTTTAAATGGGTGAGACGAAAACGGTCGTGAGTTTATCCCGAAAACTTTCTTCGCCAAACGTTAAAGGGAGTGTTCCACAGTTGTTTGCGTTTTTGGACTGCATTAGCTATCTTGAAGATCATTCGGTGCAGTTCACAGCCTTGCCCTTCTTTAGATCTAAACCCCTCTAGTTTCTGAGCTTAATGCCCGCGGATATGTGCAGACTTTCGGGGCAGCTATTTCTATGTTGCCCAGGTATCCATGGCACCATAACTTAATTCAAGTCCTGCCATTCCATTAGCCATACGGCGATAAAGGCCAGTGCAAATATAACTGCTGAGACATTCGTATCTGGCGTTCGTGTGCACGATTTCCGGATATGTCAGCCGCCAATTGGCTCTCAAACAATGTGGCGCAAGGTACGATGGCGTAATCAGACAATGACGCAATTGGGAACATGTCTACTTAACAGAGAAATTGTGTTTTTAGAGCAGTCGTTTTCACTTGAAAGTATACCAATAGATACAAGTGAACTTCTTTCATTTTATGCCACGCTTGCTTTTCATTTAAAGGTGGAACACTCCTTTTAAAAGGCCGGCGCACAGATGCGCCTGTTTCTGGGTGCGTACATCAACAACCACACACGTCATGATGGGCGTAATGTCGCAAGGCGGATGTATTTGATGGCGGGTGTATTAGAGCCATGGCATATTTATTGGAAGTAGAACAATACAACTTTCGTAACTTAGCTTTCTAACGTAGCTTGACTTTCTAACGTAACTTTTGCTTTCGTAACGGAACGTGGCTACTACAATCACCGCAGCCGCAGCTTTCCCCGCGGGTTGTCCCGAAACTGGTGAAAAATGTACGCAGCGCTTTGAATGCGAACACGTATGGGTGGTCAGGAGTGCGACAGCAGCACCCACCGCGGCAGGGTGGCCCGTGAAGCTGCGGGATGGCCTTGACATCAGGACTGGCCCACCGCGGCAGGGTGGCCCGTGAAGCTGCGGGACGGCCTTGACATCAGGACCGGCCCACCGCGGCAGGGTGGCCCGTGAAGCTGCGGGATAGCCTTGACATCAGGACCGGCCCACCGCGGCAGGATGACCCGTGAAGCTGCGGGATAGCCTTGACGCCAGGACCGGCCCACCGCAGCAGGATGACCCATGAAGCTGCGGGACGGCCTTGACGGCAGGACCGGCCCCACCGCAGCAGGATGGCCCGTGAAGCTGCGGGACGGCCTTGACGGCAGGACCGGCCCACCGCGGCAGGGTGGCCCGTGAAGCTGCGGGATGGCCTTGACATCAGGACCGGCCCACCGCGGCAGGGTGGTCCATGAAGCTGCGGGACGGCCTTGACGGCAGGACCGGCCCACCGCAGCAGGATGACCCGTGAAGCTGCGGGACGGCCTTGACGTCAGGACCGGCCCACCGCGGGAGGGTGGCCCGTGAAGCTGCGGGTGGCCTCGACGCCAGGACTGGGCGGTGGATGCAGACCTGGTAACTCTGTTCTCGGCGGCCACCCCGAGGCTCGGTGCCGAGTCGACGGGAAGACGAGCCCGGATCTCTCACGGGAGCAATTGCAGCAAAAGGCGCCATGCTCAAGTGGCGGTTTTGAAGGATGGCGATGTCGCGGAACCTTGGGAGCACGTCGCAGCAAGCGCAGCCACTAAAGCACTGGAATGACACGACTTCTGCTGCTCGCGCACGCTCGCAAGAGCGGAATCCCTGTGGACTGCACGGATGCATTTTATGACGCCTGTTGCTTCCTGTGACTTCGTATGCGTCCACGACCTTGGCCTCCAATGCAGCAGCCGGCTTGGTTTTTTCTGTCAAACTGAGTTGACTGATGGATCGCCGAGATAAGCAAACAGTCAGACGTCGATTGGTCTTTGTTGGTGTGCAAGCAACTGCATTCAGTTCTCTGTCTGTCCAGTACGTGCGCATTACACTGTTTTTCGACCAAATTGTTTGATATTGACAGCGAAGTGCCCGTGTCATTCTTCGGAGTCGTGTCACCAGATTAAATTTTGAACATTTCATCCCCGTTAGCTGTGCGTTACTCCAGCTTCACTTCTTTGCGCGCTCGAACGCTGGCCCACCAGATAAACACGACAGTCAACGTATGCCGTGTTTTCCTTTGCGACATCTCCTTACCTTTGCTTTGCCAGTGGCAGTGACCCTTATAACGCGGATCGGGCTGTAGGGAGTGCGGACAGCTCTGCTGTTTTACGCCCGTGCTTTTCTCTGTAGGCGGTGCAGCTTTCTGCTGACGGCGGTCGCCATGACTGTTGGCCTCCGTATCATTCAAGGGGTTGAAAACTGATTTTAGAACAAGGTGCTGTATTGTGGAGACCATTTTTTCTCAGCTTCGCCAAGAAACCTCAGTATATATGTCCTCCCCAAGCAGTCATTTGGTATAAAGCGTCTCGATGCAAGACTGGAACAACAACTCAAACTTGGCCGTGAAAAGCTGCACATGTTAGCTTACGAACTGTGGTTGCCACCGCAAGCCACGCCTTCTGCGGCGCCGGTGTCTGACCGAGCGCGCCCCCGCCGCAGCGCCGTCGGCTTCCGGCCGCCTGGGGTGCCCGCTCTGCAGCAAGACGTACGCCAGCTGGGACTCGTACCGGCACCACCTGGAGACGCACGCCGGCCGCACCACCTGCCCGCGCTGCCGCCAGGTGTTCGCCACGGCTGCCAGCCGAAACCGGCACATGGGGTCGGCGCGCTGCCTGGGCGCTGTGCCGCCGCCGGCGCCGGTGCCGGCTGGGGACGGCGCGGAGGCCGAGGAGGCGGACGGGGAGGCCGAGGCGCAGCTCTGGACAGCCCCGCAGCTCCCGGACAGCGACGGCGAGCTGGGATAGCGACGGGCGGCGACTCGGGGAGATGGGCTTTCGGGGCGGCCGATCCGCTGTCCAGATCTAGATCCAGAGGCTCCCATCGGGTCGGTCCAGAGATCCCCAGATCCCCGGATCCAGATCCAGAGACGTCTGGGCGTGCGGCCGGCCGGGTCGTCGGGCAGCGGACAGCGGCCTGCGGTGCTCCCCCGCCGTGGGGGTGCCGCTGCCGAGCTCCGCTGGGGTCGTGTCGGACCTGTGACGAACCTGCCGGCCGGTGCAGCGGGTCGAGCTGGCGGCTGGTGATTGCGGTGGGCCCGGACTGCTCTCGGAAGCTGCTGCGTCCATGCGTTGGCGTCGTGTTTGTCACAGCTCTGACTCGTGTTTGTCACAGCTCTCACTCGTCGCGCGTTTGAACGCCAGTCCAGCAATGCTGTCTCCGTAACGCACTGAAGCCCAGTGAAGGTCGAGCGAGAGCTCACGGTGTATTGATCACCATTGTATTTACCCGGTACAAAGTGTGAGCATGCGGCATTCATGATCTCTGTGCTCGTTTTCGCTGGCCATGGTGCAGCTTTCCTTGCGAAGGCACATGTGCGTGGCCGCGCGGGGCTCACTAGCGCGACCATTGTGCCACCGAGGAGCGGTCGGGCGGGGACGGCGGGCACTGTCCCCTTGACTGCTTGTTGATGGCTGCTGTGTAGCACGCGTGTCGTTTGAATCCAACAGAAGGCGTTCAGGAACGGTATCTTACTGCGGAAAACTGCAGGCCACTCACACTGGTCCACGAGAGGGACTGCTGAATGCCGCGTCCCAGAGAGCAGCATATGTGCGTGTATAGAGAAGGAGGGGGGGGGGGGGGCAAACCAGCAGTGCGAATCATGGGTGGTCGTGATGTCGCCTTCAGGGACATATGACTCGATGCCGCCGATGGCCTGAGACAGTTCCATGAGCGGGCCTGGACGCCGATCGAGGAGTCGCACGCGTGCCCTGTGATGCGTGTCGTTCAGGTGATGATGGCCGAGGACGTTCTTCCGTCGTAGCGCCATGTAGACCGGTCATCGCCCATAAAACAACACGAACTGGACATCGTCTTTGAATGCGACATGGCACGAGTAATGCCGGCCGCGGTTGCGTGCCCGTATCCGGCTCCGGGCTCCCTCCTTGCCGAGTTGGAGGGATGACATACACGCCGCGGTTGCATGCCCGTATGCGGCTCGCGGCCCCTCCTTGCCGAGCTGGAGGGATGACATACACGCCGCGGTTGCATGCCCGTATGCGGCTCGCGGCCCCTCCTTGCCGAGCTGGAGGGATGACATGCACGCCGCGGTTGCGTGCCCGTATCCGGCTCGGGGCTCCTTGCCGAGCTGCTCGGAGAGTGGTCGCGAAACATCGCGATGCACCCAGGATGACGGTACCCTCCGGGGATGCATCGAAACTTTTGGAACGTTTGAAGTGACATGGTAGACGATGCTACGGGACGGATCCCAGGGATGTGGCAACGTTTGGAGTTACAGACTCCCGGGAGTGCAATGAAACACACGGGCTGCGGCACATGGGGTCCAAGCCCCTTGTGGTCTGATAGCCCACGGGGTCCACGCCCCTTGTGGTCTGACGGCTTTGAGCTGTGCAGAAGTACCAGGAGCACTTCACCCTCTTACTTACCTTCGTCCTCTGCGGGCGACGATGATCGTTACTGAGGGGTATCTTTGCGAAACCGTCTAGATTGCTGATGCCTTTCAGGCTCTGGGCTTCCGCTGATCTCTAACCCCGGCTCTGGGCTTCCGCTGATCTCTGCCCCTCGACTCTGGGCTTCCGCTGATCTCTGCCCCTCGACTCTGGGCTTCCGCTGATCTCTGCCCCCATGCTCTGGGCTTCTGCTGGTCACTGCCCCCAGTCTGTGAGCTTCATCTGATCTCGTTGTAAAACATGGTGGGATAGTCGGAGCACTGGCGTGAAAAATGGGCCAGGTTTGACACAGGGAAGGGGACTCAGCACGGGGTCCGGCCCCCGGCCAGCTGGCGTTCTCACGGTGTTCCTCTGCACTGCGCTGCTGATGCCTTTGAGGTGACACGGCTCATTTGGAGGGCGGCAAGTCGCCCATACGACGGCCCATAGGGCTGGATATCTCGCAGCCACTGTGTGGCGTTTGACGGGAGTGAACAACTCAGAGGCATTGTGTGGCGTTTGCCACGATGATCGTAACATATCAGTAGCCACCGACCGCGTCTGCCCTGGCATGTGTGCCGTTTGACAGGACTGAACAATTCGGGGGCATTGTGTGGCGTTTGCTACGATGATCGTAGCATGTCGTTAGTCACCGACTACCCCTACCCTGATAATATGCTCTACCCCAGTTGGCTTCGAGAGAGACCTTTCGTGGTCCCCTTCTTTTTCTGTTGGTGTATCTGGACAGGAAGCGTTAGTTGGCGCGAAGTTTTTAATGGAGGATAAGACTGCACTGAACCTCCACATCCTCACTCCTGTGACGGAAAAGGTGAACGGTCTAGTGCTTTCTCTGTTTTGCCACCCAAGCTCGAGTATGCGCCACAGTCAACCGCATCCTGTGTTATCTCCGTTCAGACGAGCCCATCACCGGCACCGCTGAGTTGGGCTGAGCCCGTCGCCGTCACCGCACAGCCACGCTGTCGCGGCGCCCCAGAGCCCAGGCCGCCGCGACCGTCACGTCCCGCCGCGCCCGGCGGTCCGTTCGCTCCGACTTGAGCGTGGCGCCCTTGCGTTGCAGCCGAGTACCCGTGTCGGTTCTGCGGCCGGCTGTACCGCACGCCGGGCAGCCGGCGCGCCCACGAGCACGTGCACACGGGCGGCACCGTCTGCCACCTCTGCAGCCTGGCGTTCGGCAAGATGGGCAACCTGAAGCGCCACCTGCGCGCGCGCCACGGCCTGCCCGAGCGCGAGGCGGCCGAGCTGGTCCGCCTGAGGCTGGCCGCGGCGGCCGTCGACCTCGCCGCGCTGGCGGGAGAGTCTGCTGACGTCGCAGGCATGACGGCCGACTCTGCTGACGTCGCGGGCATGACGGCCGACTCTGCCGACGTCGGCGGGCTGACGGCCGACCCTGCTGACGTCGGCGGGGCTGGTGACGGACTCGGATGACGCCTCGGGTCAGGCGACGAACTCGCGTGAGGCGTCTGGATTCGTGGCGGACTCGCACGAAGTGTCCGGCTTTGCGGTGGACTCGCACGAAGCGTCCGGCTTCGCGGTGGACCCGGACGACGCGAGCGGAACGCCGCGGCCGTTCGAGGCGTGACCGGGCTACGGTGCCCTGGCCGGCTGGGGGACGCTGGTGTGACGCTCTGTGCGTTGTGTGACGCAGCAGTGTGACGACAGTGCCCTGGCCGGCCGGGGGACGCTGGTGTGACGCTCTGTGTGGTGTGTGACGCAGCAGTGTGACGACGGTGCCCGGGCCGGCCGACGGAGCTGGTGTGACGCTCTGTGTGGTGTGTGACGCAGCAGTGTGACGACGGTGCCCGGGCCGGCCGGGGGACGCTGGTGTGACGGTCTGTGTGGTGTGTAACGCTGCAATGTTCTCTGCGGTGCGGTGGTGCGGGGTGCTGCACGTGTCCGATCAGGAGGGCTGTGGCGGTGGGGATAGCCGGCGCAGTCTGAAGGCCAGTTACTTGCTCAAGTGGTGATCAGAGCAGCTAGTGACCAGGATTGGGCTATAGGTATGTGGCGTGCCGCTGTCAGGACGTTCTGACTGTTCTGGGCTTACCAGTGCAGCCTGGTTCTGATATCCTGTATTGTTTGAGTGTTTTCTTAAGCCATATGGATGAAATCACCGTATTTACAGCCTTAAGTCCGGTAGAAAAACCACGAGAATGAAGATATAGATGTATTGCACATCTTTATGTGCAATGTATATATTTTCCATTCTCCAGGGCATTCTACGAGGAAATAAGGCTACCGTCTTATCTACATACACAATGTTCCTCGTGAACGCATTTAACGAACTGCATGAAATAGATGAAAAGTTTTCCAACGAGTTTGTCTTGCAGAAGGCAAACGTTTCGAGCAAAAATAGCACCTTTCCAGTCCCAACAGATAATAAACCACATGCGAAAATAGATGCAAGACTCCACCTTTTTGTTCATTTTACGGCACCATTAAGTCATGGCTCAAAACACTACCGTAATGTTAATGAATTAGTGTGTTATTGGCCTCCCATTGGGCCCATATAAGGGCCAAAACTTCAAAGTAATAATACAACATTGCTTAAATGGACCGGCAAAGAAAACGTTAGTAAAGGGGTAGACGATGCAACTTGTCACGTGTTTTACTGCTGTTGCGAGGTCCTTGTAGTACCAGGGCATTAAGTAAAGAGCGGGACCAGGGTAAGTTGATGCTTGGCCGCCATACTACCGACTGCACGTACCACTGCAGCAAACTTCTGGTACCCCGTTCGTCTGCCTTTCTCCCTTCATCTCCAACGGCGACCGGCGCTTGGCCCCCGGCTGGCCTGGTGCGATGTTGGGGGGGCCGTGCGATGTTGGCTGGATGGCTGGCCTGGTGCGATGTTGGCTGGATGGCTGGCCTGGTGCGATGTTGGCTGGATGGCTGGCCTGGTGCGATGTTGCGCGCATCCTGGCGCGCACATGACGAGCTTGCAGACGCTGCACACACGTGCCCCTGAGCAGGCGTTGGCGGGAAGGAGACCCAGGTATGCTCCAGCTGTATGTTGTATGCGGGGCAGGGGCAATCGCTCATCCATGCGAGACAGAAGCTTTCAATTTTCAGACGCCGGTGTCACGTGTTGTGGGTCGGTAGACCCGCACGTTTTCACGGGTAAACCTGTGTGTGCGGCTGTGCTTGTTTTGTACCTGCCCATTGCAGTGTGACGTGGTCAGTGAGCGCGTCTGGAATTGCCTGCCAGCCAACATTGAGTATGTGTGCAATTGAGGGTTTATGAGTGTGTGTGTGGGGGGGGGGGGGGGGGGGACCAGAGCCGCTGGACCTTGCAGTCAACGCCTGCCATGCGAACCGCATGGCTGACATTTGTAAATGTGTACCCAATGATGGGCTGTGTTAGTCTGTGTGTTTCTGTGTGCTTTTTTGTTCGCTCATCCAAAGCCAGTGCACACACACAGTCCTGTCCAATATACGTCAGATGTTTGAAGCCGTGCTTTTCACTGTCAGTGAGCCGTAGGCACGTCGTAAATCCACGTGCGAACGGAAACTCCAGACTCCTTCAAGAGGACGTCCTTGGCGATCGGAAATTAATGATTGACTTCAGATCAGACAGACACTCGGACAAGTGTCTAGGTTGCGACTCTCAATTCCCAGCCAGTGTTGCAGGTGGTGTTTTTATGGTTCAGACAGTGAACTGCAACGGTCAAAGTGTTATCACGCAGGGGAAAGGGGGTAAGCGATGCTGCTCTCCAGCGAAAATTGAACCAGGCCCTCGTTCTTTTAAGGATGACCTTTGTACCGCGCGGCCACCGAAACCTCAAGCACTGAGAGGATATCCTCCTTGGCCCGGTATCCTCCGAGAGGATGCCGGGCCAAGAAACCGCCAAAGTGTCCGCCAAACCGCCAAAGGCAAACCTCCCCACGTGGCGCGTGAAGGCAAGATTGTTATCATGCGACGACTTTCGTGGTTGAGATCGCGCTGGTGCCGTCTTCCGATCCCAGACTTAATCTTCACAGAAGGTAACTCATAGATCGGTTGCCTCAGCTTGGTGGGTGGGAGTTGCTCCACTACTATTTGCTATCGCGACAGTGAAAACACGTTACAGTCAACGTCCCAGTGTTTCAAGGCCATTTAACGACGGGACCAGGAGACTTCGTAAACAACGCACGAGATCCTGACCTGTTTCTCTTCACCCCAAATCCTATGCGTTTTCTTCTCGCGAGTGCATCACGCACCCTCCATCAACGTGCTGCTGCGAAATACGCGTGGGGGGAGGGGGCTGTCGGCAGCAGTCCCTGACGTCGGGGAGGACGCTCCTCGCAGTATTGCCTGACGTCGGGGAGGACGCTGCTGGCAGTGGTCCCTGACGTTGGGGAGGACGCTCCTCGCAGTATTGCCTGACGTCGGGGAGGACGCTGCTGGCAGTGGTCCCTGACGTCGGGGAAGACGCTCCTCGCAGTATTGCCTGACGTCGGGGAGGACGCTGCTGGCAGTGGTCCCTGACGTCGGGGAGGACGCTGCTGGCAGCAGTCCCTGACGTCGGGGAGGACGCTGCTGGCAGTGGTCCCTGACGTCGAGGAGGACGCTGCTGGCAGCAGTCCCTGAGGTCGGGGAGGACGCTGCTGGCAGCAGTCTCTGACGTCGGGGAGGACGCTGCTGGCGGTAGTCCCTGACGTCGGGGAGGACGCTGCTGGCAGCAGTCTCTGACGTCGGCGAGGACGCTGCTGGCAGCAGTCCCTGACGTCGGTGAGGACACTGCTGGCGGCTGTCCCTGACGTCGGCCGCGGATGCGTTGCAGGCCGTGGGCAGACGCGGAGACAGATGCCACTGGGGCCTCCGAGAGACGGCGCCGGAGAGCACGTGGTGAGTGTATCTCCCGGTCCTGTGCCGCATGCTGGGGTGGACCGCGGTGGCCGTCAGCGCTCCTCGTACCCCTTCTTCTCCTGCTGATCTATACATGGGGTGCTTCTGCTGTGCTGCTTCTCAGGATGGGTGTCGCTGTTGCGGGTAACTCGTTTGCAGTGGCGTTAGAGCTGTGGTGTCTCGGCGTCGCCAGCTCTGTTTCTGAAGCTGCTCGTGATTCTTTGCTGGATCTGTTGCCACATGCTGTTAGTGCTAAGGATATAAACGCGTTTCTTTCGGCCGTAATGCCGTTGATCACTGTTCAAACAATTTCCATGTGTTGTGGCTGCTTGTTCCCAGACGTCATCGTTGCTTTGTAACACTTTCACCATGCGTCAAAAGTAATTGCTTTTGCGGAGGAATGCAGCGCAAATCTCCTCATCGTTTGCGCTATTTGACCGCTACCGCGTCTGTTTTGAATTTTTGACTTTTTATTTGATACTCGACTATTTGACCAGACCTCGTCGTTTACACTATTGATGGCCACGTTGCCTGCGTAGAGCGATTTCCAAAGGTCTCGCTCTTCAATGATTGAATCCAGTTTCTGGCAAGCACAACAATTACTGAGTCCCGCTATAGCCATCTATGCGTCGTATTTATTATTGCTGTGGTCTGTGGTTCCCCGCACGGGAATGGCAAAGTCATACCCCTTGCCTCCCCGGCAGCTGGGCGTAGTGAACTCTCACACTCGGAGTGCGGTGAACACCACATCCCAGCTGTCACCTGCTGGACCGTCCCGCCTGCGTGACTTCCGGTAAGGACCGACCACTTCCGGTAAGGACGGACCACTTGCGGTGAAGGGCCGCAGCCCCTGGCCCGCGTGGAGTCGGCGTCACAAATATTATCGTCGCTGCGTTGTCCAAATGTTATGCTAACGAACTGAAGAAAGGCGTAAGGGTGGAAACGAACTCACGAATTCAACACAAAAATTACAAACTCAACCTCTAGGCAAGACAGTTGTGTACAGTGGTGCGCCGTCAAGTGTCTGTGCGATCCGCCAATACACCGGCAGCGCCGTGGTGGTCGTTTGGGCGGCGTAGATAGCCGACCCGCACCGCACGAAGCCGCTGATGACGTTACCCACGCTGTCGGACGTCCTCCAGCAGGGCCAGCAGGTGCGCTGAAGATTCGGCCGCGTCCAGAGCGCCGGGCGGCGGGTCCGAACAGAACGCGCTGCCACCGCTCACGCTCAGCCACGTGATGTAAGGCCCCGCGCTGATTGGTGGGCGAAGGGAACCGGGGGGACGAATCGGATAAACCGTGACTGAAACATCTGGGCTCATTCCACGCGCCGGGTAACTGTGCCTTCGGTTGTCATCAGCGATAGCGATGCTGGTGAGCGCGCTGGTGACGTGCGTTGATGAATGGCCCGACACTTGTCTCGTACTGGACGACGACCGCCCTGCTCACCCGGGGAAAGAGGGCGCACGGGAGTTCGCGTGGCGTTTTGGATCGCGCGGGGAGAACTCAGCCCCCGCGGGGCGCGTGAACGTCTCACATAACGATCGGGCAGGGAGAACTCAGTCCCCGCCGGGCGCGTGAATGTCTCACATAACGATCGGGCAGGGAGAACTCAGTCCCCGCCGGGCGCGTGAATGTCTCACATAACGATCGGGCAGGGAGAACTCAGTCCCCGCCGGGCGCGTGAATGTCTCACATAACGATGCGGGGCGCTGTTCCCGAAGGATCTGCTGGAATGGTGACGTGACAGGAGCCGTTCGCTGCCTGTGTCCAGGCCTCAGTTTTTTGTTTGTGCCCAGACCTTTAATTTCCTGGCTGTGTCCAAACCTTTAGTTTCCTAGCCGCGTCCAGACCTTCAGTTTCCGGGCTGTATCCAGACCTTCAGTTTCCTGGCTGTGTCCAGACCTCAGTTTCCTGGCTGTGTCCAGACCTCAGTTTCCTGGCTGTGTCCAAACCTTCAGTTTCCTGGCTGCGTCCAGACCCCAGTTTCCTGGCTGTGTCCAGACCCCAGTTTCCTGGCTGCGTCCAGACCTTCAGTTTTCTGATGGTCTGGCACCGCGCCGTCGCTCGACTCTCGCCAGGTTTTGCGAGCTGTTCCCGCAGGCAGCGTCGTTGTTCAGCTGCTCGACCTTTCAGGAACCGCCGCCTGGACGTCCGCGTCGTTGTTCAGCTGCTCGGCCTTTCAGGAACCCCCGCCTGGACGTGCGGATCCTGCCGGACACGCTGCGCCACAAGCTGCAGCGGCGGGAGCGGCTGGACAAGAGCGACTGGCGGCACGTCACCACCTGCATCTACGACCGCTACAAGGCCTTCAATGACCAGTGAGACGCGCTGCAGCCCGCACGCGCCGCGATCCCAAGGATGGATCGCGGACCTTCCGGGAACGCTCCGGGAGAGGATGCGGCGCGCTGCTGCGGAGGCCCGTCCCCGAGGCCCGGGCTGGTCCACACGGCAAGACTTGGGCGTGTCACTCAAACGCCCTTCTGCGCAGATCTCTGCGTGGATTTCTGCATGCCGGGTGCACTGTACCTTACTTAATCAGTGAGTGAGGCGGTGTTCCATGCAATTATTCATCCACAATGGTTGCCGCAGCCTCTCGTACGACACCGTGGGTTGTAAAGCATCACTGATTTCAGGCTGTTACTCATCGTCACTTATGATACATTTTTCGTATTTTTCAGCGTAGTCACGTCGCGCTGGTACCAGAGGATGGCTGGCGCAATCGTCGATCAGTTCCCTTTTCTGTTTCCGAACCTGTCTTCACTCCAGGCACTGGTAAGAGACGGCCAAACCTGTGCTGGCCGGGGTCATTAGCCGCAGGCGTCCGCGTGTGGTGCCTTGCCAATCTGGTGCTTGTTCCAATGCGCTTGCGTGTGTTGGTTTGCTGGGTGTTTGTGCTAAATAATGTTCTTTCCTGGTTTGGTTTGTGTTCTTTCCTTGGTTTTGAAACCCAAATCGGGAAGGACATCGAAAGCCTTGGGTTCCGTTAGTGGAAACAACGGCGCGCACTTCAGTTCCGCCGTGCTGTTCGCCATTGTTTGAGATATGTGCAACGGACGGGTCCAGGCAGATACCGGGCCAAGTGCGTGCATCTACTGGGGAAGTGTCCGCGGCGTCGGGGATCCCGTCGATGAACAGCTGAATCAACACGTGCATTTCCCGGACTTGTGCTGCTGGATGCGATGGTCTGCGGTGCTGGTGGCAAATGCGGCTGGCTGAAGCCGCTGCTGGCTTGTTTCCGCTGTGCTCTGGTGAATACCATGTGTCACATTCTATCTGCATCCGCTGCCTGCTATGACGCGCTCGCCACCGTCCTGCAGAAGCTGGTCCGAGGCCGGCTGAAGAATAAGTTCAAAAACAACCGACGGCGGAAGAAGGACGTCGCTCTGGGCGGCTGGGGAAGCCACCGCGGCGACCGTGTCAGCACCGGAGCACCGGGGTCATCGCCGGCCGGCCTCGCCGGGGCGGTACAGGGCGGTCGGGCGCCGCTGACAGCCGTGCTGGACGTCGAGGAGCCGGTGCCGGCCGCCTCCGCGCCTGGCGGCGGCTGGGGCAGCGCGGCACTGACGGCTGTCCTCGGCGGCGCCCAGGCGGGGAGCGGCGGTACTCAGTGAGCTGCGTGCGATCATGAAACGGGCTCGGTCGGACGGACGGACGCTTTGTTCTCACGACAGCGGGCGCGGGTGAGCATGAGGTGGACGTTTTGTTCTCACGACATCTGGCGCGGGCGAACGTGCGACAGACGCTTTGTTCTCACGACATCGAGCGCGGGTGAGCGTGCGACGGACGCTTTGATCTCACGACGGCGGGCGCGGGCGAGCGTGCGACGGACGCTTTGTTCTCACGACATCGGGTGCGGGCGAGCGTGCGACGAACGCTTTGATCTCACGACAGCGGGCGCAGGTGAGCGTGCGACGGACGCTTTGATCTCACGACAGCGGGCGCGGGTGAGCGTGCGACGGACGCTTTGTTCTCACGACAGCGGGCGCGGGTGAACGTGCGACGGACGCTTTGATCTCGCGACATCGGGCGTGGGCGAGCGTGCGACGGACGCTTTGATTTCACGACATCGGGCGCGGACGAGCGTGCGATGGGGGGAGAGGGGGGCGGGGGGGTTGAACGCCCAAAGATGCGTGATTGGGCCGAAATATACTGTAGTAGCTGTGAAGAAGTGTGTTGTGTATATAATAATGGATGTAGCTCTGTAATCGCAACAACGGAGTGCTGTCCAAATGGTGTGGATGTACGTCGTGCTCGGCCCGAATATCTTTTTCAGAACGGCTTTTGTTTTCATAGAGCTTGTGCTACGTTCCAGTCCGTTGCCAATGCTCCAGGTATTGTTCGTCATTTTTTCCGTCGTGGCTAGTGGCGCAGGGTGTTATTCGAGAGAGATATGGCTCAAGAGAAGCCGAGTCCTCGGACTTGTCTCAGCTGTTAACAGGCTTCGTGAGCCAGCGGTTGAACGAGTGTATGCTGTCCGTCATTCTCCGTTTTCAATACAAATTTGAAGAAAAGAACACAACAGCTGCTGAATTTTGTCTCAGGAAGCTTTCTGGTTTCTCTTTTTCTCTTTCGAAAAAGGCCGAAACGTGTTGTGAAAGGGAAACGCCACTCACCCGGGCAATGACCACAAAATACCATTTAATCAACGTCTTGTCTCCAACTTTCAGCAATGCTACTCACTGCATAGTTGCAGGGCGAGTCCCGACAACTTAACGGTGTTCATCCTGGGCCTGAATATAAGCACTGCCTTCGAAGCGGTCTGCCTGTTCCCGATATGAATCGTCGTGTCTGGGTCGGGAATAGGTGCCCTGGCCTGGCGCCTCCCTCTCGCGTAAGTGCATTGAAATGAAAAACAGCTACACAAATTTTCGCCCCATTACTCGCTTGCTTTGCGCACCTGCCTGAAGGTACGCTGTTCGGCGAACCGCTTCGATCCAGCATTACTACAACGGTCTCGTCGCGCGTATACGATTCATGGTAGGCACTTGGCTGTCGCGTGTCGGCGCAGGGAGTCACCCAGGTCAGCCAAGTGGTATTTCTGGCGGCTCGTTACTT
>NW_023595962.1:25097445-25167813 GCF_011947565.3 Pollicipes pollicipes
GGCACATTATGGGGTCACGTTTTGTTTGTTGTTTCTCCTGCCTGCAGTTTGCTCGAAACATTGGTGTGATCAGAGCGGTAATCGCTTCAAGAAGACCTTACGGGTCTGATATATACGTGCACAGAAATCTGAACGATTTTTGAACCTGCGCTGCTGTGCGGAGTGTTATATTCGGTGTGTCTGTGTTCCAGCGATGCCCGCCTCGATATAGCAATCCTGCCCGCCAGCCTTCAGATAAAGCTGGTGCAAAAGAGGCGGCTTGAAAGGCCGATTGGCGGGTCATGAATCGCCGTCTCTACGATCAGTTCAAGGATTTTGAGCGACAGTGAGCTGCGCACCCCAATTACAGTCCTTTTTTCTGCGATCCTTTTCCCCAGCGAACACGTGCGGCACCCTGTGCTCTGCGGTCCTCTGTGTACGTTGGTGTGGGGATGACCACTTGCCGCCTGGAGCGGTTGTGTGCTCCTTTTCGAACCAAGTCGCCATGGCAGACACGCTTTTAGTGTGGTGACTACGCTTGCTTGGCGTTGCTGTCGACAGTCGCCGACCCAAGCGTGCGCGAAACCCGGCTGGCGGCCGATGTATGTGGATGACGCGCTTGGGCGAGGCGTTCCCTTCCGCCTGTCGTGGAGATGCGAATGGCGACGGCACCTGACTTCGGCACGGTGTGGTCTTCTTTTCTTGGATGCGTTTTACTGCGGATGTGGGGGGTTTGAGGACGGCCGTGTCGGTCCCCCCCCCCGCCTTAGGCCCCCCCCCCCCGCCGCCTTAGGCCGGTCGTGGTGGGGAAAGTCGCCGACTGTTTGTCATGTCGAATCCTGCGCTGTGGCCGGTGAAGCTCACCACTACTGGGCTGCATCCCAGTCATATATGCTGTCCTCGTCTGCAGGATCACCACAAGTCGCTGGCACAACCAGCTGGCGGCGTCCGCCGTTGACCAGTTTCCGCACCTCCCCCCCCCCCCCCCAAGAACATTGATATTCTGCAGGCTTCGGTGAGAAGTTGTGTGAACTCAGGACTGATGTTACGGCCCTTTATTATGAAGCGGAGGCATTCATTCTGACGTGGCAGCACTGCACACTTCGTTTACGCGTCTCGCTAGTATATCCTTCTGTGTCAGCAAGGGCGACCACAGCGTCATTGATCAGCCCTAGTCGGTGGGAAGATCTGGAGAACCTTCCTTGAGACTGGGATTGTGTGAAGTAAGCTGATGATTGGTGACCATCTAGGATGGGGAATGGCCATACAATGTTCTTCAATCGCTGGATGAGATTGTTAACAATGCAGAGCGTGGGCGGTGGACAGCGTGGGCAGCTGGCGTGGGGTACAATACATGTGAGCGTAGGCCACAAGATATGTGAGCGTGGGCTACGATACATGTGAGCGTGGGCGGTGGACAGCGTGGGCAACTGGCGAGGGCGTGGGTGGAGCGTGGGCAGGTTGGAGCGTGGGCTACAATATGTGTGAGCGTGGGTTACAATATATGTGAGCGTGGGCTACAATATGTGTGAGCGTGGGCTACAATATATGTGAGCGTGGGCTACAATATATGTGAGCGTAGGCTGCAATATATGTGAGCGTGGGCTACAATATATGTGAGCGTGGGCTACAATATATGTGAGCGTGGGCTACAATATATGTGAGCGTGGGCTACAATATATGTGAGCGTGGGCTACAATATATGTGAGCTTGGGCTACAATATATGTGAGCGTGGGCTACAATATATGTGAGCGTGGGCTACAATATATGTGAGCGTGGGCTACAATATATGTGAGCGTGGGCTACAATATATGTGAGCTTGGGCTACAATATATGTGAGCGTGGGCTACAATATATGTGAGCGTGGGCTACAATATATGTGAGCGTGGGCTACAATATATGTGAGCGTGGGCTACAATATATGTGAGCGTGGGCTACAATATATGTGAGTGTGGGATGCAATATGTGTGAGCGTGGGGAACCACACATGTGAGCGCGGGCTGGTCTTACGCTCTGCACGCGGTGCTTGCACCACGCCTGATGTTTTTCACGTGTCTTGGTTTTCCGGGATACTTCCAGCTGGTATTGATATACTATCAGGTGAGAACAGTGCACGTATCAAAATGCAGCTAAAACAAACACCTCATTCATTCTCTTTCCATCACTCCATCATTTTCTGCACTAACATGAGCCTGTTTACAGGGTTCCGTTAGGAGGAAGACTCTGAATCAGTTTAAGAACGACCGACGAAAGCTGAAGAGGGCGGCGCCGGGTGAGGGTAAGACGACCCTGGCGCTGGCGTGGCCTCCACCGCCCAAGACCAACCTGCGGAAGAGGTTGCCGCCGATGCCCGTGGTGCGGAAGCTCTCTAGGTTTAGCGACGTCACAGCAGGGAGCGTCGCATCGGACCAAGCGGATCCGGCGGGCTGAAGACAATGTCAGGGCAGCGCGGTGCTGACAGACGCCAGCGTCCACGGGTGTCAAGGGTGACGCCAGGGGTGTCAAGTTTTGTGAATTTTTGGGGGCCGAACCGAAGGCCCGACAGCCTAACTCCGCTCCCCACTTTTTCGCCGGATTTAGCCCACTTTATTTTGATTAAGCGCAGCATATATTTCTAATCCTTGTATAACTTATAAAAGTCTTTAATTTAAACAGTATAAAAGTCATGCAGGGTTGGATCCAGGGAGCAGGCACTGGACGCACGCATCTCTTCTGATCGGCACGTGAAGGCGCCCTTTTAGATGATGGATGGGCAGATGGGCTGCCCATACGCTACCATATTTGGCACGCGTGCATTAGGTCTGCTACCTTGTGCTCCTACGTTGGATTTTTCCTTATCGCGTACAGATGAATATAAAACAAAGGAGAGCAGTACGAGTTGGGGTTCATATGGAATGCATGTGGGCAAGTCGGGCCCATGTCAACATGGGCTGCAGGTGGGCTGATCTACGGGCTCCACGTCGGACCCAGATAGGCAGCCCATGTGCTGACATCTCTCCTACCAATGCATCAGTTTTCGGACTTTGCTCTCCATGGTTGGATATTTTCTGATTGCTTACAAGCTAGTCTGCAGCAAGGGTAAGCGGCATAGACTCAGATCCAAACGGGCTGCAGGTGGGTTCGCTGGCCACATGCCAGCATGGCACGCATGGCACATGCCAGCATGGCACACAAGCGGACTGGTGCCTGGGCCCCATCTGGAACCCAGATTGGCTGCCCATATGCCATCATATTGACGATGTGCCTAATAATTTTCGCACCGTGTGCTCCCTCGTCCGGGTTTACCATGCCACGTACCAGTAAGAAGGGCTGCTGGCACGGATCTCATTCGCATGGACTGCGCGTGGGCGAACTTAGCTCACGTCAACATTGACCGACTCACTGTCATGCCACTTGAGGCAGTTGGTGTGTTCCGTGCTGGTAGTTTGTGCGCTGAGGGCATGGAGTGAGCTCTCTCTTTACGTTTCACTGGTTGATGGCTCATGGCTCGCGTTTGGAGCCCCCCGGCAATTACGGATGTCCCGCTGGTCGGTCGCCCGCTGGGGTCTCGGAAGTGGGAGTTTCTCATGACCGGCGCGCTGACCGGCGCCTCCACGCCCCTGAAGGGGGCGTGGAGGTGCCTCTTCAGCCTGCGCGCCCCTGAAGAGGGCGCGGAGGTGCCTCTTCAGCCTACGCGCCCCTGAAGAGGGCGCGGAGGTGCCGGTCAGCGGGCCGGCTGGCCAGGTGGGCCGGCAGCACCGAGCACACCTCTAACCACTGTTTTCTTTAACGTTGGTCGGAGTTTCTGGCGGCTGCATGCAACTGATCAGAAACAGTTCCTTTGAGCTGCTTGGTGTTCAAAGAACACAGAAGCAGAGGGTCATTCTTGGGCTTATCGACAGCTTTAATGTCAGAAGTCCGACATTGGCGACTCGATGTGATTATTTCACTATTTAGAAACTAATATTCCAGTTGCCAACCGTCCGTAAAGACCTTCTGCATGTGGCCAGCTGTTACACGTCCATGACATCGGCGCTTGGATGGTGCGATTGGCTAGTGAGCTCTTGAAAGTACTCGATTGCGCGCTGTGTCTCCTCAATGCAATAAGTCTGGAACCAGTGCTCCCAGCTAACAGAGGCTGTCTGATCATTTCATTCCTTACGATTTAGCTGTACCGCCACTTTTTATGAGCTAACCAATACATTTGTGCGCAACGGCATCTGTAAACCAGGAGAGTATTGGGATACCGCATGGGATTGCGCTGTTTCACCTTCTCCCCAAATTCGCCGTTTTTTCATGAAGATCGGAAGCGGTCGGTGTGACACCGCGGAAAATCCAGCGAACTGACCCCGACTTTCTGGACCTCAGCAGATTGACCAATCCTGGGAGCGGTAGCCAGTTTGACTTTTCTTGGTCCATATTTTACCTCACTAGGACAGATCAAATGTCAAATTTTCCTGAGAGCGACGTTCTTCAGCTTTGCATACGCATGTCTGCGTAACAACGCAGCTTACCAGCATAAAACTTACACAAACGTTTTTGTTTAATTTTGACCACCATTGTATATATGTATATACATGCATATATATATATATATATGTATATATATATATATATAAACATATGGATATGCATAGATATATTGGATGTGTTTTGAACATACGTTTATCACGCATGGCTCTGTTGACATAACAGTGATGGCCGCCGCGCGCCATCGCCGGATCCGTCTGTTGCCGCCCGCGTCCGCGCCAGCCGTGTATCATCATGCAGTGTTCCGATAAAAACTTTGCTTTTCAGAAATCAGACTGATAGTGAAAGGTATTTGGTGTCAAAACACACACCATGAATAGCCATAGGATGGCGAAACATTCGGCGCGATTGCACGCTCCAGAGAGATATCCCCAGAAACTTCGGGAGCGGGTATGGGTGCATCGCCCTTCCCCTTAGCAGGAGAAGGGATAAAACGTATAACCGTGAATGCATACGAAACTGTGGGATCCTACGTACGACATGGACGTGTCAAAAATCATTTATGGGTGGTTCATTCGCGGCATGATTCAAAGAAAAAAAGGATGATAAGCCATGGCTTGAAGTGTTTGCCACTTGAAAGCTGTCTGTCGTTCTGCTAGAGTGCTTGTGCATTATTATAGGTTTAGAGCCAAACGTTCGACTTTGTCTTGCAACTAGAAACCATTCTTCAGCAAAAGGTCCGTCGCAGATGACGCTAAAGCCATTGCATTTAAAAAATCATCCGCGAAGTCAAAGAGTGAGAATGTATGTCATCGGTTGCCACCGGCAGACGCTTGCCTTTATTATATTTATCGTATCCTTTTAATTCGTCGCATTCGTCGCATTGACGTACAATTTACGCTCACTAGAAATAAACGATGTTATATTTTTCGTCGACCATTCGGCGGGAGAGTAGTCAGAAGCCTCTTTCCTTACGTGGTTTTTATTCGCATGTGTGTTACGTTATCTACGCTATGAACATTTGTTGAGCATTATATAGCCATTTTAAGTTCGGAATTTGTCCGGCGCAGATCAGAGGAACGTTGCACATGCATAAGACAGTGCCGATTACCTTATTCCTCTCAAATGACCAGGAGAAAGTAAAGAAGATGCATGCAAATTTCGTAGTGTTCTCACTATTAATAAAGAACGCACTGTGGCTGAAATCCGGGAAGGTACATGACCTATACCTTTCTAGCTATTTCGTACTGTTGTGGCTGAATTCGAAACTACTGCAATTAAGCTGTCATTTCAACCTGGAGCTGAGTGGCAATACCCTAGGTACACATGCTATTGAGCATGGGGATTCCCTCATTATCAAGGCATGCTCCTTGTGCGACGACCGCAGGAAACATCGCACTGACAACGGCGGCAACGGCGACATCTAACATCTGTTGAATGGTTTAGTGGTTGTCGTATCGGGCATGATAACAGGGAGGTGTATGCTTTGCGTAAGGGCGCTGTTGTCGAGGCGATTTCGGTCAAATAC
Source organism: Pollicipes pollicipes (assembly GCF_011947565.3). Classification (NCBI taxonomy): domain Eukaryota; kingdom Metazoa; phylum Arthropoda; class Thecostraca; order Pollicipedomorpha; family Pollicipedidae; genus Pollicipes; species Pollicipes pollicipes. The sequence goes on from NW_023595962.1 coordinate 25,103,403, forward strand.
ATGGTGAATAAACTTTGACCTGGCTTATTATCGATGACATGAAGCAGTCTCCCTGGAATTACGGCGGTCGATTAACCAAATGGAATTTGAAATGGCAGATCGGTGAAGCCCAGCTGGGGTCCACTGGGGTGGTTGAAAATGCCCCCATCTCGGCTAGCTATATGTGTCCCATCTGGGCTGGTTACATGGGTCCCAGATGGACTGGCCCGTGTGGGTCCCAACTGAGTTACCCAGGCAGGTCCCAACTGGGCTGCCAAGGTGGGCCCCATGTGTGTTTCAGCTAAACCTCACAAGGGCCTCACATGGGCTTTCATGTGGGAGCCAGTTTGTTGCCCATGACATGCCCGCGTTGGCCCGAGGTAGCAAGCCCAGATGGGCCCTATTCGTTTGCCCATCTCGGACCCACATGGGTCCCGTTGTAAACGTTGGATGGGCCCAATGCGTGCCCCAGTTAAACCCCACATGGACTCAACAAGGGCCACCCATATGCGGCCCAGGTGTTCATAGGGTGGGTGTTTGACACGTCCCATATGCGGCCCATGACATGCCCACATGGGACCAAAGTGGGCAGCCCAAGTGAGCCCCATATGGCAGTCCAACTGGGACCCATATGGGTCCCAATTGGACATGCTGGCTGGAAACAGCATAGCCTGGAAGAGAACTTTACTCCACGTATCTTTTTTCCTGAAGAAACTTGACCACTAAATCACACCACTATCGAAATGAAGGAGTGGAAATTCAAGAAATGCCTTCTAAATGAAATATAAATGCTTAATGTCATTTAACAACTCATTTTTGTACATTTTTAGTCAAATGAGTTGATGACAAAAGTTGACCGCAGAACTATAGCTCTCTACTTATTTCATTACTTTTTTCTTGATTTCATACACATGTGACGCAACTTCATTTTTCCTTCCTTTTTGGTGGTCTTTTAAGATACCCCCTATGGTCTAAAATGCTAACTAATTTCTTTACATTATGTTACAACTGCAAACTCGCACATATTTCGTACATGTATTGGATTAATTCGCCAGCCACCCAAGCATGTTTGACGTGCACCCAAGAGTGAGCAGTTCATAGGGACTGAAAAAGACAATTTAGAGCAAGAAAGTTATTTATACTGTCATTTTGCCTTTTTAGACTCTTAGCTAGTCGTTTTTTGGTTCGTGGCGTGGCTCAATAATGATAAATCTAAGCCATTTAAGTTTTACTATCTCGCCGCGTTACGCTATCCTGCCTTACGTAGCTTTAGGGCAGATCTGGCGCACCTAATGCAGAAGTGTTTGGTACGGACATTCTGCCCCTCGCAACTTTTCTTTGCAGACCTCCTCTTACTTGTTTAACATTTTAATATTGCAGGTTGGTGGGCATGACTGATATTGCTGTTTTGTTGGTGGGTTGGAAGACACTGTCTTTCAGCAAACGATGCGAAAGATGCTGACTTTTTGTTTGAGGGAGCGGAAAGAAGCCTGCACTGAAAGAGCCAAGAGGTTTCTGCTGGGGGCACGTGATTGCTAGTCCTACCTGCTTTCAAAACATGATTTATAATCAAATTTGGTTATTTTCTGTTTTAATCTGCAAGTTTGTTTATTAGACAAATTATTATGCTACAAGACATGTCCAAACAATTTTGCTTCATACTCCTCATCATTTCCCCAAAGCTGTTGAAGTGATCTCTCATGTCTGCTTTTACAAGAGGTTGTCCATAGTTGCAATGTTTTGTTGACTGGTAAACTTTGGTAGCGAAATATGACAAACCAAAGTGGATGTCTTTGCTGCAGCTGACAAGGCAAGCAGCAACACTGGCTTATTGGTCGTCTATAACTGATGCTTGGAGGAGAGACGTCGTTTTGTGGAGCACGCTCACTATTACCACTGACAGAGACTGGTTGTGACAATCAAAATAAGTTGTTCAAAATGGTTTTAAGAATTAATGGATAGTTCTGTCCTCTCAGTTGGGTCCAGGGGTTTTGACTTGTGTGTTGTTAACTTTGTTGTCAAAAAGCTGACACAAATGAATGTGACATAAATGAAGCTGACACAAATGAACATAAATGACACCCATCCAAAGGTAAGTTGCATCATGATTTATAACAACTGCAGCTGTCAAGAAATAGGTGAGGTGAGTTGAAATGTTGTCCAACATCTTGGCTGCTCTCAGTTGGGTTAGGCTGGGTTCTTGCATGGTAAGTAACCATAAGAATTTTGCAAGAATCATTGACTTACAAATGCTCCTGTGGTACAAATAGGCTAAGCAGGATGAGATGAGGTAAGGCTTCTTTAGGTTATACTTGGTTAAGTTACTTTCATGGAAATAAGTATAGATATTGTACAAGAAACAAAGACATTATATTTGTATTTTCTGACCCCATCTTAACCCAAGCTAAAGGTATGACTGTTTGTTCGTTTTGGTGATATGTTGATGCACAGGAGTCCAAACCTGTTTGGTGTAAATGCCATATGCTTGTTGATTTTTATTTTTGTTGAATTCCTTTCCTTTGTTTTGTGTTAAAAGTTCCTGTGGAAGGGAAGTGCAAAGTAAAAATGAAAACATTGGTGTTCATAGTTTTTAGTGCTCACCACACTATTCTGAATTTACCATTCTTTAATGTATCTGGCTTCAGTGTAATAACCTAAGAGTGAGAGATTGTCATGTGGATTATGTAACATGCATGCCAACTCGAAATGTATGCCTTTGTTTGCCATTACATCTCTCACTGACTCACTAGTTCCAGTTCTTGTGAATTGAATTGTTTACTCCTGTACGGTCTTTTTTCGATTAAATTTTTCACTCCCACCCTAGTTCAAAAGTGGTTCTAGCTCACTGGTTACTGGTTGGCACTGGATTCTAGCACAATGGCATTTTCATTGCAGGTTCGATGCTAATCGCCGTGGACTCTCCTTATTTTATTATTTAATATTCTTTCTGGGTCGCTGGGTCGCCCCAGTTCGCGGTACACTGCAGACTGTGCCATGGTGCAGTTGTTCTCGATGGGACGGGGGGTCATTTGCAGGTGCTCTGGGGTTAGATTATGCCATTCGCACCATCTGTTAGTGGTGTTTCTAAGCATGCATTTTGACTGACATAGCAGGGAGGACTGACATGCGGGCGGAAAACGGTAAAAGCGGGATGTGCTGGTGTGCATGCACGTGCAGACGCGTTTACGCGTAACAGAGCATGCTAATTTCCGGAAACAATTCGCGTGTAACAACAACGGAGCATTCAGAGAGTGATTTGGTGGGAAAATGGACGGGAAGCATGCGACCATTCCGTTTGGTCTAAAAACCTAAATCATACCGGATGCGGCAGCCGATAGCATCAACCTGGTGAGGACACACACACACACACACACACACACACACACACACACACACACACACACACATATATATATATATATATATATATATATATATATATATATATATATATATATATATATATATATATGTGGGTTTCGTGCAACATAAGACATCAACAGGAAATTACAAGTAAGCGCAATATTTAAAACAAACTATATAATAATTTGGTCTACTTTTGTCGGTCTACTCCGTTGGCTGCTGTGGACCTCCTTCAGATGGCAATGAGGGCCTTCATCGTGCAGGTGTATCGTAATGCACCTGCCGAGGGTCGGGTCGTGTGGTCCATGTAGATACCATTACGACGGTGCGCACAGTCACCGGTAGTGTAGCGAAACTGGTACCTTACATTGATCATTTTTAGCACAGACGGGTCTCGGGATAAGACAGGACCTACACAAGCCACACACAGCCATGCGAATGCCGTCGACGAACGCGTGGTTGTCATCGCTGAGCCAGGCAGCCGCTACGTGGCCCACTTCACGCCCGGGTCGGGCGGCGCCCTGTGCTTGCTTAACGAGCCACACTCCGTGAGCCTACAGTGCGAAGATCACGTTGTGCTTGGCTGCGACGGCACGGCCGTCAACACTGGGACGACAGCCGGCGTGTTCCGGCTGTTTGAGCTGGCCACCGGATCACCCGTACACTGTTTCATCTGCCAGCTGCACGGTAACGAGCCGAATCTCCGCCACCTGCTACTGAGCTTGGACGGCACGACTACGTGACCGGAACCAGCTCTGGCCCCATCGGCAAAACTTGCGCCTGAGAGGTCTGAGAGACGGACGTTGTGGCATTCGAGCCTATGCCGGGGCACGTGCCAAACCTACCGGTCGACCCGATCCAGCCAACGAGCACCGACCAGCAACTGCTGTGCCTGCTGGCCTCCGGCGTTCAAAACGGCTCCGTCCGGACCGCAACAGCCCGGCGGCAAATCAACCCAACGAAACATGCCAGGTAAATATGAAAACACAATATCTTGAATTTCATAGGAGTGAGTGTTGAAACTTTGTCACATGTCCTTAGGTATTTTATGTGCTCACTGTCAAGAATTTGCCCATTATCATGCGTTGTATCACACTATGCTGCATCATTTGCGTGTTGGCTCATGCTCAGTTGTATTCCTATTATGCTAGTAATATGTGTTCCATTACGTTTAAGGACTCTGAATATCAACAAAGTTACATGCGCCAAAAAGGTACAATAAGTTTCGTATGATCTAACGACCAGTTTGTAATGCATTTTGTAATCTGTTCGTTTTTACTTTCAGATGGGTGACACTGACCAGTCGCCGGTTTTCAGCTCACATCTGTGCCGAGACCTCCAGCAACACTCTCAAGGACCTCGTCCAGCGCGCGGTTGGCTACTTTGTGCCGGCGGGGCTCACTATCCGGCAGAAAAACAGCTGTGACTTTGGCTCACGCATGTTGTGCCGGAGCACCGCACCGCTCCGCGAGCTGCCGCAGCACACGCAGGCCACGGTGCAGTCGGTCCTCCTGCGCAACGGGTACTGGGCCCATCCGGGATAGCTGCTGCTGGCCATGGTGGCGGACGAGGAGCGTGTAGTCCGCGAACAGGCGGTTTGAATCATCGCGCCCGCGTGAGCAGTTAACCGCGGGGCCCAGGGTCTTCGCCATTCCAGCATAAACGTCGAGACCGTGAGGACACCGAACTGATCTCCTGACGGGGATTAATCACTCAGCCTCCACTGCGAGACATCAGCGACGGCGAGCTGCGGGACATGGACACCGTCGCCACCGCCGCGCCATTCCGTCCGTCCGCTGTCCGGATGCAGGACAGTCCTTCGAAAGACGGCAGACCGGAGAGCGCGGCGCTTGGCCAGCTCTCGGCGCTCTCACAGGCAGCACGTGTAACGTAGCATATGGTGACTGTAACGCGTAACGTAACATACAGTGACTGCAACGTGTAACGTAACATATGGTGGCCGCAACGCGTAACGTAGCATACAGCGACTGTAACGCATAACGTAATGTACGGTGACTGTAACGCGTAGCGCAACATACGGCGAGTGCAACGTGTAATGTAGCATACAGTGACTGTAACGCGTAACGTAACATACGGTGACTGTAACGTGTAACGTAACATACGGCGACTCCAACGTGTAACGTAACATACAGTAACTGCAACGTGTAACGTAGCATATGGTGGCTGCATCGCGTAACGTAATATAGCGCTGCAACGCGTAACTTAATATAGAGCGACCGCAACACGTAGCGTCACACACAGTGTTTGCAACGTGTAACGTAACATATGGTTATTGCAACGCGTAACGTAACATACAGTGATTGCAACGCGCAACGTAACATACAGCGACCGCAGCGCGTAACGTAACATACAGTGACTGTAACGCGTAACGTAGCATACAGCGACCGCAGCGTGTAACGTAACATACAGTGACTGCAGCGCGTAACGTAGCATACAGCGACTGGAACGTGTAACATAACATGTGGTGACTGCAAAGTGTAACGCAACATATGGTGATTACAACGTGTAAAACGACTCCGAGCGTCGGTTTACAGAGATATTTCGATCTGCTCCCGCCTCGCGATTTCAGGTATTTTATAAAAATAAATGCCAAGTACTTTTGGTTCCCAGCGCCAAGGAATTTCTTTGTCCTACTTGGTTTGATCTCTGATGACACACCCTGATGCACAATGACAGCACCATGAAGGGTGGAAGCGAATAGTTTGCAAATAATGGATGAAGGCAGCAGCTTGGTGAGGCAAAACAATATTCCAAAATGCCCACATAGATTATCAAAATGTTGTACACGGTTTTACTTCAGTTTTTGTGGATCAAAGCCCATTCTCTTAGCAGGGGGGATTCTTGGTTAAGCTATCAAGTAATGATTACACGTTTCTTGGGTTGCGAAAAGAACAGATGATAGAGGGCCGGGACCTATAATAGTACCAACTGTAGAACAAATAGTTTTTCTTCTTTACTCTTTGGCCTTTGTTGCCGTACCGGATAGCTGCCGTTTTTAACAAATACGCAGATGGGTAGGAAGAGCCGCCGACTAAAAAAAGTCACATGACCTCTTGCGAGAGGTCACCAGTGGCTGCTGATGTCCATGGAACAGCACCCTTGATGCGCGTATCCACTCCCCCATCTAATCACCCTCGCACCCCCCACCCTTTGGTTGATCAAACGTATACGGCATCTAACAACATATTTCTTTTATATGCCCTTTCGACATCCAAGAAAACCGTTTTGATGCGTCGCTTCCACTTAAAACTGACGCACACTGCAGTCGCAAGTGTTACAATATGATCCCACGTGCAATGATTCCCCCTGAAACTGCACTGATCGTTCGTACAAGTGTTTTAGGTTGTAAAAACCACGGCAGGCGGACATTTACCATATGTTCAAACACCTCACACATAGAGGAAGCAAGTGCGATGAGACGATAACGCTTTGGACCCGTTCCCCGTTTCCCGGGCTTCAGTATAATAGCCTCGTGCCAAGATGCCGGAAACTCACCAGTCTCCCACGGTCGCTTAAAGACCACCAGCAACGCCTCGGCCACCAACGGGGGCAACAGCCTTAACATGTCACGGATAAAGTCCGAATCTTCCGCTACGCCGCGCAGGGAGCGGATAGCAGACGTCGGCTCCGTCGTCGTGAATGGTCGGTTATACGACATGTGCTCGTCAGTGGCAAAAGCGATGCGAGTCACCTCACAGCGGGCCTTATGTCTAAGGAACCGCTGCTGACCGCTGCCGTTTCTGCAGCGCTCCGCGGGCGCAGGCAATTTCGTTTGTCACTTCAGATGGATGGAGAACGTCGCGGCCGTTTACACACAGCGCAGGAGAAGGTACAGCCGGGATATGGCCAGCAATGCGTTTTGTAGTGGTCAAACATTCGATGTAGGTGTGTGATAGTTGAACTGGCCAGCACACGCTCGCCACGCCACGCGCGCTTGGCCTCCTTAATAGCGCATCGGGCCGCCGCTCAGACCGCCAATTGTGCTGCAGCGACCAAACACTCTCATAGCTCTCTTACGTGCACGAATGACGTCATGACATTGTACCGTCCACCATGGGGCAGGGGGTCGACGAGGGGCACGGGTGGCCGTGGTAGATACCACTTAGCGGGTGTTGGTGGCATTGTAGTAATATCCTCTACCGACAGAGGCTTCTCCGTCAGCATTATATGCAGGGTGGTTTCCATCCCTATCTTGGTGTACACAGCCAAGCTGGTAGCCATCATCAAGGCGCCCTCCTTATTGAGGCTGGTTGCGAGACACACTTATCACACACTTACCTGATTATATCACACACACACACTTATCTGAATCGCTCATCAGTCCTTTGGGACTGAAGTGCGTTTATGCGCATTGACCTCTCATTTTCACGTCATTTTGGTGCATCTCACTTGCACTGACCGCGCCAGGAAAAGTATTGTGCTCTGCTGCATCCCCAGCCGCGGGGACATTATGGGCAACGAGCTTGCTGACGCGGCGGAGAAACAGGCAGCACACGCACCATGCAGACGACCTCTACCTCTGCCGCCCAGGTGCCCTTATCCGGCGATGACGGCTCACGTAAAAAGCGAATGGCAGTGATGCTGGGATGTCAGCAAAAAGTAGCAAGCTAAGGACAGTCAAGCCACAGTTTGACCTTTGGCCATCTAGCTGATGAGCGTTGAGACACGAAGATGTCATCCCATGTCGCCTACGAATCGGCCACACACATGCAACACAAGACTTTCTCTTGTGCCGTGGAGACAGACCCAGTGCCCCAGACGCAGTGCGTCAATAACTGTTCGCCACATTCTCCACTCTTGTCCACATCTCATGGGAGAGCGCTTGCGTCGCTTTGGACGGCAAGCTCAAGATCTGACTTATCCAGACATTTTGGGAAACGGCTCTTCCTGGTTGGAGTTAAGTCGGTTGTTTTTATTTCTTGCAGACGTCAAGTTCTCAGTTTTCCCCGTTTTGTCAGAATCTGTTGCACTTCTTAACTTAAGTTGTGGGCGCCACATGATCTCCAAGGTCAGCGCGCATTTTAACTCCAATCATCATCATATCCTCAAGGATCAGAATGCTTCAGATCATATGTCAATATCGCATTTGAAAGTTGAGACACGTGAATCCAGAAAAGGCTCTCAATCCAAACAGCACCGTCACTAAATTTGTCAGAATGGGTCAGCAATCAAGCTCGCGACATCCCATATACAGTCCAGCGTGAAAGGCCGCAAAAAACAATAAATAACACAGGCGGCTACGCTGAAAGCTTAAAGCGACTCAACCGAAAGTTTCAGTGCACTCTTAGAAGAAACGCGTTCCGAGTTATCCACTACGTCACGTGGGGTACGTTACGGGAATGCCAATGTATCTTACTGGACAGGTATGGGACGCATTGTCAAGCAGCCTTTTATGAACCACTGGCGACCGGCTGAGTCATATCAGTGCCCACAGGTCACAGCTCATGGGTCGTATCAGCGCCTACAGGTCACAGCTCATGGGTCATATCGGCGCCCACAGGTCACAGTTCGTGGGTCAGATCAGCAGTCGAATCACAGCTCACAGCTCATGAGTCATATCAGCTCCCACAGATCACCGTTCATGGGCCATATAAGCGCCAACAGGTCACGTCTCATGGGTCATATCAGCGCCTACAGGTCGCAGTTTATGGGTCACATCAGCTCTCACAGGTCGCAGTTAATGGGTCATGTCAGCGCCCGCAGGTCACAATTTATGGGTCATATCAGCGCCCACAGGTCATCAGCGCCCGCAGGTCACAGTTTATGAGTCATATCAGCGCCCACAGGTCACAGCTTATGGGCCACATCAGCGCCCACAGGTCGCAATTGATGTGTCATATCAGCGCCCTCAGGTTGCAGTTTATGGGTCATATCAGCTCTCATAGGTCGCAGTTTATGGGTCATGTCGGCGCCCACAGGTCGCAGTTTATGGGTCATATCAGCACTCACAGGTCGCAGTTTATGGGTCATATCAGCACTCACAGGTCGCAGTTTATGGGTCATATCAGCGCCCACAGGTCATAGTTAATGGGTCATATCAGCGCCCGCAGGTCACAGTTTATGAGTCACATCAGTGCCCACAGGTCACGGCTCATGGGTCATATCAGCGCCCACAGGTCTTCAGCGCCCGTAGGTCACAGTTTATGAGTCACATCAGCGCCCACAGGTCATAGTTAATGGGTCATATCAGCGCCCACAGGTCACGGGTCATGGGTCATATCGGCACCAGACGAACTGTTCCTTAAACCGAGAGATATATCAACTGAGCTGCATTGCCCGCAGGCGTGAGCATCTGATTCACAACACCAAGGAGTCGGGGCGCACCGTGCCACATCCAATACTGCCAGGAGTAATTTTGTCCATGTTGCAGTCATACGTTAAAGTTTGTAAATACCTGTTATCATTTCTGAGCCACCGGCGGTGCTGTCGGGGTTTTGTTTGATAGCAGCGAGTGCTAACGATTCCATCTCGATGTCGTCGTCAACTTTAAGGTGCCTCTAATCTAGCTTTTCGTCTTTAGTCCCAATGATGAGTGAAGCACTCGTCTCCGATTCCATCTCGATGTAGTCGTCAACTTTAAGGTGCCTCTACATCTAGCTTTTCGTCTTTAGTCCCAATGATGAGTGAAGCACTCGTCTCCGATTCCATCTCGATGTAGTCGTCAACTTTAAGGTGCCTCTACATCTAGCTTTTCGTCTTTAGTCCCAATGATGAGTGAAGCACTCGTCTCCGATTCCATCTCGATGTAGTCGTCAACTTTAAGGTGCCTCTACATCTAGCTTTTCGTCTTTAGTCCCAATGATGAGTGAAGCACTCGTCTCCGATTCCATCTCGATGTAGTCGTCAACTTTAAGGTGCCTCTAATCTAGCTTTTCGTCTTTAGTCCCAATGATGAGCGAAGCACTCGTCTCCGATTCCATCTCGATGTAGTCGTCGACTTTGAGTTGCCTCTAATCTAGCTCTTCGTCTTTAGTCCCAATGACAAGTGAAACACTCGTCTCCGATTCCATCTCGATGTAGTCGTCGACTTTGAGTTGCCTCTAATCTAGCTTTTCGCCTTTAGTCCCAATGATGAGTGAAGCACTCGTCTCCTATTCCATCTCGATGTAGTCGTCGACTTTGAGTTGCCTCTAATCTAGCTTTTCGCCTTTAGTCCCAATGATGAGTGAAGCACTCGTCTCCCTCGTCCAGCGCGGGCGGCTATTAGCAGCGGATCTTCACATAGCTACAGGACCTGAGTACATGTCGTCGCCCCACTCACCCCAGACCCAGGATGCCTCTGGTGCAGCTGAACAAATTCAGCATCCTGACGCGCAGAGCCACATCACTTGCTTTCGCAATCCTGGTGGCGTGCGCTTCTTTTACAAGCAAATAAAGCTGCTGTTTACCGATTTTACCGATTTTAAGTCTTTCAGTAAGAGATGTAGGCAGTGTTTTTGTTTTCGATTCGAAGTCAATTAGTATAGTATGAGTAACGTGAAAGCAGCGAGGAAATGTTCGTGATCTTTCCAAATAAGCTATCACAGAAAATGTGTCAACCTTGCCGTGATTACCGTTCTCGCATAACGCGGACTCATAGAGCGCTGCGGCGGGGGCGGTGATTTGCCCCTCTGATGTTTCCTGAGTAATGAAGATAGAGCTTATAAAACACCAGAGGATTGGCCTTAACGATATTTCGGGGTTGGCACTAGTTTTGATGTGAGGGTAATAGCGAGCTCCATTATGGCGTTTCGAAGGTCGAGTTTCCAGAAAATGCCACCTTTTCAGCTTCACCACAGACTAACTACAACGTTGCGCCTTGTGGTGACACGAAACTTAAACAGTATTGTTCCTTGGCCAGTAACAATGGTATATAGTACAATGGTTTGCATCTTCAATGTGTTTTGAGCATGTATTTATGATATATGACGCAATCAAGGCAACAATGTGGGCCCACCGCGCGCGTCCCGCCGCATCGTCAGCTGCCGCCCGCGCGCCGGCTCGGGCCGTAGATTGCCGTGCATGTTCCCCAAAAACTGCCGCTGCTCCGAACCAGAAAAGCTAGGAGCACGCGTTTGGCGTCTAACCACGGCCAAAAGATGTCCCACAAGCCATTATAAGGTGAAAAACATGCTGTAAAGAGTATCTAAAAAGTCTTTGGGGGGGGGGGGGGCAGGCGGATACGTCAAACCCTCCCCTATCAGGGCGAGGCTTAATGAGATTCCGTCACCAGTAGGGAAAGCGGGAAGAGCGACATGGTCACGTAATACAACATATCCTTCCAGACTTTTTCCATTCTGAACTGTGTCAAACCCCTTACTTCGGTGAACCCGTTCGAACAGTTACCAACATCCGCACATGTGCAGCCGCCGTTTTCACTCGGCGCATCGAGGCCTCGCCCCCGGCTGGCTATTCGCCTAGTTTTAAAACAAGAGGGCGGGTGCGTGTAGCGGTTCATCAATAGGCGTGGGGACCGCTGCTATGCAGCTGACCGACTGAGCTAGGCTGGACTGCCGCTCTGCGACGAGATCAATGCTGACGGAGCGGGGAGTGTGGTGAGAAGTGGCTCCTCCGCTCAGGAGAACCACCTCAGGTGAGAAGGCATGGTGACTGTGGTGGATTGCGGCGACTCAATTGAAAAGAGCCGCCTCAGGTGAGAAGGCATGCTGACTGTGGCGGGGAGTGGCGGCTCAGGTGAGAAGGCATGCTGACTGTGGCGGGGAGCAACGACTCAGGTGAGAAGGCATGCTGACTGTGGCGGGGAGTGGCGGCTCAGGTGAGAAGGCATGCTGACTGTTGTAGGGAGCAACGGCTCAGGTGGGAAGGCATGGTGACTGTGGTGGGGAGTGGCGGCTCAGGTGAGAAGGCATGCTGACTGTGGCGGGGAGCAACGGCTCAGGTGAGAAGGCATGGTGACTGTTGCGGGGAGCAACGGCTCAGGTGAGAAGGCATGCTGACTGTGGCAGGGAGCAACGGCTCAGGTGAGAAGGCATGGTGACTGTGGCGGGGAGCAACGGCTCAGGTGAGAAGGCATGGTGACTGTGGTGGGGAGCAACGGCTCAGGCGAGGAGGCAAGGTGACTGTTGCGGGGAGCAACGGCTCAGGTGAGGAGGCAAGGTGACTGTTGCGGGGAGCAACGGCTCAGGTGAGAAGGCATGCTGACTGTGGCGGGGAGCAACGGCTCAGGTGAGGAGGCATGCTGACTGTGGCGGGGAGCAACGGCTCAGGTGAAGAGGCAAGGTGACTGTTGCGGGAAGCAACGGCTCAGGTGAGAAGGCATGCTGACTGTGGCGGGGAGCAACGGCTCAGGTGAGGAGGCATGGTGACTGTTGCGGGGAGCAACGGCTCAGGTGAGAAGGCATGCTGGCTGTGGCGGGGAGCAACGGCTCAGGCGAGAAGGCATGGCGACTGTTGCGGGGAGTGGCGGCTCAGGTGAGAAGGCATGGTGACTGTGGCGGGGAGCGACGACATATATATATATATATATATATATATATATATATATACCCCTGGTGGGTCGTAGCTCACAAACAGGACGAAAAAGCTTTTCCGGAAATTTATCTCTCAACATGTTAAAGGCAAAAACGACCACAAAATAGACATTGTCATTTACTACTGTAATAAGAAAATATCGAACTTTCTTATGAGAAACAGCCCGGACAAATCCGACAAACTGAAATGCACCAATGTAGTGTATCAATTCCAATGCAACATCGAAGGCTGCAAACTTCGTCCCATACACTACATTGGTGTGACCACAACGACACTCTCACGACGCCTGACAATGCACTTACGTGACGGGGCACCTCTGGACCACATGCGACAGGAACACGACATGACGTTGACACGACAACAACTGACAGACAGCACTGACATTTTACGGACGTGCAGTGACAGAAGACGCCTTCAAATTTGGGAATGCATATTCATTAACGAACTCTCTCCGCCCTGTAAACAGACAGACAAATTCTTGCAGAACTCTTGAGCTACTAGGTGGTGGGCGGTGAGCACTTCTGATGTGATTGTGACAATAGTGTTCCCATTGTGTCTTTGTGATGTTCCAATTGTGAGAGTTTCTTACATGCATGAAGATGAAAATAGCAATCCGTCTTACTTCAATTAGTTATGCTTCATTTATGTTCTCTGTACCAAAAGATGTTTTCCAACAGTAGTGCACAATTTTTCATCCTTTAAAACTTAAAACCTATTTCTTGTGCTATTTAGTCTTCTCCGAAGATGAGATAAGATCTCGAAACGTTAGAATGGAAGGAGTGATGAATATATGAGTAATTTTGTGCAAACCATCTTTAATCTATGCGATGACGCAAAGTCAAAGGCCCGGAAACTAGAACGATGCATCAAAAAGCTCGTCAATGCTGAGTCAGCAGTTATTTTTAATCAAACATGTATCAAAGAAAGAATTCTGCCAAAATATTCCAACATATATATATATATATATATATACACATATACATGCAATGGGTTTTTATCGTTGTTTCAGCTTTCGCATTACCGCCTTAAGCTCATCATTGAGGGTAAAGGTGACTTGCCGATGTGTGACATCTATAAATTGGCCTCACGTATCCGAATCACATATTCCATTTCCGAAGATATACGTAGCATACCAGAGCGAATACACATTTACATGAAAACGCTTGAGTTTAAGCAAATTAAGTTTGATCGTCAAGTGATCTAGTTTGATTGCGCAGAGTCTCAGCGGGATCGTTGACAATTTTTGGGACCAAAATTATTCAAATGGCTACGAACATGTGCTTGCGGGCTTGCCCTGCTAACCGACGCATCTTCCATAAATGATACGTGTTTTTGCATTGTTTCGGCATGCATTTAACGCCATTCACGGAAGTTACTGGCGGAACCGAACGCCGGCTGCCAAAGTGCCTGACGAGGACTGGGGTGATGTGCTGAATTTCAGGGACATTCAAATCTTGCTCTCAAAATTTGCTCTGCGGTCGTAACGCTATGCATTGCTACGTCATATAGGTGACTATGCATTCCAAAAGTTCAATATATCTACACTTGCTACCATGCAAATGTCAGATTTCCCTTATTTTGCCACTGCCACCTGTTAATGCCGCTGCAATGTTTCTGCGTTGTCTCACTCTTTGGCAACTCCAAAACGCACCCCGCGAGGCCTATGGGAGTGCGGTTTTGCCGTGGCAGTGAGCTTCGCTGAAAACTTACGTTTCATGGGCTCTCCTGGCTCCCCCGACGCAACTTATTCTTCCCTTGATGTGTGTCATTTCTCCAGCATTTTTCGCAAGGAGTTCGGGTAAAGCCTTTGATTGTCACTATGGCCCATTTCATTCGCTACAACGAATGTGTGAATGAATGAACGAAAGAATGAATGACGACTGGCGGACGTCGGCAACATACGGTGCGCGCGCATTTCATCGTTTTGCTTAAAATACTGCCCGCCGGCGACTGGGTGGTCACCCAGTGGTGTTTTGGCCACGCGAACATGTGGAATTGCGACCGTGTGGGTAATGTCGATGAGTCGATGTATGGACGGGACCAACGCTATATAAACAATAAGGTAAAACTCTCCGGTCTCCATAGATGTGGAGCCTGTAGCTTTGGGAGCTGTCGCTAATTTGGACATGCTACCCGTACTTTTCTTGGTCAGAGAAAGTCATACCGTCACAGAATTTCACCCCGGTCAGCATGGCAATAAAGCCCACATTCTGCTCCGTCATGGCGTGTTCAAGGGTTGGCACTGATCCGTGTACCGCCATATTCTAGGATCCTGACGTGAAAAAGATATCATCGTAAGCGTGTATACACCTTTAACCTGAGATGGTTCCCTGGCAAGCATCAACTGCGCGTAAATGTCAACCTGTGTTGATAAATGCAGTCCTGACGCACTGCGGCCACTGAAAACTTTGCGTCGAAATTTACAATATCGATGCAAAATGCGTGTGTCCAGTACGGGAGCGTGGTGTGTAGGTGCATAGCATACAAGCATGGCAATTCACTCCAAGTGCATATGTTTCCTCACAAAGTTTCTGATGCGCGCAAAGCTTCGTAAACTGCAATTGTTGCGCTTACCATACAGTTTTATAGTAAGACTGATCTAACTCCAGAGTTTTCGGTGTCTGAACAACAATCGCAGCGCACATAGGTCACATGATGCACGATTTTCTTGTCCTTCCTTGGTTTGCTCGTTTTTCCAACAGAATGCTAATTTTCTTGTCCAAATTTTGAAACGTTCTGGCCCATGTCAGACATTTGCGAGGTCAAAATCACCTTATTCTGCGCCACAATTACAACGTTTTCATGGTATTACAGCGCGAGACAACTTGCAAAGCGGTAATATCTGGAAAAGGTACCAATGATTTGTTGTGGCTGAGATGTCTTTGCTTGGAATGAGCACCCACGAGCATGACGTATTCAATCTGATGTCGACCAATAGTAAATCTGCGCAACATTCTGACAAATATGATTTGTGATGAATATAAAATGTCACCTTTGACATTGTCATTAAATTTTTACCCGGCTTTGTGCTTCCAGATCCGTTACCAGCAGACATGTGCCCGAGTCTCAACGTTGATTTCTGGTTCCCATCTCCTCTCATCATTGGTTGGTTCCTCATCAGTCCTTGGTTCCTTCATTCCATTGGTTATTTTGCAAGCATCAAGTTTTGGGTTCTGGTTCTTACTGATTTTTTCCAAAACCCACACACAGGTTCCTAGTTTCAATTAATTCTTCATAAACACCATACCCTTCTTTCTGGTTTCCATGAATTCACTCACAAACCGTTTGATCTCCACTCCCGTTTGTCACTGGCTGGTTCATCAATACCATCTCGGGTTGTCATCTGACAACATTCCGTCATTAAAATAATATCTAAAATCAAAGATATCTTGCAGATGTTCTTTAATATTTACATGTGCACAATGCGTAACGTAAGCTCTTCAGTTTGCAAGCAGCTTGTTCGTCGCGTTCACGATGGTACACACGCAGGTGCTCTCTCGCGGGGGGCGTGGGGCTCACACCAGCAGCAGTGTGGTCAGCAAGTAGACATCAACACGGTCAGAGGATTGGCGAGAAGACTGGTCGGCTGCTCGGTCGGTGGCAGCTCTCTCTCTGGCGCCGATACCAAGAGAACACCACATCGGGATCCAAGAGCAGTCCCTGCAGGCCGTCGGCGGTGGGCAGCGGCAGGAGCGGGGCCGTGTCCCAGGGACAGGATCCAGGGCCAGGATTTCTCGCCACTTAGGATGAGTCGGACGGTGACGGCGTCCGGTACCATGATCAGCGCCAGGGACATGAAGCCGGGTGCACGACCTCCCGTGGCGCACGGACATCCGTAGTTAGGCTCGTAGCCACGGACATCCGTAGCTTGGCTCCCAGTCACGTATATCTGTAACTAGGCTCGTAGCCGCGGACACCCGTAACTAATCTCGTAGCCGTGGACACCCGTAGCTGAGCTCGTAGCCACGGACAGGCGTGGCGGCTCTGGGAATACAACGCTGTACACGAGTGGGACGTCCATCTGCAGGTACAAAGCCAGGCGGGTCCGAAGCCAGCAGCATCTCACCTCGCATCCACGGCCAGTTACCATCTCACCTCGCATCACACGGACCGGTACTCGTGCCAGGTGAACATCACACGGACCGGTACTCGTGCCAGGTGAACAGCTCTGTCGATTTATAATTTTAGGTACATTTGAGAACGGTACCATACAACTAGTATAGCTGAAGTGGTGTTCTGGCGTTTCGGTTGGTCCATCGCCTTCTATGGCGTTTAACGCACGACCACAACGATGCTTGACACGAGACAGTGCACAGATCACTGACAAAGTAAGTATTGCCCAACAAGCGCCCGGGTGAGGGTCAATTTGACCACCCAATATTTTTCGGATTGGTTTCCGAACGGCGCAACAAAGCCGCGCCAAATTTTGCACGGCTATAGGCAATTTAAACGCGGATTGTTTGATGTCACAAATTTAGATGTACCTTGAAAGGTCGCTGACTTACGGCACGTCATAATCAAGCCATGGATTCAGCGAAGTCAGTTTCAAGGAAATCGTTCAATCTGATGTAAAAATGAAGTGTTCGACGATGCCATACATCTATGAGATATTTTTTTTTTTAGACAACACAATAATTGAATGAACAAATTCCACCTAACTAAGGTCAGGTGTGAAAATCAGACCAAGGCCAAAACCAACCTATCTTATTACTCTAGGGATTGCTGTATGGGATTAGTTTCTGTTGCTCATTTTGAATTTCTTGATGACAGGAACCGTATTATACATCTTCAATGGACTTCTGAAGATTCAAAACAAATCACATACCTAAAATGACCCAGGTCCACATTTCGTTTTAGGAACATACTGCCTAGCGCAATCTGTGTCGCTTATTCAAATGCAAAGCCCAAAGCAGTCCCGTATGATATTGGTTTCCGTGACCTTCAAAAGGCCACAAAAGACCAATGACCTTATACGAGCATGTCATCTTTTGCTTAGAGCAGGTATCTGGGTTCTGGGGACACTTAGGGCGCCAACATGAAACTTTAACTTGTTTGACCTTATCTGACCCAAAATCGTCACCTAGGAAGCTCAAACTTTGATCCAAGTGAGTGCAACTACAGGCCAACACACCCTGTGAATTTAGCGCATCTAGCTCTCTTAGTTTCTGAGATCCTAGTAAGGTCAAACTGACCCCACCTGAGCGAGGGGTATTCAACCGGCTGCATAGGCGCGTCTTAAGTACTCTCGTAAATAACTTCCAGAGAACATCATCCTCTTAACACTGATATTTGGGTCAGCAATAATAAGCAGATGTTGGCAGATCCCGATGCTGACGCCCACAGTGGTGTTTCATCCCAAGCCTCACTTTCATAATTTCGATTTGCACGGTCGTGAAACAACATCACATCACTACGCCGGATAAGCCATCAAAGCAAAAGGAGCTCCTCAAATAAAAGTGAGTGGCGTGGAGAGCGATTGCTGGCTTCCATTGATATTTGCCGGTGTTGACCCTAAGGTCATCTGCCATTTTACACTTCAAATCCACCAGATATCTGATAAAACCTTAATATTCCGCGCAATACGAACCGAAGCAAAAGCAGCGTTAAGTATGACATTCTCCCCCGATGCCGTGCGGTTGATTCCCATGGCAACCAGGGTTTCACGGAGTTTTGAACTGTGACGACATCACTTCCTCTGACCAATCACAGGATGAGGCTGGTGTCCGAATTCACAGCAGTGCTTTAGAACAGTGACGCATTGTCGCAATTCTAAAGACGCCGGAGCGTACCCCCTGGACGAAACAATGCACACGACGGTAAATAAATGGGTGATAATTACGGGCAATGAATCCGGGCACACAGTAGTGATATAAACCTAGTCACGACTCTGACTACGGTTTTGAAGACAGCGTGCTGTATTCGGTACCGTTGTTTAAAATGCCGACATTTTGGGCTCGCCCAAGAAAAACAATCAAACGCTACAATAAAATACAAATACCGTGCGTCGCACAAACTCGTGTTGGCCACATGAATGGACGTCGGCGTCTGTCGAGTCTTTGAAATTAGACTCGTCCCTCCATGCAATCCGGCTAACGAGATACCATCCAAGAAATGAGAGCCCGCATAAACCGGCCAAATTGATATTGGCCGCTTCTATGCACATGCCGGACGTGCGACCGCTCGTCTGGCGCCACGCGATGCCTCGTTCATTTATGTACTTACGCGTGGGAATTTTTGGTCACGCCGGCCCCAGGTGGCCGAAATGTGGCCACAGCATCGAACGGCTGCTCGTCGTCTTGTGGTCCGCCGGATTTTCGGGCCGCCCCTGCAAAACCAATGGGCCTAAAGTGGCCATTGCGCCACGTGCCACGCTCAAACCCCGGACCACAGCAGCCCCGCGAGTTACCGGCAGAAAACCGCCTCATGCGTCCGAACGTCGTGTTTGGCTTTCACCGATCAGCGACCCGCCGTTCGGCCCGCAGACGGCGCAGCGGAAGACGGGACAAACAGACAGACACACCCTAAGCAAATACGATTAAGATCTTAATGCCCACGAAAATTTTTGTCACATATTTCAATCTGCATATATATATATATATATATATATATATATATATATATATATAGATAGATAGATAGATATACATACAACTTGTGTGTTGTATGATGTGTTCTTTTACATGACGTGCCAAGTTATTTGGCATATGACAAGGCATATGTAGGCATTTGTCCGTCCAGGTGGCTCAGTTGGTTGGAGCGCCTGGCTTCCGACCCACCCACCCGTGGCGGGGTGGGTTCGAGTCGCTTTAGGGCGCTCGCTATTTGCCCTTGACAGGTATGGCCTGCGGCCGGTGGCAGCGGTCGCGCTAAGGGTCAGTTGACGTCAGAGGGCAGGACGGACCGTGCCGAGCATTGCGGCACGTTAAGCTTTCGCCACCAAATTCTGCCGTTGACATGGAATTGCGCGATCGGATGGTAGGGGTCAGGGCTCGCACAACAAGCACTGCTTAGCGTGAGCTCTGATCCCGGAAATCCATCCATTCAATGGGTTCGGATAAAATCTTTAAAAAAATTTTAAAAAATAAATAAATAAAAAATGTACAGTTTATCAATTTCTCGTGTGTTTGTTGGATTGTTCGAGTCACAGCCTTCGTTTAGTTTATATATATATATATATATATATATATATATATGCATATATGTATGCATATATATATGCATATATATACATATATATATATATATATATATATATATATATGTATGTGTATATATATATATATATATATATATATATATATATATATATATATATATATATATATATATATATATATATATGCATATACATGCGTACATATAGGTACATTCCTCAGAGCGAATGCCTACTGCGTTATCTCACGGCAGTCATCCTTGCGTTTGTGCAACGAACTCTCAAGCATTGCTCCAGCTGGTCCAGCACGCACCACCAACTCGAGCGGCGCAAGGAATGGCACGCTAACAACTGCTGTTCAAACATCACAGTGGACCAAGTGATTAGGTCTGCCCTGAATCGCTAGAAGCTGAAACCACGTGACAAGAAACTGGTCAATGAACTGATTTCTAGAAAGCAAACCCCGCCATAAAAGGTGGATGAAAAAGTTTTACATAACTTCGTCAGGACGAACATCACACCGGTTGACGACGTAACCTCGTAATCGAAAGCAGCTTGGCAGCAGACGAAAACCAACGAAAGCGCAATAATATAGTGTATGAATTTAAATGCCCGCACGGAGTCCGCCGGCTTCGCAACACAGCCTATACTGGAATGACTACAGCATCTCCATCACAACTCATGACAATACGTCTGCAGCAGGGAGTGCCTCACCAGCACATACGCAAACCCAGAAAAAATTATATGCTTTCTTTGACACAACTGAAAACATACTGATTCTAAAGCAATGTTCAAACAAACTCTATTTCCAGGGTCTAGAAGCCAGCCTGCTCAAAGAGAGAACGCCGGGCTTAAACAAACAGCTTAGCTCATCCATGTCTCTGGACTTGTTCAGTCAACCCGTGACGACAGAGTGACGAATGCCTGGAACTCGTCATGAAATCAAACTGACTGGAAAAGTGTCTGTGTGTATGCATGCGTGTGTGCGTGTGCGTCTACGTGTGCACGTGCGTGTGCTTGTGCGTGTGCGTGTGCGTTTGCGCGTGCGCGTGTGGAGCGCGTATGTATACGTGTGTGTGTATTTGTCTGTTTTTTTTTTGTTAGACACTGCAGCGGCAGCAGGAAGGAGCCTGTCGCTCCCAGTATTCGGGAGTGCGAAACGCGCCCACTTGTATGATAATCCTATCTTGCCATACAGTCACCATCGCACAACCATCGAAAAGGAAAATGTATAGCTGGCACTGGTTGCCTTACGAGTGACCCAACTAACTCGTTTTACCCGGTTTCGATCCCTGGCTATCACCGTCTCATCGGCATGTGTGACTCCATTTCTCCGTTGGTGTTTATCAACATAAATGGCTCCACGTCTTGATTGGTAGACACATATGTCCTTGGAACAACGTTCGAGAGTAGAATAGAAGGATGAAAATAGATTTACGTGTGAATGCCTGTTTTCCATGCATCTGAGTTCCGCCCCACCCCGATTTTGATACTGAGCTTGTGCACGACCTTTCATGGCCTCATGAGTATGCTTAAACCTCTGTTGATATTGGTGCTAGTTTAGAATGTTGATTTTACTCCGCATCAAATGTTTCAGGAAGTGGAGGCACATAACCGCACATAACCGTATGTTTCAGGAAGTGGAGGCACATGACCTCATCCGAAGTACCACGGCCGCAGGCAGCCACCATTTCAGTAGCGGCTCGAAGGTGACTCACTGCACCATCATTCGTTGACCGGGACTACTGCATCGTCATAACTCCCCGTCACGTTATCGCCTGTGTGATGATGCTGTCAGTGACGTCACTGGTAGCGTGTTCGTCTCTGTACGCGGGACTCCACGAGACGCCAAGCGCTGGTGAGGAGCCTGAAGAGGAGAGACGGAGCCTGACTCGGAGTACAATCGGTCCGGCGCAGGACGACCCGCCGGCTCAGCCTCATCACCCCGACAGCCACGGTGCCGTTCGCCGTCTCGTTTCCGGTGATCTGCGCTCCAGCCCCGGTCAACCGGCTCTGAACCAGGCGGGAAGCGTCCTGCCGCGAGCGCCGGCGGTGCTCAACAGAGGGGGCTGGCGACCGGTGGGCACCAGCAGCCGCCCTCGGGATCACGAGGAGTCACAGGCGAGTCACCAGACGGGTCACCCCGCACAGCACGGCCGTCCGGAGGAAGGAGGGAGCTCCCCAGGACAGGGGATGACTCAGAGCAGCGGGAGCCTGAGGCGAAGCCTGACTCCGCCCGTTGAACCGCCGCCAGTTGGCTACACCGCCGACAGCGAGCACCTGCAGCACAGTCGCAAACACCTGGGAGGGCCGCGTGACTACGGCGACCAGCTGCAGCACGGCCTCGTAAACTTGAGGTCAGTGGTTGGCGGCAAGGTCAGTCGCCTGTTGGCGTGTGCCGGCGGCGTGGCATCGTCAGGCTCCATCAATGTCCTGTTAGGTTGGCACAGTCCTCTTCACACACACGGCTGTGGTGGTGGTTTCGAGGTTTGGGGTTATATTTGAGAGCTGCAAAAGGTTTTATGTGAAATGGTGTGAAAGGCTGTCGTGAAACGCCTTTATGTGAGACTGTTATTTGAAATGTTGCTTTGTGTGGACGAGCTCAGTTTAAAATGCACAGCTGTGACGAAATACTATCCAGTCTTAGGGTTTTATGAAACCACCTACAGCGTGGCAGGTAGGCCGTTTAGACATGCGGTTCTAATGACATCATTCCGCCACCAAGTTGTTCTTATTTCCATCGCCGACTGTGTAATTTCAGTTGTCCATGTTGTGCGTGACTTAGCATGCGTTCGCAGAGAGTTGGAGGGAGCGGCCACACAAGAGTCTGCGAGGAGCGGACCGCTGTTACCAGATCTGCGCGAGGGCCGCGGCCGGACGGAAGACTGCCACCTGGTGGCAGGCTCCGCGAACTGCAGCAGACTCGCTGCAGAGAAAAGGAGGCATACAGGTGGAGGGTGGACGGCCGCGGGGGAAGGGTCATCTCCGTCGGCTCGTGCTTGGCACAGCACGGCCCGCAAAGCAATCTCGTAGTCTCAGTTGGCCGTTGGCTGCTGGCGCAGAGGCCCTGGGCCGGCTGGGACGCCTGCTGCCGTTTGCCGGACGCCGGCTGCTCTCTGTGAAACGCACGTCGAGGCAGAGCTTGTGGGATTGGCTACCAGGCATCGCCGGCCGCCGGCCAGCGCCTCTCGGGTTCACAGAGCTGACCCACGACGACGGTTTTGCTGACGCTGAATCAAGACGGCCCCGCGTCTGGACGGAAGAGGTGACGGCACCGTTCACCAGGAGTTTTGAAAACAGGGCCACGCTGCTAGGTCCCGCCCCCGGCGAGCAACACGGACTGTCCGGCAACGTAGACGACTGTCACTGCGAGGATCGTCTGTTCTCGGACCGCCAATTTGTCAGCCCGTTCCGCAGGAGGAGGCTGAAGGAGCACGCCGTGACAGCTCTGCTCACCTCCTCACTGATGTTTCCCGCACTGGGGCTGTTTTATCTGATGGGCGTCGGGAGGTAAGGCCGCACGCGTTCATATCCTTGTCCAATGGAGTAAATGCCTTCCACAATGACACCTGGGCCTGCTTTAGAGATTAACGGCGCTTTTACGCTTGTGCGCTTTTAACGCGTGCGCTTTTGTGCGCTTTTGTGCGCTTGTGTGTGCGTTTTTCGGGAAAATTTGGCTCTTGACCTGGTATTATGGGCTTGACTCCTGACCAGAACCAAAACATGCATTTAAAATCAATCCATTGGTGTTTTTCCAAGTTTTAGTTTTATTCATTTGGGAACGGCAGAGATGAGTGGTCACATCTCCTCCCTATCATTCTGGCTTATGAAAAGCGGCGAATCAGGGCGAGTGTTAAGCTCTAAGGAGATGTTGAGAGCAAGGTTGTCATAAAAGCTTGGCAACAGCTCCATGAAATATGCCGCAAAATATTGTAGTACCTCAGTAAATATGAAATCCAAAAGTGAGTTTTGGTGTATTTTAAGCAGACGGATCCAGTTCTATCCGTTTGAGTGTTCAAAAGGTCGCTCACAGGATCGCCTGAAATTTCACACCTGAAGCAGCGCGCACTGCTCAGCGGCGCCACGTCTCAATACTCAGCATCCTTTACTATCATGTGACAGTGTAGCGCGCGTCCCCAACTGTCCCAGCCGCGTGAGTCTTTTGAAGCGGGCCTTGGGGACAGCACGAGCCTTCGCACTACGCCGCATACGAGCGCCACCTCTGAGGGCCGTACTGGGGGCAATCCCCCGCCCCTTCCCTCCTAAGCACGAGCGACACCTCTGAGAGCCGTCCTGGGGGCAATCCCCCGCCCCCCCTCCTACGCACGAGCGCCACCTCTGAGGGCCGTCTAGGGGCAATCCCCCCCCCCCTTCCTCCTAAGCACGAGCGACACCTCTGAGGGCCGTACTGGGGGCAATCCCCCGCCCCTTCCCTCCTAAGCACGAGCGACACCTCTGAGGGCCGTACTAGGGGCAATCCCCCGCCCCCTCCCTCCTAAGCACGAGCGACACCTCTGAGGGCCGTCCTGGGGGCAATCCCCCGCCCCTTCCCTCCTAGGCACGAGCGCCACCTCTGGGGCCGTACTAGGGGCAATCCCCCGCCCCTTCCCTCCTAAGCACGAGCGCCACCTCTGAGAGCCGTCCTGGGGGCAATCCCCCGCCCCCTTCCTCCTAAGCACGAGCGACACCTCTGAGGGCCGTCCTGGGGGCAATCCCCCGCCCCTTCCCTCCTAAGCACGAGCGCCACCTCTGAGGGCCGTTCTGGGGGCAATCCCCCGCCCCTCCCCTCTTAAGCTAAGAGGCGTGTACTAGATTATGGTTGACTTCGCCGCATTCGATCCAAATTGACCGGAGTTTGGACAATATTGGACATGGCCTCCTCGCCTGAGAAGCATTCAGTTCACCTCCCTGGTGATGACCAGCGTTGTGCCTCTCTCTCTGCTGCAGCGCTGGAGGCAACAGCAACAGAATCATCAGGAACGAGATCCCCGTCAACGTCACCATTGTCGACAATGAACTCCTTGTCATTTGCAGTCAAGAGGTCCATCGACTTGTCAGGGAGTGCTTCCGATACGGCCCCCACCCGGTATGCAAGCCCGCCTGGTTATCACATCACGGAGAACGGAGACACATTTAGTGATGACGTCACTGGTAATGATAATGCTACGTTCGCCCTCCCCCCCCCCCCCCCCCCACCCGCTCGCCCTGTAGTGAAATAACGACAGTGAAAACACATCTTCATCTCCGCGACTAGGGACCCCTTTGACTCTGCATGGATGATGAACATGGACTCCTGGAGTTCGGACGTCCGCGGAACCGAGCGCCCCCTGATCGCGTCACTGACTCCTCTGACTCTCTCATCAGGGATGCATTCGACATCCACGACTTCCAAGACGAAGATGGCCTGGACTACGTCGTGACCCCGAGCCAGAACAGTGCCTTTGAGGCAGAGGGCATACCAGGTCAGTGCCAGGAAAGTGTTTCCAGCAAGCGACGTGCAACATCTCGTTACCATCTGCAACGAAATGCTGCAGCCAGGTGCTAGTAAGATGGAACACATATAGCAGCTAATTTTGTCGCCCATAGCGTTGTTACTCGCACTTCATGTCCATTATAAAGGCATGATATGGCAGCTACTGTCGTCGCCCATCGCGTTGTTACTCGCACTTCATGTCCATTATAAAGGCATGATATAGCAGCTACTGTTACCGTCCGTCGCGTAGCTACTCGCACTTCATGTCCATTATAAAGGCATGATATAGCAGCTACTGCCGTCGCCCATCACGTTGTGGCTCGCACGTCATGTCCATTAGGAAAGCATGTGAGCAGTGCGAACATTTACATTAGGACAGTCATAATAACGGGGACTGGCGTCATCTGCAGCTCTGTCGTCGTCGCGGAAGGATATTTTCTGTTATACTGGAACAAATGGTGTAGCCCTGTCGTCCCTACAAACTTGTTAAGCATATGAACCATGCTAACTATCGCCGAGACACACCTGACATGCCACATGAAATTTTGAGAAAATACGCAAAGGAGTTCATACGGGAGCCTTGGAGGACTGCATACTTGATACCTATTTCAGACGCAAGTCACCATTGGACGACCGACAGTGCTGGCGAGCACAGACGGCCGGGGCCGCCGGCCAGACATCGTCGGTCACCGTCCTCAGCACCCCGCACCGCCGGCAACAGAAGTCAAGGTCACGGCCGAGGTCACGGCCGACACCCGCGAGGCAGGACATCGGCGAGTGAGCTCGGTCACACCGGCAGCCGACGCCGGCTCGGCCTGGCGGCGGCCGGGAGCGCGTCGAGGAGGTCCTCCACTCGACGGCAGGGGCCTCCTGTGCAGACCCACCCGCTGCTGCAGCAGAACGTGCTGGAGCATGTGCCGACTGCCGCAGCTGTCGCCTCGCTCTGGATACCGGTGTTGGGAGCCATGTACTTCCTGGGCGCTGTTCAGTCCCAGTAAGGCTTCCTCACTGCGATGCTCCTGTTTGGCAGTGTTCCGTTGCCCGTGCAATGCCGGCCTCAGATGAGTTCAAAGGCCAACTTTCACGTACGTCCGATCTGGGTTAGCCTCCTTCGAGGTTTGATGTTCGGCTGGACTGGCGCGAGCGCTTCAGCTGCGGCTAAAAGCTTCGCTACGCCCAAACACGAGATGTTTGGGGTTTGCATAGGTGAAGAGGAACAGTTACCTATACCTACAGTTAGTGAGGCCTAATCACTCCCTTTCCCTCCATCACATAACGCAGTATTCCTTTCGGCCTTACGCTCTGCCACCAGCTACTTTAACTCGGAAGACGATGTAGTGGAATTCTACTAGGAGTCCTGCCTTGAATCGGTAAAGGGTGCGGCTCTGGTCGCGTGGGCTCGCTCCATCTCACAACTGCTAGGGCGGAGCTTGTCCCCTGCCGGCGCATCAGAGTCCCGCGTCGAAGGAAGCCAGGCAGCACTCGTGACTGCCGCCGACGACAGGCTCTCACCCCGTCGTCGGTCCTTCCCGCAGGGCTGCAAGGGACAGCACCAACCCGGGTCAGGTCGAGAACGTCATCCCCGTTGATGTCTCGGTCGTCCAAGACGTACAAGACTCCTTTAATACAGATGCTCTGGGTCGACGTCGAGGTCCAGCCCGCCTTCGGCGTCGGCGTGCAACGCGAGTGAGCGCGAGAGTGGCGAGTGCTGCGCTACACAGCAACGCTTGGGGGGGGCGGCACCGCTGCGGCAGCCGCTGATGGTCTCTGGGGTGGGGGACGCTGGGGTGGGGGTGGGTGACGGGAGCCGCTGGGGTGGGGGACGGGATAGTGCCTAGTGTAACTTCCAGTCAGTACTGACTACTGGTGACGACTACTTCTGCTAGCGTGACTGCTAAAAGTTCTGTGATAGCCTTAGAAAAGGATTCCGTTTATACGGAGCGTCCCACCTTTGGACATACTTCAAAAACACATTCTAGTGAAACCTGAGGACTAGTAACGTCTATAAATAACATTTGGTAGTGTCACTACAGCACCGTCAATACATAACAAGGATGATAATTTAAGCTATTTTCCAGTCCAAATTACACTATCAATGCTATGTAACAGCACTACACTTCTTCCCTGCCGTCACGACCACCGTTGTCGTGACGGAGACCGCGCGCACCTCTACTGGTGCGAATAAAATAACGTTTAGGATTAGTCCGGCAGGCAAGGGCCTACTTCAGAGAAGACGGTTGGTTGAAGCTTGCACCAGTGGGTCAAATGGATCATGTGCATTCTCAAAAGCAAAGTGTGCCTCGAAAAGAGCAGCTGTGGTAAACACCATCGGGGAGAAATCAGAGCCACGCCAAAACATTTCGTTAATTTCGCGGGCATGACATCTATGTTTGCATGCATTTTTGTCTAAGCAGAGAGTTTCAAGCATTTGCAGCGTTTATGACACGAACATTATGACACATTTGTATGTTGCAAACCTCACAGAACACACAAGTTGGAAAAAGCAAGGCAAATGCAATGTATTACTTCCATAGTGGTGAGCAGGGTGTCGAATGAGATTTCTCCCGCAAGGTCGGTTACTTGAAATCGAAAGCATGACTGGTCAGAAAGATTTTGAGCAAACTGTAATCACGGATGGAATCGTACGCGTCTGATGAAACAAGTAAAAGTATAAAACAGGTGCAATACTCTCTCTAACTCCCAACAATGGCTGTTCGCCAAGCATTGTTTTGCTTTTCTTTGCGTTATCAACCTTTTGCGCAGCATCCGAAGTATCAGTTCATATCATGCCCACTCTCCAAACCCCTGAAGAGATTGTTTCACATTTATATGGGGTTTTGAACTGAGATAGACAACTTGAACACCTTTCGGTGCTGTTCACAATCCTGCCCTTCGTAAAACCGAAGCCTCCCCCTTGTTTCTGAGCCACACGTCCGAGAAATTGCGAAAGGTATATCAGCGGAATACTTCAAAGTTCCTCGGCATTCATGACGTCATAATAACGTCATTCGAATCCTGCCATTCCATAGGCCATACGGCCATCAAGGCCGAAAAGACATAACTTTCGAGGCGTACACATGTGGCGTTCGTGGGCGCGATTTCCAGATATGCGGCCGTCCAATGACTCTCAATCAATGTTGGGCAAGATACGATGACGTAATCAAACCATGACGGATTGAGGAGCATATTCACTAAACGGAAAACTGTGCTGTCTTGAGCAGTCCTTTCTTCTTAACAAGTATAACGCCAATTATAAGTGTGTTTCTTTCATGATATCTGATGCTTGCTTCAATATCTTCAAATGTGAAACATTCCTGTTAACCGCGGATGGTAGCCATCGCAGAATGTTCAAATGCCTGTCGGCGCGTTATATCATAGAGCTATGCGTATCTCTCACTTGACGGTAACCACTCACCTGAAACTCGATCCGTTTCAGGCATTCACGGCACTGCAAAAGCAGGGAACACGACAACAATATTCCAGGGAGTCACGGTCGTCCCCAGGAGGGGCCGCTTCCACCGTCTTATTCAGAGACGGCACCGGTGGCGACATTTATCAAGAGTGGCGCCACAGCTGCTGGTACCATCGGTAGCGGCGGTGCCGGCGACACCGTCGTCGCCGCTCATGAAGGCGCCATTGATGGTGACGTCACGCCTGGCGATGACGTCAGTGCCCGCGCCCCAGCACGACTCGTCGGCTGACACTGATCGGCGTGCCAGAGCTGACGTGCCGTGAGAGCTTCGAGTCCGCGGAGACAGAGGATCCGACACCCCTAGCCGACGAGCGCGTCAGCCGGGCCTGGATCTGGCCCCCGCTGCTGTGGTGTGTACCCCTCCGCCGCTGCGGTCTGTGCTCCGCTGCTGCGGTCTGTGCTTCGCTGCTGCGTCTGTGCTCTTCTGTTGTTGCTGCGGCTCGCCTCTCCATCAGCTCCACCGTCGGCTGACGGAGGAGCAGCCGGCTGAGGTGCTGCCGGCTGAGGTGGTGATTTGTTATACCCATGCCTCGTCTTTAATAATTTATTTAAAATGTACATGGTTGCATAATTTATAACTAGGTCTTCCTGCGTCTGTGTAGCTAGGTTTAAGCGCGTGCAATGATTGTGTCGCCACACGTATGGCGTCAATATTACTTGCCGTGCTGACGCACATCTGTTTCCTTCAACAACAGCAACATCCCGACCGACTGGTGAGGTCGAGGAGGAGACTATTCTACAGAAATCATCTGCACGCAAGTACGCAAGTACACGCACGCAAGTACACGCAACAAATTGCAGTCTAGAAACGTAGGAGCCAACGGCTCTTCGTGCGTGAGTGACGTTGCTGACTGAAGCACTTGTTGTAGTGCTTTGTTACGTCTGGCTTCCTCATATTTGTTATGTTGTATATGCTCCTTTGCGTTCATGCACCAAACAAACAGGCCACTTAACTGTTGAATGAACCCAACACAAACCTCTAAAAGGACATACGAAAAGTTCAAAAAGCGTGACAATGTGGCAACGCCAGCCCTCACACCTTGTCATCAATGTATTACAAGCAGGACGCTGATATTGAAATATCAAAACTAGCAACGATCATATTCAAGTTCCAAAAAATAAAGTAGCTTCGCAAAAGTTATTTACATGGCTATCCATGCTGGGATTGGGAAGGATTCTTAAGTCCAGTTCATCGCCCTGACATCGACGAATGTCTGTTTGTTGATCACACCACTCCACAGTGGGTCCGAAAGTAGTTCCAAAAATAGGTGCAAACAGCCATAGAGACGACAAATTTATGAAAAACTGCTAGAGTAGGCAGATATTTGATGGCAACCACGAAGTTTTATTGAGAATTAAAACCGAATGGCTCAACCAACACCAATTGCAGTGAAAGTATCAGATAAGATTGGCCAAATTTGATAGCAGGATGAATGGCAGGCTCAGTTTTAAATGGAATGACCTTAAACGCGCTAGTCGGACGTAATCGCTGTCAAACGCCTGCCAAGTCAGAAGTAGCATCCCCAACAACCCCAGGTATGGCCAAACCCACAAAACTCAGCCGAGGTCAACAGAGGTAAGTAGCATCCCCAATAACCCCAGGTATGGCCAAAACCTACAAAACTCAGCCGTGGTCAACAGATGTAAAAGATTGTCAGTGTTGCCAGCTCATGTTGAAGAGGTCGCTATCACTCTAGAGAAAGCGATGTTTTCATCACACGCCGATTTTCACAGCTGCCACCTAAAAAGGCATTATCAGCCGTTGATCAAGAGCTTGGTGTTCGCTTCTGCATACATGCATAGCAAATCGAAACAAATGCAGTTCTGTTCTTGTATCATTATGTGTTACCGTTGCATAACTCGAGCACCGCCGCGTTGTGATATAGGTTCATGTTTCAGTCTGCAATAGATACAAATCAGCTGAATTTTGACGGAATTTGTATCAGTAAGCATAATAAGAAATGACGGTCTGTAAATGCGTCCAAGACGTCACGTGACGTAATTTCAGCTCACGTCACGTCACATATTGCATGCCAAACGTTACAATCAGAACAGCCATCATGCCCGGTATTTATCACCCGTCCTCTACAGATATTGCCTGAATCAATCACTCATGTTCACCACAGAAACAGTGCACTGTTGTGCTGGCGCGGAGCATTATCAATGCAGGCATTGGGCGATAGCTTGTGCAGGCTTTGAGTATATGCCAACATCCAGACATTTCTGAAGGGGGTTTGGCATGTCTCAAAATGGTAAGGACTCACGGGTGAGTAGCTCCGCCTGCCGGCTCTGGTCGGTTGGGCTGCGAAAGTGCACGTGGCTATCGCGGCGTTCACCGAGCGTCACCGTCACCGAGGCCGACACCGGGCCCTCTGAGGTCCAACATCACCGACAATTCTGATGCCAGCTGCTCCCACTTTCATCGCCAGCTTCTCCAGCAGATTCTTGGTCACGGCCGTCTCGACTTCGAATTTGTCGTTTTTTGCAGCTTTTTATGCTTGTCGAACATGTCGGTCTTTGGTAAACATGTAATACAAACATGTTTTTAAAGTTTGCGTCCCAAATATGAAAAGCAACCTAAACCATTGTATATGTGTAACATAGCATATCATATAAGGGACTTACACCGAAGTCGGGGCCCAGCATGCGGGACAGGAAACGGGATGACCGTTTATGTTCTTTGAATGGTCTTAATTAGTCATTTTTAGCTACTCGCTTTCTACTCGTTTTCGCATTTCTCTTCTCAGTCACAAATATCCAGCTTCTTCTAGACGTTGATGGATCTAAACAGCATTTTTCGAAATATATTGTATTGTTCACAACTCGCCAATTGGAAATATTACTTAAAAACATCGACAAAAATATAGTGAAGCAGTTCTACAGAGTGGAGTGTTATGGGCTATTTGGAAAATTACAAACCATTTTTCGTCAAAGTACGATGTTTGGAATTCTTTCCGAGTCTTTTCGACTTTTTAGGTTTAGTTTTACGTAGTACCAAGAGCTATGGCCTTAATTTGAAACTATTTTCAGCTGGCTTTTGTAAAGTCATAAGTTCCCACGACCGCCATGTACAAGAATGCCAGAAAAGAAGATATGCAAGTCGCATGGTGACACATGCAGCCGTTTATAGCATATCGCGAAAAGTTAAAACCGGAAACATCCCACTTTCATGTCTTACAAATGGGATATAATCAAGGCCTTATGAGATCAAGGCCTTACAAATGGGATATAGATGGCCCGGTTAGCGCTGTGGTAGAACGCTGGACTCCTAATCCGAAGACCCGGCTCGAATCCCAGCAATCCACACAGCGAACCGTGACGCACACGAGACAAACTTCTCAGGGCACTTGAGCGCCTGACGACAGCCAGAAAGTCCGTGGGTTGACCCGGTGGGCAGGTATGAACGCTTCACAACTGTGATAGCCCAAACAATCATCATCAATCAATCAATCAATCAAATCAATCAATCCGAGCCCGGCCACTCCCTAGCTGAGACCAAAGGGAAAAAGGTAGCAGATAACAAAACTATGATTTGTAAATTGTACTGGAAAAGGTCAAGAAGGTAACTACTGGTATCTAAGGTATAATGTTGATAAAGAACTACTGGAATAACTTGAGTGTCAAACACAAAGCTTAAATGCTCCTAGCTCGGATGGAAAATTTAACCCAAAATGAATGCCGGTTCATAGAGGACATCAAAGCATGCTGTTAAAAAGGAGACTCCTTAGGTCGCCTTTGCACACCTAGAGGTACAAACCACACCATCAGACCCACACTGAGCAGTTAAAAAGGTTGCCAGGTTGCCATGTAGGGTATGCCCCTGCCCCTTGGTAGGAAAGGGGTTAAGCAAAAGTGTGAGATGTAAGTATAGATTTTACGCTCTTCTGGCCCTGTCGCAAAATTCACTTCATTCATTCACAAATTAATTCACAAATTCAGAATTTATCGACAAAAACAGTTCCACTTTATAGCCCTATA
This sequence comes from Pollicipes pollicipes, assembly GCF_011947565.3. NCBI lineage: Eukaryota > Metazoa > Arthropoda > Thecostraca > Pollicipedomorpha > Pollicipedidae > Pollicipes > Pollicipes pollicipes. The sequence goes on from NW_023595962.1 coordinate 25,136,313, forward strand.
CCAGCTGCCGTCCATTAGCCACACATAACCACCCGCTGCATTCTCTGCACCCGCCGACCGAGTGACTCACCCTCGGTCCGGTGGCGCGCTATTGCATCAGCCAGGCCCGGTCAGCCCGGGTGGGGAATGTGCAGGCGTGGTGAAAGTGAGCTTTTTGTCGTCTGCCAAATTTCTACAGGAAAAATTGTCGCCAGCAGCGTAATGCAATATCGCATGACAAAATGGTAATGAGGTCCATGCCTAGCAACGTCATCATGAATCAAGCCTACCACCAAAACCCTCTTTCATCACCACAATTTTCAATACCATGTATACAACCAAAACGCTCAATCATACTCTGTTCTTCAACAAAGGTCAGAATAAGTGCTGCTGCAAGGAAAGCAGGCGCACCTGCCCTAGACTAATGAGGTAGCCCAATCACAACACGAGTTTTTATCCGCGCTCGGGACTTGCTGGGTCCCCACGTTTAAGCTCGATCTACGACTAGATTTATTTTTCTCGACCGCAAAAAAGCAAGGAAGGACCTCGATAGCCAGGGCAGAAGAATGCATGCCAGACTTCGAACCGGTGGCAAGCAGCACTGGGAATGACGTTCAATACGCAGGCCGCCTCGAGGCCATGCGCCCTTATGAAAACCGTGTGTGCGCCTCGATCCCCATCTCAAACGTCATCAAACTACACACCATGCCTTAGGCATGCTCCAAAACTTGGCGCAACACGTGTTGCCTGGTGGTCGTCTTTCGCTGTTCCCCAACAAGTAAATGGTACCGTAATTAAATTCAAATCAGGCGGCTAGCTTTTTTCTGAATAAGATACTCACCCCTACAGGAGGTGGAAGGTGGCAAAGCAACATCCCTCCCCCCCTACGGTTTTCTTAAAATACTGGTGCGGTATATTTTGCAGCCTCCCTCAAATCTTTGGTAGCCTCTGGGGCATCCATTGCGCGCGTGTTGACTACAAACAAGTGTCCCTAGCGACTCCGGTTTCGGAGAAGCAATGTTTTTTACGAGCGTTGCAAGACGATCCAAGACCGGCGGGTGCGGCGGCCCGCAAGTGACGATCCTGCGGACCGCGTTCGGAGGGTTACCACTGTTACATGAACAAAGCCCCACGTTATAAATATAGGCTCGAAACATATCAATACGCATGCCATTGCACCAGAGCTAAACAAGGGACACGCCTCCTTATGTTCCATGTCACTACACTGCATGGTTTCGTACATATGAACGTGCAAAGCTGATCTGGTTTGGTTTCCAGAAAAATTTGTCTTTAGACTTGGACTAGTGGGGTCAGTTAACAGAAAGAGGCTTCTTACCAATTGCGAGATCTCTTTAAAGAGAGTTCTCTAGCTTTCTTAGATTGCAAACGCCAAGAACCCCCCCCCCCCCCGCCACCTTACAGTCGGTGTTATGAAAACCGGCAAATGAGGATAAGGAATAAAATTGTTGGCTGCCATCCTGTTTTATTCATTTTACATATTCTGGTGTAAACATCTGTATTTCAGATCATGAAAAAATCAAATGCTACATCAAAATGACACATTCTGTTACCAACATCCAAACATTGGCAGACATTCAATCAGCAAGCCAAAAATGTCTTTTGCATGCAAATCCCATGTCATCTGTGATGGCGGCCGTGCATTATGCAGGAGTATCAATTCAGATTAATTTCTGGGGCACTACCCAATTCCATGTCGGGTCGGGCCAAATCAATGCCGATGGTTCCTCCTCTTCTTTAGCCAAAATTTGTAGCTGGAAAATATATAAGAAAATATATAAGAGAAAGGCAATTTGACACCAAATCATCTCCTCTTGGTTCTTTTGATCGACCATGACCCATGGATTGCTACGTGCTCTAATCCTACATAAAAATTGACACTCCTGTCATCATTTCACCGCCACACAAACTATGTTGATTTCTACTATCAATGTAGGCTGCATATAAGGCAAGCTGTTTCCTTCACATCTGTACCTAATGTATGTAGTGATTATGCCAACGGTTCCATCAGGACAATTACACGATTCAATGCTATCAAAAACTGCCATGAAATATACCATATTTGCATCCATGCAACGTCATGCTCACAAGTGCAAAGCAAATATGCATACGAATGAGCACTGCAGAATGAATGACTTCCAAAGCTTTCCTGCTACAGTAGGGGTGCTATCATCATGAAATAGCCAACATTGCCCTCAGAGACAACCAAATGCCAGCCTCTCACTGACCACATAGGACAACTGGGCCACATTACCATAAAACCTCCTGCTATTTGAAGTAAAACGAGACCTGCACCCTCCTCATTGCCTACAGTTGCTACACACCCCCACTCCTCGCGTGCGTTGTCTTTTCATGGCCTACATCATTGACTATCATATAGATTTCCAGCAACCAAGATTCATGTCAGTAAAAGGTTGATCGTGAATAACTGCTTAAATAAGTGTAAAAACATTGTTGAAATAATTGCATTCCAAGCAGGGACATAGTTTTTAAAGATGGGTCTGGGGAGCAGTGAAAAATTATGCAATGTACCCCTTAATATTGATGTCTCCCAGATTAGCACACTCCTTCAAAACTTTGACCGAGGTTTGGAGACCTGAACTTAAAGGCAAACTAGGAACGCCCTGATATGTAGATCTAAATGACCGGTAACCATTCCAAATCAGGACAAGAGCAGACATAGCATGAATTAGCACTTCAGAACCATCGACGTCACCTGCCATTCCTCTTTATGAGGAGTGCCATTAGACTTCAGCACCAAACCCATGGTGTTTCTAAGGGGAAGAATGCTGGTCACTTGTGACTGCCGCAGTGAGTCAACAGCCTTTTCGTTGTCTTGAAAAAAGCGGTTTGGATAATCACAGGTCTATTTCTACCTTGATCCGATCATCCCGCTGACTTACCCTGAGCTGTCAACTCCTCTCATCGCTGAGGGTAGGATGCTGAATCGCGGCACCGCCAACGGAGTAAACAAGACCAAAGATTAAACCCTACGCAGGTTTTTCATGACACCGCAATGCAAATGCCACTTCCAAAATTATAGTGCATTGAAAGTCACCGCCCACCTGGTATCAGTCGTATCGCAACGATTGAAATATGCTCTTGCGGCCAGATGAATCCCCATATCTACATCTTTTTTAGTATGTCAAACTGTCTAGTTCGGGACACTGAGAGTCAGCTGGTAAAAACAGTCAATCAGCCGATCGGGCGGGCCATGGGAAATACATTGATTTGCCACCGATCTGACACCGAGTCGAGCGATCAACTAGAAATGACTGAGAGTCGCTTCAGCAGTGATAGCTCGCCTGTTCTCTCCATCCCGAGACTGTGCCGAATGCCGCCGCGTCCGGTGTTGCAGGGCAGCTTGGAAAGGATTACGTTCGTCAACTTTCGGCAGGTGACCGAAGGGTGCCGCATGGACTGCCAAGGGGTGTGGCATGGGGAAACGAGTTGTGCCACATGGGGCGCCGAGGGGTGCCATGTGAGAGACAGTGCGTTACCACATGAGTTACGGAGCGTTGCCACATGGCGTGCCAAGGTGTGCCACATGGGTGGTCGTCGGCAGCTTCATCTCGAGGAAGCTGGATTTCGTGACTGGCGAGAATGGCGGCATGTGGGTCCTCGTCAGCAAGGAGGCCGTGGTGTGTGGTCGAGCCCGCGACGGAGGAGGTCATGAGGAGCGCGGCCAGGTCACGGCCTCACAGTGATTCAGCAGGGAGGCCGGGGTGTGTGGTCGAGCCCCACCACGGAGGAGGTCATGAGGAGCGCTGTCAGATCACGGCCTCACAGTGATTCAGCAGGGAGGCCGGGGTGTGTGGTCGAGCCCCGCCGCGGAGGAGGTCATGAGGAGCGCTGTCATGCCACGGCCTCACATTGATTCAGCAGGGAGGCCGGGGTGTGTGGTCGAGCCCCGCCACGGAGGAGGTCATGAGGAGCGCGGCCAGATCACGGCCTCACAGTGATTCAGCAGGGAGGCCGGGGTGTGTGGTCGAGCCCCGCCACGAAGGAGGTCATGAGGAGCGCGGCCAGATCACGGCCTCACAGTGATTCAGCAGGGAGGCCGGGGTGTGTGGTCGAACCCCGCCACGAAGGAGGTCATGAGGAGCGCGGCCAGATCACGGCCTCACAGTGATTCAGCAGGGAGGCCGGGGTGTGTGGTCGAGCCTCGCCACGTAGGAGGTCATGAGGCGCGGTCAGGTCACGGCCTCACAGTGACGGCGCACGACTGACTGGAAGACACACGGTTTCGAATGATGCGAACCCAAGCCGAACGGCGGCACGGTTTTTGCACTGATTTGTAATTCGCATTGCTTCCGTGCTGTTTGGTGGGAGCCTGCGCTGCGTTTGTGATGTGCGGCGCGTTGGAACGTGCTCCCCCAGGGCAGGGTTTGCTTGTCGGTATAAGTTCGAGGAAATGAGATCGTATTGACGAAGCATCACTCATTAAGCCGCTCCGGAGAGACGTCCGACAGTTGACAGCATGCTGTTCTGTGGTGGATACCAGTCACCCGACTGTGTAGGCGAGTAGCTCCGACTACTGGCTGGTCACACACCCGAGTCATTTTGCAGACAATATGCAAGGGTCAGCATGGCCTGTCATGGTCTGGATAACCAGAACCTGCACGAATGCTGTGTTGTCAGATCTGTACAACTGCGTCGAACCATTGTTGAAGATGCTATCTAGACAGCAAAACCTGACTCGATGACGTCGACTAGATGGCTCGATGACGTCGACTAGATGGCTCGATGACGTCGACTAGATGGCTCGATGGCGTCGACTAGATGGCTCGATGGCGTCGACTAGATGGCTCGATGGCGTCGACTAGATGGCTCGATGGCGTCGACTAGATGGCTCGATGGCGTCGACTAGATGGCTCGATGGCGTCGACTAGATGGCTCGATGGCGTCGACTAGATGGCTCGATGGCTTCGACTAGATGGCTCGATGACGTCGACTAGATGGCTCGATGACGTCGACTAGATGGCTCGATGACGTCGACTAGATGGCTCGATGACGTCGACTCGATGGCTCGATGGCGTCGACTAGATGGCTCGATGACGTCGACTAGATGGCTCGATGACGTCGACTAGATGGCTCGATGACGTCCGTTTGTTAAGACTGACTGGCATAGGGGGCAGGCTCATGTCATGTCACGTGTTTACTGCGAATGTCATGTCACGCCTCCTACGCCATGTCACGTGTTGTCCTATGTAATGTCACGTGTTTACTACGAATCGTTCCATGTGCATGACTTAATGTCTCATTCAATTCAATGGGTTAAAAATTACACGATAAACACGAACATGCGGCGATGATGAAAACACATTAAGAGTACACACAACGACCTAAGAAGTCATACACAGACCTCTTTTTTCATTGGTCAAGTTTAAGCCGGCGGCAAGGGTTCCAGGACGAGGCCGCACGATATGAAAACGGCCTACGCGACGCAGAGAGTCGTACAGCGGCGGTTCCAAAGCGTCGGCCACCGCCGAGCCCGTGATACGCTCACTCAACGACCAGATCACGGCGGCCCGCTACCGAGGCATGGAGGTCATTCAGAACCCTGAAGACGCCAATGCCATCGCGGCGCGTAACAAGGTCACTGATTCCGCGTCAGCCCAGTGACCTCACCACCAATGGAGTACGATCTCGACCCCGCACCCCGAGACGACCCTGGCTGCGACATTCACGGCTGTTTGCACCCGGCCTAGTCGCAGGCGGCGCCCCCACCGCAGACAAAGATATGGGATATGGGGGAAAACATGGGCCTGGATAAGGGGTTGCGGGCTTCGGACGCGAGGTGATGATGAATGTTGTACAGACAAGACAGGATGGAGCTACGCTTTTGTACTAACTTGGATACGTACTCCCGTCCCCCCCCCCCCCCCCGGTGTTAGATGATGATGAATGTTGTACAGACAAGACAGGATGAAGCTGCACTTTTTGGCTGGTTTGAATACGTGCTCCCCCGGACAGGGACGACCAATGGTCCCTCCCAGCATCTTCATGGACGGCGGGGGAGTCAATATGAAGTTGGAGGTGTTGAGATAGAAGTATGAGTTTTTGCTGGGCGGGGGCGTGCCGACTGGAAAAATGGTGGTCTTGGTAGAGCTCATCTTCTGGAAATTGACTGTGAAGGGAGGCATGGATGGACAAGGATGGTTTCCTCCTGTCGGGACTTTAGGATGGGCAAGTGGTCGGGGTAGGCGGAGTCGAGGAGTTGGGCGTCGTCCGCGGAGGACACCAGACGCCCGTGAAGTAGACAGGATAGATGGTGGTTCGTGAAGATGCTGAAGAGGATGGCGCCCACCACGGACCACTGTGAAACACCATGGGACAAGGATAGTGAACCACCCCTCACCACCTGCCGCCGTCCATCGAGGCAACTTTGAAACCATCGAGGATCACTGCCGTGCCACTGCAGCTTGGTCAGGAGGACGCCGTGGTCAACACTGTCGAATTAGTTTCAAAGATCAAGCGTCTGCATCTGTGTACCAGGACGAATTGCAGGCCAACTCTGACAAATGACTGACTGATTCTGATGAACTGACAAGTGACAAACTCTGTTAGGAATTCAATACGAAAATTTTTAGTACATCGCAAATCACATCATTTGAATGTTTTACAGCCTTCATTGCTATGAGCAGTGGCATATCGTACGAGTAAGGGAGAGAAAAATAGCTTTCCGCCAAAATGCAACTCGTTTTCCACGCCACAGCATCACAGACAGCCAGTAGCAGCATTTGTACAAAAATGCTCCCAACAGCTAAAGAGCATGTACAAAGCACAAATCAGCATACAAGGAGCAGGTATTATATTACACACCAGGGTGGGACTGTACCAGGGTGGGTGGGACAGCGTGGGACAGGACCAGGGTGGGTGGAACAGGGTGGGACTAGACCAGACCAGACAGCGCCGGACAGGGTAGGACTGGACCAGACTGGACAGCGCCAGACAGGGTGGGACAGGACCAGGCGGGACAGCGCCAGACAGGGTAGGACTGGACCAGACCGGACAGCGCCAGACAGGGTAGGGGTGGACCAGACCAGACCAGAGTTCTTGATTGAATGGCTTAGAAGTTCAACTTATCTTCAGGCTTGAAATAATGCATGAATGGCTTGGACGCGCGAGAATGCCAGATAATGTAGAGGTAGATGAACGAAATTATCTTACCTCCGTATCAAGCCAAACATCTGAGCACAGTTTTTGCTAACAAAATTATCCTCCGTTGCTTTTCTGTTTCGATCACGGTGGTCTCGTGCCCGGGCGGCCGGCCCCGTCCTGGGCGTGCCGTACTGGCCGTCTGGAAAACGCCGGCGGTCCCTCTGGACTCCCTGCTCAGTATGGACCTGCTGCCTTTTCGAAACCAATTACCGTACCATTATTGGCATATGTAGTTATGCACGCTTCTCAGCCCACAAAACTTCAGCTACAGGGAATCTTTAAAAATCTGAAGCATTGCCACTTTCGCGGTTTGTCTTCGGCGTAACGCTGTGGCTACAACACTACCAACATTAAAATACCAGTAGTCAGTAGTTGGTGAAATCGAAAGCGCACACTATTCCTTCGTGAAAGATTATACTTTGGCTTTGAAAAAAACTGGCTGTACGAAGTGCCCTACCGCCATGGCGTACGACAAAGTAAGAGCGCTAATAGTTCGCACTTATCTTGGAGCATAAGCCGCAAACAGCATTCAAAGAAATAGAGCTGATGGATTACGGCAGGAAATCACGCAACGTTTACATAGATCGGTATCGGGCATAAGCGAAGAAAACGCCATTATATAGATTCGGCCAAAAAACATTTATCCAGTTCACTTTCCCCGTACGAGGGGAACATTCCGATTTCAAAAAGTTTTTCAGTTGTGACTAATTACGTGTTTCCTGAATGTTCCGGCCTTTGCATGCTGTTCTCGATAGAAACGCGATGGGCAAAAATGCTGCTATTATTGCTGATGGACCAGCGAGCGGACCGCTTCGAACACGTGACCGCGCAGCTGTACACGTGCTCATGATCGGGACGGGCGCTGATGGGTGTGATCAGCTCTCAGTGATGGCGGCCGGTACGAATCAGCGTGTTTCTCTCGAGTCACGTATATATCGCTGGTCCGAGCTGAAACAGGCTTCCTTCTGATCAGAACATAGATAAGACGGCAGTATTAGCTTTATTCCTCGGAGAAAACCAGGAGAATGGAGATGTAGTTGGGTTAACAGTTCGCTTGGCTCGTTGATAGTTGGAGAACAAACGAGATGTAGTCGGGAACCCAACTATATCTCCATTATCCTGATTTCTCCGAGGAATAAGGCTAATACTACTGTCTGATCTATGTGAATAATGTTCCTCGCCAATGCACTGAACAACTTGCGCAATTATGATTAGAACGGTGATGAGGTACTGCCTGGTAGCTCTTTTCTCCTGGGGCCAATGTAAAGGTCAAGGCCGCGTCCGGAGCGCGGGAATCTGCTCTCTGCGGACTGTAATTTTCCCACGGGCGTTTCATGCCACAACGTCCACCAAGACGGATGAGATGGGCCATTGATGCATGCTGCGAGCCGCCAGGCCGTAGCAGATAGCGAAACCCGCTGGGAATAAAATCAGGCTTCATGCGGTTTAGAATCGTAAAATCATATTAGAAGAAGTTAGAGTTCAGCGTTAGGTCCAAGTAAAGTGAGCTCACGGCCAGCTCACTGCCCGTTTTTGTTCTGTCGGGTCGTGTTGCCAATAGCAATCACTCCTTGTTCAAAATGCGTGGTGCATACTGACTCCTGTACGTACATGGGCGGCACAAGTCCTGTTGGCTCGACGCTTATCGGTTGACCGCATGTGACCCCCGTTGGTGAACTAGTGTGGCCTCGCGTCACGTGACTGATCCAGCCCGGCACACTGACAAAACGGCCGATGTGACCTCCATCGGTGACCTAGTGTGGCCTCGCGTCACGTGACTGATCCAGCCCGGCACACCGACAAAGCGGCCGATGAATTCATCACAATTACCCAGAACAAGAGAATGAGGGCGGGTTTTGTAGAAGCCAAATAGCAGCGCAGACCTTCACTGGTGACGTAACTCCGCGGCGCGGCTTCTCAGACAACATCTTCATAAGAATGTAACACGATCACTTGACAAGTAATGCAAATGCAGTGGACGTATGCAGAGCTGCAAGGTAGCTTTTACAGACACGTGGACGTTGCCCCACAGGTGGGCGTGGTTAATTTAGTGCGTCGTTGGATCACGCTCGTGGGCCCCGCAAATACGACCAGCTGGGTTCCGGTGTCGACTTTTTAACATACGCCCGTGTGGCCGGATGGATGCCGTTCGCTAGGGTGGGGGACAATTTGACCCCTCTGAGATCTCAAGAGGTAAAAGAGCTAGAGACACAAGCTTGCCAGAGTGGGTTGACCTGTACGTGAACTCACCTGAGCCAAAGTTTGAGGTTCCTAGATCATAGCTTTTGGGCAAGATAAGGTCAAACAAGGTCAAACTCCAGGTTGATGTCCAAAGAACTCCGGGAACCTAGACATGGGTGCTAAACAAAAGGTCACATGCTCATATACAGTTAGTAACCGTATTTGACCTTTTAAAGGTCACGGCAACCAAAATCATGCAAGACTGCGTTGAGTTTTGCATTTGGATGAGCGACAAAGATTACACCGGGTAATGTGTTCGCAGAAACAAAATGTTGATCTGGGTCATTTTAGGTTAGTGACCTATTCTGAGCTTTAAGAAGTCCATGGAAGACGTATAATGACCTTGATCTGACCTTAATATCTGGCCCCCTGTCACTGGCCTTTGTTCATTGAATTGTTGTGTTACCTAAGAAAGTGTCTCAGAGATGTATGACTTCATCTAACACCCAGCTTTTGCATCAGATTGAATGACTCCCCAGAAATTGACATGGCTGAATCCCTTGCCTGACTTTTACCTGCCGTAGGGCAGCGACCTTACAAGGTACGTCTGAATTTCGATACCAAACGATCCGTTATTCAATTTTATGCTGCTATGCAAAATTTGGAGCGGTTACATCGCGCCGTTCGAGAACCATTCCAGAAGCACATCGAGGGGGGCGGGGGAAATTGACCCCCCGAGCGCGTGTTAATCTTAAAGACCTTCTGATTCAAAAGATGTCCGAAAAATAGCCATCTCGAAAATCATTCGACGCAGTTCACAGCCCCGCTTTTCGTAAGACCTCAGCCTTCTGGTTTCTAAGCTGCACGTCCACGAAGATGTGCGGACTATTTAAAGGTCGTCCAGGCATCCATGGAGCATAATATCATCTAAATCCTGCCATTCCATTAGCCATGCGGCATTCGAGGCTAAGAAAAATATGATTATCGAGTCGTTCATACCTGGCGTTCATGGGCACGATTTCCAGATATAACGGCCTTCAACTGGCTTTCCATCAATGTTGTGCAAGGTCCGATGACGTGATCAAACAATGACGTATTGACGTGATCATGCGTCTTAACTAAACGGATAAATTGTGTTGTCTGGAACAGTTTTTCCACTTAAAAATATATCGGCAGTTATGAGTGAGCCTCTTTCATCACGTCCGATGCTTGTTTCAATGCCTTCTAATGTGGAACATTCCCTTTAAGAGTGATTGGGGGAGGCACGTCTCCACAACGAGCCTGTTTAGGATCCGCCTCTCTAGACGGCTGTGCTGATTTTCCACGCCGATCATGCCTACCCTGTTCGCCCAATGGACGCATTTACTTGACAGACTGACACACGAGAGTAAAAGTCGGGTTGAGCCAACATATTTCTCTGCGGACACAAACATGACCCCTGCTGGTGTACCCCTGACCCCTGCTGGTGTACCCCTGACCCCTGCTAGGGACCCCTGACCCCTGCTGGGGACCCCGCTGATACAACGGTGACTTCTGCTGACACATCTTGCTGACACTGTCATACCTGACACTGCCATATCTGACACTGTCATGCCTGGCAGTGTCGTCCCTGACATACCATCGGCCAATGCCGCCACTGATATTCACTGTTGACGCAGTCTGCCGACGGATTTCTCTGCTGACAGAACCATGACCGTTGCTGGCGCACCCTGCTGAAGCAATGATCTCCTATGTTCTGTTATAATATAATGTGCATAGTGGCCTCCTATGCTCTAACATAACCTTGACGTCGGTCAGTGCCCGTTGCCCACACGCCAATGTCGTGCCGCTGGCCGAACGGCGTGTTCTGTTGGTGTGCCCAGGTGTGGAGGCCGACCGAGGAGACCGCGCCGTGCTGCAGCCGGGGGTCTGCCGGTGTACCCAGGTGCGGGGGCCGGCCGAGGAGACCGCGCCGTGCCGCAGCCGGGGGTCTGCCGGTGCACCCAGGTGCGGGGGCCGGCCGAAGAGACCGCGCCGTGCGGCAGCCGGGGGTCTGCAGGTGTGTTCAGGTGCGGGCGCCGGCCGAGGAGAGGCACCCGTGGGAATCAACAGCAGCTCGCACCTCTGGATCGTGAGTGACGTGTTGTGACGGTCGCCCTCGGCGCTGGACTGGCGCCGCACTCCGTCGCCGGCGCCGTCACAACTGGTACGTGTGACGTGTGACATGTTCGATGCTGTATCTTTTGATGGTGTGATGATTAATGTGGTGATGTGAGGATATATTGTGATCCTTGATTGGGTGCTTCGTGTTGGCGAGTATCGAGAAATGGGTAAAGTTAATATTTATCGTATAAGAACGTACATCCTACGTAAGCGGTCACTACGTACAACGTAAGTGGTCCCTAAATTATTCAAGCTCGAAGCACGTGATGCCCTTGCCGTGTGCAAGCCATTTTAGACCTCTGTGTGTGAGTTAGTGCTTTGATGCCGTATGTTAGGACCAAACGGGTGCGAAATGACCTCAAGAACGCGCCTGCCCTTTGACACCAATAACTAGCGCTTTGCGGTGCATACTTCTGAACACCGTCTGAGGGAAGACGGAATCTTACGTGTTTAAGAGTCATCTAATGCCTGCACGACTCGCTCTGTTCCTGCTCAGGCATTTATATTGGTTGACTCCAGTCGAGGTACGCTCTTCACTGCCAAACGTCATCCCGGGATGTAGCCTATAACATCACGACCAGTTACGGCACGCGCATGCGCAGAAGCAGAGCCCGACCAGCCTGTCATCAAATGGTCAACTGTGACGTAATGGAAAGCGGCTTCGGGACCGCGTTTGGGCATGAAGGCCGCATCTCAGCTGGAGGCTGTCTTTCGCCAGTGTTTCGTATTGTAGCATGCTCATAATTCATGTGAGCCCGTAACTTTTTGCGACGTGCAATATCTTATCCGATATCGATCTAAAATTATGTAGATGATTTAACAGCGAACTATCTATTTCAACGTCATATTTCAATAAACGACGCACAACATCTTGTCCGACATCGATCTAGAATCATATAGGTAATTCGGCAGCGAATTATCTATATCAACGTCGTATTCTATTAAACGTCGCGAATCATAAACAGAACTCGCAGCGTTAAGATATTTGTTGCCCAGGAGGCCCATTAAAAACACTTACCATTTTTCAAAAGTCTCAAAATCAAGTGATCATAGTCCAATAGGACCACCATTTCCCGGGACTTGTTCAGCCAAGACTTCAGCGCAGTTTCCGCGTAACTCTCGCGCGCCTGGGGTCTGGAAGCATCCATCTAACAGTCCGGCCAGTGCCAGAACGGTGACGCTCCCCGCCCCCGCCCCCGCCCCCGCCCCTCCCCGCTCTCCATGTTCGTCGCAGCTCGGTTTGGGCGACAGCCTGCCGCGCCGGAGAATGCAAGCAGCGGCGACATTGGCGCCACCGGGACAGGTGAGGCGGCGGGGGACGGTGCATCCCCCGGCCGGGCTGGCACTGGCTCTCCCTGGCGGCGCTGCTGCCTCCGATACACGGTCTGTATGTGATTCAGATCAGGCACCAGGCCAGGCGCGTGCAGAATGCATGATCTGGTGTACCAGGTCAGGCGTGTGGGGAGTGTATGGTCTGATGTACCAGGCCAGGCGTGCGGGGAGTGTATGGTCTGGTGTACCAGGCCAGGCGTGCGGGGAGTGTATGGTGTGGTGTACCAGGCCAGACGTGCGGGGAGTGTATGGTCTGGTGTACCAGTTCAGGCGTGCGGGAGTGTATGGTCTGGTGTACCAGGTCAGGCGTGCGGGGAGTGTATGGTCTGGTGTACCAGGCCAGGCGTGCGGGGAGTGTATGGTGTGGTGTACCAGGCCAGACGTGCGGGGAGTGTATGGTGTGGTGTACCAGGCCTGACGTGCGCGGAGTGTATGGTCTGGTGTACCAGGCCTGACGTGCGCGGGGGAACCGGAGCCTGTCGAGCTTTACCCTGCCAACCAGCGGCTATGATCTGTCACATAGCTTGCTATCTATCCCTATTCATTCACTAAAATTATTTTTGCTTCCGATGAGAATTCAGTGAGATTGGCATGTCGCAGTATGTAGATCGGAAGGGCAGCACATGTTATATTACGCAGATTTTGGCAGATAGTCGCTTCCATTTCCATTTGGGTTGGACGAAGTAATGCATCATGTGCCCAAGCTACCAGGAGGTTTAGATATGTGCTATAATGCTGACCCTATGACTGAAATAATTTGCCCACGAACAGGCACGTACATGCTATCAGTTTTGCGTACAAAAGTAGGTTAGACGACTTGGCACACACAAATGCGAGACGCGCGGCCCTTTCACGTACCACGTCGCGAGAGACTGACCCTGAGAGACTGGTCCTGACTTCTGCCACTACACCTGGGTGACCTGCAGCTCGTATTGGGCTCGTGTGCCTCCCATCTCCTCTGCTGATGCTGTGGCCTGCTGATCCCTGCTCGCCGGATGTGGCGGCGCTGCGGTCACTTCATGAGCCTGATGACCTCTCACAAGACTCTGGCCAGCTGGTGGAGCGTGTTCAGTCCGTCAGTGGCCCAGTGACCTCTCACAAGACTCTGGACAGCTGGTGGAGGATGTTTGTCTGTCCGCTGTGCTCTGTCCCTCGGGACAGAGCGCAGCGGACCGTCTCTTAGGTCAGAGTGCAGCGGCCCGTCCCTCGGGACAGAGCGCGGCGGTCCGTCTCTTAGGTCAGAGTGCAGCGGCCCGTCCCTCGGGACAGAGCGCGGCGGTCCGTCTCTTAGGTCAGAGTGCAGCGGCCCGTCCCTCGGGACAGAGCGCGGCGGTCCGTCTCTTAGGTCAGAGTGCAGCGGTCTGCACGAGCTGAGAATAGAATGGTCCGCGTCGAGTCGGAGTACTCTGCGTCTCACGAGAGGGAACTTGGAGTAGCAGCGTACGTTAGAGACGGAGCACTCTGCGTCTCACAAGAGGGAGCTTGGAGCAGTAGCGTACGTTAGAGACGGAGCACTCTCCGTCTCACGAGAGGGAACTTGGAGTAGCAGCGTACGTTAGAGACAGAGCACTCTGCGTCTCACGAGAGGAAACTTGGAGTAGCAGCGTACGTTAGAGACGGAGCACTCTGCGTCTCACGAGAGGGAACTTGGAGTAGCAGCGTACGTTAGAGACGGAGCACTCTGCGTCTCACGAGAGGGAGCTTGGAATGGCAGCGTAGGTTGCAGAAGGGGCGCTCTGCGTCCTCGATGGGTACGCTGACGGAGTGAAATCTTTGCTTGAGACGTGAGACTTGCGTCTCAGAGTGAGAGACTCAGAGCGGTGGCCTAAGCGGGATGATACGCGAGGCAGCGTGCTCACGACGCAGCACGTTATGTCATGAGGGATGAACGGGGGGCGGGGGAGGAGGGAGGGGGATGGAGGCAGGGGATCTTCGTTTGTGATGCAGCGCTCAATACCTCAGACCTAGGAACCAGCTGTTTCCTGACACGCGGTAAAGAGAGACCGAATGCATATATCTACGAAGAACGGTGTTCTCCGAGAGCGCCCTGGTGACAAGATTTTTGTAGAGCCCCTCAGCGGCTGGCACAGAGTCCGCTGGATCTGGCAGCCCGGATGCCGCGGTCCCACTCGTGCTGCCAGATCGTCTCAGTCCGGACGTCAAAAAATGAGTCGGACGACTTCGAATGCGTTTTACCCTATGCAGCTGGCGATGGGTCGACGGCCAGTCGCCTGTCGGGCCAGGCGACCGTATCGTGAGGAGGCCTCACGTTTTTGCTAACTTATTATCCATTAACGGGTCATGGAAGATGAGGTTTTTAGGCAGAGAGAACAGCTGGTGGTCTACTAGAAGTCTCTAGAATCGTCGGTTATCGTTCTCCTATTTCGTTGATTACAATGCCGAGGAATGCAAAACACGTCCTTCAACATCAGATTTTATTTAGCACGTGCACTTTACGAAAGACATGAAATGCAGCGCGAACTAGTCCGATGCACCATTTGTATCATTCAGGTTTTGTCTCATTTAGCAAACGGTTCTTTTATTTGAAGAATATGGACCAACATGTCGTGAACGCCGGCCTCACGCCACTGTTAGCATGTGAGCTAGGGCGAGTCTTACATCACCGTCAGCACGCGAGCTAGGGCGAGTTTTACATCACTGTTAGCACGCGAGCTAGGGCAAGTCTTACATCACCGTCAGCACGCGAGCTAGGGCGAGTCTTACATCACCGTCAGCACGCGAGCTAGGGCGAGTCTTACATCACCGTCAGTACGCGAGCTAGGGCGATTATTACATCACCGTCAGCACGCGAGCAAGGGAGAGCCTCACATCACCGTTAACACGCAAACTAGGGCGAGTCTTACATCCCCGTCAGCACGCGGGCTAGGGCGAATCACACATCGCCGTCAACACGCGGGCTAGGGCGACCCTCACACCACCGTCAGCACGCGAGCTAGGGCAAGTCTTACATCACCGTCAGCACGCGAGCTAGGGCGAGCCTCACACCACCGTCAGCACGCGAGCTAGGGCGAGTCTCACATAACCGTCAGCACGCGAGCTAGGGCGAGTCGAGGCGGTGTAGTCTTCATCAAAGGGAAACAGCGTCCAGAGGGCTGGCTATGTCCAGCCTCTAGCCCGCGTCCAGTTTTTCAGCAGTAAAACAGTTTGCCATAAAACCGGGCTGCTCGTAAACCACATCCCGCAAGAAGCGAGGTGGATTTCTGTAGCCGTAACCGAAGCCCAGCAGTGGGGAGTGGGAACTTTTTGACAGAGCATTGCTACGCTTAATTGTGGTTGCAAGTCGTGATGAAAGACCTTGAAAGCTTTGCAGCGTGATCACGGAGAAATGGTAGCCACTAGTCCGGCGCCGCCAGTCCGTAAGCTGGACAGAGAGGGGTTGAAACGTGTCAAAAACGCCTCTATTTCAAGAAACATATACGAACCTGTTTTTAACTTGTCTGAACTGCATAGTCCTGGGCGCATGCTCAGGTAAAGCCTCCCTCCCGACAGTAAAGCCCTCCAAACAGCGCTCCTACGCGCGTGACGTCAGCTCGTCATTCAAAACATGGCCTGGCAAGAGACCTTCTTTGTAAGTCAGAACGCCACCCGAACTGCTTAAAGCGTCCTCAGCAGCATTTTCCGCGCATGTGTTTCTGTATTGAGTAGCCATCGTGAGAAGTCCACCTTCATGGAAGGAATCTGACCTTTCTCAAATATCACCCAGTTGTTGACAGGTGTTCATGAGAAAGCATCTGCCTTAAGAGACCCGTTCGTCCGAAATTCATCAAGCTGCATAGCTCCCTGCTGCCGCAGAGACGGGAGGAGTCGCTCTCTGGCCTGCAGTGGTCCCGGACGCATGGAGTCCGGCCCCTGCAACGTTGTGGCTGGTACTGCCATCTTAGGCAGCACATGGCACCATCACTTGCTGGCACGATCACAGAGGGCAGCAGGTGTGCAAGCCGCAGAGGCGTACCGCCGCCGCCGTTTTAGCGACGGCAGCACAACACCCCCGTCCACCGCCCCCGCCCCTCCTCCGCCTCACCCGTATGGGACGGCGGCACCGGCCTGTCAAACAGCGTCTCGATAGCGGCGAGCGAGAGGCCCTTGGTCTCGGGGAGCATGACCATGACGAACGCCATGATGGCGGCCGTGACGGCCGCGTAAAAGAGAAACAGTCCGCTGGCGCCGAGCGCCTCCAGCATCACGGGGAACACGTACGTGGCGACCATGCTGAACAGGCTGTAGCTGGCGGGGATGACAGAACCGCCTACAGGGCGCATGCTCTTGGGGAAGAGCTCGCCCACCAGGCACCAGGGGACACAGGCGAAGCCGGTCGAGTAGACGAAGCCGGCGGCGAGCAGCACCGCCAGTGGCAGCCAGGCGGGCACCACCAGAGCCGGCACCAGCACCGGCGCCTGGTAGCAGAGCACCAGCAGGAAGTAGCAGACGCTGACGCCGCCGCAGCTGACGAGCAGGAGCGTCCGGCGGCCGGCGCGGTCCACCACCTGCGAGGTGACCAGCACGGCCACCACGCGGATGGCGACGAAGAGGATGGAGCAGACGGAGGCGTCTAGTTCGAAGCCCGCCCGCCGGAAGAACTCCAGCGAGTAGGTGAGGATGGCCATGTAGCCAGAGAAGGCGTTTCCGATGATGATGGTCATCATGATGACAAGCGGCGCCAGGTTCTTCCGCTTGGTCAGCAGGCGCAGCGTCTCCCTCACTCCGCCGCCGCCGTCGCCGCCGCCGCCGTCGCCGCCGTCCAGTCCGCTGGAGTCGGCCAAGTCTATGTCGACGTCGAAGACGACAGCGGCTCGCTTGGCCTCGGCCAGCCGGCCCTGACCCACCAGCCATGCGGGGTCGTGCGGCAGCAGCGCCAGCACCAGGCCCGGCACTACGGTGGGCACGAGGCCGCAAAGTACCGCCAGCCACGTCCACTTCATGAAGGTGCCCAGCGCGATCATGGCCGCGATAAGCAGCATGCTGATGATGTCGGGCAGGACGCCGAACATGCCGCGGTAGGCCGGCGAGGAGGTGCAGCTGATGTAGAGGGTGTAGACGGCGTATGGCAGGCCGGAGCTGAAGCCGCTGAGGAAACGGCCTGCAAAGATAACACGCTTATCAGAGATGCAGAGATGCAGAGGTGCAGAGGTCAGAGGTCAGAGGTCAATGGTCGCAGACGGTACTGCGCTGACATGGGCGTACGCCAGCAGCCAAACAACACGTCAGTTTGGCTGCAATTCAGCCCCTTGACGTCCCATTCCACGACGGTCTGGCCTACCTCCACGCTATTCTCGCCAGGAACAACCCCGGAGAGGCTCGCGCCGTCGGTACTTTAGCCGCTAAAACTGAGACTTGGGAGTCGTAGTAAGCTGGGACACACCTGGGGGTGAAGTGCGAGTGAGCTGCTCGCTGCTCACCGGGCTGCTCACTGGGAAGTGAGAGCTCGTGACCGTACCCAAGAGCTGGGCTCCCGCCGTCCCTCGCCTGGCCGGGCGGATCAGCGTCCAGTCAGCCTCCACTCCCAGGCGGACGGCCAGTGCAAGCTCAGGGCGGACATGCGCTGGGGTAACAGGTGAACAGGAGGGTTCACAGAACAGGAGGGATAACAGATGAACAGGAAGAGTAACAGGTAAACAGGAGGATTAAAAAGAGAGCAGGAGGGCCAACGGGAGAGTTAACAGAATATCAGGAGGGGTAACAGATGAACACGAGAAGTAACAGGCAAACAGGAGGATTAAAAAGTGAGCAGAAAAGTTAAAAGGTCAAGAGAAGGGCTCATTTGTAAACATGTGGGGTAGCAGTTGAACAGAATGGTTAGCAGGTGATTATGAAAGGTCCCAGCCAAACATGATGGGTAACATGAATAGGATGGGGTAACAGGTGAACATGATTCTTAACAGGTGAACATCAGGCGTACCAGGTGAACATGAGTGCTAAAAGGTGAACATGATATGTACCAGCTGAACATGAGTGTTTAAAGGTGAAGAAAATGGTTAACAGGAGAACATGAAGGGCAACATCTAAACATGAGTGTTGGCCCGTGAACAGAGACAGGTTAACAGGGGGATAAAAGGTGAAAATGGGAGTTTAAGGTGAACATGAGCGGTACCAGGTAAGCATGAGTATTAACAGTTAGCATGAGTTAGTTAGCATGAGTGTTAACAGGTGAAAATTGGTGTCCACAAGTGAACATGAGGGGCAACAGGTGAACAGGAAGGGAAACGGAGGAAAAGGCCCCACCAGAGGCGTGTCCGAGATTACAAAGGATTACAAAGATTACATCCGATCCGATCCGATCCGAGATTGCAAAGGAAAGCTATGTGGCGACACGATCCAGCTCCTTTTAGCTGATGATTCATCCAACGCATATATGTTTCGAAATGTTTGACATCAGGTCATGCAGCGATGGGTTACTTCTAGAAGCTTGAATTTTTCCTACAAACAATAATACTTTGTTTTTGATTGGCGGTAAGGCAAATGCCAGCGAATGAGCCATGGCCCGAAGCTATTGCAGAATGGTAATCATCTGAGAGTCAGGTGGCACCCCAAAATATTTCTCCGGACTGATCTCCGAACGGTGCGGCGAAGTCACACCAAATTTTGCCCACCTTTAGACAACTAACATGCCCGGGTGACCGGCCGGATACCCTTCGCTCGAGTCGGGGTCAATTTGACTCCTTAAGCGCCCGAGTGGCCGGTCGGATACCCTTTGCTCGAGTGGGGGTCAATTTGACTCCCTAAGATCTCAGGAACTAAGAGAGCTAGATATACCAAATTCACAGAGTGTGTTGACTTGTACGTGAACTCACTGAGGTAAAAGTTTAAGGTTCCCGGGTCATGACTTTTGGGTCAAATAAGGTCAAACAAGGTGAATATCCAGGTTGATTTTTAAAGGGCCCCTAGAACCTAGAGAACAATTCTAAGCAAAATGTCACATGTCCATATAAGGTCAGTGACCTTGTTTGTTCTTTCTAAGGTCATGGCGACCAACACCATACAAGACTGCTTCGAATTTCGCATTTTGATAAGCGACAAAGATTACGCTAGGCAGCATTTTCCTAAAACAAAATGCTGACCAGGGTTATGTTAGGTCGGTGACCTATTTTGACCTTTAAGAAGCCCATGGAGGGTGTGTAATGCGGTTCCTGCTGTCAATGAATTCGAAATGAGCACCAGAAGCTATCCCATACAGCAAGCTCTAAAATAAAAAAACAGGTTTGTTCTGGCCTTCGTCTGACCTAGAATAATAAAACGGGTTGGTTCTGACCCTAGGCCAATGTAACTTCTTTATTCATTTGTTGTGTTGCCTAGGAAAATATTGCATGGATGTATGGCTTCGTCTAACACTCAGTTGTTGGATCAGATTGAACGATTCCCTAGAAATTGTCCTCGCTGAAAGCATGACACCTAGCGTAATCCTTGACGCTTAGATAAGGCGGTAGTATTAGCTTTATTCATCGGAAAAACCAAGAAAATAAATATATGGTTAGGTTGATATTTCGGCAACATGCCTTTATGGAAACAAAAGCAGAAGTGAATTAAAAAATGCCTGCCGGTGATCCTACTCGTAACCGAGCAGGATCATCGGCAGACAATTTGGAATTCACTTCTGCTGCTTTTTTTTCGATAAAGGCATTTTGCCGAAATGACAATCTAGTTATATCTTCATTCTCCTGTTCTTTCCTAAGCGTCAAGGATTACGCTAGGTGGTATGTTCCTCGCTAATGAGCTAACGTTCCTCGCTTATGAGCTAAACAACTTACGTTATCTTTGACGCTTATTCAAATACAAAATTCGAAGTAGCCATGTGTGATTTTGGTCACCGTGACCTCAAGATCAAACAACGTCACTGACCTTAATCAAGTATCAGCGACATTTTGCTTAGATCCAGGGTCGCGACTACGGTTCACGGTTCCGCGGTACCTAGGTTCATGGCGGTTGCACGAGAGGGTCAGCGGGCACTTCGGACAGCAGTGTGAAGTTGAACCTTGTTTGACCTTATTTGACCAGAAGTATATAACTTAGGGGTCTAAAAAAATGCTGTCAAAAGTGAAGCCACATACAGGAAAGACACCTTGTGAACTTTGCTTTTCTAGCTCTCTTGCTTTTGTAGATCTCACGGGGTCAAACTGATCCCCCACCGAAGAGCAGGATATTCAACCGGCTACCCTGGCGCGTGTTAATCTCACCCTTCACATCATCCAGTTTCAGCACGTCGCCCTCCACCTTGCCCTCCAGCTCACCATCTACGTCATCCTCCACCTCACCCTCCACACCACCCTCCAACTCATCCTTCATCTCATCCTCCACCTCATCCTCCACCTCATCCTCTATCTCACCCTTCATCTCACCTTCCACCTCATCCAGCAGCTCATCCAACACTCTACCCGCCATCTCACCTGCCATCAGCATCTGGAAGCTGGAGCTGAGAGAGATGATGCCGTTCGACAGCACTATCGGCAGCAGGGAGATGAGCATAGTGCCGCGTGGTCCGAACCTGGCGTTGACTTTGCCGCCGGCCAAGCATCCGAAGGCGCAGCCGAGGTACACCACCGCCATCAGCAGCGCCCGCTGCGCCGTGTCTAGCTGTAGCGAGCCCGGCTGCTGCAGCTGCCAGTTAGCCACCACACCCCAGCCGATGATTATGGCGTTGGTGTTGCCCATGAAGGCCGCGGCAAGGGTGGCCGCCAGCTGCGCCAGCAGCCGGCCTCGGCGCGGGGCCTCCTGAGCCTCCTCGGGGCGTCCCATACCGACAGGTGGCGGGGCGAGCGTTGTTAAGGTCTCACGCCGCCGCCCGCCGGCGGCAGGGTTTTATAGCGCCGCAGGGGCTGCAGAGGAATACGCTCAGGGCGGCGGCGGGAAGGATGACGCCGCGTCGCCGCGCGGCGGCTATGCAGGGCGGCGCGCCACGCCTCCGAAGCAGGACCAGTCCGGTTGTGGCCGGTCGGCGGCGGTTCGCGGCGAGCAGCACCGCCGCTGCCGGCATTGTGTGCTGATGCAAGCCGGCCCGGCGACCCGACGTCGGCGGGCTCACGGTTCACAGATGCGGTCACGGAGTCCAGCGGAGGTCACGGAGTCCAGCGGAGGTCACGGCCCGATGGTAAGGATGCTGGCTGCGACTTAAGTCACAACTCATGGCAAAGGCCACGGATGACGGAATGGAGTAACAGATCACGGAATGAGGTCACGGGTCACGGGATAGGGCCACAGATCACGGGATGAGGTCGCGAACCACAGAGTGAAGTCATAAACCACGGGATGAGGCCACGAATCGACAAATGAGGTCATAAGTCACGGGATGAGGTCACGGGTCACGGGGTAGGGTCACAGATCACGGGATGGAACAACGAATAACCGGATGAGGTCACGGATCACGGGATGAGACAACGAATCACGGGATGAGGTCACAGATCATGGGATTGGACAATGAATTAAGGGGTAATGTTACAGCTCTCGACACGCCGTGCATTTAGGATCAAAACTCACGGGGCAGTCCACGTTCGAGGCGATGGCGCGATGGCGCACTGCACGGCCCACAGCTGATGTCACAGGTCATGGTCGGGGCCACAGGTCACAGATGAGGTCACAGCTCACGACACGGCTCACACCGCCCAGGCCACAGCAAAAGGCACGGCTCGTAAGTAAGGTCCCAGTACACCACTCATCCCACGACTGGGGTCGTAGGTCTCACATGATCGGGTCACAAGGTCACGATGTGGTGACACGGCTGGGAGCTGGGGTCACAGCTCGGGGCAAGACCCGCGGCCAAGGCTGCAGCAGGCGTCAAAACGTTAAGCCGTGACGATACGAGGCACAACAACGGCTACTTTTGAAGACGCAAGTCAATCAGCTCATCGCAGTGCACGATGTTTGCGTTTGATGCGATGAAGAACATTTTTCAACATTAAAGTCAACTGTCATCGTTCCGAATGGCGCTGAAATCGGCCTGCATCCGACAGTAACCTCCAAAATCATACGGCTTGTGTAATGCGGATTTCCATCTTGCCCCCTCCCATGAACATTCAAAAGACAAAGTTTATGTCTACAGTCGCCAGAAATCACCACCAGATACGGTACCGTACAAAGCAAGAAGTTCAAATCAGGTTTAAATTCAAACACAGTCTGTCATTCACCACAAAAAAACACGGCGGGGATTAACGATGTGCAGCTGCCGCAGAGATAATGGCTTTGATTAGGGTCTAGGTGAGTGCTTAGATGTACCGAAGGGTGCATAATGCAGTCTATTGTGGCACTTAAGTTCGTGAATACACTAGCATGCATGATACTTGACTGAAAGTTTAACTCTGTGCCGGGTGGGCTACGCAAAATGAAATGCGCAAGCGAGGAGTTCTAGTTCTTGGGCTGATATGAAAATATTGAAGGTGAGCAAAAAATGAAGTTATCAGCCTACCATGGAGTACGCTGCACACGAGCATGATGTGCTGTGTAAAGGCACAGTTCTAGGACAGATGTCTGGGGGGCAAGTTAGCAGATAGTCGTGGCTTAGGTTTTTGGAAGCTGCACTCGGAGTAGGAGATGGCCAACTTGTGAACTGCCAAATTGTGGATGCATTCCAGCCGCGCGAGTGCGTTTAGACAGCTGCATCAGCCCAGGCTAGCAGAGTAATTAGTGGATCCCACCTGCTGCTGAAATCACCTGAGCATGGCTTTGTAGTTCAACCGACAGCGCGGAGCAGAAGACGGTTGCTGCATGCCGTCAACAGGCAGGCAGAGCATCTATTATTGGCTTTGCTGATTTTAATCCACATTAACAGCCAAGGAGAATTTAGACACGGGCTCGACGTTAAGGCCTCGAGCTCCCGTGCCGCGTTATAAAGTGGCGTCAGTTAGGCTGGGTGGCGGTAACAAAGGACCTCTATCGACGCGGGTGCGATAATGCCGAATTTCGTCAGGCTCAGCGTCACCTCCCGCGCCAAGAACTCTTCTGCAAGGTAGCAAATGTGAGTCCGGGGCGCACTAGCAGCCACGGAAGGGCTGAACGCGTCTCAGGCGTACACAGTTCAGGTGGTGTTAGCATGGGGTGGCGCGCCAGCGGCAAAACGCGCGCACAAGTATAATCCGCGTGCAGTCAGATGTGCTTGTGCGTATGTTTTCCGGCACATCATATTACACTGGAATACGACACAGTTGCTGTCTGTTGAGACCAACTCTCCGATTTCGCTTCGTCCGACTACCAAAGCGGGTTCCGCCCGGTTCGTTAACCCGCGCTAAGGGAGAGGGAGAGGGGGGGGGGGGGGCGAGTTGAATGTGATGCGCTCTGGTGGACGGTGAATTTGACCCACGAACTAAAACAAGGCTAACTTAGGTCAGAAAACTCACAAGGAATTCATGGGTCTCTATGAGAATTCTTTGGTGTAAAAAGCCGTAGTACGTGACATTCAGACCAAATAGGATGAAAGAAGGCCAAATTCCAGCTCGGGGTGCGAGTGCTCCCATTCCACATCACGCAATCAGCTTTAACCCACATTGCTCTCATGATAAAAAGTCGCTATTGTTCATGTCATGTCAATGACCTTCGTTGTCGCTTAGAAGGCAGAAATAGCCAAACACCTTCAAGGTTATTTCAATGTTTGAATTAAAAATCAGTGCTGTTTGCTAACCTAGGCGGCACGTTCGTCAAAGAACATGGTCGATCTAGGTTATTTTAGGGCAGTGACCTGTCCTGACATAACAGAAAACCTTTTGACGCCCTGTGACCCAGGAATCATCAGCAACCACGTGATAGAGCAGTTTTCCAGTAAAAACAGTAACAAAATCGTCATGTCATCGTTACGGTACAGGTTATATCGGAAAACAGTCACAAATAAGAAAAGTCGACGGGATAAACATCGAATGGGAAAACAAATTTCACGAACAAAAAACCAGCAGAGGGTAAATTTATGAAGCACAGATGTACAAAAGGGAGGAGTGTAGACGAGGATAAAAGCCCGGAAAACAACTTCCCAGCGGCAACCGAAACACCGGTGGGAACCATGGTGAACTGATGGACACAAGAAAACGGGGTCTGATGTTTGTGGAAAGCCAATAGGAACCAGGCAAAGACGCGGGAACTAGGACATTATAGGGGGCTTTGGGGGCCTAAACTCCACACATTTTACTGAAGCGAACTCCCTGAACTCCACACTCCAACACTCAGCAACAGGCTTATGCCAGTTTATGCGGAGAAACGACTCAAAGTGAATCTAAATCCCCCAATCCTGGACAACTTCCCGCACTCCTGGAACCATGAACTAGGTTCTGGTGTTTTAAAGGAACCAGTGGGAACCAGGAAACCATGATTGCATTTGCGAAAGAACCGCTAAAGGCCTGGAACCAGGGTGAGGTGTTTGCAAAACAGCCAATAAGATCCAGAAACTTAGGCGGGGCCTGTGAAACCAATGCGAACTGAGGATCCGAGATAGAGTTTTCTGAGTGGAGAAGTGGGAGCCAGGAATCAACATTAGAAACCAGGCACGCACCCGTCCAGCACCAAGACTCACGGAAAAAGCAGGATTGGTAACCATCACCGCCGCTGCACGCCACCTCCTGCCCTGGGGGTAAGCCTTGCTCGCAGCCCCCCCGGAACATGACCAGAGGGGGGATTTTCATGGGCATAGGCAAAGGCTAGCAGAGTACTTGTGCGAATCCCGCCATTACATAGCCCTGTGACGATCAAGGCGAAGAAAAGTGTCATTGTCGAGTCGTTCATGTCTGGCGTTCGTGAGAACGATTTACAGATATAACAGCCGTCAACTAACTCTCAGTCAATGTTGTGCAATGTATAATGGTGAAATCAAACAATGCCGTATTGTGGAGCATCTTAACAAAGTAGAGAACTTGTGTTGTCCAGGGCAGTCTTCTCCGCAACAAAGTATGCCAAAAGTTATTAGCAAACTCGTTTCATCACATCTGGTGTTTTTTCAATATTTTCAAGTTCTGAACGCTCCCTTAAATTACGCCACATTGGCGCGTGACACTGCGAGAGTACCAGCGCACGTGAGGTCAGTGTCAGTGATGTGGCCTGCTATCGCAACCTTTAGGTCATCGTGCAAATTTGAGCGATGAATCCAATAAATGCCTTCATTAACGACAGGTAGCATCAAACCCGGCAAAACACACACAAAGATGAATGCAACTAAATTGTGAATATATGGGACGCGCATTGACTTGCAAGCACCACACACATACATGCATATGTACATATACACAATCACACAGGTAACCAGTGTGGGATCAAAATCAAGGCGGAGAACCTGAATATTTGCGTTTTGAGGTGGAGTTTTTAATCCCTCAGAAGCCAAGGATGAAGACATAGTGGTGGCCGGAGGACAGGCAGTTCCAGGTTAGCGCGGAACGATAAGGAAAGGCTCGCTTCGTGACCTCAGGTCGGCACCGTGGCGGGTGGAGAGGCACTGACATGGAGGAGCGCAGTCTCCCTTAGTGAAACAGAGAAACGTGTCTTAAAAAGAGATTGGACAGCCGGGGACGATTCGTCGCGTCTTAGAGCTTTGAATACTTTCAGCACGTTTCTCTCTTTCACCAAGTCATCAACCCGGGGCTAGCTTAGGGACTGCAGAGTCAGTGTTACATGCTGACTGCGTTTCATGCCAGCGACACACCTGGCGACAACATTTACGATCTTTTGGATCCTCTGCACCTGGCACTTGGCCGGGGCACTTCATACGCATAGACAGTAAGATATATATGGAAAAATGTAGGCTTTGATAATAATGTTGTGGACATCAGATTTAAAGTAATGACAGCGTCAATACAGGAAGGTTTGAATCCTGCTGCATTTTTGCACGAATTTGATGGCATGCCACTCCCTCGAAAGCGTCGAATCACCTGCAATTACGTTGAGAAAGCTAATGTGTCGTGAAAGTGAAATATACTTCTATTTATCAAAAAGTAGAAATCACAAATATTCTTTAACTTATGTTTTGAGCCTTTAGAACGTCGATTTTGTCCCTCTTTGTTTCCAATGAGTTCGTTCTGAACCACGTCTAAAATTCGCAAATTAATATTCCCAGACGATGGTTTAGTGCGTTGAAGCTTTGCTTGTTGGGAGGAGCACGGCCCAGGAGCTGAGTGTCATCTGCATACGATATGAGGCGTCCATGTGGCAGGTGGCTGGGCAAGTCTTTGTAGATAAGTTGAATAATGGCAGGCCGACTACAGATCCCTGGGGCACTCAATGGGTCAACGGAAGGCTCGTGGTACCTCCATGCATCACCTGTCTCCGACCACTCCAATAACTTTTGAATCAACCAGGGTCCACGCCATATCACTGGAATTTTGTTATAGACAAGCCACCATCAACGCTGTCGAAAACCTTGGACACGTCGACAGCAGTTAGCGAAGATATCCCTCCGCTGTCGACGTTTCTTACCAGTTCTACTACAACGTCGAGCAGGGGTGAGACAGGTATCTATTCTGTCACCGACGAAATCTGGAGCCGTTAAAATTGTGGCCTGGTGCCAAAACTTTCAGAAACCGTTGCAATGTAGCTCCAAATATAATAAACCACAAAACAAAGACAAGTTTAAGGCAGTGCGGCATAACTATCACACATTTTTTTCGGGAGTTCGTTTATACTTAAGTATCATTTGCTGGCCATCAAACACTAAATGGCGATGGAGACTTAAGTAACAAAATAATCAGATAAAGGCAAACTTAACATAACCAGCCTAAAGAGGTCTAGTTCCTACCCAGTTGGGAGAGGGGATTGTGCCTCCTAACCATGGATATAGGTTCCGTTTTATTCATCATCTTTCAAGTATTTTTGGTATAAATCATCATTTTTTTGTGTTCAGCCCGCAGACGATTTTCAAGAGACCCAGCCACTGCTCCCAGCCGTGCGAAGAAAGTGCGTCCAATCTGTGGAGAAAACTGTTTTAAATGCATTTTGGAGGAAGGCTCAGCCTTCTTCCCTACCCCCCCCCCCCCCCTCCATCCTTCAACCCTACGTATTTCGCAAAACCGCATCCTTGTAGCCCTACATTTACTGATAACAGGGTTCTGCAAGCACCTGACAGCAATATCACTTTTGATTTTGCGGCATTATGGTACAATGACCTGCACCCGTATGCGACTTTCACTATTCCAGCATAATCATAACCAGTGCAGAACTCGTACCTCCTAACATGATTCCAGTCATTTAGAGCAAAACCCACGCAACATTGGTGTAAACAGATGCAAGCGATATTTTGGAGCACCTCTAGCACGCTAATTCAGCTTAACATGCAACTTAATGACAATTAAAAACGTCTTATCTCACGTCTGTCCACCAATCTGTATGCTAAATCGGAGGTGCAACGGACAGCGTAAGATGCTTACACCGGTGATGCTCAGCCTCTTACCTCAAGCTGTTGTTCCTCTCAGCAGAAGAAAGGTGGAGAAGGATCTTTGATATGTGTCGCTCCAGCGTCCTCCGTTTAACTCTGAAGCTACAGCTCAGGCATCCACAGGCAACAATCTTCCTTGATCGGCGCGGCATTTTAAGACCATTATATTAAAAAAACTGACGATCAGCTACGTTCTTCTAGCCAATCAGCTTCTCAAGACACGAACACAACGAAAAGCAGCCCACAGCCTTGCACGGCACCCCGTGCATTAGCGCGCGGCGAGCGTTCAAGCCCATCTGTCTCAAATAGCACGGCGCTTTAAAACGCTGCATAGCAAACTGATCACGTTCGTCACAAGAAGCTGTGGCCAGTCACGATCCTTACGACGGGTAACAAGCCTAGTCATTTGGTATTTCATGCCGTTTATTATGTGAAGTGAAACTTGGGTACAAAATCTGTGAAAAGCACCGATCTGAGAGGCTTTGGAAAAGCACTGTGTCACCACTGATCTATGACGTCAGCACTGATATAGTATGGTTTGTAGTATATTTCTGGCACCTGCCAAAGACTGTCCTGATTAAAGCTACTATGTTTGGCAGCATCTTGTGGCTCAACTTGCTCACACAGCGAAACGTCAACGTCTCGACGTGTGTTTTACACATGTTCGAGGTGCAGGTATTAACCAGCTCAGACTAATACTATGCTTTGAGTTTCGTCCAGCTGGGATAGCAAGTTGTAATATGGTCTGGTCTGTTGAAATTTATTTGCATTTTGTCAACTTTGTCACCAATTGGTTCGCAAAGGTGCCAGTTTTTGTCACCGATCATATCCGGTAAATAAGAAGCTTTCTCCCCCTGGCGCCGAACAGAGCGTCCTCAGTACAGTGACCTTGCCCGAAGGTAGAACGAGCAGGGCTGAGAATATGAGCCTAATATTCACTGGTACAGCTGGGTCACCTGATTTTAGGATTGGTATCACGTATGCAATTTCCACTCGTCGGGAAATACCTGATGCGGACCAATCAGACGGAGGCATCGGCGCACCGCTTTCATCGGTGCGTCGTCCGCACCCACCGCTCGCGGGCTGCTCATCCGCGGAATCAACGGAGATAGTTCAGGGAAAGAAGTGGTCTTAAAAGTGATAGAGGTCGTACAGACAGCTGGCGATCTGAATGACTGCCGGGTGCTCGCTCCCAGTCTCACTCCTCCTTCCTCCCAGTCTAACAACAATCGGGGACCTAACTGTCACGAAATGACGGTTGGACCCCTGAGCCGAGTCAGGGTTTCCTTCAAAGAAATCTTCGCGGTTCGCTGATGACGCCATGGCGAATGGTTTGAAGGGAGGCCAAAGATAGTGCCGGCCCTCAGAAGTCATCGACTACAAAGGAGACCACGTCTAGCAGCTGTGGTGGCGCACCATACGCTGTTTCGGCGCCGTGTTAAGTCCGTGTGAGCCTCTGGGGTGCGCAAGGCCAGCCAGGTGTGCTCTGCTGTGTCCCGCTAGGCCATCAGAGCCCGGAGCTGTTACCATGCTGTTACCATGCTGTGAGCCGTGTTACCATGCTGTTACCATTCTGTTACCATGCTGTGAGCCGTGTTGCCATGCTGTTACCATTCTGTTACCATGCTGTGAGCTGTGTTACCATGCTGTTACAATGCTGTGAGCTGTGTTACCATGCTGTTACCATGCTGTGAGCTGTGTTACCAGTGCTGTTACCATGCGGTGAGCTGTGTTACCATGCTGTTACCATGCTGTGAGCCGTGCTACCATGCTGTTACCATGCTGTGAGCCGTGTTACCATGCTGTTGGCTGTTACCATGCAGCCAGGGGCGCTTCAAACTGGGACACTTCACGCGAACAGTTTTTGCCAGGCTCTGACGCTCCATGGCGTCCTTCCAAATTTTCACAAATGTTTTCAGTATCATGTTCACATCACCGGTGTCATGGAGTTCCGACCAATCGGCAGCCAGCATGTCCAGGTAGATGGCGTCCCGGTCAGCACGCTGGCAGCCCCGAGTCGCACATTCCTGGGCTAGCCGTCTCGCCGTGCCCAGCTCCGCAGCGATGGTGATGCGCTGATGATCGCTGAGGGTATCAGGGAGGACAATGACCGTTGGTGGTGGGTCGAGTCGATAAGTGATAACGCGGTCAAGTGCCATGGGCGTAGTTAGAAGGTGAGTGGGCTGATCCACCAGTTGCGTCATGTTCAGGTCGCTGATCGAGTCGAGGTAGCACCGGGAATGTTCGGTGCCAGGAGCTTAATCTTCATGTCTCCCAGGAGAAACGCCGGTTTAAAGGAGCAGAGTACATCACTGAGCTGGTCCTGTAATTGGTCCAGGCTGGCAGCTATCGGGCTGTGAGGGGTGCGGCACCCCACACCGGCGGTCGCCAGTGACGCGCCACGCCACGTCACTGCCAGCCATAGCACTTCCAGCGGCCCGTTTTCCTGCAGGCTTAACCGTTCGCTTCACATTTCCACCCGATGTAGAATGTGTGACTCTGCCGTCGCGATGTGTGGTGCGGTCTTTTCTTATCAAGCGTCATCCGGGAGAGAACAAAAGGCGATTGAGAATGTTGGCTGCCAGCCAAGCTCCGATATGCACAAGCAGCCCAATCGTTGTCCTCTCATCAGCAAGTTGATCTGTAGCAAGTCGGTCAGGGAGTCAGCGCGCAGACATTGGCTTATGGCGGTGAGCTCACCTACCGCGAACAGTGGTCCAGTAAAAATGTTTCCAACTGATTGGGTGATCCTTGGCAGTAGAGATGCTGTCACGCCCCTCGCTCGTTTCGCATCGGAAGTGATGGGACAGGCTTAAAAGAGTGTTACAAAAAGACCTCCTCATCATTTACGTCGGCTATTTTGGGCTCCAAGCCTCCGCGACTGTTGACCCGTCGGCACGTCCCAAGCCAGCTTGATTTAAGCCAGAGAGAGAGAGAGAGAGAGAGAGAGAGAGAGAGAGAGAGAGAGAGAGAGCAGAGAGAGAGAGAGAGAGAGAGAGAGAGAGAGAGAGAGAGAGAGAGAGCGAGAGAGAGAGAGAGAGAGAGAGAGAGAGAGAGAGAGAGAGAGAGAGAGAGAGAGAGAGAGAGAGAGAGAGAGAGAGAGAGAGAGAGAGAGAGAGAGAGAGAGAGAGAGAGAGAGAGAGAGAGAGAGAGAGAGAGAGAGAGAGAGAGAGAGAGAGAGAGAGAGAGAGAGAGACGAGGAGAGAGAGAGAGAGAGAGAAGAGAAGAGAGGAGAGGAGAGAGAGAGAAGAGAGGAGAAAGAGGAGAGAGAGGAGAGTAGAGAGAGAGAGCAAGGAGAGGCAGATGAGAGAGAGGAGATAGAGAGAGAAGAGCGAGAGAGAG
>NW_023595962.1:25168813-25238813 GCF_011947565.3 Pollicipes pollicipes
AGAGGAGAGGAGAGGAGAGAGAGAGATGAGGAGTAGGAGAGAGAGAGAGAGGACGTTAGAAGGAGAGAGAAGAGACGACGGAGAGAGAGGACGACGAGGATACGAGGAGAGGAGGGGAGAGAAGAGAGAGAGAGAGAGAGAGTGAGATAGGGGGGGGGGGGCAGGCTTGCGGAACAAAGACACGACAGGCATGGTATATGCTTACAAAATGCACAACCTAGGGCAAGGAAAAAACAGCTATTTCACAGAACTTTTGTTGTTGATCTAGACAATGGATTCACACAAGGTGCAGGAAACCTCATTGCATGAACACACGAATCAAACAGTTTGTATACTTCTGTGAGTAGCTGAATGTCAAAATTTATAGGTTGCATTTGCGCGAAGTAAAAAAATGATCGTGCTTTGTCTTTGAATTAATCATCACGCAAATCACAAATTTATTGCTGGGTTAACCCATGAATGACAATGCCTTTTATACTACCTTAACGATATCGCTGGACTTACTATGGCATCCAAACGTTTGAAGTCTGAAGCGACAAGTTTGAAGCGACGACACCATTGCCATGGCAGCTGCCGCGTGTATTGCTATTGAAATTACTTGAGAATGAAAACCGAATTGCCAACGCCTAGACATTTTACGACTTACATTGAAGGGGTGTTGCCAGATTTATGACACCGACGTAAAAAGTAGGGACTTACGCCAAAATTACTACGGCCAGCTAGAAGTCAAGAACTACTTCTTTTTATGAAACTGGGTACTGATGCGATCAGTGACGTCAGCAGCAATCCTGCCGAAACGTACACAGAGACGAAGCGGGCTGCGTTACACCATCGTCGCTAACCGGCTGATGGGCTAACGCTGAAGGGGTCCGCACACATCCCACTCGCCGTCTTCGCCTGACTGACTTCCGCTCAACCAAGCACGCTCAATGTAGGCTATCACACCATCCGCGCCTGAGGCTGACGGTGGGGTCAGAGACCCCGGCTCAGCTGAGCGCTGGTCTCCTCGCAGTCGCGACATGATCAAAGTCTGGTGCACGCCCCATTTTGCGCAGCGCTACGCATAACGGTGTCCGTTGGCAACACACGACCCTGAGTCGAACCCGCGGCTCGACTCAGGGTCACGTGTTGCCAGGCGGGGCGGTATTGCCCGGGGCGATATTCCGCGACAGCGAACGGGATGTGTTCGTGTCATGTACATGCATGTACATGCGGAAGATACGTTGTTGCCCGGAATATGATTCCAGGCCGCTGATGCAAGTAAAGCGCATATCCCATGACGTTTTTGATTCAATGTTTATTTTCGATGATGGATATTAAGCAGTACATAATATGATGCGTGGATTGCCACATAAGCGGAACGCCTAAATCTAAGCGCCTCTCCAAACAATAACAAGATATCCTACAAGATCCTACCCTCATGTGCAGCAGCACATGCAGGTAGTCAGATGCACATGCAGGTAGAAAAGAAGAAGCGCCTCACGTCACGGAGCCTATTAGCAAAACGAGATTGCAACTGTGCTGCACTGTATGGGATATAACGTTCATCACCGATCCCTTAGGCTTAAAATTGTATCGACTCAGCGAAGACCAGCTAACGCAACACTCCTTGAGGACGTCTTCAGAATCAAATAACCGACTTTTCACATGATCCACGTCGACCAGAACAGCATGCCGCGGTAACAGGCCCTTACCCGCTGGGCCAATCACACACGTTTTTTTATTTGCGCCAGATGTGCGCATGGTCGTTGTCACGACGACGGTGGTCGCGGCTGCAGGGAAGAAGGCAGTGCTGTTACAAAGCGTTGATTGCAGAACGTCGACTCGAAAATAATTGAAGTCGATGTCATCGTGCGTTGACGGTGCTGCGGTGGTACTACCCACTGTTATTATTAGACGTAACTAGTCCTGAGGTTTCACTAGAGTATGTTTTTGAAATATGCCCCAAAGGTGGGACACTTCCTTTCACCTGAGGTCCAGCAAGACCCAGTATCTAATCTTAGGTGGTGATGGCGTAAGCAGCAAGAGCCAAAATGTGACTCGAGATTGCTGTCAGCCTTTGGTTTTGAGGTAAGGCAAGGTGCCTTTCACGGGCAGTGTTGCAAAATAAGTTGGGAGTCTGGACAAGGAAAATAGCTAAACTTGCCGTCAAGATATTTACAACTGTGTGCTTCCTCGAATTTGGTGCACTTCCTTCTTGAAGTTCGGCTGGTTGTAAACACCCAACAGTATATGAAACTGCACCCTTGTTGAACACTTGCAGGTGACAAATAAACGGAAAATAGGTACATCTACCATCTCGGGAAGCTATCCCAAATCTCAGTCTGTTTTGCCCTACGTCTGCTACAGTAAAATCTCACCAATATATGCCATAACTTGCAGATAGGAAGATGGGGGGATACCTTCATGTGAATTTGGCCATTTCCGGAATGCATGCGATGTTGTCTCTATGATTAAAAGTTTGCAACATCCACTTTTGGCACCTGCAAAATGAGCTTTCCTCCAAAGCCG
Source organism: Pollicipes pollicipes (assembly GCF_011947565.3). Classification (NCBI taxonomy): domain Eukaryota; kingdom Metazoa; phylum Arthropoda; class Thecostraca; order Pollicipedomorpha; family Pollicipedidae; genus Pollicipes; species Pollicipes pollicipes. The sequence continues at coordinate 25,171,325 of NW_023595962.1, forward strand.
GTCGGCGGAATGCCTACGCACGTGAAAAACTGATATTATGTCACAGTAACCTCAGATGGAACGAAATCATAGCTTCTTTGCCACACAGTGGGCTGCCAACAAGCCCTGTTTCTGACCTTTGACTTTGACTTTTTTCCATCCCGACAATCCCTTCAGCAACTCCGGACACAGGTGACCACAACTTCCATGACCACATCGTAGCAATAAGACCAGAAAGCATGCACAAAAATGCATACAATAATGTTGGCAACGGACCCAGCTTGCCTGATCTTTTCCGCTATATAAAAGCTTTGCCCAAGGTAACAGAAACACCGGGTGGCGTCAAGGTGAACCAACAGAAACACTGGGTAGCGTCAGGGTGAACCAGCAGAAACACTGGGTAGCGTCAAGGTGAACCAAAAGAAACACTGGGTAACGTCAACGTGAACCAACAGAAACACTGGGTAGCGTCAAGGTGAACCAACAGCACACGTTACCTTGGATGACCTTCGGCCACCTGACATTTCTCGGGTAACCAACCTGGAAACTATGACTCTAGATATAATTATAGGCAACAAAATACCCCCGCCAGTACCTTGGGCCCTCCAGTCGGGCCCTTAATAGTCTGTCCGAGGGCCCAGAACGCCACTCAGAGCCTAGCCGGGGACATGTCCCCTTCCTCTCCCCCCCCCCTCCCACCCTGGCTGCGCCCCTGGACAGGTAGGCATGTGCGGAATTCGGTGCAAGTCAGCGACTCGCTCTCAGGGTCCCAATACATTGGCAAGTTGATGCCAGTTTGGTTTAGAATATCGTCGTTTTTGCTGATGGGCTGAACATCCTAGATTCTGACGCAGCTCGCCTATTTCCTACTATCTTTTGTTGATTTGTTTTACCTATCTGATAGAACCTCAGCCATTCTGGTGCATTAAGTTATTTCTGGATATCTGCTTTGTGTGTATGGTGACTTAAGTAGGCATTACAATCAACCTTGTTAAAATGGTGGGGAAAAGGTCCATATTGGTGGCAACAATCCAATCAGTTTTCAAATGCTTATTTTGGCTATGATTCATTCAATTTGGCGGTAAGTGTCTATTTTGGTTATTTTCAGCTCATTTTGGTGACCGGTTAAAAGAGAGCCTCATTTTAACAGCATGGGAATTCCCGCATCACTATGATTTAGTAATACAGACAAAGTATGATGCTGAGCGAAGTAAATCAGCTTGCCACCGCTGCAGCTTCGGCAGCTGATCTGGTGGCCTGGCGGTTTGGTTACATTTTCTCCGAGGCTGTAGCTTCGTATACAGTGAGTGGAAGACCAGTGATCAGCCGGCCCGATGCACATTGGTTGTACCACCCTATAGTTGACCTATATCTCATCTCTTATTCGGCCTTTGTTTATGACGCAGTCAGGCGATCGCGTCCAAAAAAACACGGACATGGACACATCTTGACTTGATATCAGAAAGAAGGGCATCATTTCATAGGTGCTTGGAAATTTTGACAATCGAGAAAGACATGAGCGTAAAATAGACGGATTCCACGGGGACTGTTCACTTTTTGTGACACCAGATAGCAGGAGAACTGAAAGTTCTCCTAGCTTGCAGGGCTAGAATCTTTTCTTTCGGCCAGCCCCAGTCAACATTGGCTCTATCTTGGTCGAGCCAATGTTGTCTTGTTTTCCAAAAAGAAGAGTCTTAACCGCTCCCGGCTCCTCCAATCAGCGCATCATTACCAGACGGAAAATGCAGGCTTTTTAAAAAAGAAAACTCTTGGTTGCAACAATGTCAAAACTTTAGAAAATCCTGACAGGCGAAACTCTAGCAGGATTTCTATTATCTTGAAACTAACCTGGGTATTGCGGCGTCTTATTGCAGTTAGCTAGTGCTTTGCGACGCACCAGTTCATGGTAGACAGACTTACAGTACAAATGTGGCAACATTCATAAAAGTTCAGCCCACTTGTAATTCAGAATAAGCCATTCGGAGGTCTTTCAGCTGATTCTAGACAGGTGCTCAACATAGGGTTAAACGTAGTAAAGCTACCGAAATCACATGCTGTATTTAAGGACCCTGCCCGTCGCATTGGTTTGAAGGTGTGGTGTATTTCTGAATGTATTTTATGCTTATGCATACTGCGCATGGAGTGCGCTGGACCTTAAAAGGCTTGGGTATGCTTGTGAGTTAGGCGCTTAGTTATGATATATATACATATATATATATATATATATATATATATATATATAATAACTAAGTACCAGCTTTATGCTTCAGAGCATAGCATATATATATATATATATATATATATATGTGTGTGTGTGTGTGTGTGTAGATATAATTACCTGTAGATAGCACTGATATCATCAAAACATATTCCATGGAGAACGACATGCCTTTAATGGTAGAATATTCCAAAAAAAGAAGCGGAGCTGGTGTTTACGAATGAGCCAAAGAAAAGCAAGAACAGTATCGGGTATTTCGGAGTGAAACGACAGGAGCCAACAGCCATGACCCGATGTTGGTAAAGAGCCAGTGACAAACAGGAACCAGAAGGCTCCGGTCTTTTTAAATGGACCAATGGGAACCAACAACCAGAGCCTGGTATTTGTGGTAAATAAATGAGCGGCAGAAACCAGGCGTTGGCATTTGTGAAGGAAATATTGGGGACCGGGAGTATATACTGTGCTTGCAAAAAACAAAAACAAATGGGAGTCAGGAGCCAGGTTTTGAAATTTGCGAAGCAACCAATGGGACCCACAAACTAGACGCTGATGTGTATGGAGGAACCGGTTTGGAGCTGAGCTGGGCTCCAGGGCCTCGTTTACTTGAGGGGGATTGAGAACCAGGAGCCAGCAATGAAAACCAGTCACATGTGTGGTCGAGACGAACGTTGGGGGAATGGGAAGATGGCCCCTCCGAAGAATTACAAAGCCCCGCCATTGACAACAAGCATCGGTGCCCGCTCCGATGCTTTAAGATTTTGTGCCAAATATGAGGCCCAAAGCAGACCGAACTGACTGCATGAGAACTAGGCAAATAGGTTGAGATAGGCTTGAATTGCAAAGTCGCCATCTTGCTTGTGTGTAACATGTTGCAATGGCGATCATTTCCAGGAAAATTGGGGCAACCGATTTAGCCAAGTAATCGAATAACTGAGCAAACGCTTTAACTGAGTAGATGGGTAACCGCTGCCACCCTTGTAAATCTGCATCCTCCAGCCTTGCGCCGAGCACAATACGCAAGCTTTGGTGAGGGACCTGTAGATGGGTTCAGTGCCTCCTGACCCCTGCCGATGTTATGTCATTGAGTATGCTGAAAGCAGCTGTGACTATTACGCATGTAAATTACATTCCAAACACCAATCTCCGTGACCCAAAGACGAGAATCTCGCATCTTAAACCGTATTTCAAACGTACGTCACCTCACAGATCTGGTAATATCTGGTTGTATCGAGTAGCCGGTACATGATGCAACTCGAACAGGCGCGTCCGTGCGGCAGAATGGCTTGTGACCAGCATTAGCTCTGCTGAGAGCGTGCTGCCAATGCAGCCGTCATAATGGCCTCTCGAACACGGACGCTCGTCAAAACTGTTACACTATTTAACAACTCCGCCAACATGACCTCCAGAGCATAGACAGAAATGATAGAGTCCAGTGCGTGAATTGAAACAGCTCAAGGTCGCGGAAGACTTGGACTAAAATAATCTGAAGCAACATGAAGTGTAATAAATGACTAGATAATAAAGTAATGCAAATTATGAAATGAAATAAAGATGACATGAAAAATGAGTAAGTCAAGCGCAAAATTTGTCCAGTGTAAAGCTGCATCGGAATCGATTTCCAAGTCGGACCGCATCTGTCTGGCACGCCGACCCCACATCGGCTGGAGTTTGGCACCAAGCGATGGTCAAGTGACACCGGGGGCTTTCTGAAGGAATTTGAGTGGGAGAGGGATATAACTACGATATGACGGGCCTGAAATATGGTTTCAAATGTCCTCGCCCGAACTGCCACTTTTACTCAGATGTACGCCATTTTCGTGTTGTGTTCAGATCAGAACAAGAGCGAAAAAACGTCGAGCTAACGTACGCCGCGATGCGTTAAGGTCAGTTTAAGTCAGCTAAATCAGTTCAAGTCAGTTTGATCTTCTTAAAAGACTTTGGTAGTAATGGCTCCGACCGATTTATAGACCTATAAGTGTGTGAACTGCATCCTTCTAACATCCTTTGACATCATAATGATTTCCTTTGGCTGGATTGAGCTAGGCATTATCGGCACAAAAACTAAGCACAGCGCGAACTAATAATTTTTAATCATAACACGTTACACATGACCAATCTCGCATGGTGACGGGCTTAGAACGGGAGAAACTTTGGCAGAGTGTGGGGAGATTTTTCCCGCTTAACATGGCAGAAAAGACCATGGAGGTCAGACTCATCTGACCTTTGATCGGTGGTTTCCGCCCGGCCAACGGGTGCCCGCCCCTTTCCAACCCTTCCAGCCCTTTGTACTTGCCGCCCCCGCCGTCTTGGCACATGGCCAGCGGTGAGTTATTTTCACCTGTGGGCTCCTCCGCTACGGAGATCCATCCGTGTCCGCACCAGTGGCGCGCCGCCGGCGGTGCCAGTGGCCGATGGGGGCGTGACGCTTGCGAATCCGGCGCTCTGGAACACCCGCAGGTAACGGCAGGGGCGTGCGAGGGAGTCATGGGCCGGGTTGGCAAGTTCTGGTGGACAACTCAGCTGATTTATGTTTGATGTGACACGTACAACTTTCTTAAAAAAATGTGATGGGTGCCCAGATGCAAACGCATTTTTAAAACCCATGCTTGTCCTTTGGCCCAGAGAACCGAATGTTTGCGTGGCCAGTCCAGCCATTTGACTTGTTCATAGCTCGATAGGTTTCCACCTGTGAAGGTCTCTGACTTCTACAGTAGTTCTGTGTTGAATATGGTTATGAATAATGTTAAACAGTATGGCTAGGCACACCCTTGGTGCCTGCATTCATATTTCATAGTCAGAAGTAATGACAAATATGGCTAGGATTTACGCTGCATTATTTGCATGCTATAGGCATCATTATTATTCATACTATGCCAATTTTATATTGCTATGCTACTTAGTTTGAATCATGTCTTACAATAATTACACATAATGTATTGACATGAATATGATAATATATATGGTACATATATATATATATATATATACATATATATATATATATATATATATATATATATATATGTATATATGTATATATGCATGCATGTGTTTGTGTATGCATGTGTTTGTGTGCGTGTGTAATACATGCATTATAACATTTACTATGTATCTTGATAACAAACTTGCGCAGGTTAAGTGCATTTGCGACGAAAATTGTGCACATAAACAAGACAGGAGTAATAGCCTTATTTCTCGTAGAAAAACCAGGAGAATGGAACCATAGATGCGCTAATATTTCGGCAACATGCCTTTATTGAATATAACGAATAGGAATGTTTCTAAAGAATTTACTTCTGCTGTTCGTTTTGTTAAAAACATGTTGAAGCAATATCAACGCGTCTATAAGTCTTTCTCCTGGTTTTTCTTCGAGGAATAAGGTCATTACTGCTGTTCCAAAAAACGTTTAGGTACCACGCACGCACTTTTGCTTCCCGTTAGAGAACATTGGTGCGTAGCTGCCGAACAGCTCACATTTTAGCTCACATTTGATGTCTCACATTTTATATTGTGAGAGCATGATTGGCGCTGTCGATTTCTTTTCAAACTTAGCAAACTTTTCTTAAAACTTTTTAATTTTTTTAAAGCTTTTCAAACAAACTTACAAACGCGAGTGCCAGGCGAATGCAGCTTTGCAAAAATGAGAAGAGAGGCTGAGAAACCCAAAGTGACGAAGCCTACCCCAAAACACTTCAACAAACGGGGTTTCCCATGGACTTGCCAACTTCCTTCTCAAATTTACGGGGGAGGACCCCTGAATTCATAGGAAACGACTCCCTGGTGCCAAGGCACCCACGAGATAAAAAGCCGCACCCCTGCGTAATGTATGTGCGTACCATACGTGCGCACGGGTTCCCAGCTTTGGTTCCTGGCTCTCACTCAGTCCTTCGGCTAAGCAAAACCTTGGATCCTAGCTCCTGCTGGATCCTTTGACAAACAAGACCATGGATCTTGGTTCTCAGTGGTAATTTAAACAAAAAAAAAACCGCAGCCCCTTTTTCTCACTAGTCCCTTCAAAGAAACCAATTTCTGGATCCTGGTTCCCTCTGTTGCTTTAGTACACCATAGGCTTGGTTCCTGGCTCTCATTGCTTTGTTTTTGTTTTTGAAAAATGCTGCACCTTTAATACTCCTTTTCGCTGATTATTTACAAGTCATAGCTACCTCAAATGCTAGCATGGACCATTGGCGTACGGTTTAGAAGTAAGCGTCTAGCATATAAAACTGCCGCACAGGATAACCCCCGTATTTCTGCTCGCACACCACACACGGTCACACACTACAGGCAAGTAAAACAATCAGCATGCATTGATATCTCCACTGCAACTAACATATCTTGAGTGCTAGCTGAAGACCATTGTGTGCAGCGTAGAAGTTGGTGCCTGACAGCTGAAACTTTCATCTGGAAGATCCTCATTTTGCAATAAAAAAAAAACAGTTGAAAGTCACACAGCACAGACCTGTCAAGCACTCAGCTTTCCCTGATACCACCACTACAACCAAAACACTTAACTGTCAGTTGAAGATGCTTGCGTAACATTTATAGATAGACACCTGACAGCTAAGACCATGTGCTCAGTGTTGCAACATAGTAGGGGTATCTGTTATGAGTGGTGCACTAATCAGCCACATTAGGGTCTTGCATTAACCCTAATATTTCACGGTGATAGAACCACCGTTTATCTAATAGAAACACTATTTACTAATAGAAGCACTGCTTCTCACGGTAATAGAAGCACTGACTAAGTTTTTTCCAGCACAGTCCGTGTTTTTGGCTTGGTTCGGTGCTACCCAACTTGTATAACCTTAACCGAAGTTGATGTAAACAAAACGTAAGACGGAGTAGATCAGTTCAAGTTTGGTTAGACACCGCTGCTATTTTAGGTGTCACGACACGTGCCTTCTGTTCTTGTTTTTAGGGTGCTGTCACGGAAGTTTGCGGTCACCTGTGTTTGTGGCTGCTGAGGGCTTGTGTTGGAAAGGAGGCTCATATCCGCTGCGTGGCCCCAGATGCTGTCTTCTCGCTGCGGACTTGCAGTCTTCTCTGCGAACTTCCATTGTCAGTCTCTGGTTGCCCGTGAGCCATGATTGTCATCCAACTTAGCATGGCTGTAGTGTTTCTATCATTTCACGTCAGTTGTTAATTGCATTTGCGAGGAGCATTATGCATGTAGATAAGACCACACTGTGAGCTATATTCCGCGTAGAATAACCAGGAGAGAGGAGATAATTGATATTTCGGCTACATGCCTTTATCGTAACGGCATTGTTAAGTCGCTTTCAGAAGGCTATATATTTTTAAAAATTGCTCCGATTAAGGCATGTAGCAGAAATATCAATGCGTCATCGCCCTTTTCTCCTGGTTATTCTATGAGTAATTAACTTAACAGTACTGCCTTGTTATTACTTCCTTTTAAAGAATACGCGCTGCACTTATTAAGATTCTTATCATGATGACACCGCGTGGCACACATTTAAAAGTGACATGTGTCTCGCACAAGCTGAACACTTCCAAATTATCTGGACACGAATGTGGGCTTGGTCAGTTGGGGCATAACCAAGGGATGGGTGATCCCATTTCCATATTTCATGACTCAGCGACAACTCATTGACAAAAAAAAAAAACACGAGTAAGGTTGCGACTATTGCAACGGTCTTGCGACCAACAGCAGTGTTGCAGTCAAAATTTAGCGACTATGCTTCATTATCATCGTAAATACCACTTTTGCGTACGTTTGCGTGGATGTTTGCTGACATATGCTCGCCCTAACATCCATACATGCTATCGAATCCATCCAGAACCCAGTGGGGTCAAAATGACGTCATCGGGAGCAATCGCGTCGCACTATTACTAAATTCGTTCCATTTAACTTTCTCCACTGGGTCTTAGCAACAATGCAGCATCAAATAATAGCATCAAATAATGCCCGGCTGCCCTAGCACTAAATATATAACGTTTTTGAAACCCTACACTCGGTTGTTGGGACATTTTTGAGGAGGTGAAGTACCACTGTGTGCCGCGTCTATGCGTTCCCCTCCCCGGTATGGAAGCCGCCGTGGAAGTCGCTGAAACCGTCTCCCGGTGGCCGGACCTGGCTTACAACTCCGTGTACAACATCTGCTCACGCTGCTGCAGACGAACCGCCTGGCGCCATGCACATGTTGCCGGTGCGGTCTGTTGAGTGGGGACGGCAGGGTCGCAGCTAGTGGGCGGTCCAGGTGGGCGACCTACTCCTCACGGCAATCCTACGCTGACAGCAATCCTACGCAATCCTACGTGACGTCGGCGCGTGTGGCATGAAGTGCTGAACGGTATGAGAAGCATTCATTTATGGACGACGCTGGGCGGAAACGTCTGACATTCTGAAAGGAGTTCTTATGCTCTAAAGAGTAGGAACATCCCGAAAAGCGAAGTCAATCTTTCCTCGGGCCGACGTATGGTTAATGCTAAAAGTCTATGAATAGTAAATCAGACGGCTCGCTCCCCGTTTGTGCGGCTACAAGCGCTGGAAATAGTCTCTTCGGAATGCCGAAGCCATTGGCCCCGCAGAATGGTTGATTTAGTGTGCTTAACTCCACCCTGAATTATTCGCAACGTTGAATGAAGATCTAAGACCATTAATTTCGCTGATTTGTCTCACAGCCAGCCGTGACGTCAGCCAGCACCTTTCCCACTGGCCGCTTGCTGGTGCCTTGTTTTCCGGTGGCGGACTAGCCACATTAGTTCCCGCCGTGTTTTTCGGTCGCCGCTCGGTTGTTTTTTTGTTTGTCTGTTTGTCGGATTCTCTCCGATGTTTTTTGGTGTCCGACTCCGCGCACGGCAGCCGAGTGACGTCACGGGCTGCCACTGACAGCGGCAGATTCCGACCACCTGTTCCCGTCTTGGACGGGGCAGGGCCGGATGGGGATGGGGAGGGGTTCGGCCAGAGTTGGCCGCTGGTGCGTGTCTGTCTAGCAACACGCTCACAGCTACCGGGAAACAGTACAAATTAGTAATGCAAATCAAATGAATCATTTCACAAAGCCGGCTTCGGCGCTTCCTGAAGCGGAAGCTCCCATGTCCATATATTTCGTAACTTTCCACAAGATCCAGGGGCTTTTTAGAAGCTACACGTCATCATTGATAAAAACGGGCATAAAAGGCACAATGTGAAACCTAGTAAAAATAGCCCAACACATCACACATGGGTCAAGGGATCATCTCGGTGAATCACCGAGCCGAGTCTTGACTCCCTCCGACTTTACCACCGGCGCAGTTGGATCCTGCCTTCGTGCTCACCACCGGTCTCATCGGTGATGCGGGCAGTTGCGCCAGTCCCGCCCAGCACCAGCCAGGGTGAAAGCCATGACTGACATTCGTAATTAAGCGCGCCGGTCGTCGTCGGACCCTGGGCCACCCACAGCCTGGTGCGTGCGCTCGCATCAACAGGTCGGCTGTGACTGGCGATGTACAAACTGTTGATGCGCGCACGGCTGAGATCAAAGACGGGACGGGGTCATGTCAACAGAGACCGGCCTGTGCGTGCAGCTGCGGCCCATCTACGCCACGAGCGGCGGCGGTCCTGCGGTGCCTGGAACTGGGGCTGCGTGGACGTGAAACGGCGTCGGTACTGTGCGTCCAACTGCGGGCGCGTTACGCGTGGGAGGCGCGACTAGACTGGGCACGCTCACCAGGACGCGGAAGGCTGGACCTAGGTCATTGCATCGTTTATTCCGATCGCGATGTTTAGAGCGTGGTGGCGTTATCGATCGGACCATAATATTCCAGTCGATTTGCAGGGCCGTGGGTGGAATCAGGCGCCTCGCCTGCGGCGTCATCGCCCGCAAGCGGCCGTCCAGCGCCGTTGCCACGCGGTGCGATGATTCGAAAAGGGACAAGGTGCCTGACGTTCATTTGAGCCAACCAAAAGCCCGGCGAGTGATGACGCTGACCTTTTCTGTTCTTAGGCGCATTTAATACGGCCGATGAAAGTCGAGTACAGAGCATGAGATGCTGTGCGTCTTTATGAGATACTCCAACGAACCGTCTGTTGTGCGATGTCGCTGTTACGCCCCGCTTCAAGATGCGTCGGACAGGGATGCTCGATGCTAATGCAAGAACATTTTAACTTTCTCCACCTTTATGCAACATTCCACGAGTCAATTCGAAGAAGACGCCGACGGTTGCCACGGTCTCCGGCGCCGCTGCTAGTGGTCTCAGCTTGAGGCCGCGGATCGAGCTGGTTGGGCGGGCTCCAACAATATTACATGTTGAAGAGGTAACACTGACATAAACGTGCGGTCGGGCACCGCCTGAGGCTGTTCATTTGGCATGTCAAGCTTGGCGGCCGGCAGGCACGCACTGCTGCGGTTCAATTCATTGTTCAGGGGAAAACATGCTCGATGAATGGGCGAGGTATTCAGTTTTCAGGACGCCGAAATAATTATGATTAATCAATATATATATATATATATATATATATATATATATATATATATATATACATACACACACATCATATATCATATCTTATCATATAATAATAATAAATTTGTGACGCTTGAAAAGCAAGGAAACCGATGCTATCTTGCGTTGCACATCTGTTACGGTCAGAGCTCTCCTGTTCCCTGCCTGAAATGACAACTTTTGCTCCGTTTGGGTACAGAACACTAATAAAAAAATACCAGGTGTCAAAGAAAATGTTTTGCATCTGGAGGTATCGAAACAAGCATCAGATATGAGGAAACAAGCTCACTTTTAACTATTGGTATCTTGTTTAAGTGGAAAAACCGCCCTAGACAGCACACTTCTACGTTTAGTATAAAGCTTTTCAATGCGCCATGGCTTGATTACGCCATCATCCCTCGCACAAAATTGATAGAGAGCCAGTTGACAGCCGTTATAACTGGACATTGTGCTCACGAACGCCAGATATGAACACCTCGACAATTATATTTTTCTTGGCTTTGATCGCCGCATGTCTCATGGAATGGCCGGATTTGAGTGACGTTGTTGTGATGCCATGAATGCCTAGGCTGCTTTGGAAATGCTTTCTCCCGAAATATATTTCCCCATTTTCGCGGGCGTGTAGCTCAGAGACTAGAGGGGCTTAGGTTTTAAAAGCGCAGGATTGTAAAGAGCGCCGAAAGGTCTTGAAGATGTCTGTACAAAACCCCACATAAACGTGGAACATTTCCTTTAAGATTGATGAGTTGGCGAACTGGTTAACAGTTTAAGATTACAAGTGACACGACTGGTGTAGAGTCTTGCATGCGAGTCCACACCACCAGACAGAGTTAGGCCAACTTTTGTGAAATCTTGTGTGTAAGCCCACACCACCAGACACATTAAGGCCACCTTTTGTGAAGTCTTGTGATACCAACAATACAATTAACACGGTTTAACTGCTAGTTAACTGCTAAAAAGCTGCCAAAAAGTTTCAACTGCTAAGTTTTAACTGCTAGTACCTTTCCTACATGTCAGAAGTGCGCGTCCACAACTGGAACTATCCCACAAGATAGCCCAAATATTTGTGCTCTCACAACCCACAAAAGACAGACTTTACGGGCAAGTAAAACAATCGGCATGCCCTAGTGCCACCGCTGTAACTAACAAAGCTTCTGAAGATCATTTGCTACTGCTGAGAATCGAATACCTGACAGCTGAAACTATCACACAGTATATAACTTAAATATGCCTGCTTTCACACCACATGAAAATCACCCACTACGATTACAGCCAATAGAGCTTTACTTTTTGTTGAAGATAATTGCCTTCAACTTAGAAGTGAGCGTCTGACAGCTGGACTTATCGCCTGCATATACCACATATTTGCGATACAACATTTAAATGTGCATTCCACACAGAAGTCAGTCAGTATGTCCTGACAACACCGCTACAAATAATAGCGCTTTTCTGTTAGTTGAAGACGATTGCCTAACATTTACAAATGGGTACCTGACAACTAAAGCCATGTGCGTTGTTGTTCTCAATGGGGTTTCATGACGCACTCAGCTGCTGAGGCTATATGGCGTCGCCTGCCTCTCGCCCCGGCAGGAAGGGCGGACACGACGGGGAATTGAACCCCGTACCTCTGGTTTTGAAAACATGCGATCATCGCAGAATAATAGGGGTGCCTTTTAGCAATAGTGCACAGATCAACCCCGTCAGGATCTTGTAATAACCCACTTGATTTGAAGGTAGTACAAACAATGTTATAATGCCAAATATCCAATCATCAGGGTCTGCCTAAAATGTTGTCCGAGCCACAGCTGCCAGAGTGGGAACAGTTTGTCTTTGTAAAACAAACTTTTGTATTTTCCTCTGCAGCACTATGGCGAATGGGGGAGCCAGAAGGGGCTGGCACCCCTGGCTTTTGAGCATCTTAAAATAGCTTTGCATCGTCTGTCTACGCTCTTTTCATGTCTTTCTTGCTTGCCAAACTTGCAAATTCTTATCAATTGATGCTCTTCTTGTTAGTATTGAAACAAGATGTGGCCAGATCCCTCAGCCGTGTAGCAGATTGGACGGGCGAAATACATATCAGAAGCCAGAAACTGGCCTCACAGACACAGGTCAGAAGTCAGAAGCTGGATGCAGAGTGACGTCGCTAGTGTCAGTTGGTCAGGCGATAATCGGTCCTGTATCCAATGTGTACGAACCTGCACAGCCTCTGAGCAAGCGTAAAATGATGGTAGCTGTGTTTTCATTGCAGGTCATCATACTTTATGTCCCCCTGATTTAGTTTAGTGATCACAGTTTTTCATGAATATAATTATCTATCAACTACCTGATTCTAAAATGGTTATAAGAAAACCACCAATTGACGGAGTTCATCAAGCGAGGCCTCATGTGTTTTGGCTCGGTTCGGTACCACCCGATCCCTATTACCTTAGCCAAAAATATATAAACAAAACATACAGTAAAGTAGATCGGCTCAAGTTTGGTTACATACCGCCGTTATGTTAGGTGCTATGGTACGTGCTTTCCGTTCTTGTTGCTCGGATGCTGTCAAGAAAGCTTGCGGTCACCTACATTTGTGGCTACTGAGGACTTACTGTGTTGGAAAGGAGTTTCAGTGACAGTGACCGGCAAAAAAGGACTTGATGGCAGGTGCAGTGTAAGACAACAATAAAAAACAACAAAAAAAAACGATGATTTCAGTTAATCTGCGACATTTTTGTGAAGCAGCAATTTTCCTTATCTACAAACATTCCATTAACCGACCTTTGAGAGGATTTTGTTGTGAGCGTCAAATGTGAATGCTAATTCATTTAAACAAGACTACATGCATGCTTTGCAAAGTGTGGCAGATGTTTACAAGATCTCACATCGGTAGAGTCGTAAGAAACAATGCACATTTAGGGAGTTTTCTGAAATGGTTAATGTGCATTGTTTCCATTCATTTGTGTCAATTTTTAGGAACACCGGGGATGCAGTTTCATGTCTCCCGACTCTCCTCATTCTCCCATCTCTCCTCATCCTTATCTCCTCAGTCCTCCCAACTCTAAGACACGAAATGGGAATAGGCTTGCGATTTTCCCTGCTGAGTCTGTCATACTATTTTGAAAGAACGTGCCCCTGGATAACCTTGCCGAACGTTGAAAATTAGGACTGACAGTGGTCTCAGATAAGATTCTGTTTTTTGCTTCTTGCATCGGCATCAGTCCAGACTAGGAATTGGCTCTTGCTGGGTCTCAGCTCAATCGTAAGCTGTATCTTGGCTTTAACTAGATTTTTACGTGTTCCCGGCTAGATCTTTGTTCTTACGAGTTGTATAAAAAGGAATTAAGATGACCTGCTTGCAGTATTTATATACGTGATGCTTGTTAAGTAAGCTGTATTTTTAATAAATATCTGGTCACGGTCTTTGCTCACAAAGTAAAAAATTTAAATATCTCCGAAGTATCATTCATATATCACTTTTTGGAATTTGGTTTGGCTGTAAGCAAGGTCCGTGATCAAAAGTTTGTCAAAAGTACAACTTACTTCAACAAAGATCACGTGCATTTTAATTGTAAGGAGGTTATCTTAATTCCCCTTTAATACTTACCATGCCACACGTTGCCCAAGCAATGTACCATCTTCCTAGTCCTCTTGGTTTGATATCAGATTGGATCTTGACTCTTGCTGGATCTTCCGGCTTTTGATTGAATCATGATCCAAGATAACTACAAGTGCTGACCAGCACAGACCCTACCCTGGTCGCTTTCTACAATAACGCAGACGCTGATGCGGTCGAAGTGATGTCAGTGGCCAAAGGAAGAGCGAAATTACAAACGTCTCATTTTTTGGGTGCGGTTTGGTTGCAGTTAGCCGACAAGTGCTCAGTTTTACCAACTCTTGAAATTATTTAGCTTGAAGCATATGACTTGATGCTTAACGATGAGGGCTACAGGAGGAGCTTGACAAACCAATTACGAACTTGACAGATATTAACCTGATGTGGATTTGAATTCGACCTGCTCCCGGCTCGTACACTTGAGCGGCGCTTTTTGAGCACAGGTAACATACCATTTATTCCTAACAAACTCGCCATCGAAAAGCACATTTGGCCTGTTGCTAAGGTCACCATTGGATTGGCCCTAGAGGCCAGTAGGATGACAACCACCGACTGAGTAAGTGATTCGCTTGTCTTGGTAAGCCACCATACATTTCGAGAAGCCACCGCTAGAGCAAGGGCGGTCACCACCGACCAATAAAGTTCACCACTGGGTCAGAAAGGTCGCCACTGGCTAAGGAACGAATGCTCACCATCGGCTCAAGCAAGAAAGCTCGTCACCTGCCAAGGAAAGAAAGCTAAGCGCCAGCTAAAACATTTAGCACCGTGTTAGAACTGTCACCACCGACTACAGGAAACGGTAGCTACCGGATGAAGGAGGTCACCGCCGGGTGACAGGGGTCACCGCGGGTCAGCAGCCGGCCGTGGCCGCCGCAGCCGTCCGCCCGCGGCGGCGCCGGTTAGCCGGTGTTTATTTTGGCGAGCTTCCCGTTTCGTCTGTCGGACCAAACAGGCCGCCGCCGGGGCGTGGTAAACACGAGGGCGCTCCGTGGCGGGAGGGGAGGACTCACCCCCACCGGCTGCCGGGCCGGACCGCCCGTACCAGAGCTGAACCAGCGGCGCGGCACCAGCCGGTGGCAATAGCACGACGCTCCGGTACCCAAATCCCATCCGCATAGTCTCACGTAATGTTCAGGTAAGGCGACAGCGCGGTAGACCGGGGAAAGCGAGCCAACTATTAAGCAAACGTCGGTGGAGGCTTGACAAAGTCATAAATGACTGGTAAAAATCATGTCTCTCAACTGCATACCATCAACTACAACAAGCATTCCCTTTTGATGATTCACAGGTTTTGAGAACAGAAAAACCCAAGCCTCTAAGCAGTGCCGCTAATTTTGCCCGCGTTACGCAAGATTTTACCCGTTTTTTCATAACGCTCAAAGTATTTTGCTGCAAACGACGCTTTTTTGGTTCGTGCATACCTATGGCCTATGTGCCATGATCTCAGACCTACTGGAGCGCTGACCGGCTTCGGCATGCAGTGCTGGAGGCGGCCTGTTCGAAGCACCACAGGCCGTGGGCAATGTCCAGCCCCCGAGGAAAACGTCCAATGCCGGGAGATTCTCGATCGGCTGATGAGGAGCTCCACATCGCGGCGCACCATCGCCTCGCACCGACGCTTTCTTGAGCTCGCGGTGCAGGTCTCGAATATTTATTCAACGCCACGTGAACTGAAGTAGGAGCTATTGCGCGAAGTCAAGGTGACGCGGCCGCGCTACATCCCATTATGCCTTGCAGTCGCCGGAAATAATGGGATGTTGCATTCAGTCATCAGCGTCAATGTGACGTCATAATTTGTGCCATCGACGAGTCGACCGGTGACGAAATTGCTGGGCATCGGGTAGATTTATCCACCATTCTAAGGCCAGTAGACTTCGGTATGGCATTGCTGCGAGCCGTAACGGCTGTCGGCAAGGGCTGTGGGGGAAGAGCGGTCGCGACATGGCACGATGCGGGCAATACTGAAGATAACGAGAACATGCGATTTGCTGGAAGGCAACATTGCGTGAGGATGACGTTGTAAATGAGAATTAAAAAAGAGAGAAGCATCAATGGAGAGGGCGACTGCTGACAGCAGCAGTGATAAGATTCTTTGCTTCATATCTGGTCGGAGCTTAACAAGATCTCTATAGAACCGTGTAAAACCGTTTTTCACACTATTGGTTCTACCCGTTGCCTTTGTGAAGCTTTTCAGTACGTATCTATTCACTCAGCACTGTTATATGTGTTCAACTTCCCGGTAGTGCGCTGATTAACGCGCTTCCGTTAATCACTGCGCGTCTGAGAGACCAGAGGTACGGCGTCCGATTCCCCGCGGTGCCCGCCCTCCCTGTCAGGGTGGGAGGCAGGCGACGCCATAAAGCATCAGCAGATGAATGCGTGGTAAGGTACCATGACGAGACAGACCAAATAAGACGCGGACGCCTGTATCTTTATTATCACCAATCCCCTTCACCTGTCACCCAATAAAACGCTGTTTTATTCCTCGGAGACAAACCAGGAGAATAGAGATATAGCTGCGTAAACCCAACTGTATCTACATTCTCCTGATTTTTCTCCTGGGAATACAGCTTTTACTACTGTCTTATCTACGTGAATAATGGTCCTCGCCAATGTACTGGACAACTTACGTAAAACGCTGTCTTATTCAACGCCTACCGCACCACAGTCTGCCCGAGTTTTTGTTGCCCATCCCTAGCGCCGGCTGGTTGCTGTGTAGGGGGGAGACGACCTTATTAACGACCTGCCGAGGTCAGCTATCAGACGGCGCCCTCCCCTCCCGCTCAGCCTCGCTCCCGTGAGTAATTAGGGAATTAGACAGCGGCCTTGCCTCGCCGCTCGGGCGAAAACATGGCGTCCGGCGCAGACCACGCCGTCAGCACGGCCGACAGAGGACACCGGGGACGAGCTTCCGCTGCGGATCGGGCGCGAGCGACAGAGGACACCGGGGACGAGCTTCCGCTGCGGATCGGGCGCGAGCGTCCGAGGCTGGTGGGCGAGCTTCCGCTGCGGATCGGGCGCGAGCGTCAGAGGCTGGTGGGCGAGCTTCCGCTGCGGATCGGGCGGGAGCGTCAGAGGCTGGTGGGCGAGCTTCCGCTGCGGATCGGGCGGGAGCGTCAGAGGCTGGCGGGCGAGCTTCCGCTGCGGATCGGGCGGGAGCGTCCGAGACTGGTGAGCGAGCTTCCGCTGCGGATCGGGCGGGAGCGTCAGAGGCTGGCGGGCGAGCTTCCGCTGCGGATCGGGCGCGAGCGTCCGAGGCTGGTGGGCGGGCTTCCGCCGCGGATCGGGCGCGAGCGTCCGAGGCTGGTGGGCGAGCTTCCGCTGCGGATCGGGCGGGAGCGTCCGAGACTGGTGAGCGAGCTTCCGCTGCGGATCGGGCGGGAGCGTCCGAGGCTAGTGGGCGAGCTTCCGCTGCGGATCGGGCGGGAGCGTCTGAGGCTGGTGGGCGGTTGCTGTCGGTGGTCGGCTCAGGCTCATGATAGTGTTGCTCGATTGGTCAGATTTGCGGCTACTTGGGTACGTGGTTGCGCGTACTAGGGTATGTGATGGCGGGAACTTGGTTGCGTGGCTATGGAAACTTAGGTACGTAGCTACAGAAACCTGGGTACGTGGTTACGGGAACTTGAGTACGTGGTTACTGGTGCCCGTCCTCTCATGGGCGGAGAATATGTCCGGTAAGGGGAGGCGGGGGTGGGGGGAGGTGTGGGGGAGGGGGGGGGGAAGAGGGCGGGGCAGCGGGCGACGGCTTCTGGGAATTAGACCCTCCAAGTGGTTGCAATACACGATTTTACAATCATGTGTAGGGAATTTCCATATATAAAGCGGTTTGTCCAGCAAACAAAGCCGGGACAGCTATTTGTCGTTACTGTAGCACTTTGTTCTCGGTCATAGCGTTATGGAGTAAACCGCTTACAAAACGAAGTACCACTACAGCGTACCCTCGTGCCATGTGGACTGTCATGTCACTATAGCATACCCTCCTGCCACGTGGGCTGTCATCATGCCACTACAGCATACCCTCCTGTCATATGGGCTGTCATCATGTACGGCGTACCCTTCTGCCATATGGGCTGTCATCACGTCACTACAGCGTACCCTTCTGCCATAGCGTACCCTTCCCATTCCATGATCTGAAACGAAATTGCTTGGTTTGAAATGGTCAGACAAATCAGATCACGAACTGCTCGGCAGCATGAGTGACGTCGGAGCAGCTGAAGAATACACACCTAATTAGCAAATTTGCCAGCTAAACGACTTCAAGCGGCATAACACAGTCACACAGAATAGAGTCGGCGCACGGTCTGGAGTGCGCTGAAAAATAATCCAAGCCGGTCATTTCTGAAATTCTCAGATGAAGACACAATTATGGTATGACACGGCTCTGGAATTGGAAAAATTCGCATTCAAGATAACGTGAGGCTGCACGCGTCATACAGCCATCCGCTCCAGTAGCATTTAATGACAATCCTGCCACATTTATTATCCGTGACGTTTGCTCTGGCGCGCGCTGTTAGCCCATCTCGTGCGGGTGTTTACATTAACCGCGATGATATCCTTGCAGCCACGTTCCAAACCCTTAAAGCTATCGTTCTTGGCATAGCCTTTCAGAAGGTGGGCTCCCTGCATCGTGCAGAGGCGATCCAAGGGACGACTTTTGGGAGGCATGTCACTGTGAACCACGGCGTGTTTAAGGCGGGCGCGCAGTCCGTGTGTCCTCATTGACAGTGCCCAGCCAATGTTTGACTTAAGTGAGTCACAACACGGTCTGTGACGTCAAAGCTGATCACCTTTGGGCGATGTGTGGTGCAAGTGAGCCACCATGGCATAATGTAGGAGCGATAGACGGAAGAGTCCGGAAACTCAGTTGTTCACATGTCCCCACGCAGCGCAGAGAGACAAGGTAACCCTGCTCTAACAAGCAACCAAATGCAAGCCATTATGTAGCATTGCTACTCTCGCCGGTAGAAAATCACCGACCTGTGTGTTGTTTTAATCCTTTCCGCATTACTTACCAGGTCGTCAGTGGTCGCAGCTTTGAAAAAAAAACAGCATCTCGCTCCTTATATTTGTGATCGCTCTCTGCTCGTGCCTGAGTTCGACTGTCGCGCTTCGAAGCCGCTCATCTTTCGAGAGAATGTCGTTTCTGACTGCGCGTGCCGCTCCTAGTCACCTGGCGAAGAGGATGACACCCAGGCAAGCTGGGCGCAGCAGTTTGAGAACCACCCAACAGAGCTGAGATTTGCCTCTTAACTGCACATTCCCGCACAAGCTGCGCATCCACGGCTGGCACACGACGCCTCAGTTTACCGCATGAAACTCGACATAGCTACCTGGGTCTATTTTGATATAACGCCCGTGTCTAAATTTGCTAAGCACGCAACATCAAAAATGTCGCTTGTCTGTCTGTTCTTGTGTGCTGAAAAGTGACTGTTCTTCTCCACTTTTCCTTGACTGGATGCCCCATTCACAACGATTTTTAAAGTCAAAATAGGGATGATGGTCTGCAGCATTTGTAAATAGATTTATCAATAAAAAGACGGGTTCAGGAAGAGGTTGGTTTGAGCTCAAAAGCGACTTGCACTGCCCAGTGGACGCCGACACCTTCTAAGGGTCCAAAAGACCCCCTCGCGTGGCATTAAAAAGAAATCACCGCAAGAAAATATGTCTAAAAGACTGAGAGTCGATCATTGAGCCTCCAAATATCTTGCCCGTGTAGGACTCACCGTCGTTGGATGGTGACTTCAAATATGAGCCTCTTCACTCATTTACCAAAATCACGGACTCCTTTTTCTATGTTTCGATCGCAATTTGCGATAACGCTAATAACTTTTAGTAGCAATGTTGTAACCAACTGATACAGCGCTGAGACATTTTTCACGGAGTCCAGTTTTAAGAGAAGAAAAGTCACCAGACAGTTCTTTTCATTCCCATTTCAACTCAATTACTATCTTAACACATGACCAGGTGGCCGCTTGAATATCCTTTGCTCGGGTGGGATGAGGGGCCCTCCTGAGATCTAGAAAAATTAAGATACGTAGAAACACCGAATTCACAGGGTGGATTAGCCTGTATGTTAATCACTTTTGTCAAAATGTGAGATTCGTAGGTCATGACCTAAACATCAATTAATGTCAAACAAGGTCTATTTGATGATTTGGCTGGTGTCTCCAGATTGGTGTCTCAAGTGCCCTCAGGCTCCCTCATATAACAGCCGTGGAGCTTGATACCTGTTCTAAGCAAAAGATCGATGAGGTAAGTAACCTTATTTGACCACTGCATGGTCAACGTGACCATGGACCTTCGAGATTACCCCTGATTCGAATAGGCATCAGACATTACGCTGGGTGGTATGTCCCTAAAAACAAAATGTTGAACTGGGTCATCTTAAGTAAGTGAACTATTCTGACGTTTAAGAAGTCCATGGAGCATGTCCATTCCAGTCGTTGCCATTAATGCATTCAAAATGAGCACTGAAAACTATCCTATACACAAAGCCATGTAGCGGAAAGGTAGGTTAGTTTTGGCCTAGGTCTATCCTTCTTACCTGACCTTAGGTCGGTGGAACAGGTAGTGATTCGAAATTTAATAGATCCGTTGCCTAAGAAGCTATCTCACACATGTATGGCTTCGTCTAACACTCCATTGTTGCATCACATAGAACGATTCCCTAGAAATGTCCTTCGCTGACAGCCGTGGCCTGAATTTGATCTGCCAAAGTAGTTTGACCTTACATGGTATATCGAATTTTTACATAAAAATATGGGCCATTTCGTTCTCTACAACTATGCAAAGTCTAGCACGACTGCTTCATGCACTCACTATTCGGAAATCATCCTAAAAATCATTTGGAAGAGAGGGTCAGATAGACCCCGCACCCGAGCGCGTGTTACTTGACAAGAAGGTATGACAGGAAATTACATCAAAAGGTCCTGATTCTGAAATGCTTTTCTCAATACGCATATTTTTCAGTTGTTTGTGACATGGATTGACAGCGGATCATATGAGAACGACATAACCAGTAGCGGCAATTACTTTTGTAAACTGCCCTCAGATTATGCGCATTGTTGAGCGTCTGACGCAAGGTCCTATGACTTATTTTCCGGGGCGTGTGCGCATGCACGCGCCAGTTTTCGTCGCTGGGGCAAGGCGTGCATTAATGGTCTTGTCATGACGTCACTGGTATACGTTTGATCGCAGGTTGCCGATGGAAGTTTCGACTCGCACCGAGAGGGAGAAGCGTGAGAAGGAGATCGAGTACGAGAGCCGGAACAAGGTGAGACGCCTCCCCCACACTGGAGATGGAGGGGCTTGGTTATTTGGCTACCCCACACTGGAGATGGAGTGGCTTGGTTATTTGGTTACCCCACACTGGAGATGGAGTGGCTTGGTTATTTGGCTACCCCACACTGGAGATGGAGTGGCTTGGTTATTTAGTTACCCCACACTGGAGATGGAGTGGCTTGGTTATTTGGTTACCCCACACTGAGGATGGAGTGGCTTGGTTATTTAGTTACCCCACACTGGAGATGGAGTGGCTTGGTTATTTGGTTACCCCACACTGAGGATGGAGTGGCTTGGTTATTTGGTTACCCCACACTGCGGATGGAGTGGCTTGGTTATTTAGTTACCCCACACTGGAGATGGAGGGGCTTGGTTATTTAGTTACCCCACACTGGAGATGTAGCGGCTCGGTTATTTGGTTACCCCACACTGGAGATGTAGCGGCTTGGTTATTTGGTTACCCCACACTGGAGATGTAGCGGCTTGGTTATTTGGTTACCCCACACTGAGGATGGAGTGGCTTGGTTATTTGGTTACCCCACACTGAGGATGGAGTGGCTTGGTTATTCGGTTACCTCACACTGGAGATGGAGTGGCTTGGGTATTTGGTTACCCCACACCGGAGATGGAGTGGCTTGGTTATTCGCTTACCTCACACTGGAGATGGAGTGACTTGGTTATTTAGTTACCTCACACTGGAGATGGAGGGGCTTGGTTATTCGGTTACCTCACACTGAAGATGGAGTGGCTTGGGTATTTGGTTACCCCACACCGGAGATGGAGTGACTTGGTTATTTAGTTACCCCACACTGGAGATGTAGCGGTTTGGTTATTCGGTTACCTCACACTGGAGATGGAGTGGCTTGCTTATTTCGTTCGCTGGATTAGGCCCTTTCGACCAATAATGACCATTTCAGGGCTATGGGATGAAGGAGAATGGATAACGGTGGGGCAGACTCACGCGCCTGGGGGCCAACCGCTGAGCCTTAGCTCGCGCAGAGACCCTTCTGCGGGGTATGCGCCTGGGCGCCCGTTCGGGGTCCACCTACAGAGGAACCTCTCGGCCCACTCGCTGCTGCCACATGCGGCCTGTCCTGGACAAGCGGGCCATCACGAGGATTCAGCATAAAGCAAGAAAGAGGAGGAGAGGGTCGGATGGAGGCGGAGTGCTGCGGCGCCGTGGCAGCTGCAGTCGGCGTGCAGTGCTGGGGAGCGGGCAAGCTATCCCCACATATTTCCGTCACCGAGACACGTGCGGCGGTGCTGAATAAAGCTGGCGCCAGTGCTGCCACCGGCGAAACATAACCGGATCTGTGTCATTTTTACAATAATGTCTCCGGCATGTGGCATATTGGCTCCAGATAAGACAGTGGCTAGGCCACCACCCTGATATGACATGACCGGTCACCGATGTCGGAAGTGGTCGCTGCGGTTGAAGCCCTCAGCTTCACAACTGCCCCCAGTGTCATGCTTCTTCAAATATTGATTTGCTCCAATGGTTTTCATGGCTGGTTTTTGGTCCAGAGTACCTGCTAAGCCAAGGCTGTTGTGTATACCTTAAGACCCATCCATGAATTAGGGTACGCAGCCATCAAGCCATCAAAATTTCACCGAAATTGCGCCGTCTGCTCAACAAAAAACGTATGCGCGAGGCCTTCCGCCAGACGGGACCGGTAAGGGCTTTACGCGGCAGAATGCTGCGGCCTGGCCGCCCCGCACATGGGTTGACCGGACCCTCGTTGGCTAGCTACCAGCTGACCGCTCCTTCGGGGTATGTGCCCAGTGCCGTTGGATAAGAGTCAGCATCTCGGCCCAGGCCGCAGAGGCAGCGCCCGTCACTACTGTTACATGGCCACATGCGCTATACGTACGCTGGGCGTTTGTAAGTCGCGCCTCTCAGTTGTGGGGCCCAGCGACCGTCGTAATTCGCATGAAGAGGTGGGTCAAATTTCAAATCGCAGCATTGGTGTCGTTGCAGCAAGGACGGCAGCTACTGATCCCGACGGTGTAAGGTTGTGACTAAACCATAAACATGGATGGTAGTTCATGACGATGCAAAGGCATCATCACAAACTGCCAAACCGTCATCATCATGTTATAGATTCTCTCCGATATGGTAGTCCCATTTCCCTTCACAATTTACGTCGCGATCAGCTTGTCTGTGTGTGTGGTGTGTTGTGTGTGTGGGTGTGTGTGTGTGTGTGTGTGTGGTGTGTGGGTGTGTGGTGTGTGGTGGTGTGTGTGTGTGTGTGTGTGTGTGTGTGTGGTGTGTGTGTGTGTGTGTGGTGTGTGTGTGTGTGTGTGTGTGTGTGTGTGTGTGTGTGTGTGTGTGTGTGTGGTGTGTGTGTGTGTGTGTGTGTGTGTGTGTGTGTGTGTGTGTGTGTGTGTGTGTGTGTGTGTGTGTGTGTGTGTGTGTGTGTGTGTGTGTGTGTGTGTGTGTGTGTGTGTGTGTGTGTGTGTGTGTGTGTGTGTGTGTGTGTGTGTGTGTGTGTGTGTGTGTGTGTGTGTGTGTGTGTGTGTGTGTGTGTGTGTGTGTGTGTGTGTGTTGTGTGTGTGTGTGTGTGTGTGTGTGTGTGTGTGTGTGTGTGTGTGTGTGTGTGTGTGTGTGTGTGTGTGTGTGTGTGTGTGTGTGTGTGTGTGTGTGTGTGTTGTGTGTGTTGTGTGTGTGTGTGTGTGTGTGTGTGTGTGTGTGTGTGTGTGTGTGTGTGTGTGTGTGTTTGTGTTTGTGTCAGATGAGTGTGTAGTGTCAGATAATGTGTCTAAGCTTGTATAATGTGTCTAGGTTTCAATGACTCTCGTGTTGCGTTAAGGGCACGCCCCTACATAAGGTCTCCCTGGTATGATGCTCGAACGCCATGCTCGGCAGCATGCTCGGTCCATGCCCTCAACAGCCGCATCCTCTTGCTGAGTCCTCGATCCCCGAGAGCCAAGCGGGTCCGTTCTTTGCTGCTGCGCCGCGCTGCAGCGGCAACGTTCACACATCTGCGGAGGCCTCCTGACACTCGGGCCTGGGTGCGCCCCTGGCTCCAAAGCCCGCCATCTGCACTGGTCTGAACACGCCTCTGGCCCACGACGCCGCGACCGCACGCTGTCCCCGTTCCTGTCTCAGGGCGCCTCCCAGTTGCCCCACCCTGAGTCCGACCCGTTCTGCGGGCACCGGCTGCGCGCCACCCGAGCGCCTGTCTGCTTCCATCTGCATACCCGCCTCCCTCCGGCCGCTATCTCTCTGCCGGATGTGCTAATATGACCTCAGCTGAAGGTGCCATGGAGGCACGAATGTCCTCATCCAAGCCCCAAGATAGACCAAAGTGGTCGGAATGAGAACCGAGCTGACGAGAAGACCCCAAAACTGGCGATCCAATTTCTATAAACAAATCATCATTTTCCACCAAAAGTATGCAACCTGACACTGTCTGCTTGCTTGACACTGTGTTGTGAGCTCACATCCGTCTTAGAACATTTCTGTCCCTGTTTTGAAAAAGTCTCTTTCTCAGACCGTTCCTTCGTTCCCATGGTTTCGCCCATCTCCGAGCACGTCCGAGGGTCTCTCTGTTCTTGTACATTGAGTCAACCTCTGTGCCTCTCCGCGCTACTGTACTTTGTCTCCGCATTTGTCATCCTCTAACGATACAGATCTCGCACCTTGTCGTGTCCTCCCTCCTAAGTCGTGTTCTCTCTCTGTGTGCAATGCCCTGAGTCCGCCCCTGCAGCAGAACGCCTCCCTGTTTTCACACCCTACATCCGCCTCTGTCTCCTGGGCCGCCTGCCCGCCGCCAGCGCCGCATGACCGACGTCTGCCGTACCCAGCCGTCAGCGCCAACAAGGCAGCGGCCTGTCCCGTCATTCGGCCCATCAGAGCGGGCTCGCTCAGCTACGTCCGAGGCGGGCCGGCCCGACTGCTAACGCCGCGCAGGGGCGCACCCAGGAGAGGCCTCCGGGGAGGTATCCCACAACCAAGCTGCAAACGCCGCATAGGGGCCTATCCAGGGGAGATGGCAGAGAGGCGCTGAGTTCGGTCACAGACGCTGAGCAGGGGCGCGCATAGGAGAGATGCCAGGGAGACGCTGAGCCCAGCCACAGGCGCCGGGCAGGAGCGCGCCCAGAAAAAGGTCGTTGGGGAGGCCCGGCACAGCGCCAGGCCCCGCGTAAGTAAATGGACCCGAAATGGCAGAGATTGACCACAAAACGACAACACGAGCCATGAATAGACCTAGCTGTGATCATGAACAGAATATTGAGCAAATAAGGGTACCAAAGAAAGGGGCTATTCATCGTAATGAAAGATGTGGGAGCGGTGGGATCCCACATGCTGTGTATTTATCTACACAGTGAATAAACTGAGGTGTGAGAGATGAGTCGTGTTGTTTTGTTTCTGGTGGTGTCCTGTACGCTGCTGGAACAACGCGTGTGCGTGCTAGTTCTTCTATTCTAAGCAGCAAGCGCCTGTTCTGCTCCTGCTCTGCCATGATTATGTGGGCATTATTCACTCCACTTATCTCAGCTTCATGTATCCCACGTCCACTGCCCTATTTGGTCATTCGAGTTACGTGGATTGGAGCCCTTTCGACCAGGGAGGATAATTTCAGGACTATGGGATGAAGGATAATGAATGACGATAGGGTAGGACTACATGCGCCTGGGAGCCGCCAGACTTAAGCCCGCGCAGGGAGTCCTCTTAAGTCCTCTGAGGAGTGCGCGCCTGGCACTTGGACGAGGTCCCAGAGGGCCCTTCGGCCCACTCGTGGCTGGCGCGTGCAGCCTGCCCCGGACAAGCGGAGTATCCTGAGAAGGCAGGATCAAGCAGGAAAAGCATACAAGAAAGGATGCACTGGCCTGCACGTCCGCTGTTCTGTATTACTACTGCCCGCTTCTTCGAGCACTGAACACTTCATACGAGCTGTCCACCTCAGACCGCTTTTCAGCCGTCCTTGCTCCTCCAGGATACTCCCTTGTGGGCTAGGCCGCCCCTTCACGCAGAAGCAAAAAAGAAAAAAAACAAACAAAAACAAAAAACAACTCATCTCATGATGCCACAGTGCTCCAGAGACTGTGTTAACTTCCCCACAACAAAGGAGCTTCGAAGAAGCTGAGCGGCGAAATGCGGCTGCCCCATTTCCATTACGCAATGCCACAGGGCTCATTCGATAATTGAAGGAGCGTAGTCCCATTTGCGCCCAATGTAATGTTCCGCACGGCATCGATAGCTTGGCAAAATAGCCGAAAGATGGCGTGTAGGGCAGCAGTGCCGTCGAACGTTCCGGAGATGTTCTAAGCTTATAGGACCTGAGGGTTTCGCTAACCAGGCGACCGCTTACCATGCTCGGCATGGACGGGACGGGACGGGACGGAACGAGACGGATCGGGGCGGAACAGGCCGGGACGGACGGGACGAGACGAGACGAGAGACGAGACGAGACGAGACGAGACGAGACGCTGAGACGACATGCGCTGTCTCATGGCGGAGATCCATGAGCAAAAGCTGAACGATTGTGTATGAAGCGATGGAGGGCTTTATAAAGTGGAGAACAGCAACTGAGTTCGGTATGATCATAGGCCTCCATCATCAAATGCTCTTTAACCGTCTCAAAACAACCTGCTATATTTTGTATTACCCATAGATTGGGTGTGACATCAGCGACCCACGTTCAGTTAGAAACGTTCCGCTCTTCGCCAAGAAATGGCAAAAATCTCTGCTTGCGATCGTCAAATTATTTTTCTCACGGTTTTGTTCTATTCGTTAAGTTTTATTATCTTATTTCAAGCCATTTTCTGCAAACATTTCAATACACATGTAGTGGCAACTGGAAATGAGCGGCGACCAACATGACTGCAAAATCCTTCCCGTTTTTTTCATTGTGGCTAAGTTCAACGTGCGGCAATGCTCGCCACGGTCCGTCTTGGCCTCTGAGATCACATGACCTCATCACGTGACCTCGAGCTCGGCCGCCGCCACCGGCCACAGGCCACGACAGTCAGGGGCCAATGGCAAACGCCTAAACTGACTCGAACCCACATCGTCATGTGTTGAGACGGAAGGCATACGCTATAACCAGCTGAGCTATCGGGACAAACAAGTTGCTGCCCTGTGATGTACAACGTTACATATTTATAGATATTTCGCACCGTCTAATGCACGCTCTGATATTTCCCACCGTCTAATGCATTCCCTGATATTTTTCACTGTTTAGTACTGTCTAATAAATACTTCCCCAGGTAACGACCAAAGCCGAGCCGATTCTGCGAATCCTCAAAGCCACGCTGCTGGACGCCGACGGCACTACCGAAGCCGTAGTCTACCCGACTGGCGGCGGCTTCGACACTTCAAGTTCGGACTGCCACCGCCAGGTGGGGATGATGAGCCAGCGCCGGCTTCGCTCGGCACGGCCTGCGCTAGAACAGCCGCTGGATGAACATCGGCCGAGCGCCAGCTGGCTACCACGCGCAGCTGCTGCGGGGCTTGATCATCGGCGCGGCAGAGCAGACATCAACACCTGGCGCCGGCGGCCGTCCGCCCGGAATTCTGTCGGGAGATGCACGCGGCTGGGGCGCTTTTCATCACGGTGGTGTCTGCGGAAGGGCGCGGGCTGGATCCGTCGCAGCCCCTTTGCTGTGCTGTTGGGGGGGCGGAAATCATGGCTTTAACAGTGGAGGTGACCTCGGTTCTCCGGGAGACAGATAAAAACCCCAACGACATATCCCGCAATGACTTTGGATCAACAGGGTCTAATATGACGATGCCGGTGTTCGTTCGCTTGTCTAACCTCTAGTCGCATGAAGACACCACTGTACATATGTACATACGTTTGCAGCCTGGTCCATGCGCTATCCGCTCTCGGTATGGTAATTTGTATGACACTATATCAACTTAATTGTGTTTCAGCACCGCGTAAGACAGCTTCCAAGATTCTTGGATGAACTGAAGGGCAATTTGTATATCGATGTTTAGTAAGTGTCACGAGGCTGATATGAAGCTAACTATAAACTTTCGTCACTAAAACGTTTACGGTCCATCACTTTTTGATCCATGTCAATAATTAATTCCCCTATCCTCTTCGGCTGTTAGCAATAATCCGATGTACGCCAACCCAAATGCCTAGTTTACTGCATCTGCAAGTGAAAATAACATGTACTGAGCCCCCTGTCACCCAAGTCCCCGATAGCGGGTCCAGTTGCTCCGCTCGATATTCTGCACGTCGCCTCACTAACGTTCGGTAACATTTCCAGCGGCAGCTGAAGGCTCCTCCTGCTAACGGTAACGACAGTAGCGGGCCCAGGTAGGTGCCGGACGTACCGTAAACCCTGGACGAGTCGGAAGAGGCTCAGACGAGCGAAACTCAGAAGGCGGCGAGCGCATCCCTAGGGGCCGGCCGCCTCGACCAGTCACTGGAGCCCAGAAGCGCTGTAATCTCCGGAATCGCAGGTGCCCTGAATGGCGGTGCACGCACGCGAAATCAGCCAGCAGAATATCAAGGACCGGTTGCATGAGGTGATAGCGGAAATCGAGCACGAGGTAGATGGCGAGCTGGACGACAATGACAGATCTGCGAAAAGCCGGCTTTCGCAGGTAAGAACTTCCTGGTTTTTTGGGCCTCCGCGTCGTATGGCTATGAAAAGTGCCGCGTCTGCTTGTTGCGTGTGTCACCTAACCAGCTTGCATTTCAACTGCACGACAGTATTGGTGACAAAGCACTGTGCTCTCACCAACAGTCCAAAGGAGCAATGGTCTCAAAGCAGGTAACACCGCTGTTGATAACGTTTCTGCTTTGTGCAAAAGTACAGAGGTCTGCGAAGGTCGGGACAATGACTTTTCTTCCTGTACATACGCCTTCTTTGAATGACCGAATGGCCGTGCCAGTCCCAATAAATGAAGATTTCTTTTTCCATTACATCGCCCTAAATCAGAACCCTGTGATGAGAGTTGACTCTTCGTGCAGCAAGCGATATTAAACAACCAACAGGCATGTTTGCCGCATATTTGAGTTTGAATGCAGAGCGTGCAGGAATGTAGACCAATATACCCGACAGCAGCATCGTGACGAACACTGGCTGAAGACATGCTTAAAGGGAAGGTTTCACTTTAAATATATTGAAGGAAGCATCCGATCTGAAGAAGCAATCTCACTTTTAACTATTGGTTTACTTTTAGGTGGAGGAGGCTGCTCTGGACAACACAATGCCTCTATTTAGTAAAAATTATCCTCGATACGCCATTGTTTCATAATGCCATCGTACCTTCCACAACATTGGTTGAGAGCCAACTGACGGCCGTTTATCTGGATACCGTGCTCACAAAGCCAAATATCAGCGATTCCACCACCATATTGTTCTCGACCTTACCGCCGCATGGCTTATGGAATGGCAAAATTTGAATGACGCTATGACGTCATGAATGCAAAGGTGACCTTGAAATACTCTCCAGCGAGGAAAACTCTCCGTCTTTACGGGCGTGTAGTTCCAAAACTAGCGGAGTTCAGATCTTAGGAAGGGCAGGACTGTGAAATGCACCGAATGGTGTTCAAGGTGGCTATTTCAGTTCAAAGTCCCATAGAAATGCGAACCACTCCCTTCGAGCTCGTGAGGCATTGAAACTTAGCCGAAATCTAGGTTTTGATTAGCCGGTGCCATGGTGGAAAACATATGTCTGCACATAATCCAGCCAGTGCTGGAAGAGACCAATATTCGTCAGTTTTAAGCTTTCATTATGATGAGGGCGTCACCTTACCCTGCACTTGTGGGAAATCCACCCCAGACAAGTGCAAGCAATCTGTATTTCATTCAACTTTGACACTGAAACCCCGGAAAACGACTCAACAATCTCCAAAACAGAGGCGCCCGCCCAGACAGAGACCGTGCTCTGAGCGGCAGAGCTCTGTGGCAACTGGCAACGTCCTGTGGTTACGCTCCTCAAAATCCCTGGGCCAAGGGAAAAGTATCCAGACCCTCGCCCAACACTGACGTCATGCCATTCTAACATCAGAGCGGAACGGGCGCGTTACGCCCGGCAGATGACGCCATCCCTGGAGGCTGTATGACCTCCCGGAATGGTCAGAGTCGGGGCACCAGCCCACTCGTGGCCTATCGCGAGCACTCGCGCTCCCGAACACGCTGATCACCGCCTGCCTCCTCTCCGACGTAAGCGCTGATGCTGGCCGCGAAGCCGTTGCTCGCTTCGCTTTCGTGACTGGTGAAAGGTTGGCCGCGGCAGGCGACGTGCGACCATGCTCGGCACCGGAAGTACGGAGAGGCCCCTCATGGCAAGTGCCTCTGCAGCAGTCCTGCCGTATGTCTGGGCAGTGGCGCGGATCATAGGAGTCCCACTGGGCTGGAATGAAGGTGGGCGTCCCCACGTCCTCTCAGCTCCCACCACGCCAGCGCGGGGAAGATCTCCGTATGCTGAAGGCTGAAAAGGGCGTCTCTGTCAGCAGGCGCACCAAAATGTGGATGCCTCGTCCTCTAGCTTCCCAATGGAAGCTGGTGCTCGCGTTAAGACTGTAATTAGTGCGTCTTGGGCTGCACAAAGTAAATCTTTTCTGAAGTTTCCACGCCTGAGGCTGTCATCCCTCGTATATGGTGAATCTGTGGTTCTTTCATCTTCTATCTCTTCTAACCGTTGCATGTGTCTCGACGACAGTCTGAACATTTGCTCAGTCATTCCTGTCCTGGACCCCCCCCCATCCAGCCTCCCCTCTAGCCCCCCTGGAGCCCCCCCCCCCCCCTGGAGCCCCAGCCCCGTGCCGAGCGCTCGACCGCGACCCCGGATAACCTCTGGACCCCACCAAAGTTGACCTCCTGTCCCGGGCTACCACCGCACACCGACCTGACCTGCCGGGCACCGAGAGGACGGGCCCACACCCCACCGGTTGCACCCCCCGGCGAGGACAGCGAGGCCCATCAGCTTGTTGCGATGCGCCATCGCGCGGTCGGCCGTCGTGACTAGTGGTGCCGGCTTCGGCCGCACTTGTTGCATTTTTCATGCCACTTTTAATCCAGCGGAGCTGTCATGGGGTTCTATCTACGGGGGCTAGGATAACGCCTTAAGCTCTTGAGCTTCTTGAACCTTGAGCCCCCATATTCATTGTCCCCCAAGGAGACATGTGTTTTACCCACCGATCCATATTTGATCCGGGTATTATGGTTTGCATCATCAAGACCCAGCTGGCAGACCGTACAGGCGCGGCGGTTTAGCATGGTGCAGCATCTTGCATCAACAGACCGTACAGGCGCGGCGGTTTAGCATGGTGCAGCATCTTACATCAACAGACCGCCCCCGCCGGTGCATACCGCTGTAGAGGGATCGCCTGTTGCCTCCACGTCTCCTTGGAATGGTAGAACACTGACGTGTGCAGCATTTACCAAGTGACTCATGCGTGATAGAACACTGACGTGTGCAATGTTTACCGGGTGACCCACAATAATTGACCCATCCAAACCTGAAAGGGGATGCTCACTATGTGGGCAACACCCAAATATGTTGAATAAAGCTGATTTGTAACTATTGCTTTGCTTTAAATGGGAATGCTCCACATTTGTGTGGGCTGTGTGGCCAAAGTTGAGCCGAGCTGTCGAGCTTTTAGCTGTTTTGAGCTTACAGTTTTCATTTCTGTGATATCTTGCGCCCATGTCCAGCCTTTTGTATTATGCAACAAAAAGGTGATTCGTGTTTTTAACTTGCACAGCCTGTACAACATTGATTGAGAGCCAGCTGGCGTCTGTTTGAACTGGAAATGCTCTCACTGATGCGAAATATGAACGACTTGACGATTCTATTCATCTTGGCCTTGAGCTCCGCATGGCCGGTGGGGTGGCGGGATTTGAAGAGTGTTACTTTGGCGTCATGCATGCCTGAATGACCTTGCAATAGCCTGCGCGAAAAATCTGCCCGTCTTCGGGGCGTGTAACTCATAAGCCAAAGGACTTTAGGTCTTAAGGAGGACAGGGCTGTGAACTGCGCCAAATGATCTTCAAGATGACTATTTCAGTTCAATACCACATACAAATGTGAAACACTTCAAGATGACAAATATCATTAAGGACAGCGATCAGTGATCAGCGATCTATAGCGAAGCAAAGGACAGCGATCAGCGAGCTATAGGACAACGATCGGTAGGGGGCCCGTGGTGTGATACAGCTAGAAAAGGGGGTGAGCTCGAACTGAAGAAGAGGATTTAAAGGCCAAGGATCTCATCACCAAAGCCTCTTGGAATTCTGCCAAATGTTTTTCTCAAGAGGTGGGCTGTGGCCTGACTAGAGCAAAGCCCATCCCTGGAAAGGATTTGGTCGTCCTTTTGCACTCGGTCTTGCCTAGACAGACGCCTACCGAAACAAGCTCGGAGGAACGAGTTACGTGTTACAAATGGTTTACTGCTCAGGGTCATCAGGGGTTTTTTCAACCGCGTTTGGTTAGGGCGACGAAGCCCATTATCAGTTGGACGCCGGCTTCAGCGGCCAGAACAACAGCTCTTGGGACTCAAGTGCGTCATATCCAGTCAAAGAAAGACCTCCGCGCATCAGTCAGCGCACTGCTCGGTGTGCTATCGGCAGCTCGGGCACCATATAATAGTGTGGTGCCCGAGTAATAACCACCAGTCCTCTCAGCCCTCTATTTTGGGGACTGAGAAGACTGCACTGGTATCATCAGTGCAGGGAGGTGCGAGTGGTCTTAACGCGATCTGTGAAGGCTTCCAAACACAGCTATACGAACGGTTTGTGCGAAGAGTCTCTAAACTCTGTAGCGGCTGCGAAAGGCAATACGAACAACTCTTGCGGGCCAGAAAGCTTCCACCACTCTCCGGTCTACGTGAGATAAGCCAGCTTTGCCAGTGGCGGAACGAATCCATGAAATCGTCAATATCTAGATGATAAAAATATGTTTTATTCTGAAGTCGTTGATGAGGTGTAGCAGATAGTCAGCTTCTTGTGAGCATCTACGGATATTCTGCCCGACTGCAACTGCAGTGGTCTCCCTAGGCCGGTGACAATTTAGTAGCATGTTCTCACCATTTTTGCACCACCATTGACTATTCCGACGGTCGAAGCGTACGCTGACTTGGAAGCCGTCGTCCTGACGCCAGAGGGCGGACAGCCGAGAGCTGCATTGGAATTCAAAATCTGTTCACTATCAATACTGGATAGCCTGTGTATTTTCGCTTAGCTCCCACAGATTCAACCAAATACCTATCTCACTGCTCTTCCACGTAAAGCGCATTTGTCCCCTGAAGTGCGACAGATGACGTGGTAGTGATCACTATCCCGTTTTATTTCATGCAATCCCTTTAGGCGACATTTCTCCAGACTGTTTCACGTCGTTGGGAAGGGGACACGCAGATTACTCCAGCTTCTCGACCTGTATGAATTTCGACACGCTGACGGATCTAATGATGCACCAGGGGGAACTGCTGACGGATCTAATGATTCACTAGGGGGAACTGCTCATGGGTCTAATGATCCACTGGGGGGAATTCTTGATGGATCTAACGATTCACTAGGCGAACTAATTTTATCAGAGAGGCCGGGCTGTTCACCGCCGCGGAGTCCATCACCTTGAAAACGCGTGTGCCGGCCTTAAGGCGCTGCCCCGGTGGTCGGATTCTGTCAGGCGGGCGCTGCTGCCGAGCGAAAATGAGCCTTACGTGTCTTCCTGGGTATTCGGTCAACCAATTTCATCATTTTCAAGAAATGAGTAGCGTGCTGATGCAAGATGTGTCATCCATACAGTAAAGCTATGTTCTGACAAGCTTTCCAGGCACTTTCTGCAGCCAAGGAACTTGGCGGCACGAAGAACTTGGCCCACGGACCAACCTTCAGATTTTTCGTCAAACGCCAGATTTACCTCGCCAATCATGAGCACTCCTGGAGTTGATACTGCTATCAGCGAGCCTTCTGTCAATTTCTGATAGCCATTGAAACAGCTCAAAATTGCTCTTGTTTCTCTCTATAGATATTTACGATCATACTTGTCTGAAGCCTGCATTTCCTTACTTTCACATGACGCCTGTGGTTTATAACCACACGCATGATGGGCACCATACCCCTCCCCTTTCCATACCCCAACTACAATGCGGAATGTATTTTGCTGGTAGCACGTTGGCAGGCACTGGTGGAATGGGCTAAGGTTTATTGCGGCATCCAAATGATACTCCTTAGTCCTTTCAATTCTATTTTTGTCGCTTACAACGATTGGCGGCGACACGTCCTGCTCCCAGATGTTTGGAAAGATGGTACAGGCATTGCCTTGCTGGAGCTAACTAAAACCAGGAGCAATCGCGGCAACTACCATCCTACCAAACCACCTGTCTGGAAAAGCTACGACAGTGCACGGCTACTAAAATACTTTTACACATCCTGGAAAAGTATATGCTTTTATTTCACTCTCGCGGTGCTTTGTTAAGAGCACATCGCACTGCTGATCATACTACCTGCAATGGGTTTTTAAACCTATGTCGTTTTAAAAGCAGCACTCATTGGACTTCGAAGGTCACTTGAGATCAAAGGTAGCGCGAGTCCTGGATGCCGCACCGAGGGCCGCCGGCGTGCCGTCGCAGGTGGCGGTGTTGACCAGTCCGTGTTGACGGTCGCCGGCGGTCCCTGGCCGGCCACATCGGTCGAAGTGCTGACAAGCGCCGCCAGACGTGTGCCAGGTGCGAGTGCACAGCTGGTGGTGTTGACAGACCAGCCATTACAGCTGGCATGGGCACCCACGCTTGGCAATAGTCGCCGGCCGATGTCACTGGCGTGGGTGGCCACGGGCCGACGTCACTGGCGTGGGCGGCCACGGGCCGACGCCACTGGCGTGGGCGGCCACGGGCCGACGCCACTGGCGTGGGTGACCGGTGATAGCCGCCGGCCGACGTCACTGGCGTGGGTGGCCACAGGCCGACGTCACTGGCGTGGGTGGCCACAGGCCGACGTCACTGGCGTGGGTGACCACAGGCCGACGTCACTGGCGTGGGTGGCCACAGGCCGACGTCACTGGCGTGGGTGGCCACGGCCGGTGATAGCCGCCGGCCAATGTCACTGGCGTGAATGGCCACAGGCCGAGGTCACTGGCGTGGGTGGTCACGGCCGGTGATAGCCGCCGGCCAATGTCACTGGCGCGGATGGCCACAGGCCGAGGTCACTGGCGTGGGTGGTCACGGCCGGTGATAGCCGCCGGCCAATGTCACTGGCGTGGATGGCCACAGGCCGACGTCACTGGCGTGGGTGGCCACGGCCGGTGATAGCCGCCGGCCAATGTCACTGGCGTGGATGGCCACAGGCCGAGATCACTGGCGTGGGTGGTCACGGCCGGTGATAGCCGCCGGCCAATGTCACTGGCGTGGATGGCCACAGGCCGACGTCACTGGCGTGGGTGGTCACGGCCGGTGATAGCCGCCGGCCAATGTCACTGGCGTGGATGGCCACAGGCCGACGTCACTGGCGTGGGTGGTCACGGCCGCCGCCCAGCACGGTCACCGCGGTCACCAGTACGCATCCCTCCGGCTGCCGATAGCAGTTCGCCAGACTCTGCGGGAGGCACCGTATGTCCCCGGCTGATTTCTCCAGGGCCCTAGCTCGATTCCCTCTGGTGATCAGCGTAGCGATATTCTGCGCCGGCATTCCGGCTGCGGCCCGTCCTCCGCCCCAAGGTCATCCAGGGTTAAACCGTCCAGTTACGCGGACTTCGGAGGCCAGCGTTTACAGGCAGTTCCATTAGTGCTTGGGCTTGATTGGTGCATAACGGATTTACCGCTTCCCAGTTGATTGGCCGAACGCGGCAGCTTACCCCCCCCCCCAGGCAGCGACGAACAGCTGCGCCTGGAAGGGTGAGCTGCGCCGCAGAGCATCATGTATGCCATCACAGTCTACCCAAACACCCCGTGGTGGGAACGCGTGTTGACTTACCGTTGCTCTAAACACGACTGACTCACGTCAGGGGGCAGACAAGGGCGAGGGGGGGGGGGGGCTCAGCCCCGAATTCCTTCGTTATTCATCATGGATTACTCCAGACGGAAAGTGAAAAAACAGTGTTAAGTGTACTCACCGAGCCCCCCGACCCCTTAAGGGAACCGTGGTATGGAACCCGCTTTCAACATCGCTAAAAAGAAGATGGTGGGTACGTCGGCCTTGCAGTACTTACGGTGCATGTTCGGCGTGGTAGCACTATCACAGGCCATTCATAACGTGTATTGATCTTCCCCAGGTGTAAATGACATTTTAAGAGATAGCCGGAAGCCTCCTCTTTTTCACGTCGTCCCCTCAGCTGATATCTGGCTTAAAATTATACTTCATATTAGGACTTCAGATTGGAAAAGATGGGCCTAGTTTACTTACATAAAAGGGTCCCAATGCAGCACAGCGCCGATAACTTACTTTGGTTAGTTGAGAACACACACACGCACATTTGACGAGAGCATTCAGCTGACCAGAGCCGCCTACACGAATGCTGGCTGGAATAGATTATGAAATGATGCAGCACAGCCCCTCTTTCCGCTGTAACATTGGTGTACCTACGAAAAACCTCAAAATTTCAAGATGGGCGGTGACCAAACTCCATTATCAATAGAAATGCACTGCATTTATTTGCCTGCAGTAGATCTACGACGCATGCCCGTCAATTTTGCATGCCTACTGGGAGTTCAACCAGACTTCAATACAATACTGGCCACGCAGTTGCGTATGATGACGTTTTTACCAGCAGTAGATCTTAAAGACGTCTTGAGAGATGACGACGGATGTCAATAAAACACCGAAGTTAGGTTTGTGCATCGCCTGAGGTCAGGTGCCTCAGTTGAAACTAACTGCACGTCCTCGACAAACTCGTGTTCAAGTTCAGCGGAACACGGTGTGCCCAGCCGCATGATGCGTGCATTTTAAAGATGGCGTCCGTGGTGCAACAACTTTGAGCTGGAGTAGCCGGAACCTACGCTAGGCAACAACGAAGACATCTTCGAAGAAGCAGTATTGAAGTTTGGTAAATGATGAAGATAAAATGTGAACTACGGTGGGTTTTCAATAAAACGGTGCAAATGTTGACGTTCGATAAGGGCAAGCAATAACTTCTGCTATCATAGGCAATCGATTCGTCTTGACAGATGATGAAAAGCGCGTGCCAAATTGCTGTCAGTAAGACACTTTCATCAACCATTGTTTATTCACGACGTTCGATCGAAAACATCCTTTGGTGAAGCTGTATCTGATGCAACTGCCACGTGTGAATGGAGACATTTGATGTCAAATGACATTGTGGCAAACGATGGTAAATCGCTGTCACAATCGCAGCAGATTGACTGCGCAAATGCATGAATGTTTCCGTCAAAAGGACAGCGGCACATTTTCCCTCGGCTCGGCTGCAGCTCCGCGCAGGGATATCGAGCCTGCCAAAACCCCAGCACCTGCTCAGTGCGCTGGCGTCCGCGGCCGGTGCCAGCGGTGCCGCCGGCTTCTCTTTGTTGGGCGCTCCTGCAGCACGTTTCGATGGATCAGTGCCTGATCGACCCGCTCCTTCCGAGAGCCCGGCCGGTGGGGTCCAAGTCCGAGCGGAGCCGGCGGGGTCCACACATCAACATTACCTGTGAAGAGGGCGCCATTAGGTCAGGCTGACGGCGGCGCAGCGTGCTGCAGACGCTGTACTTAACACACGGACAGGGGCGTGGCGTGGCGTTCGTCTGGCGGAGATCGAGCCCCCCCCTCCCCCCCCCCCAGCTGGCAGCTGAGTCAGGCTCACAGCCAAGGAGAGTCATCGGGGTCATGCCTCCACTCCGCATGTTGAGGGGCTTACTCTGGATACTGGGCGATCCAGAGGAATTCAGTCCATATTCGCAGCAGTTTGCAGTTGACTTTGGCATTTGCCTGCCCCGCAAAAAGGTTCTGGCAACGCTCCTGAGCTGACTCCTCCCAGTTTGACTGACAGGGGCCTCCTCAACCTTACACCTACGCTCATGAAAAATGCAAGCAATGCAAGCAAACCAAACAAAGGATAAAGCAATGTTATCGTGAGCTCTAAATAGTAAAATAAGTTGGCTCCCGTACGAAGATGAAATAATGTGTCAAGAGCTTTTTATATTCATCAACGCCGGGCTGAAGCTTTCAGCTGTCTTTTCTCGAAGCCGCATCCCTGCACGTGGTAGCCTCGAGTTCGATGCCCGACGGTCACAGTTCACTCCAGATTGCTGACCGCCGCGACCGCCGCGCTCCACAGAGCACCGCGCGGCGCCACGCCGGGCACCCTTAACAGCGAGGTCGGACCCAGAGCCGCGGCCGACACCGCTGCCAGCGCTGCCGCCGACGCAGCCCGGCAGCCGGCCGGCTGGCACCAGCGGCGCGTCCGACAGCCCGGCCCGGCCCAGGCGCTGCAGCTGTCGCACGCGCTGTAAACTATCGCGATGAGGCCGGGTAGGCTGGGAGTGGGGGCAAGGAGGCCGCGAACGAGGGCAGGAAGATCGCGAACGAGGGCAGGGGGGCCGCGAGGGGGCTGCGATGCTGCGGGGGAGGACAAATGGTCTGCGGGGGAGGGCAGGGAGGCCACGAGGGGGCTGCGATACTGCGGGGGAGGACAGAGAGTGTGCGGGAAGGCAGGAAGGCTGCGAGGTGGATGGGACAACCTGTTACGAGCGGCACCGTTACAGGTTTGTGTACCACGCCTAAAGAGTGGCAGAGTGGCAGCTCTATTACACCTGCACTTCATTGCATCACGTGCCAACACATCCACCCACACCGGCGGTCACTATTGCGTCCGTCGCGGTGACAAAAACGAAGACGATGATTAACGAGAATAAAGCAAGGGAACGCGAGACTGTAAATATTGCACATCCCTGCGCTATTACAGCTCCACCAAGGTCTACCAGGCTCAACCGGGCTCTGCTGGGCCCCACTAGGCTCCAACGGGCTCCACCGGGCTCTGCTGGGCTCCACTAGGTTCCACCGGGCTCCACCGGGCTCCACCGGGCTCTGCTGGGCTCCACTAGGTTCCACCGGGTTCCACCGGGCTCCACCGGGCTCCACCAGGCTGCACCAGGCTCCACGGGGCACCGCCAGGTTGCCGCATGGTTTCGCCGGGCTCCACCGGGCTCCACCGGGCTCCACTGCGCTTCGTCAGACTTCTCCATGGCAGCCCTGGGGCGGCCGGATGATGTATGGTGAGGAGGTGTGTTTTGGCCGGCGACTGACGGCGCGCCACGGCCGCTCCGGACCGCCCGGGTGAAGAACGGCCGCGGTGGCTCGCTCCGCGCTGTATATTTCAGTCGGGCCGGTGGGCGGGCGGCGCGCTTTGTGCTCTGGGGCCTCCGGAAACGCGCCTCAGGGACTTGTCTCACTCAGTCGTGATGTTTGGAACGTGCCGTGACTGTGGCGCCGTTGGGTAGTACGGCGCCTTGTTAGCGAGCTTATGCCAGATCATGTGAAACAGAGCCGCTGTCGGCGCCATACGTCTCAGTTAACAGCCAGGCCTCATCAGCGCAAATCTCCCGCGTATAGCCGTACACACAAGTAATCAGCACCCATAGAAGGATATATATATATATATATATATATATATATATATATATATATGTGTGTGTGTGTGTGTGTGTGTGTGTGTGTGTGTGTATGTGTGTAACACAAAATCCATTACGACAAGGCATACCTCTATTAACCAGACGCATACATGATCACATACAAATGACTAACATAAATACATGATCGGTTAGTGGAATTCCATTTATTCAGCCAACTTCCCGCATTATATCATCTCACTCACTATGGAAGCCTTGGATGCAGCGTCTGCATATGTAACGGCCACGTTTGATCTCACGACTTGAACCCCGAGCCCTCCGAACCCTGTATTGTGGAAGACGTTAGCCAAGCCGTTGCTGTTGCTACCGTTTCTTCTCCTAATGTGGTAGCACACCAGACAGGAGATGTCAAGCATCGATTAGACATCTGCTTTCATCGCAATAGGAAAGCGCGTGATCAACCTCATGTCACTGAGGATATTTTAGACATCTGAATGAAAACAAAATGAGCATTCTGTTGGTTCAGGTGTTTAAGATACAAAAATTCGCATGCACTTCATCATCCGAGGTCTTATGGTATTGTCTACAATCATGCGAGAGATCTTCCACATACTAAAGGTATGCTTTTTACAATAAGATGGACCACTTCGGCTCACCCCAGCTCGCCCGAACCATGTCTGCCGCACTGTGTCTCCCTCTGCGTCCGCTGTGACTGGCCCTGCTGACACCTCCTCCCCTTCCCCGCGTCCTCAGACGGCGACCGGCCCTGCTGACCGCCGGCTCGCCACTCCTGCCGAACCCTCAGCGCTGCCTGAGAGCTCGAGACAGGAGCGCCCCCCGCCGCCTACGGCCATGAGGCGTGCCGGCGGCGCCGGCGGCGACGCATCCGGCCAGGTGCGCATCATTCCCATCACGCTGGAGGGCGGGGAGGTGGCGGCTGACGTCGGCACGGCCGGACCAGCGGGGTCCGCCTCGGCGCGCCACAGGCCCAGTCGGGCAGCCGACTCTGCCACCCTCCCGCGCTCCTGGGCGCCTGGCCGGAACGGCGGCGGCGTCGAGCACCGGATCCCCATCCGCCTTGAGGACGGGGACGGGGCGGAGGCACAGCAGCCGCCGCCACCGCAGCCGCCGCCACCGCAGCAGCCGCAGCAGCAGCAGCACACAGTGCCTCGCCGCGGGAGCTTCTCAAGCCGCTCAAGCATCCCGAAGAAGGTGCACTTCGCTGCGCAGCCGCAAGTGCAACTGTACGATGATGAGCGTCGCGAGGTGTCGCCGCCGCCCGCGCGCCATCTGTCGCCGCCCGCTGCGGCTCAGCTTCCGTCTACCGCTAACAGAGTGGCCAGGCCGTACGGCCGGACGAGTCCACTTGTTGCGGCCGGGGGTGATCGGACAAGCTCCCTGAGGCCGGCCTCTGATGGTGGGAAGAGAAATAACCCTCCATCACCAGCAGAGGTGAGCTTGCTCTGCTGCGACCAGTGCAGCGACCAGATAATGAGGTCGTGATCATGAAGTGTTGAGGTCGTGACAATGATCAGATTGGCAATGACCCCCGCCAATCTTCAGCAGGAAGAATAAGCCCTCACTGGGTAGCCTCTCTACCTCACTGGGACTGCTACTGGCCTAGATTGGCGAACCACATCATTCCAAATTATAATTGATATATTGATAAAAATTATATTGATAATAATTATGATTATAATTGATGACATCCATGACATGCTTGTAGAATCTAACAGGCGCCCATTGCAAAAATTGTCACCCATTCATTTTGACCAGACTTTTTCATGCTTCGTCTTTGGGAAATATGTTTGAGCTTGTAAAGAAAGCTTGTGTCCCCAATAGTACGCATGGGTCTAACCTTATCTATTACTACCGATGCCAATCTACTAGCGCAGCTGTCATCCTGTTTTCTGAGTCGTGTGTGTATAGATGCTAACCCGTGTGGATTCGTAACCTTGCCTTGAGGAACCACCTACTAGGAAGCTGCACGTGGACCAAAATAACTTTGAATTGTTTTTCCGGGTCCATCTTTTCTCCGCATTCTATTTGTGTGGTTATGCTGATGCAATGCGAGTGACAGCATTTATGCATACTAATCGGAACTGCTCAGTTCTGCTTACCGTGACCTTGCGAAGTATTAAGGCATCATAAGGTCTTAATCAAGACATTCATAATGTGTTTGGACATCCCATGCTCCTACTTTATTGAGCTGGTGGTTCTCTCCACCGATTTCAAGCTTTGGCGCCACCCATGACAAATGGACGATATGTAGATATTACATTGATGTACTTCAGTGCATGCTAAGCATATGTGTATGGGTATTAACAGCCAGCATGTGTTCAGATGGCTGCAAAG
Organism: Pollicipes pollicipes; assembly: GCF_011947565.3. Lineage (NCBI taxonomy): Eukaryota > Metazoa > Arthropoda > Thecostraca > Pollicipedomorpha > Pollicipedidae > Pollicipes > Pollicipes pollicipes. The sequence continues at coordinate 25,213,665 of NW_023595962.1, forward strand.
TCCCCGATAAAGGAATAAGCTTGCTGGACCGTCAGCATACTGAAATAGGTGTCTCATTTTGAATACCTATCAATACGCTGCAGTGAATAGAACCTTTGGGGAGCTGAGTCGCGGCGTCAGATTCCTGCACAGCCAACTAGCGGGCTGCTCAGCGCCAAATCTCGGTTAGCAGGCTGCTTGGCGCCAAATCTCGGTTAGCAGGCTGCTCAGCGCCAAATCTCGGTTAGCAGGCTGCTCAGCGCCAAATCTCGGTTAGCAGGCTGCTCAGCGCCAAATCTCGGTTAGCAGGCTGCTCAGCGCCAAATCTCGGTTAGCAGGCTGCTGAGCGCCAAATCTCGGTGCTGAAGGCACTACTGTACTCTATAGCGGGCTGCTCAGCGCCAAATCTCGGTGCTGAAGGCACTACTGTACTCTATAGCGGGCTGCTCAGCGCCAAATCTCGGTGCTGAAGGCACTACTGTACTCTATAGCAGGCTGCTTAGCGCCAAATCTCGGTTCTGAAGGCACTACTGTACTCTATAGCAGGCTGCTTAGCGCCAAATCTCGGTGCTGAAGGCACTACTGTACTCTATAGCAGGCTGCTTAGCGCCAAATCTCGGTGCTGAAGGCACTACTGTACTCTATAGCAGGCTGCTTAGCGCCAAATCTCGGTGCTGAAGGCACTACTGTACTCTATAGCAGCTGCTTAGCGCCAAATCTCGGTGCTGAAGGCACTACTGTACTCTATAGCAGGCTGCGCGCCAAATCTCGGTGCTGAAGGCACTACTGTACTCTATAGCAGGCTGCTCAGCGCCAAATCTCGGTGCTGAAGGCACTACTGTACTCTATAGCAGGCTGCTCAGCGCCAAATCTCGGTGCTGAAGGCACTACTGTACTCTATAGCAGGCTGCTCAGCGCCAAATCTCGGTTAGCGGGCTGCTCAGCGCCAAATCTCGGTGCTGGAGGCACTACTGTACTCTAGGCTTTCAGCCATACATCGGAGGCCATCGGCACTGATTTGACCGAGCTGCCTGGTTTCCAGTACCATCTGCGACCTCTAGCGGCGACAGTCCCGGATGTGACTCCGGAGCACGCAGCGACTGAGGTGAGTTTCACAGCGCAGTATTCAAGCATTACGCGTGCTTATCAACTTCCGACCGCAGCCAGTCTGTTCCCAGCTGCTGCCGGTGCCACTTGCAAAAGAGGCGTCCTTCATTGCCGGAATATAGATCAGAATGATTGGCCTTGCGTCGCTGTGCATGCATGTGTGCCCACAGCGATAACATCTATGTAGCCGCACTCCTAGAAATGGGTAAACATGAGTATTTCGAAAATCGATAGCGCTAAAAGTCGAAATGGTGTTTTTGAGCCCGGGACCTGTGAACAGGCATTTCACCGCGAAAGTCGGGAGAGTCAGAAGTCTGTATCGACAATACAGTGCTGTCTGCGAGCGGCGTCCCCACCACTAGTTACATACCCACTGGCTGGGAGAGCGAGCACACCGGCCGCCCTGAGCGCCGCCCCTCCCTCTCCTCCGGACGCCGCCGGTCGCCAACATCCGGTGCAGTGGCGGTGGATAGGCCGCGGCGCGGCGTGATCGCCATGGGAGACCCGTCTGGTGCTCCGGCCGGCGGCTGCGTCCCCTGCGCTGTCGAGCCTGTCGAGCCCAGCCGCCGTCGCCGGGCTGAAGCCGCGGGACCGTTCGCCCGCTGGGATCGGTTGAAGCCGGGGCCGGCCTGCCCTCCATCAGCCGGCGGACGGTGCGCCGCCGCCGCCGGCCGCCTCAAAGGGCGGAACTGAGATCGGACGGCTATTTACGGGCCCATGAAGCCGCGTGGGCCATTAGCCGCCTGAAGCCGCGTGGGCCATTAACTGCGCAGCGGCGAGCGGCGAGCGGTGCCGACACTAGCGGCGTTGGTCAGGTATCGAAGTACGACTCGGCGGGCGCGGCTGTTAGACGGCCCGCTGCCGGCTCGTCTGGCGTGGGGAGCGCGATCAAGCCGGCTGGACTCGGACCTCCCGCTCATCGCTGAGTGGTCTGCAATGCTCGTAACCTTCTAGTGCTGCTGCTCGGCGGGTGAAGAGGAGCGGTGACGGTGTGATGCAGCCGGGCGCCAGACCGACGGTGACTTCAGCGGTGTGCTGCAGCCAGGCACCAGACCGACGGTGACTCCAGCGGTGTGCTGCAGCCAGGCACCAGACCGACGGTGACTCGCAGCGGTGTGCTGCAGCCAGGCACCAGACCGACGTTGACTCCAGCGGTGTACTCCAGCCAGGCTCCACAACGACGATGACTCCAGCAGTGTGCTGCAGCCAGGCGGCAAACTGATGGTGACTCCAGCGGTGTGCTCCAGCCGGGCCCCAGACCGACGGTGACTCCAGCGGTGTGCTGCAGCCGGGCGCCAGACCGACGGTCACTCCAGCGTTGTACTCCAGCCGGGCGCCAGACCGACGGTGACTCCAGCGGTGTGTTCCAGCCAGGCGCCAGAGCCGAGGCGCCGGGAAGTCGTCATTATGCCGTGGAGACCAGCGTTCGCCATGCTTCTCACGCTCCCCCATTTGCCCGTTTTGACACCATAACTACCCTCATCTGGGCTGAATGGGCGTTTTGATGATGCAGCAGTGGGCCATGCGCAGTATATTGGCGAGGCTGTATCGACGAGGCGGACAGAGCGGAGCCATGCCGGGCCCAGAAACACTCCCCGTTTCCGTGGCTCAACACACCCGCACCGCAGTGCGTCCCTGTTAACGGCACGCTGGAAAATTGCGGAGCTGGAATATGCCGGGAAGTCGTCCAGCGGATGGGAATATTGCCGCGATCGCCTGGTCTGACGGCCGGCGTCCCAGCCATCAGCGTTGTCTGCATTCCAAAAGTTAAGCCGGTGACTGGGTCTGTTCGGGCATGATGGGAAGAAGGGAACTTAAACCTTCGATATTTCTCAGCTTATACGGAGCTTACGAGCGGCAGCTAGAGATATTCGACTTCTCACCCCGCTATGTGCAACAACAATTTTGAAACATTTATACCAACTTGAGCCCATGTGGATGTTGGCTTTTAATGCTCGGATTAGTTCTGTCCGATTAAACAAATGTGTCCATTTATTTAGCCCAGCCACCTGTCATTGAGGGGTGGGTGTGAGGAGTGATAGTCCTGGCCGCATCAGTGGCGGCTCACGAGACTGATGTGGCGTTGTCGCTCCTGCACGCTGTGATGTTAGTTAGTTGTTGAGCTTTAAGGACGCGTCAGCTGTCGCTGCCGCGGGGCGTGATGTGCAGCCGTCGGCGGGCGGGGTGTGGATAAGAGCTGGCTGGTTCGGTCGTGAAACTGTCAGCTAGCGTTATCTCGGCGATGGCTTTTCAGTGTCGCCTCACAAAAGCCAAATGAAACAGCAGCAGCGCAGGAAAGGTTGATCGGCTCTTATGGTGATACGAGAGATCGAGTTCTTATGCAGAGTTATCGACCCTCAATGCGTCAGGAGCTCCCGGTTAAACGTCTTTGCAGCGCAAGTACTAGTCATATTGTCAGTACTCGACGTTTCAACTTGTGGTAACTATCACGAACGCGAGCTGAACGACCACCTCGGATGAGTGGTTATAAGCATAAAGAACGTCGAGTGCTGTCAACATGACAATATTTGTTCTGGAACATCGTTCACCCATTACCCTCTGGTATTTGAAGGCTGAGCACAAGAATCATAAGAACTCTGAACTCGCATTGCCGAAAAACCAGGAGCTGAAGGCATTCCCCAGTGACATAAGGAAATAATGCGAATCGTAAACGGAGCAAGTCGTTTCTGCTTAACAAAGCCACGACCCATGCCTAATGACCCCCTGAGGCACGCCTAAACGATGTTTGGCTGATATCACACCGCGAGTAAATGCAGAAGATGAAATGCCTGCTGTCAGTCATCTAGGCTTGGGGCATTAACAGCAGCATGGATATTTATGTGGCGCCCTGACAGCGCTCCTCCGTCGGCCGTTCATTTTCTGCTCCGCCAACAGGCCACGGGCGACATGATGTTACACATCCTATGCGGTAGTCTACTACCAGTGTAGATAACACGGTGAACACAGGCAGTTCCCCTGCACGATGACGTCATGGGGCCATTTCGTCGAGCCGCTCCCGAGATAGCCGGGAGTGGGACGAGGAGGGTGGCCTGTTGGCAGTGCCGTGCTGGCGCGCGTAGGGCGGTGTTGGCCATCTGCCTGTTCCAGCTGCCGATGTTGGGAGAAGCGTTCCAGTAAGGTCTAGATCGATCGAGTCTGGTCCATGTCCAGTGTCCAGCAGTCTGTGGACGGGTCATAAGTGACGGCCATTGCGCTCAGAGCCTCTGAACAGTTCCGGGACGCGTAGGCTGTTCCGCAGTGCATGACGTATACCGGCGCAGTATCCCGCCAGATTTGTATCAGCGACGAGCGCGACAGCTATTAACACGCTGAAATGTGCTGTCATGCAGCCTCTGTCCCAGTCTGCTATCAAACTGTCCAACAGCATTCAGACCTCCGCCAGTCCAACAACAGACAATCTGACAATCTGCCTACAGTGTCCGACAGTCTGCCCATAGTCTGCAATTAAAACACGTAACCAACTTTGCATATTGCCAACTATCGCCGACTGCAACAGACGGTCAGAGTAGTCTGCAGTCTGTCCACAGAGTCCGCAGCGGCAGTCAGTCTGCTGAGCTCAGGCCCAATCAGCAGCCAGCAGCCAGTGCACCCCGGTCCTCAGCCCGGACACCAGCCAGTGCACCCCAGTCCTCAGCCCGGACACCAACCAGTGCACCCCGGTCCTCAGCCCGGACACCAGCTAGTGCACCCCAGTCCTCAGCCCGGACACCAGCCAGCGCACCCCAGTCCTCAGCCCGGACACCAGCCAGTGCACCCCAGTCCTCAGCCCGGACACCAGCCAGTGCACCCCAGTCCTCAGCCCGGACACCAGCCAGTGCACCCCATGTCCTCAGCCCGGACACCAGCCAGTGCACCCCTGTCCTCAGCCCGGACACCAGCCAGCCTGTCCTAGCCCACAGTCTGGAAAGTAACCAGTCTGTCCTAATCCGCCATTCATACAGCAGTCTGTACTAGCCTCAGCTCAGTGAACAGCCAGTCTGCCCTAATCCGTAGTCGGAACAGAAGCCTGTTTGTCCCAATCTCCAGGCCGGTCAGCACCCGGTCCGACCCAGCCTGTTGGGTCTGCGTGCCAGACAGAGTGTCGGGCTGGGCGCGAACTCCGGCGCCAGAAATACCGACCGTCGGGAGGCCGGGCCGTGATCCAACGGCTGGTGACTGCCATCGCTGGCCGGTGAAGTCAGAGGATTCGCGGAGCCGGGGCCAGCGCACGGCGCCGGCTCGCTGCCCCGTCCGTGGCGTGACGCCGTCTCTGGCGCGCGGGGCGCCGCCGTTGAGCCCCATCGTCGGCCGGCCCCCGCGAGGGGCCGCTGTTGTCGACTGGTTTGTTGACCTGCCAACTGTGGACGGCACCGGCCTGATCCAAGAACGAGGTCTGGCGTGAGTCTTTACAGAGAGGCAGGGATAAAGGTGCTCAAAACACCCTCAGAGGCGCAGCAGTTCAGTGTTTTGCTTGTCAACATGCCCCCGGGTGGCCGGTTGAATTCCCTTTGCTCGGGTGGGGGTCAACTTCACCCTATGAGAGCGCATAATCTAGAGAGATAGTCATTAATTTCACAAGGTGTGGTAACATGTACGTAAACTCACTAACGCTAAAACTTGAGGTTCCGAGGTCGTGATTCTCGTGTCAGACAGGGTCAAATAATGACAAACTCTAGATTTGTGTCAAAAGTGCCCCAGACCTTCTCATCCAACCATCGTGAACCTAGAGTACTATTCTAAGCGAAATTTCACTAGCGCTCAATCAAGGTCAGTGACCTTGCTTACCATGGTCATAGTGACCCAAATCATGCAAGGATATTTGTATTTTTGCATTCGAATAAGTGTGAAGGAATACGCAAGGCAATGTGCTCCTGAAAACAAAATGTTCACATGCACCCGGTTGACCGATTTGATACCGTTTGCTCGGGTGGGGGCAGAGAGTCAGTTTGACCCCAATCCAACAATGACTCCCGCGCGTCGACAGGCCCACGGGTGAGGGCCAAATTACCCCCACCCGAGTTTTTTTTCTAGAATGATTTCCGGACGGCGCGGCGTTGCAGCGCTACATTTTCCATACCTATAAAGATTGAATGGAAGATCGCATGGTATCAAAAGTTTAGATGTACATCGTAAAGTCATTGACCCGCGGTAGGTCAGAAAGCAAGGCCATGGATTCAGCGAAGTAAGTTTCTAGGGAATCGTTTAGTCTGATGCAACAACGGAGTGTTAGATGAAGCTATACATCTTTGAGATACTTTCTTAGCCAACACAACAATTGAACGCACAAATTCCGTTGACCTAGAGCCAAGTATGAAAGTCAGACCAAGGTCAAAGCGAACCTGTTTTATTACTCTATGGCTTCCTGCATGTGGTAGTTTCTGGTACTCATTTTGAATTTATTGATAATAGGAACCCGCATCATCTTCTTCCGAGTACCTCCTAAAGGTCACAATAGGCCGCTGATGTAAGATTACCAAAGCCAACATTTTGTTTTTAGAAACATACCGCCTGCCCTAAGCTTTGTCGCTTATTCAAATGCAGAACTCAAAGCAGCCCTGCATGTTTTTGGTCATCATGACCTTCAAAAGGTCAAACAAGATCACTTACATGAAATGAGCATATGCATTTTTGCTTCAAAGAGGTATTTAGGTTCTAAGGGCACTTTGGAGGCCAACCTGGAGTTTGACCTTGTTTGACCTTTTAAGACAGGAAGGTTATGACCTAGAAATCTCAAAATAGTTTTGCACTGAGGTCACATACAAATCAACACACCTTGTAAATTTGGCGTCTCTAGCTCTCTTGTTGCCTGAGATCTCAGGGGTGTCAAACTGACATCCACCCGAGCGAAGGGTATTCAACCGCCCACCTGCGCGCGTGTCAACCTGGGTTGTTATAGGTCAGAAACCTATTCTGGCCTTTAAGAAGCCCACGGTTGATGTACAGTGTGGTTCCTGTTATCGGGAAATTCAACATAAACACTAAAACTACCCCATATGGCAAGCTTAAGAGCAAAAACCAGCCTGGTTTTGACCTAAATCTGACCTTCACACCTCACGCTAGGTCAATGAAATATTCTAAATCAATCATTGTGCTGCCTAATAAACTGTCTCAGAGGTGTATGACTTCGTCTAACGCTCCCTTGTTCTGTCAAATTGAAAGATCCTCCAGAAGTTCTTTTCGCTGAGTCCATGACTTAATTTTGACCTGCTCTAGACCAGAAACCTTAAAAGGTTCACCCAAATTTGTGATGCCAAATAATCAGCAATGCAGCTATGCAAATTTCAATTTGCACGATCTCGCGCTGCGACATTATCCCACGCGGGTGGTACCGATACAAGTACAGACTGTGGTAGCGACGCCGGTGTGGGCCGGTGACCCCGCCGCTCCGGTACAGGCCGGTGCTCTCTCAGGGCACCGGCTCTCCATCACCACGCCTGGCGTTATCCGGCTGCCAGCCGCCGGCGCCGGCGGCGGCTCACAGGCAGCGACGCCCACCAGTCGGTCGCCGTCGAGTCACAGACGAAACGGGATCTCGATCGAGTCTCGATCGAGATCGAGTTTGCATTCCCGGTGCCATCGTGCGAAATGGCGCGAAAGTGGCGACGAAAATAGCCTAGCAGTCGACAGATCATCCGCATAAGTCGGTAAATTATCTCAAGAATAAAAACGAATGTTCGCATCTGTCAAGTTGGGTACGTGTCCTGAAGTCCGAAGTCGATGGAGGCTCTCGGAGTTCGGAGCAGCGCGCCGGGATTTTCAGAAACTCGAGACCTTACCGTCATGACTCGGAATCTGCAAGTCCGAGAACTGGAGACCGGGACTCGGGGACCCAGGCTTCCAAACTCGGAGGCTTTGAGATTCAGACTCTGAAACCCGCACTGTGAGTCTCGGAGTTTCAGATTCCGGGCTCAGATCTTGGGACTGGGACTCAGAGATTCTGACATGGAGACTCTGATATGTCACCTCAAACTTTGAGACTCAGACCCTGACTTTGACTTCTCGGACTTTGACCTTGACTTTGACTTTGAGTTCTAGACTCCTTTCCGGAGACTTCTAGAGACCCCGTGATTTGAAGTGGCCAGCTCGGCCGCGCCGTCCTACGGCCTTTGTCGGAGTACCGCGCCGCGCCAGCGGCCGCTGCCAAAATCCAGCGCCGCCAGCGCCGCCAGCGCCGCCGCGCTCCGCCTAAAAATACAGACTCGGCCGGCCACCTGAGGGCCTGCCGCTGGCTGAAGCTCAGGCACCCATTGTTCGGCTTCCGTCGGACGCCGTAACGGGGCTGATTAGCGGCGCGCTCGCCTGTTAGCCTCCGCTCGACAGTGTGCCAGTGTCGGCGACTGAAGGGCTGACCGGGGCGGCGAGGAGGCGATGGCGGGCGGCGCCGGCAGGCCTGCCCAGCTGGCAGCGGAGCCTGAGCTCCTCCAGCGGCGACGGCCACCTCATCCTACCCAGTCGGGCGAAGAGTGACCCCCGTACGCGGCAGATGTTCACCGACCTCTCCGGCAGGTGCTTTCACCTTCAGGTGAGCGGCGGCAAGCCGCTGGTGGCCGCTGGCGGGAGAGTGCAGGGCCATACAGATACCGTCGGACTTTGAAGCGAGAGGTCCGGGTTCGATCCTCTCAAAAGGAGACTTTCAGTCATTCCGGTTGCCTGGGCGGTTAGTGTCGCTTCTTATCAGTAGCTGCAGGCATCGCTGGGTATAAGGTGATAACAGCTGTAATATAGATGAGTAGTTTGTTATAGGCAGTTTGCTCCTGGCATGATGCGGGAACTTGAAGCCTTTTGATGTTGATTTTGATGCAGAGCTTCCGCCTGGTGCTTTCAGCCTCAATAATCTCGTACCATGCACAGACTCAAATGCCATGCGATCTCCAAGATATAGCTTATGGGTTTAGCAAAACGTGACCTGGAGCTCGCGCTTTGTGCCCATGTTCACATGCGCATTTGCCTCGCGCACTGATACGTGTGAGTTGGGATTGTCATCCAGCTGCCCGGTGACTGCCTCGGTCGCCGCGGGTTCCCAGCAGAGTCAGGCCGTCAGAATGCTCGAAATTCTTTGATGAGTGGCTTGAGTGACGGTTACAGTGGAAACTCGTTAGTTACCAGAGGCGTTGTTCCGCTGATTGCAGAGGCAATCAGTCCGCAATTGAAATCGGACACAATCAGAAGTCTGGGCGGGGAAATGCTGGGAAAACCCAGGGGACTCTAAATGTATGTCAGTAAGTCCCAACTGTGTGGGAACTGTGGAAGAGAAGGAGAGAGAGAGAGAAGATGCGAGAGAGAGCGACGAGTAGAGAGAGGAGAGAGAGCATGGGTGAGAGGGAGGGAGAGAGTGAGATATAGGGAGTTAGTGAGGAATTATAGTATTATGAGATATATATATGCTATGAGTTTGTTTGTTGTGTTGTGTGTGTTGTTTGCTGTTGGTGTGGTGTTCGTGGTGTGTGTGTGCGTGCGTGCGTGCGTGCGTGCGTGCGTGCGTGCGTGCGTGCGTGCGTGCGTGCGTGCGTGCGTGCGTGCGTGCGTGGTGCGTGTGTGTGTGTGTGTGTGTGGTGAACTAAATGTAAGACCCTCTCTTGTCGTGACTGTTGATCGACATTGACGATTAAGAACGGCTATGTACCGAAAGCAGACTAACTACGGACGGTGCTTAAATGCTAGCAGTGAACGTCCTAGACGCTACAAAATTGACATCATAAGGTCCTTCCATAGACGTGCATTTAAACATTGTTGGGGTTGGACAGCATTAGATTCAGGATTGGCACAAATGAAACATCTCGGCGATCAACGGTTTTTCAAATTCTGACGTTGAAAACGAAGTGCAATGACATATGACGAGACAGTTTGACAATAAACCAGGACAAGACGAACGATCAATCCTCTCACTGTATTTTTTATTATTGTAAATGACATCTGCTTACAAGCAAAACGAGAATGCTCTAGCGGGAAACAATCTCTCGACATATAAAAGGCAAGAACAGTCACAAAATAAACCATACCATTTATTATCGCAGCAGAAAAACCATCAACTTTCTTATGAGAAACAGCCCTGAACATCCGACAGGCTGAAATGAACCAGTATAGTGTTTCAATTCAAATGCAATATCGCATGCTGCAAGCTTCGCTCCATACACTACATTGGTGTAACCACAACGACATTCACAAGATCTGACAATGCACTTACGCGACAGGGCACCTCTGCAATACATACGACACAAATATATCAGGACATTGACACGACAGCAACTGACGCAACACTGACGTTCTTCGGGCGTACAATGGCCGAAGAGGCATTGGAATTTAGGAAAGCGTACTTATCAAATAATTCTCCCCAGCCGTAAACAATTTTTTTACAATTCTCAAGTTGTTAGATAGTGAGCAGTATCTACCGTACATGTAGTTGTGGCTATGTGACTTTGTAGTGTTTTCGTTACGAATATACTTTATACGTATCCAATTAACAATAGGAATTTGTATCTTCTCGGTGCTAAAAGATGTTCTTAACACACAGGCAAGTCAATTTCTAGGGAGTCATCCCGTCTGATGCAACAACGAAGTGTTAAACGAAGCCACTCCTCTCTGAGATACATTTTTAGGCAACAGGTATGAACAGGTGTGAACATATATATTCTGAGGACACTTGGAGGGACCAGCCTGGAGTTTGACCTTGTTTAACCTTATTTGACTCGAAGGTCATGATATAGGAACCTCAGACTTTGACCGAAGTGAGTTCACGTACAGGCTAACACACCCTGTGAATTTCCTCGGCGCATATTACGATAGCAATGGAAAACAACGCCCTCAAAAACTCAAAACTTATTACTTGCTCCATCTATATTTCTCTGCCGATTAGATGAGGTCTCAACACGTTAAAATGTACAGATTTAAAGACTGCCAAGTCGAAGGCCCAGAACGTCAAACGATGCGTCAAGAAGCTTGCTAATGCGAAGCCAATGATTGTTTTAATGAAGCATGTATATGTATACACACGCATATATATATATATATATATATATATATATATATATATATATAATGAAATCGGTCGAGGCTCTTTCGACGCCGAACCTGTGACCTCCGTTGAGTCTTGCGCCCCGTCGCAGTTGTGTGCGGCCGTGGCGATATCGGTACATGTCCGCCTACCCTGACGTCGATTATCTTCGTTTAATTAGTCATCGCGCACTGCATTACTGGGGCCGCTAAGCTTTCCCAGCATTCCAATATCGGCTGTGATCCTCGCATGGAACGTCACGCCCCGAGCCTCCGCAGACAACAGCGCCGGAGATATGACGCGCTCCACACCTCACGCTCCTGCGGTGTCGTTCATGCGAGCCTTACAAGCCACGCATGCCACGATGCGCAGTCACGAGCTCACCCGCCTTTCTCACGTGCCGCTTGCGAGGCTTTCAGTGCCCTGTTGGTGCAGTGCACCTTATAACCTTAAGTACGCGCAGTGTTGGACCTGCTCAGCACCGCTCGTAAGCGCCTGGCGCGGTACAGCGCGGCACTACACCGGCTTGCCCTGAGGGCGGTCAGCGGTCACTACACCGGCTGCCCTGAGGGGGTCAGCGGGCACATACACCGGCTGCCCTGAGGGGTGTCAGCGGGCACTACACGGCTGCCCTGAGGGCGGTCAGCGGGCACTACACCGGCTGCCCTGAGGTGTCAGCGGGCACTACACCGGCTGCCCTGAGGGCGGTCAGCGGGCACTACACCGGCTGCCCTGAGGGGTGTCAGCGGGCACTACACCGGCTGCCCTGAGGGCGGTCAGCGGGCACTACATCGCGTTCTGCCCTTCTGAGTCGGTCTACAGCGGGCACTAACACAAACTACACCGGCTGCCCTGAGGGTCAGCGGGCACTACCCTGCCCTGAGGTGTCGCGGGCACTACACCGGCTGCCCTGAGGGCGGTCAGCGGGCACTACACCGGCTGCCCTGAGGGGTGTCAGCGGGCACTACACCGGCTGCCCTGAGGGGTGTCAGCGGGCACTACACCGGCTGCCCTGAGGGCGGTCAGCGGGCACTAAACCGGCTGCCCTGAGGGGTGTCAGCGGGCACTACACCGGCTGCCCTGAGGGCGGTCAGCGGGCACTACACCGGCTGCCCTGAGGGGTGTCAGCGGGCACTACAACCGGCTGCCCTGGGGTCATCAGCGCGCACTACACCGGCTGCCCTGAGGGGTGTCAGCGGACACTACACCGGCTGCCCTGAGGGGTGTCAGCGGGCACTACACCGGCTGCCCTGAGGACGGTCAGCGCGGCACTACACCGGCTGCCCTGAGGACGGTCAGCGGGCACTACACCGGCTGCCCTGGGGGGTGTCAGAACACTTCACAGCTTCTCCGACAGGGTCACCGGAGCGGGGCATGTCACTTCACAGCTTCTCTGATAAGGTCACCGGAGCGGAGCAGGTCACTTCACAGCTTCTCTGACAGGGTCACTAGAGCCGGCCTAGTTCCTGTGCCGCCCACGGCAGGCCATGGAGACCTTTATGGCCCGTGCGCTGAAGGGCCGCCGCTAACCAGGAATAGACCCCGTGCAAAGCCTCAAGTGACACTGTTCGGGGGACTTCTTTGGTTCCTGTAGTTAATGAGAGCGCGCTACAAGCAGTGTCTCACGTGAACCCATCGCAAGGAATGCATAGACCCAGTTCTTGCGCTTGATTCCGGAAAGTGAAAATGATACCGAGTCACCAGCCCCTTTCGTAAAGGACTGCGGTGCAAAACTTCCTAAAACCTTTTAAAATTTGTCAGCAGTCATTTTCTAACTACTCACCTTTCATCAGCGATTTTCGATCAGAAATATTTCGCAGAGATTTAAAACATGTTTATCAGGACGCATACTTTGACAAAATTGCGGTTTGCTGGCTACGACCTAGACCATGAATTGAGGAAAAGGTATAAGCCAGATCTTTTTTACCGAAACTTTTTAAAGCCTTAAAAAACATGCGGTGGCATCTCTGACGCAAACACGACAAAAAATGCGGTGGCACCTCTGACGCAGACACGTCCAACTCACTCCGAAACCATTGTATCGTCCCCGTTCCTAGGTATTCAGTACGCACAGAGCTTACTTAGCACTTACAGAGCTTGTTTAGTGTATTTACAGAACCTCCAGGGATTCCTTCAGAGCCTCCGGTGATCATTCGTCATTTGCGTGCTGGCCGGCGGCCATTCACACAACAGATGCTTTGAAAGACACGTGCATCCCGCTTCATTGCGTTACGACCGAGCCCCGTGCTGTCGAGATGTGATCATTCCACATGACTGAGGTCTGCTGTATGGCGTTAACGCTTCGTTGCTATGGTTTGCATTGGGTACTTTTACAAACATTAAGTATTTTAAGCTTCTCTTCGCTTTGCTACAAAAGCGGTTTTCCCACAAGTCGTTTTGGACGAGTGCTGTGGTAATATGTACATACAGTGAACGGAGTTCTTGTCGATCGAAGGCTGCCTTTTTGTCGTAGGCCGTAAGTGTCCGAACATTGCTTGCATGGATAGTCACGGTATGACGCAGAAAATGCTTTGATGAGGTAAACTATGCGCAAAAGAGACATCTTATTATGGTAGCGATAAATTTGATCACCAAACTGTCATAAATCTCTTTTCAGCTGCGAGACCTGAGCACTCAGGATAAATTGGTGGAGATTGTCTCTGCTGCCGGCATTGGACACGCCCAACCTTGATCAGTATTTGCAAAAAATTTTGACCACAGATGTCACTCTTCCCTTAATGTTGAGCATTATCTTCCAAACACTTGTGTACGGGCTAGCCACTGCTGTTGACTCTCGCCGTTCGATGTGTGCTATCCGCAGGAGAGCCAGGATTTGGTTAGGGGGGGGGGGGGGGAAGCCCTGAGAGTATACACCACGCCGCCGATTCCAAACTTTCTGCTGGGAGCCATCTGCGATCAGCAACGAAGAAATCCGGTCCCAATGGGCCCAATCCCCCTCCCTCTTAAATACGCCCCTGGCTGCTGATAATAACAGCAAATGGTGCGAATATAATGGCCATAGAGGTGGCCATATAACGGCCATGGAGTCGTGTCGCGTCAGACGTCATGCCCACGTGCTGGAGAGAGCTCCGGGGCGACCAGGAGCCCTACCGTCCGCCGCCACCAGGCTCCAACACTGGCGTAACCACGGGGGAGAGGCAACCACGGAGCAGGGCATCACTGTCTGCTCGGAGCAGGGCATCACTGTCTGCCCAGACCAGGATATCGCCATCTCTCAAATGCTGACAAGGACATTCGTTACACCCCGGTGCTGTTCTCCTCCAAGCGTGTAACGTTTCTAAGCGTGTAACGCTTCCGAGCGTGTAATGTTTGGAGAGTAGTTAAGTGCAAGTCCATCTCAGTATAAATAGTCTTATTTCTCGCAGAATTAACAGGGCAATGAGGAGATACGTGTGGTTTTTCAGCGATATGGCCTTAGCCGTGTAGAATATCAGTAGTAAATGCAAAATTGCTTGCTGGTCCTACTCGATTGTTCAGTTGTTTTGTTTGCAACAGCGAACCACAGTTTTTACAGGCCACCAACATGCAGGAGCTCTCTGCAGGATAAACCGGGATCAACTGTCAGCCATTTCTATGGTACAGTACGCAAATAAGAACTTAAATACGCGAAAAATGTGTGTACGTGCAAACAAATTCATGTCAACAGGCATCAAACATAACACATCATTCAAACAATTAAGCGATTTCAAGTGAGTTCTTTGAGGCAAATAAGCATCACGCATCACGCATCACTTATGCATGCAAGCAATTTGAACTAAACAGGCATCGTACATCACGCGTCAGGCATCACTCATGCATGAAAACGATTTTAAGCTAGCATGCATCACACATCAAGGCACTAATTACATTGGCATAATTGGCCATGTGAGCCCTGTACGTGAAGGTCTGGTCACCAGCTCCTTATAAGAATACATTGACATATTTTCCTGTCTGGCTGGTCCTGTGCTCTGTAGATGACCTTGTGCTCTAAAAAGAATACAGGGTCCGTGCCTCCCTGAATTTCAGCCGGAGCGTGTTTTGTCAAGAAAAACTGTCGCCGAAAGGGGCATTCCCTGTTTTGTTTTTGTCATCGCGCAGATGCTCATTATATCCCAAACGGACAGAGTGCATAAACCCCGATATAGACTATATCCCTCCCATGTTTTTCACACAATGTACACTTTGTTTCACAAACCACGTTTTTTGCGTGCTAACCCGTCGAAACTCAGACTTGCATAAACGACACCAATTACCTTTCTAGCAGTTAGGCCTTCGAAATAGAAGACATCGCAATATACTTTTAGATTATTGTCGTTTTTCCAAGGTACGCATACACGCAGTTTTCCTTTTCTAACAATGCGTTTGACTGATATTCGTTTCGACAAAGGGTTGTAGTCGAAATATCACGTCCACTCTCCCACTTAGTCTAAGAGTTAATTTATGCTTTCTGATCTATATGCATAATGGTCGTCGCAAATGCACTTAGCTCACGTAAGTCCATCTCATGACTCCAAAACATACCCTTAATAAAACAGGTACTCAGCTATGAGTAAGCCAAGAGCCACCTATATGAGCTAAACAAATAGCAGCTCTCTAGTGAGATCCAGTGTTATTAAAACGTAGCTTTCCTGCTTTTTTGAAATGCATAACTAATGATCTCAACTCCTCATATCTTGCAGCCATTGCCAAATAAGTGTGATCTCGTGCAACACACAAGACCAACCGTCACAACCTTGATGAAGGAACCCGGTACATCACTCGTTACTGGAGCTGAAAGGTGTGCACTACCAACAGTTCTCATCCCGACCCGAAACGTAACGACACGAAGACCGATGGACTGTCAACATCAATCTTCTCTCAGTCGAAACGGGACGGGGACCGGACGCCGCACCGGACCCACGGGGCGGGCCACGTTCCCGCATGACGGCGTGCACTCTCACGCTGGCGGCGGCCAGCACTCTGTAATGCCACCACAGGAGGCGTGTCTCCTCCTGTCGTCTCCTCTCCTCGGCGTGTCGAGGACGCCCGGGCCGGACCACCGTCCACGCGCCTACGTCAGGCGTCTAGTCCGGTCAGGTCCGGTCAGGTCCGGTCCGGTCCGGTCCGGTCCGGTCCGGTCCGGTTCGGTCAGGTCAGGTCTGGTTGGGTCAGGTCAAGTCCGTTCAGGTCAGGTCAAATCAGGTCAGGTCAACCCAGGTCAGATAAAGTCAGACCAGGTCATCTCAGACTTGATCATCTTATGTAAGGTCATACCAGGTCAGGTCTCAGGTCTCGTGTGTCAGGCGTCGGAGCCGCCGCACCTGTAAGGACGGCGGCGGGCTTATGTTGGTGCTGGGCCGGCCCCGGTGTTAGGTACGGTTTGGGAGATCACCTGATGACCAGTGTATGACCGGCATGAACCGTGTGACCAGCCGACCAATATGACCTGTATGACCGGGTGATCAGTATGCCGAGCGTCGGTGCTGCCGGCTTATCACTGGTCCCCTGGCTGTCCGTGGGGTTTCATGTTGTGCGGTAGTGGCGTGGCGTGACGTGACGTGACGTGACGTGACGTGACGTAACGTGAGCTCATATCGGCGGCTAGCATTGTCCACGGCGAGGCTTTGTCCGCGCCGGACAGGCCGGACCTCGCGCGGTCGGTGGAGCAGGCTGCTCACTGACGTTCGAAGACGGATTTCGATTCGTGGTTGATAGATGAAAACGTACGTTAAAAGAAGTATTCCACATTTATGTGGGGTTTTGAGCTGAAATACGCGTCTTGAGACCTGTCGGTGCTGTTCACAATCATGCCCTCGTTAAGATATACTCCCTTTAGCTTATGAGCTACACGCCCGCGAGAAAGGGAAGGGTATGTCAGGGGAACATTTCAAAGTCACCTTGGCATTTATGGCGTCACAATAACATCATTCAAATCATGCCATTCCATAAGCCACGCGGCGACCAAGGCCAATAAAAGTATGATTGTCGAGACGTTCATATCTGGCGTTCGTGAGCGCTATTTCCAGCTATAGCGGCCGTCAACTGGCTCTCAATCAATGTTGTGCGTGGTATGATGACGTCATCAAACAATGGCGCGATGAGCAGCATATTTACTAAACAGAGTATTGTGCTGTCTAGAACAGCCTTTTACACTCAAAAAGTATATCAATAGTTATGGGTGAGCTTGTTTCATCATACCTGATGTTTTCAATATCTTCATACTGTGAAACATTTCCTTTAACAAAAGCCAAAAGTTCTGAAGGGCGAAACCAGTCGAGAATGTTCTGTGGAAAAAGGGTTCAGTATTGGTGATGGACCATTGCCTGGTTGGCATGCAGGGCTCGTGCGACGCCTTCTCACTCTCTACCTGTCACTCTCACTATCGCTCTCACTGCCAACCTAATCAATTCATAATGTCTTCGGATGTCCCTCATGTGGCATTCAAAGGCTACTACATTTCCGCGCTTCTCACTACGATGGGCTGTGTGATTAACCATGGTCTGATGGCAGCGTTAAGTGGGTACGCCCTATATGTGTATATATATACATATATATATATATATATATATATATATAGATATAGATATATAGATTTAAATACACTCATATATATATATATATATATATATATATATATAGCATATATAAACATATAACACACATATATGTATATATATACACACATATACATATATATATATATATATATATATATATATATATACATATAATGTATATTATACAGATGTGTGTGTGTGTGTGTGTGTGAGTGTGTGTGTGTGTGTGTGTGTGTGTGTGTGTGTGTGCGTGCACGCGTGCGTGTTGCGTGTGCGTGTGCGTGTGCGTGTGCGTGTGCGTGTGCGTGTGCGTGTGCGTGTGCGTGTGCGTGTGCGTGTGCGTGTGCGTGTGTGTGTGTGTGTGTGTGTGTGTGTGTGTGTGTGTGTGTGTGTGTGTGTGTGTGTGTGTGTGTGTGTGTGTGTGTGTGTGTGTGTGTGTGTGTGTGTGTGTGTGTGTGTGTCTGTGTCTGTATGCCTTGGTAGAATATCGTCCTTTGTGCGTGTTTGGTTTATGACTACCGCTGACTGCGTATGGCAGCTTTTTTATGCGTTCGAGGTTTCGGGCTCTCGGCTAAGTAGTATTGTTAAGATAAACGATTATTAGCACCAAATCATTCGTATACTCGTCCATATCTGTACATTCTTACGCTCCAAGACCTTATGCCATCGTCCGGGAAATATCATTGGCACAAGTAATCATTTTCGAGTTTTTAGGGATGAGAATTGTGCATCACCACGTTAAGAGCAACGTTCCTAAAAAACCTCGGGTGCGTGGGGTCTGATTGGCCCCCTGAAGGTTTTCCAGAACCTTCAGAGGTTCCAGTTTTCCAGAGTTCCGAATGGATTGAATACCCTTCGCTCGGGTGGGGTTAATTTGACTCTGCTGCTATCTCAGAAACTGAGACAGCTACTGACACCAAATTGGCAGGGGTGTGTTGGCCTGCACATTAACTCATTTGTGTTACAATGTTGGGTTGATCCATAATGACCTTCGGGTCAAATTTGGTCAAACCTCAAATTGAGGTCGAAAGTGCCTGAGAAACTAGATCCGTTCTAAGCAAAATATTACTGGTGCTCATTTAGGCCCAGTGACCTTGTTTGACCTTTCGTAGGACATGGTGGTCAACATCATGCAAGACTGCTTAGAGCTTTGCATTTTAATGAGCGTCAGAGTTTACACCAGGCAGTGTGTTCCTAACACGAAATGTTGTCCTTGGTCATTGAGGTCAGTGATCTGTCCTGACCTCCAAGAAGTATATGAAAGATGTATTGTAAGGTCGTTCTTATCAACAAATGCAAAATGAGTACCAGAAATTACCCCATAGAGCAAGCTCTATAGCAACAAAATAGGCTAATTTTACATAGGTCTGACATTCAGAACTGATTCTAGATCAATGGAATATGTGAATTGAGTTGGTGTGTATTTAGCCTTCAGCTTAGTTCAGCCTAAGAACCTATCCCAGAGATGTGAGGCTCCGTCTGACACCCCGTTTTTGCCTCAGATCAAACGTTTTCCCTAGAAATAGTCTTCGCTGAATCCATGGCCTAACTTAAGTTTTCCGTAGGGCATCGGTCGTTCAAGGTGCATCCGATTTTTTAATACCAAGCGATCTGTTATTTAATTATCTACAGCTGCGCAAAATTTTGCTTGCCTACGCCGTGCCATTCGGAAGCCATCCTGGACAAATCATTCGAGAGGGGGAGGATCAAGCTGACCCGCAGCGAAACTCATTTTGATCAATAAACCAATCAAACTTAGAATTACAACCACTTCCATTGACCTTGGGTCAGGTATGAAGGTCAGAACGAAGCCAAAACTAACCTGCTTTTACTGGAAAGCTCGTCTTATGGGGATGCTTCTGGTGCTCATTTAAAAATAATTAATGACAAGGACCGCAATAGACGTGTTCCATGAACTGTTTAAGGTCATAGCAGGTCACTGCCCTGAAGTGGCCCAGGTCAACATTTTGTTTTGGGGAACAGATCACCTAGCGTAATCTCTGAGACGCCTGTCTGAGTGGCAAAATAGGAGCAATCTCGTAGATATGTGGTTACATTAGCCTTATAAGGGTGAAAAGATCACTGGCCTCAATTTAATTTGGCTTAGAAGGTCTGACCTGATTTAATGCAAGGTCATGGCCCAGAAAAATCAAATTTGGACGCAAGTGAGTTCACGTGCAGATTAATCTGCTCTGTGAATTTGGTGTCTAGCTATCTTGATGCCTTAGATCTCAGGGGTCAAATTGACCCCTGCCCATCCCATGAATGGTATCCAGCCGGCCACCAGGGCGCGTGTTAAGATGATGATGCAAAATTTTCAAGGCACAGCTTTCTTAGAATGGTAATGTATATTTTTCATCGTAAAAGAACTCCAAAATTATATATTGTGTCATATCTACTTTTCCGACGATGAGGTAGGGTTTCCAAGGGAAAAATGTGCAGATAGCGACGAACATGCATGCATGCAAGCATGCATATATATGTGCATACATCGCTCAATGAAGACAATGGCTTCGTTGTTCCGAGATGTACTTCCGATCTTGCGTTTCAAGTGCTCGTTTTCTGAGCTGTGCTTATTGAGAAGAGAATCAAGGCTCATAGCGAGAACAGTTCAAGTGAACCACATATCTGCCTCGTGTCCTACATTTTTGGGATATTTCGTTCATTTATCTATTGACATTCTCAGTACAGTAAGATTTCAACTTAAAACTGCAATCATCGCTTCACAGTAATGCAAGATAATTACCCACCATGGTTGGTAATTAACTGATAAAATAATCGAAACTGTCTTATCTACGCAGCGTAGCTTGGCGACCAGCTACAAAACGGTAGCGTACTTTTCACTCTTCATGTAGCGTACTTTTTCACAAACACTGCGATACGTGCTAGGTATCATCAGCGACTGCTTTAAAGCAAAAAGTAGCGGAAGCTAATTTCAATCCATAAGATCACCTCTCGCTAAAGTTAGTGCTTTCCAGCTGCACGACATTGCTTATTAGGTATCATCCAGTACCCAACCGGTTCCCCGCGTAAAGAACTGGGGCTCCGCTCGCGCTGACCCGTCTTTTGATAGATGGGTTCATGTCGCGTCTATAAACGACCCCGAGCACATCTAGCCGCCTCACATCGTGCCATCTGTCTACGATGGTGGTGTAATCTACCATTCGTTGCCCGGTGAGTCGCTGATCATGGCTGGGATTCCGTATGTGTTTTTGGACCGCTGCTCTGGATGTGCGCTGACATGCGGCTACTAGCGTGAGGTGGCCGTCAATCCAGTGTAGTTACAGTTCGGGCAGAGCGTGCGGTCTCCGAACGGACACTTGTAATGGTGCATTACGTTGGATTGCTCCAGTAGAAGCGCTCCATGAGTCGGTTGTTTGTAATAAGTAGGGAATATGCCGTAAGATTTTGGTGAAATTTAATTAGCCCCAACCGGTCCCCTGGGGCCGCTGGCTCACATTGTCTCCTGACAATTGATCGGATGATCTTTTGGTCGGCCTTATAGACCTGTGGCATGCTGTTCGTGTAGAACAGTTTGTGGACGGAACCGTCTGGAGAAGTGGCAGTAGGGGCTAGGCCATGTTCGGTGATTGCGTCGCGTGAAGCGACGACGCGGTACCGCGCAGTAAGACAATTCAGTGATGTCATGTGACGGCTTCGCGGCTAGCACACCTGATGACGTCATGTGACAGCTTCGCGGTCAGCACACCTGATGACGTCATGTGGCGGCTTCACGGCCAGCACACCTGATGACGTCATGCCGTGAGCCAGAGTCATGAGCTGCAGGCGGAGCGAGCTATGGCGGGGCTGGCTGCCGGCTGGACGGCGTGCTGGCGTCGGGCGGAAGGGACGCGCCGGCCTCCCGGAAGTCCCGGCCGGTCGCGCGCGAGCGCCGCTGACGTGTTTCAGCTGCATTAATTACGCCGAATGGAGCGGATTAGCCGTTCGGTGGCCATCGACATGCATGACAGCACGGCTGTGTCAGAGTCAGCTAACTCTGCGTAATCGGTACCGCGCGCGAAGTGTTAGGTATGATCCAGCCATGGCAGTAACAAGGCATAGGATGTAAATTATGCACTATTCTTACCGCTGGTGAATGGCGTCCGTTTGTCGTATTTTAAGATATTTCAGTGGGCATACCTGCGAATGATGACGTGGTTGTAGCCAGGCCGTCTCATTTTCTTACAGCGTAAGGGTGTAACGAAACTGTGGCTGTGATCAATTGCAATGACGCCTTTCATTCAGTAGTCAACCACTGAGCCAACTGAAAACATCACATGTGTATTATGACATCCGGGATTGGGAGCATTCAGCTGTTTTTTTAACACCGGGTAAGCAGAACCACTTCATAAGCGTGCCCCACTCCACGCCCAAAACAGCATTAAACACATTGGAGGAATAGGACGGCATAGCATCCCTACCAAATCATTGGCTTTTGTTCGTAGCAGCAGAAATGCCTTGTACGCCCAGCCTTATGGTTAACTCAGCAAGATTCTCACCAAATTTACACTATGTCAACTACGCTGATGACGTGACCTACCGAACGCCTGTCGCCACCGCGGGAGCGAGCGCAGAGAGGTGTCCAGAGCAGCGGCTGGGACTCTGTCTGTCTTGTCGCTCCACACCGCCGACACAACGGCCCATATGGACCACGTGAGCCAGAGTTCTAAACACTGTTCCCGACCCGACATGACCCGACCCGACCCGACCCGACCCGACCCGACCCGACCCGACCCGACCTGACCCGACCCGACCCGACCCATCCCGACCCGACCCGACCCGACCTAACCCGACATGACCCGACCCGGCCCGACCCGACCCGACCCAACCCGACATGACCGGACCCGACCCGACCAGACCCGACCCGACCCGACCCGACCCGACCCGAGACCCGACCCGACCCGACCCGACCCGACCCGACCCGACCCGACCGGCCAGCTGCTTTCCACGCACACGGCACCGGGTGGTGCCATCGGGCGTGGTGGACAGTGATCATACACCTGTGAGGCAGCGGAGACGCCGCTGATCGGGAGGTCTCGCGGCTTAATCCACCTGTTAGGCAGCGGAGACGCCGCTGATCGGGAGGTCTCGCGGCTTAATCCACCTGTTAGGCAGCGGAGACGGCGCTGATCGGAGAGGTCTCGCCCAGCAGCATGGTGTTCGGCGTTGAGCCCACTGGAGCGCAGAGATCGGCCAGTGCGCAGCGTTCAGCGGGTCACCGTATCAGTAAACGTCTCATTGAACAGCGACATCGCCCACGACAGCGGGTCGGTGCGCACCTCACCGCCCACTGCAGAGGGTCCGTGCGCACCTCCCCGCGCACAGCGGAGGGTCGGTGCGCACAACAAAGCTCAGTATGCACCTCCCCGCCCACCACAGAGGCTCGGTATGCACCTCCCCGCGCACAGCAGGGTCATTGCGCACCTCCCCGCGCACAGCGGACGGTCATTGCGCACCTCCCCGCGCACAGCAGACGGTCGGTGCGCACCTCCCCGCGCACAGCAGACGGTCGGGGCGCACCTCCCCGCGCACAGCGGACGGTCATTGCGCACCTCCCCGCGCACCAACGGTGCGCCCTCCCCACGCACAGCAGACGGTCATTGCGCACCTCCCCCCGCGCACAGCAAACGGTCATTGCGCACCCCCGGCGCTCCCCGACAGCAGACGGTCGGGGCGCACCTCCCCGCGCACAGCAGACGGTCTGGTCGCACCTCCCCGCACAGCACGTCAGCACTCCTCCCTCCCCGCGCACAGCGAGACGGTCGGGGCGCACCTCCGCGCACAGCAGACGGTCGGGGCGCACCTCCCCGCGCACAGCAGACGGTCGGGGCGCACCTCCCCGCGCACAGCAGACGGTCGGGGCGCACCTCCCCGCGCACAGCAGACGGTCGGTGCGCACCTCCCCGCGCACAGCAGACGGTCGGGGCGCACCTCCCCGCGCACAGCAGACGGTCGGTGCGCACCTCCCCGCGCACAGCAGACGGTCGGGGCGCACCTCCCCGCGCACAGCAGACGGTCGGGGCGCACCTCCCCGCGCACAGCAGACGGTCGGGGCGCACCTCCCCGCGCACAGCAGACGGTCGGTGCGCACCTCCCCGCGCACAGCAGACGGTCGGGGCGCACCTCCCCCTCGTATACGCCGCCATCTGACGCGTGCCGACTCCGCCAGGGCCAGCGCTGCGCCACTGACGTCACCTTCCCTGACGTCACGCCGCAGCGGTCGGCTCCGACGTCACATGCTCCGCCATCGCCGCGTTTTGACGTTCCACTTTGCCCGCCGCTGCGGGGGTGGCAGCGGAGTCCCTCACGGCCCCTCCCCTGCCGTTGCAGAAGAGCCAGTCGGCCGTCAAGGTGCCGCTCGAGAAGGTCATGACCCCGGCGTCCTCCATCGATGACGCCACTGTGCCGACCAAAAAGAGTGAGTACACAACGACTACCCGCGCGACGCTGAGCTAGAATGAGCCATGGTCATTGGCATTGCCAAACACAGGAGATGAACGACGAACGGTGGGTCGACCTCCTTGTTGGCCAACAATTCCCGCAGTCCGCGTCGGAAGATAAGGGTCAATTCGCACCAGAGCAGGATCCCAGGTTACCCTTAAGTCGCGTTTCGCGAGCTTTCAATAAAGCTTTTGCTACTCGTCCGGGATCGCGTAAAGGTACAAAACAAGAGCAGACGTGTCATGCTAGCGTCGCCCGCGTGAACTAGTCACAACTTGTAACAACGTTTTAAGGTGCGCCATGCTCGTGGCGCTGCAAGTAATGTTACAGATGACCTTTGAAATACACCGTGCTTATAGCTCGACGGGGCCATTGTTGTTTAGCGGTCGACTTAATGCTTGATGCTTGCTTTGTCGGGAAAACGCATAGACAAGCGATACGGCTATCATGCAACACTTTCATCGGCACATTCCACAATGTCTCACTTTTCAATGGCATTCATTACTGCGAACCCCTGTTACGCAGCGTAATGGGAAAGAGTGAAATGGTCGCTAATATCACGATGCCGGCCATCACGCCGCGGTGAAGGATGCGCACCCGTGCGTGATATTTCACACGACGTAATACCCGCGTCGTAGCTACGACGTAATATCCGCGGCGCATATGGGCACGCCAGCAAAAAGACCTATGTCGTTTTCTCAGTAAGCGTCATTTGCAGGACGCCTGCAACTGATAAAATGTAGTCATCGCACTGTAAGGCCTCATATAACGCCAATATTGCGTGATCCTAGGCCGAAAAGAGCAAGTGCGACGCATGGAAAGTGCTACACGGTGTTGAGTGGCGGATATTAGTCTCTCGCTTTCCTCGGGCCAGCGTCTTACAATATTACTCGGTTTCCAACACGACACCACCTGACTTGCATTTTTTACTGTACAATATGGATATTGCCATGCGCATACAATATAGGTGTCTCTCCGCCTGATGTCATTGCCGCGAGCCACTCCTACCGGCCCATCAAAGGAGCAGTGTCAGGGCCGTCGTCTGAGCAGCAGCGCGTGAAACAGATGGGCATCTGCCCCGCGCAACTCCGTCCA
>NW_023595962.1:25244113-25249782 GCF_011947565.3 Pollicipes pollicipes
GTGGTTCCTGTTATCGGGAAATTCAACATAAACACTAAAACACCCCCACGTGGGTGGTACCGATACCAGTACAGACTGTGGTACCGACGCCGTTGTGGGCCTGTGACCCCCGCCGCTCCGGTAAGGCCGGTGCTCTCTCAGGGCACGGCTCTCTCCATCACCACGCCTGGCGTTATCCGGCTGCCAGCCGTCGGCCGCGGCGGCGGCTCACAGGCCAGCGACGCCCACCAGTCGGTCGCCGTCGAGTCACAGAACGAAACGGGATCTCGATCGAGTTCTGATCGAGATCGAGTTTGCATTCCCGGTGCCATCGTGCGAAATGGCGCGAAAGTGGCGACGAAAATAGCCTAGCAGTCGACCGATCATCCGCCATAAGTCGGTTAAATTATCTCAGAATAAAACGAATGTCGCATCTGTCAGTTGGGTACGTGTCCTGAAGTCCGAAGTCGATGGGGCTCTCGGAGTCGGAGCAGCGCGCCGGGATTTTCAGAAACTCGAGACCTTGAACCGTCATGATCGGAATCTGCAAGTCCGAGAACTGGAGACTCGGACTTCGGGGACCCAGGCTTCCCAACTCGGAGGCTTTGAGATTCAGACTCTGAAACCCGCACTGGAGTCTCCGGAGTTTCAGATTCCGGGCTAGATCTTGGGACTGGGACTAAGATTCTGACATGGAGACTCTGATATGTCACCTCAAACTTTGGAGACTCAGACCCTGACTTTGACTTCTCGGACTTTGACTTGAACTTTGACTTTGAGTTCTAGACTCCTTTCCGGAGACTTCTAAGACCCCGCGTGATTGAAGTGGCCAGCTCGGCCGCGCCGTCCTACGCCTTTGTCGGAGTACCGCGCCGCGCCAGCGGCCGCTCCAAATCCAGCGCCCCAGCGCCGCCAGCGCCGCCGCGCTCCGCCTAAAAATACAGACTCGCGCGGCCACCTGAGGGCCTGCCGCTGGCTGAAGCTCAGCACCCATTGTTCCGGCTTCCGTCGGACGCCGTAACGGGGCTGATTAGCGGCGCGCTCGCCTGTTAGCCTCGCTCGACAGTGTGCCAGTGTCGGCGACTGAAGGCTTGACCGGGGCGGGCGAGGGAGGAGGCGCTGGGCGGGCGGCGCCGCGTGCCCAGCTGGCAGCGGAGCCTGAGCTCCTCCAGCGGCGGACGCCACCTATTACCCAGTCGGGCGAGAGTGACCCCCGTACGCGGCAGATGTTCACCGACCTCCGGCCAGGTGCTTTCACCTTCAGGTGAGCGGCGGCAGCCGCTGGTGGCCGTGGCGGAGAGTGCAGGCCATACAGATACCGTCGGACTGTTTGAAGCGAGAGGTCGGGTTCGATCCTCTCAAAAGGAGACTTTCAGTCCTTCCGGTTGCCTGGGCGGTTGTGTCGCTTCTTATCAGTAGATGCAGGCATCGCTGGGTATAAGGTGATAACAGCTGTAATATAGATGAGTATTTTGTTAATAGGCAGTTTGCTCCTGGCATGATGCGGGAACTTGAAGCCTTTTGATGTTGATTTTGATGCAGAGCTTCCGCCTGGTGTTTCAGCCTCAATATCTCGTACCATGCACAGACTCAAATGCCATGCGATCTCCAAGATATAGCTATGGGTTTTCACAAAACGTGACTGGAGCTCGCGCTTGTGCCCATGTTCACCTGCGCATTGCCTCGCGCACTGATACTGTGAGTTGGGACTGTCATCCAGCTGCCCGGTGACTGCCTCGGTCGCCGCGAGTTCCCAGCGGAGATAGACCGTCAGAATGCTCGAAATTCTTTTGATGAGTGCTGAGTGACGGTTACATTGGAAACTCGTTAGTTTACAGAGCGTTGATTCCGCTGATTGCAGAGCAATCATCGCTATTGGTCGGACACATCAGAAGTCTGCGGGGAAATGCTGGGAAAACCCATGGGACCTAAAGGTGTGTCAGTAAGTCCCAACTGTGTGGGAACGTGGAAGAGAAAGAGAGAGAGAGAGAGAGAGAGAGAGAGAGAGAGAGAGAGAGAGAGGAGAGAGAGAGAGGAGTGAGAGGGAGAGAGGAAATATATATATATATATATATATATATATATATATATATATATATGTGTGTGTGTGTGTGTGTGTGGGCGTGTGTGCGTGCGTGCGGCGTGCGTGCGGTGCGTGCGTGCGTGCGTGCGTGCGTGCGTGCGTGCGTGCGTGCGTGCGTGCGTGCGTGCGTGCGTGCGTGTGTGGTGTGTGTGTGTGTGAACTAATGTAAGACCCTCTCTTGTCGTGACTGTTGATCGACATTGACGATTAAGAACGGCTATGTACCGAAAGCAGACTAACTACTACGGACGGTGCTTAAATGCTAGCAGTGAACGTCCTAGACGCTACAAAATTGACATCATAAGGTCCTTCCATAGACGTGCATTTAAACATTGTTGGGGTTGGACAGCATTAGATTCAGGATTGGCACAAATGAAACATCTCGGCGATCAACGGTTTTTCAAATTCTGACGTTGAAAACGAAGTGCAGTGACGTATGACGAGACAGTTTGACAATAAACCAGGACAAGACGAACGATCAACCTTCTCACTGTATTTTGTATTATTGTAAATGACATCTGCTTACAAGCAAGACAAAAACGCTCTACGGGAAGCAATCTCTCGACATGTAAAAGACAAGAACAGTCACAAATAAACCATACCATTTATTATCGCAGCGGAAAAACCCTCAACTTTCTTATGAGAAGCAGCCCTGAATACCCGACAGGCTGAAATGCACCAGTATAGTGTTTCAATTCAAATGCAATCTCGCATGCTGCAAGCTTCGTTCCATACACTACATTGGTGTAACCACAACGACATTCACAAGATCTGACAATGCACTTACGTGACAGTGCACCTTTGCAATACATACGACACAAATATGTCAGGACATTGACACGACAGCAACTGACGCAACCCTGACATTCTTCGGGCGTACAATGGCCGAAGAGGCATTGAAATTTAGGAAAACGTACTTTATCAACGAATTCTCCCCAGCCGTAAGCAATTTTTTCACAATTCTCAAGTTATTAGATAGTGAGCAGTATCTACCGTACATGTAATTGTGGCTATGTGACTTTGTAGTGTTTTCGTTACGAATATACTTTATACGTATCCAATTAACAATAGGAATTTGTATCTTCTCCGTGCTAAAAGATGTTCTTAACACACAGTCAGGTCAGGTGTCAGATTCGCCCCCAACGATTTTCCGGAACGGTTTCCAAACGGTGCGGTGTAGCCACGTCAAGTTTTGCATAGCCGCGCCATGTTTTGCATACCCACAGACATTGAAATAGTGGATCGCTTGGCATAAAACATTAGATGCACCATGTAAGGTCGCTGACCTACTGCAGGCCAAAGTAAGCCCATTAATTCAGTGAAGTCATTTTCTAGGGAATCATCCCGTCTGATGCAACAACGAAGTGTTAAACGAAGCCACTCCTCTCTGAGATACATTTTTAGGCACCAGGTATGAACAGGTGTGAACATATATATTCTGAGGGAACTTGGAGAGACCAGGCTGGAGTTTCACCTTGTTTAACCTTATTTGACCGAAGGTCATGATAAAGGAACCTCAGATTTTGACCGAAGTGAGTTCACGTACAGGCTAACACACCCTGTGAATTTCCTCGGCGCATATTACGATAGCAATCGAAAACAACGCCCTCAAAAACTCAAAACCTATTACTTGCTGCATCTATATTTCTCTGCCGATTAGCTGAGGTCTCAGCACGTTAAAATGTACAGATTTAAAGACTGCCAAGTCGAAGGCCCTGAACGTCAAACGATGCATCAAGAAGCTTGCTATTGCGAAGCCAATGATTGTTTTAATGAAGCATGTATATGTATACACACGCATATATATATATATATATATATATATAATATAATATGTATAATAAAATCGGTCGAGGCTCTTTCGACGCCGAACCTGTGACCTCCATTGAGTCTTGCACCCCGTTGCAGTTGTGTGCGACCGTGGCGATATCGGTACATGTCCGCCTACCCTTACGTCGATTATCTTCGTTTAATTAGTCATCGCGCACTGCATTACTGGGGCCGCTAAGCCTTCCCAGCATTCCAATATCGGCTGTGATGGTCGCATGGAACGTCACGCCCCGAGCCTCCGCAGACAACAGCGCCGGAGCTATGACACGCTCCACACCTCACGCTCCTGCGGTGTCGTTCATGCGAGCCTTACAAGCCACGCATGCCACGATGCGCAGTCACGAGCTCACCCGCCTTTCTCACAGTGCCGCTGCGAGTGCTTTCAGTGCCCTGTTGGTGCAGTGCACCTTATAACCTTAAGTACGCGCAGTGTTGGACCTGCTCAGCACCGCTCGTAAGCGCCTGGCGCGGTCAGCGCGGCACTACACCGGCTGCCCTGAGGGCGGTCAGCGCGGCACTACACCGGCTGCCCTGAGGGGTGTCAGCGGGCACTACACCGCTGCCCTGAGGGCGGTCAGCGGGCACTACACCGGCTGCCCTGAGGGCGGTCAGCGCGGCACTACATCGGCTGCCCTGAGGGGGTCAGCGGGCACTACACCGGCTGCCCTGAGGGCGGTCAGCGCGGCACTACACCGGCTGCCCTGAGGGTGTCAGCGCGGCACTACACCGGCTGCCCTGAGGGCGGTCAGCGGGCACTACACCGGCTGCCCTGAGGGGTGTCAGCGCGGCACTACACCGGCTGCCCTGAGGGGTGTCAGCGCGGCACTACACCGGCTGCCCTGAGGGTGTCAGCGGGCACTACACCACCGGCTGCCCTGAGGGCGGTCAGCGGGCACTACACACGGCTGCCCTGAGGGGTCAGCGGGCACTACACCGGCTGCCCTGAGGGTGTCAGCGGGCACTACACCGGCTGCCCTGAGGGCGGCAGCGGGCACTACACCGGCTGCCCTAGAGGGTCAGCGGGCACTACACCGGCTGCCCTGAGGGGTGTCAGCGGGCACTACACCGGCTGCCCTGAGGCGGTCAGCGGGCCACTACACCGGCTGCCCTGAGGGTGTCAGCGGGCACTACAACCGGCTGCCCTGATAGCAGTCGCGGGGGCAAACGGCCTGTCTCCCGCCGTGTGCAAAGGGGGAGGGGGGAACACTTCACAGCTTTCCTGACAGCGTCACCGGCGGGGCAGTCACTTCACAGCTTCTCTGACAGCGTACCGGAGCGGGGCAGTCACTTCACAGCGTTCTCTGACAGGGTCACTGGAGCCGGCCTAGTTCCTGTGCTGCCCACGGCAGGCCATGGAGACCTTTATGGCCCGTGCGCTGAAAGGCCGCCGCTAGCCAGGAATAGACCCCGTGCAAAGCCTCAAGTGACACTGTTCGGGGGACTTCTTTGGTTCCTGTAGTTAATGAGAGCGCGCTATAAGCAGTGTCTCACGTGAACCCATCGCAAGGAATGCATAGACCCAGTTCTTGCGCTTGATACCGAAAGTGAAAATGATACTGACGCCAGCCCCTTTCGTAAAGGATGCGGTGCAAAACTTCCTAAAACCTTTTAAAATTTGTCAGCAGTCATTTTCTAACTACTCACCTTTCATCAGCGATTTTCGATCAGAAATATTTCGCAGAGATTTAAAACATGTTTATCAGGACGCATACTTGACAAAATTGCGGTTTGCTGGCTACGACCTAGACCATGAATTGAGGAAAAGGTATAAGCCAGA
>NW_023595962.1:25250782-25273282 GCF_011947565.3 Pollicipes pollicipes
AGAGAGGAGAGAGAGAGAGAGAGGAGAGAGAGAGAGAGAGAGAGAACCTCACTGAGCAGATGCATCGTGACGCACATCCAAAATGGCGGCCCAAAAACACATACGGAGTCCCACAATCAAATCCAATCAGCAGACAAGTCAACGCGGAGCGAACCCGAACCCATCACGAAACAGCCCGTTGAGGATCACTTGTAAGACCTAGTATGCCAAGAACGCATGCCTGAGCAAAATAAATCATCGGCAGACGATTTACCTGTTTGATGTAAGCTTTCATGCATTTTGCTTTGAAGTTGTTCCCTGAGGGCTATCTAGCGCCTATGGCATGTTTGTGAAAAATTAAAGTGAAAAGGATTACCTTGGCGTGCTATATTTTGCCCCAAAGCTGCACACCTCATGGAAATGTTTATTTTGGATTGTCGTTGTAACGCATGACAGTGTCTGGGAATTAGCTCATTAAGCAGGTTACTGGCCCCAATAAGTATGGCACCTATTCGTAGCTCGAACGCCCGCACACCAGACAGTGTCTGGCGTTAGCGTCCGGTTCCCAGTCAGTTACGAAGCAGAGGGGGAAGGTGGGGGGGGGGGGGGGGGTCGAGCGCACCGACAGAACGACTGACCCCGTGACGTGGCGCGAGGAAGGCAGACGAAGGAACCGTGCAAGGGAGAAGGGCGAGCGAGGGAGAGGGAGGCGTCGCGCGGCGTCGTGCAAGGGAGAAGGGCGAGGGAGGCGTCGCGCGAGGGAGAAGGCCAGGGAGGAGGGAGAGGGAGGCGTCACGCAACGGAGACGAGACTGCCCCCATGGCGTGGAGCACTGGATTGGCGGAGCTCCGGCAGGCCATCCTGCGGTCAGCCGACTGACCTGAGCCAGTCACAGGATACATGACGGACCAGCTTGATCACCTCTAGGGTTATAGGGGGGCAACAAGTCCCCTTCCCAGCAGGACGAAAGGCAGGGTTTTCTCTCCTGGCTTGATGTTCGGAGAGTTGTCCAGCTCTAGGCCCGCCATTCGAGACTTGGCCCCACTAAGTGTTAAGGTCAGATCTGATCCTGAGCACGTGACATGCTTCAGCCAACGGCTGGTGCATGTTGCTCCGATGAAAGTTCAGGGGATCGCTCGTCGAATGCCCCGTCGGCCGCATTCATTCAATAAATGCTGCCTAAAATCAGCCCGCGTCTGATGGCAACAAAATTGATATGAAAAACAATCACAGGTTGTTGGATCCGCCATTTGGCGACAGCGTCCTAAGATTATGTGGCCAAAACAAACAAACAAACAAACAAAACGAAAACAAAAACAAAAACAAAACAAAATGTGACTTAGTAGGAGACGGACACGTCAACGAAGTTCGTGACGGCGATAAAAGCTAACCATGTCCGACACGTACAGCACGTGACTATCAAGCGCTGATTTTTCCGTACCTGCTGTCATAAACTGTAAGCACCAGCATAGACAAGTGGTGATACATAGGGCGGGGGGGGGGGGGAGGAGAGACTAACGATTGACAACCTCGCCAACCGATTCGCGAGCGTGTTGCCGCCGGGGCGTCACTTCGTTAGGCCAATCAGAGACATTACGGACTGAGACACATCTCACGTATCGCCGCACAGCACCTGATTGAACTACTTACCACCGCCTTACGTCGTCTGCACGGCCCTGTGAGAATCGCGCGCTTCCCCGCGGCCGGTCTGTTGCTGTGGCGCCTCGCAGTCCGAATGTTCTGCTTCCGCGCGGCTTCCAAGAAAATTTGATTTGTCAAACACCGCACCGAATTCCACCGGTGTTCGGCTGGAGCAATGAAACTGCCTCAGAATGCAGGGTAGGTGATGATGAAAATCATGAGTTTCGGAAAAGAGCGTGAGGTATACCTCGGTAGTAACAAACAAAAATCCACTCATTTGAAATTGCCAATCAGTTTTGGTAAACGACGTCATAGTGCCCACGACACCGTTTACGCGATTGTGCAAATTGAGAAACACGTTAGCGAGGCGTTTAATTCCTGTAACAATTCATCTTAGATAAAAAGTCAATGAAACAGGCTATTTTTACTCCTTTATTTTTCTTAAAGAAAGAAAAAGATGTACAAAGTCGCCATATCGCATTCTGGCCATCGGTTTTTTGTTGCGTATTTACGGCCTGCCGCACTGCTGTACTAGATGTATGGTGCTTCTATCGCAAAGAAGTACGATTTTCATTTGTATTGATCCATCTGGAAGTCGCAGCGCGTGATATATTTCGAGAGCACTTACTCGCCGACCTCTGGAGTCACCTCGTCAACAGCTTCCGCGCCGACTCGCGAACGGGCAGAAACGGGAAGCTCGCGCTTTTGTTCAGAGCCCAGCTCGTCGGCGATTGGTTGGAAACGAAGCTCGCAGCGCAAAAGGCTTATGGCGTTGAAATACTGCTGTAGCGGGCTTAGAATTCTCTGACGAGTTTTAGAAAATTGGTTTAAACCTTGGAGGCTGGGCAAAACCGGCTACTGAGTGCGCCACTTACCCTAGAGCTGTTCGCCGTGGCTGCTTGCATATGCTGGCCTGCCGAATGCTGTGTACCAATGGGGCGCGTGTAGCTCGACACCACAGCTGCTGAAGGTTGTGTACCGATCGGCCGTGTGTAGCTC
Organism: Pollicipes pollicipes; assembly: GCF_011947565.3. Taxonomy (NCBI): domain Eukaryota; kingdom Metazoa; phylum Arthropoda; class Thecostraca; order Pollicipedomorpha; family Pollicipedidae; genus Pollicipes; species Pollicipes pollicipes. The sequence goes on from NW_023595962.1 coordinate 25,253,402, forward strand.
ACAGCTGCTGAAGGCTGCGGACCAATGGAGCGCGTATAGCTCGACATCACAGCTGCTGAAGGTTGTGTACCAATCGGGCGTGCGTAGCTCGACACCACAGCTGCTGAAGGTTGTGGACCAATCGAGCGCGTGTAGCTCGACACCACAGCTGCTGAAGATTGTGTACCAGTCGGGCGTGCCTAGCTCGACATCGCAGCCTGGCCTTATCTGACCTTGGAACGAGAGCGTCTCCGGGCTGATGCGGCCGACTGCCACGCTCGTGCTGACTGGAACGCGTCACGCCATCACGCAAGACCGCGCTGCCGTGCCAGTGCTTTCAGCGAGAGGTGCGACAGGCAATGTTTCCGTTGACGTTTTCCAAACCGCTAATTGGACCCGACCCATTGCTATCATGGATCGCTGGCAGACGCGGGCTTTGCACGGTAGGTCAAAGGTAGGTAGCTTTGCATGGTAGGTCAAAGTCAGGCCGCGGTTTCAGATAAGGCAGTTTCTAGGAAATCGTTCAATCTGATACAACAACGGAGTGTTTGACCAAGCCATACGTCTCTAGATGCTTTATAAGGCATCATAAGTATTGAATGAGCAAACGAGGTTGACCTAAGGTCAGGTATGAAGGTCATACCAAGGTCAAAACTAACCTGATTTGTTGCTGTAGAGCTTGCTGTATGGGATAGTTTCTGGTGCTTATTTCGAATTTACTGACAGCAGGAATGGCATTGTACATCTTCCATTGACTTCTTTGAAGTCAGAACAGGTCATTTCCCTAAGATGACTCGGGTCGACATTTTGTTGTAAAACATACTGCCTAGCGTAATCTTTGTGGCTTATTCAAATGCAAAACTCAGGGCAGTCTTGTGTGATTTTGGTCACCATGACCTTGAAAAGGTAAAACCACGTCACTGACCTCGAATGCGCTTGTGACCTTTTGCTTAGAAACAGTTACCTAGGTTCTTGGGGCACTTCGAAGACCAACATGGAATTTGACCCTGCTTGACCTTATTTGACATTAATTTAATGATCTAAGAAGCTAAAATTCTGACCTAAGTGAGTTTCCGTAAGGTTCAACATACCCTGTAAATTTGGTGTCTCTAGCTTTCATAATTCCCTAGATCTCAGGGGGGCAAATTGTCCCCCCACACGAGCAAATGGTATATAGTCGGCCACCCGGGCGTGTGTGAAGGAAAAACAAGTTATGCGCGTGGTATGGGAAAGGTTAAGCTATGTTTTGCGTGCTGAGTCCATACCCACCCCATGCTTCTTAAATAAACGACGCTCTGCCTGAAGTCTTGCCGAGCCCCACGCCCACCCCATAGTGCTTTGGAAGACGCCATTCTGCCTGAAGCCTTGCTGAGCCGCATGCCCACCCCATAGTGCTCTGGAAGACGCCGCCCTGCCTGAAGCCTTGCTGAGCTCCATACCCACCCCATAATGCTTTGGAAGGCGCCGCCCTGCCCGAACTTGACGGCGACAACACTCGGGCACCTCCGCTGTTGTCGGCTGCCATGGAGCATCACATTTATTGCCCCGTTGATCTTGTCTCCGAAGTACATTTCATCTCATTTTCATAGCTGAAGAGGATGAAAACTGTCCGTACTGATGAAGTTGTTAATTCTCACAAAATCAGCAGCAGCACGAAAGCGCAGCAAAGTTAAACCGTTTACTAGATTTGATGGCGGTGTGGCGTGATCAAAAAGGCTTTAGGTGCTAGACCCTAGCACAAGGCCCTAGCACAAGACCCTAGCACATCCCTAGCGTTTCTTGTTTATGTGCTGCTGAGTGTCTTCACAGATGCAAAGACGAAGCAAGAACGGACTCAACATCAAACACTGGGGGAGGAGGCAGCTTTCACACAATTCACCAATGCCCTGAAGGCCAAAGCTCGAACAGATGATGTGTTTTTGCTTTTTTTGCAGTCTTGCACGGAATGGCCCAGACATCGCCTTCGGTCTGACCCGGGTCATGGCTTGCAGCTGATCAGCTACTCGGATGAAATCAATTAATTCAAGCAGGAAAATCATGAAATGATGTATTGGCAGTCTTAAATTGGACAATTCCAGTGGTATGTGTTCATGGGGTGCTGATGAGCTTCAAGTCTTGAACTGGTGTGGAAAAATCAGCTCGTTTTTTGCATATCACTACATTAAGTACAATGGTCATACTTCTCCCTACCGGGACGCAAAGGCGGCAGCGGAATGATGCCTCCCAGCAATAAGCACTGTCTCCTGTGAGGGGCTCATGCATCACATAAAAGCCCCGTAAAAATGCGATATTCTGCTATAATGATGACAACCGACACTGAGCTGGTGCCGGCATTACCGTACTGCTGCAGGAGCGGTGTTCTTGGGAGCGATAGATAGTACTCGTGCCAGCAAGCACTCTGCTGGTACCACGATGCGTTGACTTGCATCGAGTATATTCAAAACTGATACCAGATGGCTGGTTTTATACATATTCTACGTGCTTTAGGTCGGTACCCTCACAGCCTGCTTGCACTGGTGCCAATTCCCGCAGAGTATACGATGTGAACTGCGGTTCCCTACATTTTATGAGCTTCGGTGGTCAAAAAGTGGTCTGTATTCTCACCTTCCTCTCCCCATCGCAACGCAGTTAACGTTCTCACTCGTCTGATATAAACACGAGTCCGTAGCGGGGGTCTGGTGGGCTTCGAAGTCGTCTCTCACAGTGCCGGCTCGATCGGATTGGGGTCGCGAGGCGCGGCCCACGGCGATGTCGAGGCTGGCCTATGGTAAGACTCGTAAAAGTAGGGAGAGTCCCCGGAACGAAGCCTGCATACATAATGGTGCGCGCAGATTCATGAGGACGTTAACGCATGATAGCGTCCCATGTGTTACGAGGCGTCCTCGTTCGTTACGCAGTCTTGTGAGCAATAATGGTAAGACGCTTGCCCGTCGGTTATGCCGCACGGCATAGCTGTGGATGCCTGACTTGGCATACTTCGAGCAATACTGCACAGCACACCAGTGTGTTCCTTCTCAAATTCTAAAAGGTATAAAAGGTAACAAAATTCACTTTGTTCCAGCTGACATGCCCTTTTCAGATGGGTTTAGGTATTGAGCTTTATGTCTTGTGGTGAACCACACAACATGATTAGCAGCCATTAAGAATCCTGACCTTGGGACGTTGCTGGGAACACTTGACGTAAAACATTTTACAAAGGCACTGTAACAGATTGAATAATGTCATACTTGTCCAATTAATATGCCAACATTTTTGCACATTGTGAACAGCAGAACACTCAATGACAATAGCATGGTGCACGCATGCCCCGGAGCATCAGCTCTTGTCAATGATTAAAGGGCCGGGGCTAGGGCCCGACGAGCTATTTTTAGGTCGTCCTTATTCCTATATTAGGTCGTATTAACCCTCTCCCCATTTTTAACGGAATTAGCCCACTTTGTTCTGCTGAAAGGCAATTCGTTTTGTAAATTTTGTATCTTTGTATTGTATCTTTAAAAACATTCTTAAATATAAGTAGCTTAACAGTTCTGTAGGAGTGGATCCAGGCGGGAATCTTTTTTGTGCTCGTCTGTAGCAGATTTATGACTGTTAGCGTGATAGTTAATACAAGTGGAGACCTCGCTGGTGCCAGGATTTCTCTCGAGTACTAAAGAGAGGTCTTGTCAAACAGGTCTTCTATTTTCTGTACACTGAAACGCGCCGACACTCACACCACAATCTTCACACGCACCGACACTCACACCACAACCTTCACATTCACCGACACTCACACCACAACCTTCACAGACACCGACACTCACACCACAACCCGCACACACACCGACACTCACACCACAACCCTCACACACACCGACACTCACACCACAACCTTCACACGCACCGACACTCACGCCACAACCTTCACACACACCGACACTCACGCCACAACCTTCACACACACCGACACTCACGCCACAACCTTCACACGCACCGACACTCACGCCACAACCTTCACACACACCGACACTCACACCACAACCTTCACACACACCGACACTCACACCACAACCTTCACACACACCGACACTCACACCACAACCTTCACACTCACCGACACTCACGCCACAACCTTCACACACACCGACACTCACACCACAACCCTCACACACACCGACACTCACACCACAACCTTCACACGCACCGACACTCACGCCACAACCTTCACACGCACCGACACTCACGCCACAACCTTCACACACACCGACACTCACGCCACAACCTTCACACACACCGACACTCACACCACAACCTTCACACGCACCGACACTCACGCCACAACCTTCACACACACCGACACTCACGCCACAACCTTCACACACACCGACACTCACACCACAACCTTCACACACACGACCGACAGCGATTTCACGTCTTCGAGCCCGGAGAAAACAGGACACGGTCAACAATGGTACAGTTTATATACAGCACGCGTAGGCACTGATCCATGGTCGTATGGTACAGATATGACGTGATGTTAACCAATGAGAAACGAGTGCGATGTCGCCCGATGGTCGCCTAAACCAATTAAAAAGTAGGGTATCGCCTTGCGATCCCAGAGCTGATTGATGCGAGTGGCAGGTGGTGAGACGCTCGCTGAAGGCGACTTTTTAGGGGAAGTATCGGATAGCGTTTCGGAAGCCAGGCAGACCTCAGGCTCCGAGGGCGCGATTGGAATGCGGTCAGTGTACGTGTCTGAGCTAGAACAAAGGCGCCTTATGGCTGATGCAATCTCATGTCAGCCGACAGCCGACGACGGCCGGTAGAGGGCTTAAGATAAGAATGCTTGATTGTGAAAACGAGATTTTGTCACACCGTCAGTACATTTGACGAACTCAAAAAGTCAACTTATCAGGTGGTTTACCCCCATGTCTAGCGTTATCCATCCATTGCGGACAAAATATTGAGGTTGCGGCTTTAAGTTACTAGCGGCACCCGCCATGGCGACGTCGCTACCAGGAAGGATAAAAGAAGATCGTCTTTGTGCAATCATCAGGATTTTCCTTTTTGTAATATTCCAGCGCGAACCATTGGAATGCGGGTCCAAAATGAATATCGGGGGATGACAACTCAACATTGGTTAGGGAGGCAGGACCCTCACAAAACGATGCAAATCGACACCCGTGCGCATGCCCCTACAAGAACACTATACATCAAGATAAAAAGTCATACAAGGCAACCCCGGGAGATACAGAGGCAGTGTATTAAAAGCAATTATCCTCGGCTAACCTAATAAGGTGAAAGCTGTCGTCGTTTATATCCATGGAAAGCTTCAGTTCGTTAATGTAAATCGTTTGTCCGAAAATAAAGCTTAAGCCGCTTGCTAATATCTTACCTGCATGCTACACGGCTATGGTCGAAAAAAGCTTTCATGGACCGGAACGGTGCGCTTTCCGCTGTTAATATTTTTCGATACGACATTGTAATATGTGGGTTCTCTGGGTTTTTTCCGTGCATTACGAATACAACGAAATGGTTCATCTCGCACAAGCGTTCTCTCCCGCATATTTGCCACCTATCGCACCAAACGGTCTCCTGACTTGAGTATACAGCCGGACAAAGGAAGCTCAACAGCAATAATTCTTATTTTATGATGATGCCTTCAAATGCACTGAAACTACGCATAGCTTGAACTGTATAATTTCCTTCGATTAAGCAACTACCTTTGGAACTCGTACGATATTCTGGTGTCTCGTCTATTACGAGAGGTCTTGTTTGTAGGCGATTGCACGTATATTTCTGATCTCATGATGCATTTCTTGGCATTTCAGGATGGTCTGTCTCCAGAAATATGCTCCGAACTTGTTAAAGATCTTCACTCCGCCAACGGAAAAGGCAAGTTCATTATGGCACGTGTCGATTTCAGCTGCTGGTCTAAAAACAGCTTAAATAGCATGGTGTTCGTGACCGCGGTCTCGGCCGCTCGTCCGTGCTTACATTGGCTCTCCCAACATGACCGCAACACCAAAAGAGACCGGGTGTGCTATGGCTGCCCTGCCTTTCATGAACTTTACCTTCGATTCATGGTGGGAAAGAATGTGCTTGAAAACGAGGCTTGGTCCAGCAGCTGTTTTAGATGGTCTGGCACTGCTGTCTCCCAGACACCCCTGCGTGCAATAAAATAGCGACTTAACAACCGTTTAAACAACCGTTTAACACTAACACCCGCCAAACAACCATCTAACAACCATATAACGGCGCTTTATAGCTGTGTCTTACAACGTCCAAAAACAGCATCTTAAAGCGTCTAACAACCGCGTTCGCAGCGTCTAACAACGGTGCTCAATAGCTATATTGAGTTTAATAGTATAGTGTTTAACAGACGTGCATAGCAGCGCCTTACCGCTGCAACTAACATCAGGCTCGTCTTGTTTACTTGTGATCTGCAGCGTAAAATGACCACTGCTCGCGACGCGCCTCTGAAACTCAAAGATTACCATCAACATCGTCACTAGCACCGGCCTCGCCGTGGCTCTTCTGACGAGGTGCTCGCACGCGGCGGCAGGTGGCCAGATCTTCGCCAAGCGCAAGAAGCGGTCAGAGAAGTGGGTGGTGGACGAGGAACACCCCGAGCAGAGCCGGCCCGGAGAGCGGCCGACCACCCGGCGTCCGACACCGCCGGTCGTGTACGTGCCGCCCGCCAGAGCACTGGGCTGCGCCGGCCCCGAGAGGCGCCCAATAAGCCCCGACCTTAGCAGCCTGTCTCGACCAGGCCTCCTGGTGTCAGTCCTGTCGCCGCCCCTGGTCCCGTTCGGCTCAGTCCTATTCGCCGCCTTGGTTTCCTGCGTCAGTGTAGTCCCGGTCTCGGTACAGTTCCAGTAAGGCCCCAGGGTCCAGTTCAGCTTTGTCCAGATCCCAATCCCAAACCCAATTCAGTCTTTTGGGGGCTCAAATCCCAGTCACAGCTGTTCCCATCCCAACACGAGCTTATGAGCCTTTCCATCTTCCCATTGTTTTATCACCTACGTAGTTGTCGTGGCCGTTGGCGCTGAAACGTCATCTGTGACTAACAGGTGACTCAGTGACTCATTCCTCAGATCCTCGCATAGGACTCCTCCCCGAGATCCTCGTATTTGACTCAGTAGCTCCTCGCAGAGCTCCTTGCATATGACTCAGTGACTCGTATGTGACTCCAGAGATTCTCGTATGTGACCCAGCGATTCTTCCCTAATGCCTGCTGTGTGTATCGTGTTGTTCCTTCTCTGGGCGTTGACGTGTGTGGCTCCGCCCGCGGGCCCGCGCATGCGCCCCAGTGCCGTCTTCTCCGAGGCACGCCACGGTGGCTCCTATCGTCAGGCTCCTGTTCTCCGCGTGATTCCGGTCCTGTGTGAAACACGACCCCACCCCACCCCCCACCCCCCGCCCGCCGTGCCGTTCCCGTGTAGCCCAGCGCCTGCTCCTGCCATCTTCGCCGTAAGTGACCTGCAGCGGCTCCCTCCTGGGGTCCTCATGTGTGACCTGAAGCGGCTCCTCCCTGAGGCCACTGTGTGTGATCTGCGTCGGCTCCTCCCTGAAGTCCCTAAGCGTGACCTGCGGCGGCTCCCCCCTGAGGTCACTGTGTGTGTGACCTGCGGCGGCTCCCCCCTGACGTCACTGTGTGTGACCTGCGGCGGCTCCCCCCTGACGTCACTGTGTGTGACCTGCAGCGGCTCCTCCCTGATGTCACTGTGTGTGACCCGCGTCGGCTCCTCCCTGACGTCACTGTGTGTGACCTGCGTCGGCTCCTCCCTGACGTCACTGTGTGTGACCCGCGTCGGCTCCTCCCTGATGTCACTGTGTGTGACCTGTTGGCTCCGTCCCAGGTCGCCGGCGCCGGTGAAGCCAGTCCTGCTGGAGGAGCTGTGCCAGTCGCCGCAGCCGCCGCGGTTCCCCACCGACGGCGTGTACAGCCCGCGCGCCGCCCGAGGCTGGGGCGTTCCCGACGCAGGTCAGAGGGGTCCGGCAGTGCAGGGGCTAAGCTGCGCGTCTGGGAAAGCCAGAGGTGCGAGGTTCGATTTCCCAGCGGTGTCCGCCTTTCCTGCCAGGGGACATGCAGCTGGCTCCTGTATTCTCAGCACTGACCGTGCTGTAAAGCCCCAGTTAACAGCAACAGCTCAGCCCAGATGACCCCATGAGCTCCATCGTTTCTTCCAATGGCCGAATCCAAGCCTCTTTCCAGGCCAGGCTTTCCGACAGCCGACGTCGCTTTGTCTGATTTGTGTACAGTTGCGACTGGCTCTGCTTGCGGGGCGTACCAGTGTTGTGACGGAAGAAGGGGAAAAACGTCCTGTCACTCCTCCCACTTAATAGCGATCATTCAATGGGATGCAGAGATGGGAACGCCGACCATGGGACGATTAAACGAATAAAGTTATGTGACCTATGTGCAAACCATACGCGATCCACTTGTATCTCCGGCTGAAATTTCCACTGTGCTCGGCCACATCCATCGGGGTTAGCGCCAGGCGATACATGACAACACATCTCAGTGGTCGCAAGGATATCTGCATCCGATGTACGTCAGCTGTCATGAACTGCGGGGCTGTCCTATGAAAGATGAAATTTTGGTGTTTTGAATTTTTACTTTATGTTTGATTTGAAAAAAAATGAATTTTTTGAAATTTCTGGACAGATGTGCGTGGGCATTTGTCCGAGCGGCTTTCGTGCTAAATTCCTTGGGCAGTTCGTGATACATGCCCGCTGATCACCACGTGAAAGTGTCAATGGCTCGAGGCGCATAAGTCGCATAACTTTTCATCGCACTGGGTTCTGAGTCGGAACTTGCCTCTCGCTTCATCCGGACGCCTGTTGTTACTGTCTGTTGTTACTGTCTGTTGTTACTGCCCGTTGTTACTGCCCGTTGTTACTGCCTGTTGCTTCTGTCCATTGTTACTGCCTGTTGTTACTGTTTGTTGTTACGGTCTGTTATTACTGCCTGTTGTTACGCCGAGTTTGAGCTTTGAAGTCGGTCTGAATTGGGATGGTTTTGGAGAGAAACGAATCTGTGCGGTGTTTCACAGTCGAATGGCCTGCCTCAATACCCCTAGTTTCGACACTTTGGCCACTAGTTTGCTATCAGTTTGAATGCTAATTTGAAGGGCTGTCGGCAGCGGCGGCGGCGCGCGCCATTGCATGGTGGGATGGCTTTCCTGAAGACCGCTAACGATGTCCGGGCCTCAGGTGCCTCGCGAGGCTTTTCCGGCGAACGGCTGCAAACATAACTCTACCACGAATGTTAAACACCGCGATCATAACAAGCATCTAATGCGCACGGCTAGCGATGTAGCGAGGAAAACGATACAAGCCTTATAGGGCATGGTATTACTGTATCCGGTTGTTTGTGCAGGTTTAACAGCCTATCTGAGTTAACGGGCTCCCGACGCCTCTGGCGGGTCTTCAGCTCAGAAAGCCCATTGGTACAACGGTATCAGAGTCTCAGCCTTCTCTGCGCAAATCGGCAAAATATTGTCTCATCTGTAAGGCTTTTATTGGTAGTCGGCTGCGCAACGTAGAGCTGATCTGAAGGTTTGCAGTGCTCCCAAACAAACTGCATCAAGTGTGCACCGCTTCTCCAAACTGTTAGACACATAAGTACCATTGAAACGAACGTGATTTAAATGTGATGGACCAAAGCTTGACTGAACACTGACGCCAGCGTGGCTAAGGCATGCAGGGGCAGCATGCTGCCGGCTTCTAAGTGTGACCTTCCGAGCGGCTGCCGTTGGTGGTCACTTCCTCACCGTGCGCGGTCGGCGTCAAACAGCTGCTGGGGTGCCGATGTCCAGACAATGTCTGGGGCTGCTGGGGTGCCGAGGTCCAAACAATGCTTGGGGATGATGGGGTGCCGATGTCCAGACAATGTCTGGGGCTGCTGGGGTGCCGAGGTCCAGACAATGTTGGGGATGATGGGATGCCGAGGTCCTGATAATGCTGGGGCTGCGGGGTGCCGAGGTCCAGACAATGCTTGGGGATGATGGGGTGCCGAGGTCCAGACAATGTCTGGGGCTGCTGGGGTGCCGAGGTCCAGACAATGCTTGGGGATGATGGGGTGCCGAGGTCCAGACAATGCTTGGGGCTGCTGGGGTGCCGAGGTCCAGACAATGCTTGGGGCTGCTGGGGTGCCGAGGTCCAGACAATGCTTGGGGATGATGGGGTGCCGAGGTCCAGATAATGTCTGGGGCTGCTGGAGCGCCGAAGGCCAGACGATGCCTGGGGCTGATGGAGTGCCGAGGTCCAGACAATGCTTGGGGCTGCTGGGGTGCCGAGGTCCAGACAATGCTTGGGGATGATGGGGTGCCGAGGTCCAGACAATGCTTGGGGATGATGGGGTGCCGAGGTCCAGACAATGCTTGGGGCTGCTGGGGTGCCGAGGTCCAGACAATGCTTGGGGATGATGGGGTGCCGAGGTCCAGATAATGTCTGGGGCTGCTGGAGCGCCGAAGGCCAGACGATGCCTGGGGCTGATGGAGTGCCGAGGGTCAGACGATGCCTGGGGCGCCTCCCCCTCCCCCCCCCCCATCGCTTCTTTCACGCCGGTGGTCATCACTAGAAAACAACAGAAATCGCCTGAGCAGCCGTAAACAAACCGACCTTAACCGCTCAAAAGGAAGAGCATGAATGCCCATGCGTCAATGCTCATACTCAGGGATCTGACCTCTTGACGACTCGCTACCGTCAGGCACACCCCTGAGTTTGGCGCAACCGCACCCCTGGGGTCACAATATCTCTCGTGACCCCCTGACCGCGCTCCTGGGGTCACAACATTTCTTGTGACCTCCTGATCGCGCCCCTAGGGTCGCACGACCCCACGATCCCTGGCCGCGCTCCGAGCCCCGCACGGCTCTGTGACCCCTGACCGCGCCCCCGGGGTCACGCGACCCCGTGGTACCCTGGCCGCGCTCCGAGCCCGCACGGCTCTGTGACCCCTGACTCCGCCCCTGGGGTCACACGGCGCCGCCCGTTCGACCGTGACAGGCTGAGCGGACCCACACCGTCGCGCTGTCTGCCTGACTGACTGGCCCCTGCTCACCGCTTGGCGTTATGAGCGAGTCGCACCAGCCGGCGCAGCACCGGCGCAGGGGTGTGCTCAGGATTTCCTGACGAGGAGGCTCCGTAAATTTGTCGACAAAACTCACGTGATATGCTGCGACTTTCCCGAAAGTATATGTGATGTACGTGTGGCAGTTGAGAAAGCAGCAGCACGTACCCGTGAGGCGCGTTTAGGTACGGCCCTGCCCACGCTCGCTCCGTCGCCGGTGCACCGAGGGAGCAGAGGCCGGCCGGACCGATCCGGCACCTGATGTCTCCTCGCATCGTCTCTTGGGACGTGTACTAATGACGGAAATGGGAGGCTCTTCACGGCTTCGGTGAAATGCTATACAAACGGCATTTCTGGAGCCTCGTGCATTAAGCAACTAGGCTGAGCACTAAGCGGAGGACTTCTGATGTCCTGGAAATAAGTCAAAACAAGGTTGGCCATCTGTGAAATGAATTCTGTGTCGAAGGGAAGACTGCCTGCGAAGCACCGCGCTACAAACGTAATAATTGTTCGGATTTTCGTCTTCAGCAATGGCACCGCTGACGCCCAGTTTCGGTTCGTGACCGCCTCGGGCGCCGACCGGCAAACGTTCGAACATGCGCGACCGTACGCCAGGCATGGTTAGGTCCTTGTCTGGAGCAAATAACCCGGGATGACCACGTGGAGAAGTGGAATAACCAACACCCGACGACTGCGTAGAGGAGTGGGGTAACTAGCATCTAACGGCCGTTGACGACCGCATGGGGAAGTGACCACACAAAACGCTGTGTGAACAATGAAACAGTTGGCGGAGATAGTAGTCTGAATAATTAGTTCACCAGCACTTAGACATCCCCCAAACATTCCGTACAGCTACGTCATAATACAAATACAGCTAAGCAAAAGGGGGTCACTCGCAGCAGCGGCAAGCAAACGGCCGTAAACGAGAAACTGTGATGAGGACGTGTGCCGCCTGAACTCCTCAATATGCATAATGTTGCGCGCATGATGACCGTAGATATCAACACACGATGTCTGGCTATAGGGATCAACAGCTCTAAAAACGACGTCCGGAATTTCTTTTTGGACATGACAGAATTAAGTCTTCGCAGCACGCCGAGCTTTCGCAGTGTCTTCCTCTTAAGTGAGATTGTGTGCAGTTCACTCACAAGAAATTGTTTGGCAATTTTTGTTTTGTAATTTGTAGCTCTGTGAGCTCTGAAGGAGCCCAGATCATTGTTTGAATGTCTACCAGCTAATGTTTTATTTCCGTCCTGGCTCAATACCTCTCTGCCAGCCATCCATACTGGCCGGCCATCGCTCCATGCTGGCCGTGCCGCGAGGCTTGAGCCCAGAGTCCCAAGTTTATCTGGAACAGTGTTTACATGCCTTAAAGTAACCTTAAACAATCAACAACGAATGACTGCATTGTAACATTCTTGGTTTTATTTCATTGATGCTGTTTTTACGTTATCTACTTCATGTTTTGGTTTTACTGCTACCTTTGGTAGGATTTTTCCGTCATTCTCATGTTTTCCTTTGTATCTCGCTTTTATTTTACCTTATTACTGCACCGGATCGGTAACTGGGCTCCGACTAATGCCCGGATAGCTGACGTCATCAGTAGTTGAACGAGCACGGGTAGCTGACGTCATCAGTAGTTACACGAGCACGGGTAGCTGACGTCATCAGTAGTTATACGAGCACGGGTAGTTGACGTCATCAGCAGTTGTACGAGCACGGGTGGCTGACGTCATCAGTAGTTGCACGAGCACGGGTAGCTGACGTCATCAGTAGTTTTACGAGCACGGGTAGCTGACGTCATCAGTAGTTATACCAGCACGGGTGGCTGACGTCATCAGTAGTTGCACGAGCACGGGTAGCTGACGTCATCAGTAGCTGCACGAGCACGGGTAGCTGACGTCATCAGTAGCTGCACGAGCAGAAGCAGCGGCACCCCGCTTGACCTCAGTCCCTAGCCCCAAACACCAGATTTAAGGGAGGCGACCGGGCCGTGGCCACTCCTTAAGTCTGTGCAAGATGTAGCTATTTGTGCAATCTTGATTGATGTTAGTGCAGTTGTCTCGAGATCCGAAGTTCTGACGTCTTAAATGGACTGAAACCTCTCGAGATTTGTCGATGGATCCAGCCCTGCTTCCATTGGCTCGCTGGCTTCAGGCACAGCATTACAAACTGAGGCGGAAATAACGTGATCGGCGAAACAAAGGGGCACGAGGCGCAGTGTCCCAAGAAAAGCGTCAAAATGGGCTAACGTCCTGCTATTCAGTCCTATTCCGTCCTGCTATTCCGTCCTGCTAACGTCCTGCTATTCCGTCCTGCTATTCCGTCCTGCTGGGCCATTCTGTTTCCGTCATTACCCCCTTGCTGCTGCGGGATAGGTGTATGGGTATGTTCGTCATTGGCGATAAAGAGCGCTGGGTATGTTCGGCGTTGGCGATGAGATCCGAACACCTGGTCCCGCTACAGGGCGCAGAGGTCCACAGATGCGTGCCTGCCGGGCTCAGAAAATAAAATGCTCTTGATGGGTGAGATAGCCTGGAGTCGCCGTGTCACTTTGTTAGGCTGAGGCTTCTTCGACCGGGCTGAACACCAGGGGCATCTGTTGCGCCACGCTCGCCAACGCTCGCATACGTCTTAGAACAGTCGCGAAAGCGGAATACCATGAGCAAGCTCACTCGCAGCTGGCCATGCAGTGTGCAGTCGTGTTGAGCACGATGCGTTCATTCCGTTCAAAGTTGCTTAAGTTGCTTAGTGCATTAGCGAAGGACATTATTCACAGAGATGAGGCAATAGTATTAGCCTTATTCCTCGAAGACAAACTAGGAAAATAGAGATGTAGAGATATAAAGATATGTCACCATCCTCATTGGTTTTTCTCCGAGGAACAAAGCTAATACTACGGTCTTATCTACGATGTTTTTTCTCATTCCGTTGTCATGCTATGGTGCGCACAATGCTGTGAGTAAATGACTGTTGGCGCAAACATCTGATGCTCTCGTTAACATGTGACTTTTTTAACTGATATTTTTACACTGGCTCCTTTATGTCCCACATTTTATTCTCGCCTGTCTCTGCCCGCTCGACAGCCGACACGACTACTCGACTATCTCTGTTGGCTCGACAGCCGACTGAACTACCCGACTGTCTCTGCCGGCTCGACAGCCGACTAGACTACTCAACTGTCTCTGCCGGCTCGACAGCGGACTCGACTATTCGACTGTCTCTGCCGGCTTGACAGCCGACTCGACTACTCGAGTGTCCCTGCGGGCTCGACAGCCGACTCGACTACCTGACAGTCTCTGCCGGCTCGAAAGCCGACTCGACTACCTGACTGTCTCTGCCGGCTCGACAGTCGACTCGACCACTCGACTGTCTCTGCCGGCTCGACAGTCGACTCGACTTTCCAACGTCCGCATGTATCCTTTGTTCCGGTATCCGTGACGTGGGCGCCGGGTCAGTGATGACAGGACGAGCTCCAAGGCGCGTGATCCACAGCTCATCCTCGGGACGTGGATCCCACTAACCTCAGCCGACGCCCTGCATTCCAGCATGCTCTAGCACACGTGGGGTGTGTTGGTTACCGCAGGGGCTAGGATAGGTCACGTGGCTTTGCTCTGTCGACAGCCCCGGTGTTCCCGGCGCCTGTCAACGACGTTCCGGATACAGTGCCCGACATCGCGCCGACGGCGCCGCTCAGCCGCCAGCCGCCACCCACGTGTACACTCTCTGACAGTGTGCAGGGTAAGATGAACCGTCATTGCGGAGGACAGAGGTGTGGTTTCGCATTTATATGGGACTTTGGACAGAAATAGTTATCTTGAATACCTTTTGGCGCAGTTCACAGCCCTGCCTTTCTCAAGACCCAAACCCGTCTGATTTCTGAGCTGCAGGCCCGCGAAAATGGGGATACTATTTCAGAAAAAGTGTGTCAAGGTCACCTTGGCATTCATGATGTCATGATAACGTCACTCAAACCCTTCCGTTCCCTAAGCCAAGCGGCGAACAAGGCCGATAGAAATATGATTGTCAAGTCGTTCATATCTGGCGTTCGTAAGCATGATTTTAAAATGTGACGGCCATCGATTGGCTCTCGAAGAGCATTTTGCGAGATACGATGACGTAATAAAACAGTGACGTGTGTAGGAGCATCTTAACTTAACAGAAAAATTATGATGTCTAGAGCAGTTTTTTCATTTAAAAGTATACAAATGGTTACAAGTAAGCTTATTTCGTCATGTACGATGTTTGGTTCAGTGCCTTGAAATGTAGAACAGACCTTCTAACTGAATGCGCTGTTGTATATCCGGCATGCTTGATATATTCCTATGTCCTTCCTGTGTTGCATCCTAGTCGTACCGTACATCATCGCCATCACGGTGTCAGCTTCATGCCGTCTGGATTGTACCGGTGCTGTGTTATGAGCGATCTTCTGTCAGCGTTGCGTCGGCTGTAGTCGCCACCTTGCAGCGTTGCCACTGTGCGGGGCCGAACAGTGCTGTTTCAGTGGTGGGTCGTTAGTTCGTTATTGTTGGTGTTGCTCGAACCAATTCGGCTTTATTGATGTTCTTTTGCTGGCGTTACCTCGTTGGTTTCTGGCTCGTGCTGATGGCGAAACTTCTGTTATCTGGCATGCATTTTAACTTTTGGTAAAAACACATCTCGGGATCTTACATCATGCTTTCAGGAAGTCCTTCACGGTTAGCTCAGCGGCAAAATGCTGAATTCGAAATCAGGTGGCCTCGGTTAAAATTCAAGCAATGATAATTTTGTGTTGTGACGAGCACATGAAACCCGAGTTGAAGCCAAACACCATTTAGTCTTTTTTGGGGCTCAATAAAATCCCACGACCGCTGGAGGAGTAATTAGTCAAAACATTGTGTACATCGTAACACGCTGTACGAGGACGATAGCACGAACGACATTTTACCGAAGCTCGATTTTAAAAGCTCAATATTACCGTAATTGTCTCAAATGGCATAGCCCCACTACAGCGCAGAGTTTTGCGCAGATCGTTGTTCCAGATAAACTTTCCAGCAATCTGCTTTCGAAAGTAAAGTGGAGCAATCTGCATGCAATCCTCTACGGCTTGCAGCAAATTACAACTTACTTCCGAGGACATCTTCCAGGGACAAAATGACATTTTCCAAGAACTAAAGAGCATTTTCCAAGTACAAGTATATGACGCATCTGTGCGCCACATAGCTTTTCAAATAGCCGCTCACAGCATCTGGAATCAGCATCTTTTGAATTTGCATGCTTTCATAATGCAAATTATGGGGTAGTGCCATTGTATTAGTGTTAGTGCACTCGTAAAGATTTCATTGGCTTCGAAGTACACATGAATTGCCATCAACATAAAATACGGTACGGTGTTTGACAATACATTATGGAAGGCCATTTATTGTAAAAAGCTACGACTGTGACCAGGTTGTGCATCACAAAACCAGGCCCTCTGGTGAGTAATATAAATGAAGTGCCGGCCGACAGGTCAGCGGTCGGGTCAGTCCGGTCAGATTGCGCGTGAAACACGCAAAGCCCTAGTGATACAGCAGTTTACATGAGTGCACACCGTTCCAGTACAATTCCTTCGTAGAGTGATGAATATCGGAGCAGGATGTACTGCTACCAGCCGGGTATCCAGTATTGTCACAGCATCGTTGCAATGTCAGCAGTGTCTTGATCATACAAGATCTTGTAGCATGGCGTCAATACGACTAACGCTGTGTTTTCAACCAATCCCATTTGTGAGGCTCGTGTCGTCATCATTGCTCTCTCAGCGCTTTGATGTCATTGTTATGGTATCAGTAACTTGTTGTCATTATTGTGTTGTTAGCAGCATGCCGTCAGCGCCTGTCGATGCCAGTCAGTCAATGCCAGTCAGTCAATGCCAGTCAGTCAATATCAGTCAGTGCCGTCCTGACCGTGCCGCATCACTCTCGTACCCCAGAGCTAAACGCTATGGAGAGTAGAACATCCTGTATTTAACGCTGTCTCTACAGAGAGCATCAGGGCGATGGAGGAGAAGCGACGCCAGAGAGCTGCCAACTACAACACGGCCCCGCGCGGCTGGACCGACCACGGCATCTACTACAGGCCCGTCACGTTCACACAGGCCGTGGCGTAATCATGACGTCACAGGCGGGAGCGGCTATGGTGAGCCCAGCACGCGAACCCCGATCGTGACATAATCATGACGTCATTGGTGAGCGCGACTGTGGTGACCCTGACACGCGCGCCTCGACCGTGACGTAATCACACGTCACTGGCGCTCCAGGCAGTCACAAGGTCTACACCCAGCTCGCTGTATTTACTCAGACCGTGACACGATTGAAAACGTGGCATAATGCTTACGTCATTGGTAGCTGGGCCGGGCTAAATGTGCACTGCTGGTCCCGTGCCCTCACATAAGCCGTGGCATCGCCAGAAGTCAAAACAAGACCTGTGGCTGCTGGCTCATCACTGTTTTACGCCCAGTGACGTAAGATTGACGTCATTAGTTTTATTGGCGCATGTGGCACAGACTGGCCCGTGTGTTGGGGCTGGAGTCCTCCGGTGTGGTGTTCTATGCTCTTTGTCACGGCCCGCAGCCACTTGTGGCCTTGACAGCCCGTCACTGTGACATCTGTGCGGGACGTGAACCGTGACGTCATTTGTGGCGGCTGCGTGCCGACAGCGGGCAATGAAACGATCGCGTTTGCCGTGGCTGATGACGTTTCGTTTGCATATGGATCCACGCCATTGGTGATGGAAACTCAGAGCGTAACACTGAACCCTGTCGGCCTGTGTACATCTCTCTGTCTCGATATCGGAGAGCACTAGATAAATCATTTTTGCATCTTGCTTGTCCTGCACTCACCCTACATCTACGCGGCGATGATAATTCTCGTTTATTTTGTTTATTGGTCTATCGGAAGAAGTTGAAGAGTGATTGCTGTTTTGAAAACTCCGGTATGTTTTCATGCGCGTTTAGTGACTGTGTTCTGCTACGTACGGCTTGGGTGCTTTTGTCGTACGCGGTGGAAACGAATACAACCAATAAAACACGAGAACGAAGCACTGTTCTGTTCTGAACGGCCTCAATCATGCTGACGTCAGGCATCGAGAAAGAATATCACCGCACCACAGCGCGCTGCGCAGGCTGCACTTACACCACCATGAGTGGCCAGTCCAGAGGCGCGTCTCACGCAGGGGCTGCACTTACACCACCATGAGTGGCCAGTCCAGAGGCGCGTCTCACGCAGGCTTGGGCGAATTCGTCGGCCATTAATGTCAAGCGATAGGCTGAGCCACACCGTGAAACCATGGAGTTGTTTTCTATTCTCGCAAAGCTTATTCCCTGCTGTCGTTTTTAACACCCATGCAAGTTTGCCCTCATTCCATATTATTTTCCAATTTGCCACTCGTATGTGGCGTGTTGCGGCGAAGGGACGCCGGCGTGGGACTCAGCGGTATTCCAGGAACTCATCAGTAAACCATCAAAATTACGACTGGTTCAGCAAACCCCCAGCACAGCTACGGTAACCTCCCAGAAGACGGAAGCACTACAACTAAGTGCTATGGTGGCCACTTCCCGAGGCACCCAAGGCAAGCTTGGCGGAACCTCAACGTGCAGGTCACAAATGCAGGTCACAGCCATGCCCTTTTTAAAGCTTTTCCAAGCTAGACGCACGCGAACTTTTGGCAGACTATTTCATGCAAATTAGTTCAAGGTCATCCAGACATTCATGGCGTTAAAGAAATGTTACGTAAATGGCGTCGACTGATTTGCCATGTAGCATTGAGGGCCAACACAAATATGATCAACGAATTATTCGTGTCGGGCGTCGTCGGGACGACTCGCGGCATTATCGATCGACGGATGACCTTCGACCAGTTTGAGTGCAAGCTTTGAAAACAAATTACGACTTGTGCTATACAGCGCAAAAATGTGGCCAGTGGCACGACTTATGACGGAAGTGGAGCTTGGGATCAAGTGGTTTAAAGATAGTGTCCCACATTTGTATGACATTGCGAAATGAAATAGCCATTTCGAAGATAATTCGGGCAGCTCACAGCTCCGTCACCTTAAACTCACAGATAACTGTATAAGAATACACTAAAAAGGACCAAAATACGAGAGCCTTACGATAATTCAGCAAACCATCAAAATTACGACTGGTTCAGCAAACCACCAAAATTACGGCTGGTTCGGCAAAACCCCAGCACCGCTACGGTAACCTCCCAGAAGACGGAATCACCACAGATAAGTGCTGTGGTGGCCACTTCCCAAGGCTAGCTTGGCGGAACCTCAACGTCGTCAACCGTTCCATGACGCAGATAAGACAATAGTATTAGCCTGATTCCTCGAAGGAAAACCAGGAGAATGAACATATAGTTGGGTTGATATTTCGACAACGTGCCTTTATCGAAACAATAGCATTTGTTTTCCTCTTTGCATTTATTTTGCTTCTGCCATTGTTTCGATGAAGGCATGTTGCCGATAAATTTTTGTCTCCGAGGAATAAGGCTAATACTACTGTCTTATCTATGTGAATAATGTTCCTCGCTAAGGCACTGACCAACCTACGTAAGTTCCATGACGCTATTAAACAGCGATGTAGTGAGGAAAATATTTACTAAGTAAAAAGAATAAACTGCATAGAAAAGTCTTTTCCGCCTAAAAATGCACCACTAATGAAAAGGTACCTTGATTCATCGCACTTGACGCTTGCTTTATCATCCTCAAAGGTGGAACATTTCCTTTAAGATAAACGTCATAACCAAATGAGTGAACGCAAGTAAACAATATAAAATCCCAGCAAAATAGGCAAGACCACCAGGGAAAAAGGGCAAGACCGTCGCACATAACA
>NW_023595962.1:25275782-25366440 GCF_011947565.3 Pollicipes pollicipes
CGATTAATCTTGCTTGCTGCAGCCGTGCGATTAATCGAGACCTGTCGTGTGACATGCAGTTTGCATCGCGCAACGCATTTGCTTAACGGACGCGACCTTTTCAAACCATACTTCGTCGGATACAAACCCATCTAATAATGCAGGTACCTTCATGACATGCACGCCTGTGTTATGACGCCCGTCAAGCTCTATTCCCGCTATAATTCACGGTGCTGACCGCTGCAGCCATAGTTTGGTATGCACTCGTTGCACAGGACGTATACGAGCCGCGGATGCTGGTGAGTTTTGAGTCTGCAGAGCTTGTCACTAAGATACGGTGAATACTCTCTTCTTGTAAATCTTTACATTCATCTGCTGAAGACGTTCAGGGGAAGGTAAATGTAGACAATGATGTGAAACACGCGAATGGGAGAAGTTTGCCAATATCAAAGATGAGCAGCCTGTTATCTGTGACGAGAAAAACACAGCGTGTTGAACTGGCAGGGTTTAACTGGCAATGAACATCGGAATTCAGAATGCAGCGTTATGGCTAAATGCACTTAGACAACATTTGCCATAAAATGTGACTTTCCAGGACGTCGCACTTCAGCACAGAGCGTCTTGAGGTATACATCCAGCTCCAGTGACGCAGCTGTACCAGAACTTTGCTAGGAATGAGCTCCTTTGGTGACCATCGCGCAGAAGCGCTTATTGTGGCAGCCCCCCCCCCCCCTCATCCCCGATTGCGATTTGTCCTTGACCTGCCTACCGCGACCATTGACTTGCATAACGTTCCGTTAGTAGTCGAGCTCATTTAATTACAGTTAGCCTTTAACACCCGCGTTCTTGGTGGCGAAGTTCCGGTATGGGTGTAGACTGTACCCCTCCACGACAAAGGGAGAACCGATGTGTGATGCCTACTCATCCCTCCGTTTGTCTCGTTGCCTCCGTTGTCTCGCTGTCTCCGTTACCTCCGTTGTGTCAATGCCTCCGTTGTCTCCGTTTCGGTCTCGGACGTCGGCCCATCAGTACATCCGCCAAGAGCTTCGGTTTCGGCGCACCACTCCCCGACGCGGTCCGCCTCAAGACCGGAGCAAGCGCGCGGTCGTGGTGTCCGCGTGAGGTGCGCTACACACCGAATGGAGCCCGCAGTGGAAGTTAGCGGTGTTGAGGACCGGATCAGTTTTGAGGACACGGTCAGCGTTGAGGACGTGCTCTCAGTTGAATCTTTATCCCATGACATGGTCAGTCTGTGACATCGCCATCAAGGACAAGGATGCTGAATCTGTGTGGAGCCAGTGAGCCTTGTGTTGAGGAAGTGGGGCGTAAGCAATACATCCGCACAGAACAGGGTCAGTCTCAGAGTGAGGTCAGTGTGTCACCGCCAGCTGAGTCAACACTGATGACCCCCCCCCCCCCCCCCCCAGGAGGAAAGCGTGGAGCGCCGGCTGCCTCAGGCTGGTGGCGGTTCGCTGGGAACCGGTCCCTGCAGGGCAGCACCCTCACACCGCTATCGGCTGGTCACCTGTCCCGTTCCCTCGCGGCAGGGGGCCGCCGGCGGCGGTGAAGGCGCCGCGGATGGCATTCGTCCGCCGCCGCCGCCAGGATGCGCGCGTCCCTGCCACTGTCCCTGCTGTCCCTGCTCGGGCTCGGCGCCGCCAGGCTGGCGTGCCCCGGCGGCTGGACCGCCGGTGGCGGTCTCTGCTACCGGGCCTTTTCCAAACAGTCGGCCAATTACAGCGAGTCACTGGCCGCCTGCACCTCCGCCCACTCGGGCGCAGTGCTGCCATCTATCCACGACATCGGCACTAACAGCCGCCTGCTCGGCCTGACCAACAACGCGCCGTTCTACACGGGGCTGGTGAACTTCACCGGTAAGCCGCGCTCCCGGTGGCCGGGGCAAGCGATTTGACGACGCTGGCGGGGTGGCTGGGTCTCATCTGCTCGGAAGTTTTGTAATATGAAGTGATTCAGGTAAGCCTAATCAAGCGTTTCTAAGATCCGGACCTCAACGAAGCCAGCGACCGGTGGTGCGCTGGCTGGACTTCAGGCTGAACCACGGTGACGTGGCTCGGATCCAGGAAATAATCGCGACTTGGCGGGATAGTCTGAGAACCCACGGCGGATTCCGTGTCACTCGATCTTGTTAGGCCTGAGTTCGCTCCCTGGCCATTTCGTGGGGCGTCTTGCTGTATTCCAAGTGGCACGTGTGCATGATGAAATGGGCGATTGCTCGCAGAGTAGGCGGTGACCACTAACACTGACAGTCAATAAGTCACGAACGATGCGGGAGGCAGGTAGCAGAAATGAGGTCATAGCAGTATCTTTTGCTTGATACAAGCAGGAAGCACGGCTTGAGCTAAGGGTTTTTCGGCACTATGAGTTTGGAGGTTTCGTGCGAAAAATAACGGATCTTCATTTTACCAGAAGGTGCTAGGTAGCGTAACTATCAAAGTTTGGTCGCATTACCCTAGCTTGTTGTTTCAAGCATTGCTCATATCCTCTCGTCACCCGCAAGTCCGTGACTTTCGACCATTGGAATAACTCGTGCGTTCCTGAAAGAGTTGTCCGTTTAACTAATGTACGAGCCATATCGTACTTTAGTAGTGCAAGCGATAGATAGGCCATGCGTCTCAGGTGCCGCATTTCGTCAGCACGAAGATCGTTAACACCAGTTATCCCAAAATTCTTCTTAACTGCTCAGAATTTCGATTTGGACTGGCGGGTTCTACCGCGGAAATCTCAATGGACTCCCTGCTCACCATTAAGGAAGCAATGCATTCTCTTTGCTTTGTTTTTCCAGTGTTTTTGTTATGCAATGTTAAAACAGACTAATTTGTCGGAATACTTGCGTCAGAAATGCTACAAGAGCATGACATACTCTGATGAGACAAAAAAGTTTGCAAACATGGGCTATTATTCCGCCAATCCAACAAAACGTCAAATGATGGCATGACGTTTACCACCGTACCTGTTTTCGAAGTGAACTTTGGCTTGATGCAATAGTGTATCACATGGTTTATGGTGACGCACTGGTTCACCCTTTAAGCATTGCCCTTCTCGGTGCCTGGCCATTGCCGCCCATTACGCCACCCGCAAACGTGCATTTGCACTGACGTCATTCATATCATGAGAGGTGTCAATTTGAAGCCGGCATGCCCGCATTGTGCGGATGTAAACACTCAAAAGTCCTCAGCAAGTTCTGTCGTCGTTTATCATGACGAGGACGATTGTGACAACTGCAGCTGTTGCGGATTAGGGATACATTCTGGGGCTACCAAGGAAGGAAGAAGCGTGGTGCTGCTGTAAAGCGTTGGCAAATAACTTTGACTAGAACATAGCTAAAATGTAAATCCTTGCTGTATCTTGGTGGCACTGCAGTGGCACTACCCAGCGACATTAGCAAACGTATATGGTTCTTAGTTTTCACCAGAATATGTTTTTGAAATGTGCCGTAAAGGTGGGACACTTCCCTTTAGACAACTCGTCAAATTATCACTAGCTATTTTTACAACTGATTATAGCACAAAACGTCTTATAGGTAACTTTCTGGCTGTTGTTTTCTAATTACACACCTTATATCAGCAACTTCCGGCTAGAAATGTTTCGCAGAGATCCAAAAGCATTTATACAAACACATAAGTTTATGAAATTCGGTTGGATGATTATCAGCAAAATAATGGCTTTATGGAGAGTTGTGATGCCAGATCTCTTGCTAATGAAACTTTGCAGAACCATTTTTTGAAATGTTCAGTAGCATCTCTGGCGCAGAGCCGACAAAACAAATTCCCATATCCTTGTGGTGTTCCTGTTCACAGACATCTCGTACTACAGAGATTACTTACACTACTTACAGAGCTTGCTCATAGTACTTATTAAGCTTACTTATGCTACTTATAGAGCCTGCTTAGGGTACTTACAGACCTTATAGAGCATACATACCTCAACATGATCTAAAATGAGCAGTGGAATGATCATCAAAGCCCGCCTTACCCCGCACAGCACCGATGTAAGCAATAATAGGCGCAGCTAGCATCAAACATTCTCGACCGATTCACATTGCTGACTGTCAGGCCTAGTATTTTCCTAAAATATGGGCGAACTAAAGGCATTGGCCTGAAGAAATTTCTGAAAAGTTTTGTTGAACATAGCAAGCTTTTGATTTGTTGAATACACGTGGTTTAACCTATTGCATATTCAGCAAATTGCATAAAAACAAATTCTGCTTGTGGGAGTGTTGAGTATGTACCAAAACTTCATCTAAAAGTTTTAAAAACCTTCTGGAAGCTTTTTGGCACGTTAATGCATCATGATCACGGCTAATATTAAAATTTGTTGTTGCTGAGCATATGCTAGACAGCTGAAATGCTCTTTGCCTACGCAGTCGTGGTTGCATTAAGTTTATTTTAGAAAACTGATTACTTTTTGCATGCGAACACGGCGCTCAAATGCACGCTGCAAAAAGTCAGTGCTGTAAATGCAGTGACATCTTAAGAAAACTGAAAGGTAACATGTGGAAAGTAGTTGTCAAGTTTGCGGGCCACTGCATGAAAATGAGCCGAATCTCTGTCAGTGTTCAAGCTTGTGCCGTTTCGCTGTTTCCCCGCTCCCTCCCCCCCCCCCCCGACTTTGCTCCCATTGGCTGCTTTCGAGCAGCACCCCAGCGGCCCCATCACGAGCCTGGGGTGAACTTCCGCAGTCAGTGGTGGATTTCCTGCTGAGTTGGGTGGTGATATCAAATGCCTGCTGCACCAGGTGAAATCGCCGTGCAGGCGTCCGACACTCGCCACAGTTGTCACTTTGCCTGCTGTGCTAGCAGGTCCTGTAACGGTAGGAATAAGAGGTTCATGGTCGGTGCCAGGGTCTCATGGTAGATTTACGTTATGATGATCATGCACACAAAGTCATTTGGTTCGTTTCCGGTGGGTAGTGTTAGAGGCAGTGAGCATTGTCCATTATTTATTAACATTCCTTTTCCTTTTCTTGTGTATCTTTGTCACTAGGTGGCAGTTTAAGGGTCGGTAACAGCAAGCCACAGCTTTTACAAGTCACCTACATTTTGGGGATTAAGCAACGAACAATTGCCAGCCATTACTACGATACAGTACATATCTAACAAAGAACAAGAATACGCGAAAAATATGTGTGCGTGCAAATGAAATCAAGTAAGCAGGCATTACGTATCACGCTTTATTAAAACATACAAGCGAGATCACGTAAACAGATATCATACATATCGCGTCAATTGTGTGCAAACGGTTTCAATTAAGCAGCATCGCGCACGACGCGTCAGGCATCATTTATACATGTGTACGATTTTAAGCTAGCATGCATCACAATCAATCAATGCACATGTCACATTCGCGCTAATCGACCATTAGGGGTTGGCCACTGTTTTTTTAAAGAAAAATATGATTAAAATGTAATAAAATAGTAATAAAAAATGACAGAAAAAATCAAATTTTAAAAATTATGAAAAATTCAAAATATAAAAAATCCCGTCTGTGTGGTCCTGTGTTCTGTAAGTGACTTTGAGCTCTAAAAGGGTCACAGGGTCCTGGATTTCCGCATGAGCGTGTCTTGCCAGAAATAGTCGCCGAAAAGTGCATTCCACATTTTGTATTGAGCGCCTCGCAAACCATTAGGGCGCATAGACTTCCAGACATAGCCTTTGTCCCTCACATTATGCATTTCATGTCGTGAACGACGTTTTTTTGCGTGCAAACGCGTTGCAGCAGGAACTTGTATAGATGGCATTTCTTGCCACTCGCGCAAAATGCTATGAATTGTGTTATGCTTAGTGGAAGTCGGATGCAGAGATTCGCAGTGCGTCATTATACCACAGTTGGCGGGCCAGAATTGTGCCACAGTTGAGCTTTCAAGAGCTTAGTGAACGTGTTGCGTGTTACTTAAAACGTGTTACGAGATATATTGCGCTTAGTAGAAGCTGGATGCACAGATTCGCAGTGTAGTGTTATACCAGAGTTGGTGAGCTTGATAAAGAGCTCCGTTTCCAACGTTGTGCGGTTCTTTCTCCTTCCCACCGTCACTAGTAAATCCAAATATGGGGCACTCTCCCCCCCCCCTGTTTGCTACATCGTAAAGGCTAAACTAGGATACCGGTTGTTCATGAACCCCGGAAATTCGTCAAGGCACGCTGTCCGTACTTTCATACTTCAGCATAATTGTCGATGTACCTAGCCAAAAAATAGGCTTTAATGGGCTGGCGGCCAGGGCGTTCGTTTGAACTTGGTCCAGAAATATCATCGCCAGAGGAGGAGCGCATGGGCTACCCATTACTAGACCCTGTCTCTGCTGATAATAGGCATCGCCGATCGAGAACACATTATCCTGGAGACGCTGTTCTAAAGACCGCAAATATCCATTTTTGATAGACCGAAAGCATCAGTTCCATGGAGATCCTTGTCTACCTTAGCTTTCACGGCCCTGATTTGCTCATAGCCTGGTATGTTGCCATAAAAATCGACAGCATCTGCACGCAAGAAAACACTGCCCTCTGGTAGCTCTTCCAGTTGAATGCTTTCTCTAAAAGACGTAAAGTTTTTTTTCTGTAGGACCACCGCATACAGATATCACGGGTCTAAGCGGCACCCCAGGCTTGTGATCCTTAGGCAGTGCACAGAACGCAGGCGTTCTACGATGTCGACGTGTTTAATCTTTAATAGTTTTGTCCGAGAGTTTTCCGCTAACTGCGCTGTTGGGTTTTTTAGCCTCTACCTGGGGAAGGGGCTTCCATTCAGTTCATCACAGCTGTCCCTGTCGCTAAGCATAGCTGAGCCTTGTTAACATAAATGAGCTTATCTAAAATTAAACCCTCACACTTCTTACTCATTTTAATTATGATATCACCATTTTCACTAGGGTCTCTGGTGAAGTTGCGCTGATCCGCAGTGACATTTAGTTTTCCAACTCCGTGGTTTTTGACGTGCGCAGTACGTCAACTTTTAGTCTTTGTAGGCTAACATCTACATCAGTGCTGGAAGGTCCCGGAAAGTTCTTACCGATATCTGGAAATGGGACGACAGATTCGGGATGCGACTTTGATGAGCCTGACCTTTGTTGCGATCTTTTGCGTCTGCCAGACCGAGGCCACTAGGTGCGTTGGTTCACTGGGTTTCGAACGGCTTGCATGCAAAAAACGTGGTTTGCGAATTTACCTGTAACTTTGTAAAAAGCATGGGAGCGATATAGTCTATCTCAGGGAGACCATGGCCCCTATTCGTTCGAGATATAATAAACACAAGTGAGACGCTAAAGACAAAACAGGGAATTCCCCTTTCGGTGGCCTATGTTTTGTCTTAACTCGCTCATGCTGAAATCCAGGGATGTGTGGACCCTTTGGTCCTTTCAGAGTTGAAAGTCATCTACAGAACACAGGATCACCCAGATAGAAAAATGGTTAAATCTGTTTTTCTAAAAAGTCGGCGACCAAACCTTGACGTGCAGAGATCATTATGGCCCATTAGCGCAAATGTGATATGTGCCCTGAAGCGTGATGTGGGCTAGCTTAAAATCGTGTGATATGTGCCCTGAAGCGTGATGTGGGCTAGCTTAAAGTCGTTTGCATGCATAAGAGATGCCTGACGCGTAATGCGCGATGCCTGTGTGACTGAAACCGTTTTAGATATCCCATGAGCGTTTTGTATATATTTTTCTCCATGTTCATGGTTTTTCTCTGAGGAATAAGGCTATTACTACTGCCCTATTTACTTGAACTCGCTTGCATGCTTGAATGAAGCGTGATGCATGAATTCCGTATACTTAAATTCATTTGCATGTGCACAGGTTTTTCGCGTTTTCTTATTCTTGAATTTACACTAAATCATAGACATGGCTGGCAATTGCTCCTTGTTTAATCGGCTGAATGTTGGTGACCTATAAAAACTGTGGCCCGCTATTTAAAATAAAACATGAAAACCGAGTTGGATCACCGGCAAGCCATCTTAGATTTACTTCTGCTATTCGTTTTCATAAATGCACCTTGCCGAAATATCCACGCACCTATATCTCCACTCTCCTGGTTTTTCTGAGTAACAAGGCTATTACTACTGTCTTATATGTGGCCGGTTTCAAACGCTTTCTTGTGTTAAGGTGGACGAATACTGATCTTTGAGAGGCTTTCACTGCGACATATCTGCTTTCTAATCCAGTGGCACACAATCTTCTCTACATTACTAAAGGAACAGTGTCTGCCTGTGCGTGTCCGTCTGTAGACCTCCACGCATAACGGTCAGGAGTTTTAGCATGAAATTTGCATACTGCCGAGATGTGCCGGCTGCGCTTTACAGAGTCGCGTCAAATTTTCGCATTTTGAAAAAAATGAGTGCGTGCCGAAAAAAACACAGAAATCCCCTCGGGTTAACACTGGCGACACCAGTTTCAAAAAGACTGCCGGCCGACGGTCCAACACGCATCGCTTCCCGGAGCCGTATCTCGATAACCAGCGCTCGCAGCGACCTAAAACTTGCACAGTTCGATAGCGCACGGAATGGGCCATCGTACTCAAGTGAGTTTTGTGCGTCACATGACACGTGGCACGTGCACACGTGTTGATAAGTTGAAATTGGCGGTTTTTGACGGTGTTTTACGTTTACCTTCATATCTCGGCACGGAAAGAGAGTAGAGCTCTGAATTTTGTTTCCCAACACTCACAATTGAAGCGGCTACATTTTCAGTGGGTGTCGCAAGCGTGTGCAGCGCACCGTTGCGCTGCAAATTGCATTACAAGTTGCAACCGGCCGAGCTTTCAAAACCAAAGCTGAAAACAAGCCGCTACCGTCAAAACTTTGCGTGATCTAGCGTTGCAAACTACATCAGCGTGTCGGTCCATTCATCCCATTTCTGATGCACTCTTTTGTTGAACGCGTTTTAAAAACTGCCGCTCGCAAATGGGCCTAGACCAATGGGTTGTATGACGGCATTTTCGCCGCGACGGCGGGGCAAGTTGCTACCCCGACTCCCGGCGTACGACCTGGGCGTCAAGGCCTCAATGGCCGTTCCCGCGGCCGGCTCTTGACTGTGTTCAGTTAGCCACGCTTCATACTAAAGAGCGAACATTCGGGCGTGTTTTCAGTCTGCCCGGCAGTAGGCCGGCGGGCTGGTCGTGCAAGGGGATGGCTTCGGATGAGGCATGACAGTCGGCGGCGCGCTGTGCGTTGCGGTCGCCGTGCGCGCACAGGCGTGGCTTTTGTTTCCCCAACATTTACAATTGACGCGGGTACACTTTAAGTTGCATCGCGAGTTTCTGCAACGCACCGTTGCGTTGCAAATTGCACAACTTGCAAGATGTCAAGTTTTAAGAATCGAAATGGTACGGTCATACGTATGACAAGGCACGGGATCACAGATGGATTTTGCTCTCTTCCACGGATTCGCACCTTTTGTGCACATTTCGGCACCTATGGCACTAACACACCCGGGATTGGCGCGCTTAAATGATCAATGGAAGGAGCGAGATGATGTTTGGTGACACGTGCCAGATGTCATGGCGCCCATGTGTTAAGCTATATATTTGCACAATTTTGGTCTTTTGAAGGGCTTGCACGTTCTCGTGATATCTCAGAAACCAGGGAATAAAGTGCACAACGACTGGCATGCTTCGATAGGTGGTCTAACGGGCAATCACTGAGGCGTGTGCGATGTCACACTGCACGTGGCATGTGACACGTGCACATTAGCTGTGAGACTGCACTTTGCCGATGATGTCCATTTTTACGCTTTACGCGGGATTTCCGCTCTTATGGCACGTAGTAACACGATACTGGCATGCTGCGATAGGCCATTGAACTATAAATCCCATGGTCACATGTGTCGCAAGTGCGGGGCGGCACGTTACACGTATCGGGCTCACACGAGCCAGGAAGGTGGGTTTTGCTCTTTTCCACGGGTTTACACGCTTTATGCCATATCTCGGCACCCAGGGAACCTAGAACCGTGATTGAACTGATCTAACCAAGTTGTTCTGTGAGAGAAAGCGCATCATTGCAACGTCCTACAGAGCATTTTTTGACACTTTGGCGCTTCGTTGCCCTGAGGTTTCAAAGCTACCGAGGAGAAGGTGCAGACCACTCCAGAATCACATAGCTAAAAGCAGCGTAAAATACTGGCGGGAGCACTTGGCAACGGAGGAGGAAGCGGAGCCGGTGGTGTGTAACCGATGGTGGAGCGGAGCAGGTGGGGTGTAACCGATGGTGGAGCGGAGCCGATGGTGTGTGGCCGATGGTGGAGCGGGGCCGGTGATGTACAGCCTGATGAATTCAGTGACGCCTCGCCGTCGCCCTCTTGGGAGCACGGCGTCACGTGACTGTAATCCCACTGTAGCATGTCGTAGCCGCCGTTACGACGAGGGAAGCCCCAGTGCAGTGCCCAATGGAGGGCGAGCTATGGGCCCGTAACGACGAGGGAAGCCCCAGGGCAGTGCCCAATGGAGGGCGAGCTATGGGCCCGTAACGACGAGGGAAGCCCCCAGTGCAGTGCCCAATGGAGGGCGAGCTATGGGCCCGTAACGACGAGGGAGGCCCCCAGTGCAGTGCCCAATGAAGGGCGAGCTATGGGCCCGTAACGACGAGGGAGGCCCCCAGTGCAGTGCCCAATGGAGGGCGAGCTATGGGCCCGTAACGAACCTTTTTTACCAAGAACTCTGGCCCCCAACGACGCCCAAGCAAACTAACACGTGGTGAAGTTGCAATAAAGACGGAGCAGGAGGTGGGTCGTTGGTGCGGCAAAAGATGGTGTTATCATAAAGTCAGTGGCGTTCACAATTTCTTGCAGTGGCGAGCGTTGGTGCCAGTTTCTCGTCTGTGGCCAGATGGCTTGCACTGACATGTTCTGCGGGCGCTCTGCAGTCTGAGCGTCGAAATACTACCATACTTGACTGTAGATTACGTCATGCATCTCGCGAGTCACATCACCAAAGCCTGTAAGCACTGCGCGAATATTGGGGATTCGTCAACAACGCAAAAACAAAATAGCGCACGGGTGTCTGCTCCAACGTCGCCTTTAGTCCCACAGATCCAGCCACAAAAAAAACTCGACATCACCCGCAATATCCGCGGCTCGCCCATGGCTCGAGCGTCGCTATTTATTCTGTTTCCATGGCGTCGCTATGGGAATAGAGCTTACGTCGCGGGACCAGGGAAGTCGCACCAGATTACGCGCGCCGCCAGTCCTGGGGACATGAGGGGGGGGGGGGCTTATCTAGGGAGGGGAGGCTTATCTGCAGGCCAATGGCACGCCGCCAGAGATGCTCAGCTCACTCTCAGCGTCACACGGATGTCAAGATGGGATCCACGTTGTGCTTTGTGTAAGCCGGGAATTATAGTTTTTTAGGGGACAAGTGAAGCCTGGGTATCCCAGCTGGATGGGTAAATTCGCGACCCGACACGTTTTGCAAGAATCTGGACCAACATATGCAATCTTCTTGATTTAGGGTATAAAATCCTCTGTGTTCACGACGAAATTATCTTGGTCATTCAGACGGTTCTACGAAAGTATGCGACAACCCATACCTTGGGAGAAAAATCAAGCAACTTTAATAAATACATGAAAAAGCGAATGCAAGGCAAATCAAACAACTGCAATCAGCACCAGCATGCAAAAACTAACGCTGAAATTTCACCTACCTGGGCACACATAAATGTTGACAGCTAAGTTTTGAAAAACATCCTTTTTCTATTCACATTTGTTCCATGAATTGCTGGTCAGTTGTGCCTTAATTCGTGGCTACAAAAACGCAAGCTGGGGTGTTTTATGAGTAGAATGCTCGCCAATGGCTGCAGAGTGTCCAGTGAGCCGCTAAAATCGCTGCAGGCTTTTCAAGCCCATGAGCTGGGCTTGACGGTTTAGACGCGGTTGCTTTACTGCATTGCACATTTTTTGGTCATGTCTGCTTACATACCATGTTCAGTGGAGCAAAAGTGCGTGTTGAGTTTTTAAGAAATTGAGCACCAAATAGTTAATCGGGTGTTCAAATCAGCGTCGTGCTTGTAGGCCTGAGGGGACCCTACCCTGAAATGACTCGGAAAATCCTCGACTAGTTCAGATCGTTTCTATACGTGAGTCGCCCTACAGATCTTCTGCACTCTCTGCAGATGGGCTAGTGCACCATTCTCGACTTTTCTACCTTTGCATTTCATGCGTCATTATCCTGAGTACTTATTCGTTGTCATGCTATTATGTTTATCGCTGCAACCCTTCGGTGATTATTTTTCATATCTGGTCTTTTCGCAACCATCGCCCAACCCCACCCCGTCATTTTTCCTTATTAGTGCCGATTGCACAGTCATGTGAAGAAAAAATATGTCCACAACTTCAATCTCATCAGGGGCCTTCCACCTTCGTAGCACTCTCGACAAGTGCATGGTGATAACTGTTGTTTGGAAAAGTCACCAGCCATGAAGTGTTAAGGCATTGCTGTCCGTCCGATACATGGAACAAGAGTTTCTACGATGATGAAGACGTTATTAAGCTCAAAAATCATGCATTCGTACTGGCGGTGTGGTAAGATTACTATGGCCGAAAGGAGTAGCGAACCGTCGGTAAATACCACTTTTGACGGTACTGGGTATTTATGGCGGCACAATTATTGTCCTCGAGTCTTAGGACAGCAGAACAGATGCAGATGAAGTGCCGCATGCCACAATGAAAGACCGGCCCCCCCCGCTCCCCCCCCCCCACCGCTATTACTCAATGTAGTTGCCTTCGAGCGGCAGGTCATGTATCTCAGGCGACCAAATCAGAAGTTTGGCCAGGACAATGCCCGTGATGTCATCCGGTGACCTTGGCTTACCACATGACCTTGGCCAGGTCAGGCGATGACTGTCTCGTCAAGTGGTCAAGCCCAGCAGGCTGGTATACCGGGTAAACTTGTTCCAGTAGAATGGCCCCGGGCCTACTCGGTGATGTTGACTCTGCGAGATTACCTCGCCTGCTCAGGCCAGCCGTCGCTCTGCCCGGTGACCTTGACCGCCCAGTCTGCCCCTGACCTCACCGGGCGATGGCTCCACCGGCAGGTAACGGCGCCGGCAGCTGGAGCTGGCTAGACGGCTCGCCCACCGACTTCTACCACTGGGCCCGCTACATGCCCGTGCTGGACAACGGCCGGCGCAGCTGCGTCTGGGTGTACGAGGGCGACGGCTCCTGGAGCAACGCCCAGTGCAACCTGCGCCTCGGCTCGGTGCTCTGCCAGCTGGAGCCCTGAGCCGCCGGCCGCGGGCAGCCGTGACGTCACTGAGGAGCTGCCGCGCTGCCGTGACGTCACTGAGGAGGCTGCGGCTCTGCCGTGACGTCACTGAGAAGCTACCGCGCTGCCGTGACGTCACGAGGGCTGCTGCCGTGCCGCTGGGTGCCACAATGGGTCGTGTATTGCCGCCGTGATGTTTTGGGCACGTTGCGGCGTTGTTGTGACGTCACGGTTTCATTCAGCTCTTTTGTGACGTCACGGTGTTTGCCGTTGCGATGGTTTGACGTCAACGCATGCCTTGCTGCGCCCCTGCTGTGCTGCTGTAAAGTCAAGGTTTTCTTGTTACCTTATTTTGCGACGTAAGCAGTCTGCTGCAGCACAATATGACGTCACGTTTCTAGTGTCATGTCATTATAGCTCTTCACTGTGGCAGCTATGTGGCGGTTACGGCACATTTTTTGCCTCTGTGGGACTTTAACATCACAGCATGAGGACCAGGTTAACCGTGATGTCACATTTAATGTTTTTTTCTGAAGATGGTGGCGGGGCTTACGCAACACGCCCTGCTTAGCGTGGGCACCGATCCCAGAAAAGCGTCTTATCAAAAGGGTGGGGTTAGATATCACACAATATCCAACTTATCAATATTACTTGGTAGGAGCTTATAAGCCTTACATGCAGTGCGGGACATATTGTTGGTATGACACATGTTCAATCATGGTTTATTACAGGCTTACAGTGTACCGCGAACTCAACACGTTTTACTTTCAGAGACTGCGAATGCTCGCAGCAGCGTCTGGGGCAGTGAATACAATAGTGAGGATGTCCTCGCTTTCATGCCGCCTGAACCGTACCGCGCCGTATGCGACGCTCCGAGCACACGCAATAATTGCGCCTCGTTGCATGCGTTATTTGGACCGGGCGCGTCTATGAATGCATGGGCACGATGCTCGCAACGCATAGCTCGAAAGAAAAACCATGCCAATCAAAAGCCGGAAATCCTGAAACGAGCCCGTCTGTGGGTAGAGATATTACACGAACTCGGAGCGATCTACGTTTTGGGTCCAGCGTGCTCGCAGCCTTGTTACGAGCGACAAGATGGCCATCGGCACCAGCTTCGCAACACCGTGGTGTGCTTGGCAGCGTTCCCCCACAGGGAGTGCTGCGTCTGACGAGCCAGATCGCTGTGATTTGCAGGACAGGCCAATGTGCTCAGAGCTTGCGCGGCAGTCATGTCCGGCTTCTTTCGCACGGATGTCCGCTACTGCAAGCTCTTATTACTATTTCGTGGAATAGATCTCTCTGATCTTCTCCTTCTCCGAAGAAGTGTGACACCGGATTATATTTGTCAAGAGTTTTTAGGACGAGATGCCAGCAATTGATTACTATTGATTAAAATGGGCGGGATGATTAAGGTGAGCCAGCGAATTATTCCACACAAAGAGATGGACAATCAAGAGGCGACGTTTCCCAATTTAAAAAAAGAAACTACAGTAAGTGGCACGAAACAAGCCATCAGATGAGCTTAAGATTAGCACATGGAATCTTCGCGTGAACTATCTTTCACAACGTTTGGCACCATCGACCTAACAGCGGCCGTAGCCGATGACACGTCGGTGGCCGGAGCCTGGTGCTCTTACAGTAGCCGATGCCACGTCCAATACATTATAATGGCATCAAGTCGTAGTCTGATTCACATTTCTAGTTTTTCAATATTACTACGTTCTGAGTGGATGACATTTTAAAGCTGGCTATCTAGAACGTGACATTGGTAGTTGGTCTTGTTTTAAACGATCGACCACAAGGTTTCACTCTCTAGTAGTTGAGCTGCGCGTCTGGTAAACCAGAGGTACGGGGTTCGATTCCCCGCGGTGCCCGCCGTTCCTGCCAGGGTGAGAGGCAGACGACGCCATATAACCTCAGCAGCTGAGTGTGTCGTCAAGTCCAAATGACACACAATGTTCGTGTGAAAGAGTTCATTAGTTTTCCGCAGGACCATCGACTTGATTCGGAAACAGGCGTCGAAAAGGAACAGTCTCTATAAGCCAGAGAGTTACAAAATGAAGGTAAGAGAGGCGTCGGAAGGGCGGCGTCGCACACTCCGAAGTCTACGTCGTCGTCGTCGTTGTGAACGCTGACGCGGCTCGCGTCGAGCTGCGCCGTCGGAGCCTGAACGTGGACTGATCGGCAGGGACCGTGCGTCCCTGCCCGCGTGTCCAATAAACGCACGTGGCCTACATATGGGCCCCAGTTGGTGAGGACCAATCGGCAGAGGGGCCGCTGGCACCATCGCGGAGACGCCGCCGCCGCGCCGGTAGCCACGGCCCGTTTGCTCGCTGACATAGCTGACATAGGTTTTTCGCGCCATTTACGGAAAGTCCTAACTACAAGCGAGCAATGTATGGGTCATAAACGCTACACATGTCGAATAAACATAACACTATCCTTGAAACACTACAAACATCAACAGCTAACTAACGGGCACTGTTCGTCCGCGGCAGGCGAGCATTTTTGCACCAGCTACACGTAGAGCTGATGAGCGATTATACACTAAGGCTATAAACTACGTCTACACTCTACAGAGCGAACGCTCGCGGCGCGCGTCGAGCAAGAATGGCAGTGTCACACACGACATCATGAACTACTTACTACAGTATCGCGGCGCACATGGTCACAGTGCGGCAGTGTCGCACGGCACCGCCATACTCGCTAGTCGGGGTGCGCACAGTCACCGTCCCATCACATCAACGCTCGTCTGCGTCATGCTCGAGGCCACAGAGACGGGTGATATGCCGCCTATATTGCCCGGTGGGTGTCGTCACGTCCACAACGCGAACCCGGCCGTCTGCGCCAGGGGGCA
The DNA here is from genome assembly GCF_011947565.3 of Pollicipes pollicipes. Lineage (NCBI taxonomy): Eukaryota > Metazoa > Arthropoda > Thecostraca > Pollicipedomorpha > Pollicipedidae > Pollicipes > Pollicipes pollicipes. Next base: position 25,291,823 of record NW_023595962.1, read on the forward strand.
CGCGGGCCACTCGTCCCAGTGGCCAGTGCCCACTGGGCACGCTATCGTCCGCCAACAGCACAAGTTCGCCGACCTTGATGTCTGTATCGTGATGTTACTGGCGTGCGCCTGAGGCCGCCCCTGTTCGCGCCGCCAGTGCTGCTGCACCTTGGTACGCTGCTGCCCCGACTGGCGGTGTACTGCCTGGGGCGCCGCCCGCCGGAGTCGGCGCCGCCCGCTCGCCCCGCGGGTTAATACAGTTGCCGTCTCGCAGCGCTCGTGTCTGGTCCGGGCAGATAGAACACGTAAGACTCGAATATGGCGCAGCCGCATTGAACCTAGATAAGCTTAAGCAAGCGTGAGCAGCACATTAATTTAGGCAGTATGAGTTGTGAAGCAAGTTAAGATGTCTGGATTTCGTCCTCCTGAGGAATTTGACTTCACATCGCCGGAGAGGTGGCCGGCCTGGCGTGATCGGTTCCGCTACAGACTGGCATCGGGACTACACGAAGAGGACGGTGACGTTCAAGTAGCTGCGTTGACTTACAGTATGGGTGCGCAGGCTGAGCATATCGTACCAACATTTAAGCTTACTGCTGAGCAGAATGAGGATTTTGAAGTTGTTGTCCCAAAGCTAGACGGATACTTCATTCCAAAAAGGAACTTGATTGCAGAGCGTCACAACTAGCTTAGATCTCAAAGCTCAAGCGAGACTAATGAATCGTACATCAGAGCGTGGCTCTCTCTAGCTGAGCGTTGCAGCCTCGCTGACGCTGATGAGCCTATCAGAGATCGTCTCATCTCAGGAATGTCTGACGGGGAGCTGTCCCGTAGAATTCAGCTGAAGTCACTAGAGGAGGGAGTGTCTGTAAATACCGTCATTTCGATGATGCGTTATGTCGAGATCGTGAACGGCCGTGACAGCTCTGGTCCGCATGACATGAGTAGGGCTGTGCACCGGCGCAGCACAGGCAGCCGCACCAGCAGCACCACCTGCGACAGCAGCAGCACCAGCAGTACAGACGTCAACAGCAGCCTTCCACCGCGCAACGGCAACAGCATAGTGAGCGTGCCGACTTTTCAACAGCATGCAGATACTGTGGAAGAGCACGTCATGCGTCTCCGAAAGATTGTCCTGCTAAGGGAAAAATCTGTGACAACTGTCAGAAAATGGATCACTTTGCATCTGTTTGTCGCTCCAACGGTGTCAGAGCGATTGTGCGGACAGAGTCCATTGAACAACTATCGCCGCCCAACATTTTTGTTGGCGAAGTAGACAAAGCTTGCGCGCCGTGGAGTGTTACAGTCCTTCTAAATGGTCAACAAGTCGCTTTCAAAGTTGACTCTGGCGCTGATGTTAGCATTCTGACGTTGAAAACGTACAAGAAGCTGAAACTGCCGCATGCCGGACATGCTTCAAATACTCTGAGAAGTGTTGGTAGCGTGCTAAAAGTAGAAGGAAAGATCCACGGAACACTCATGTTCAAGAACAGAGCCGAGCCTGAAGTGTTCTACGTTGTTGACTCAGCTGATGATCTCCTCTCCAGGTCTGCTTGCTCGAGCCTGGGCGTACTGAGGTTCACAGGTGAAGTCAACGAAGACGTCTTCGGAGAGCCAGGTCTCCTGAAGACAGCACCGGTCAGCATTCAGCTCCTTGAAGATGCTGTTCCAGTCGCCCTTGCCACTGCAAGAAACATCCCGCTGCCACTGATGAAGCCGGTGGAAGAGGAGCTGAAAAAGATGGAGCATCACGGCATCATCACTTCGGAGACCGAGCCAACGGACTGGGTCTCTGCGCTGGTCCCCATCCCGAAGCCGAAGAGCAGCGATGTCCGCATCACGGTTGACTACAAGAGACTCAACTAGTCTGTGAACCGACAGGTGTTCCCGATCCCTACTCTGGAGCAGCTGACCTCCAAGCTGGGTGGCGCGACGCTCTTCACCAAGCTGGACGCCTCTTCCGGTTTCTACCAGATCCCGCTGGACGAGGCGAACTCCAAGATGACCACGTTCATCACTCCATTCGGCAGGAAGAGGTTCCTGCGACTGCCAATGGGGATCTCGCTCGCACCGGAGTGCTTCCAGTGGAAGATGGAGGAGATGCTGGACGGACTGCCCGTAGTACGTCTACATGGACGACACCGTGGTGTTTGGAGATGCCGCTAGCCACGATGCACGTCTCGAAGCCGTCATCAGGAGGATCCACGAGTTTGGCCTCAAACTGAACAGGAAAAAGTGCGAGTTCCGGAAGGACGAGGTCAAGTTTCTGGGGATGAAGACCAGCAAGAACGGCATCAGCATGGGCGAAGAGAAGCTCAAAGCGATCCAGCAGCTCCAACCGCCAAAGAATGTCAATGAACTAAGGTCTCTGCTCAGAGTAATCAACTTCCTGGGCCGGTTCGTTCCACACATCCAGGAGTGCTTGAGACCACTGAACGAGCTTCTGAGGAAGAACGTAGCATGGATCTGGACACCACAGCAGCAGCAAGCGCTAGATGACGTGAAAGCAGCCGTCACTTCAGCTCCAGGTCTGGCGTTCTACGATACAGCACGAGAGACGGTGGTCAGCGTCGACGCCAGGAGTTTCGGCATCGGAGGATGTGTTCTCCAGAAGCCCGGCTCCGTCTTCAAACCCGTCGCGTTCTGCAGCAAAAGCCTGACTGACACCGAGACCAGATGGGACCAGATCTGGACTACCGCCGTTCGAGCTGCATCTGGACCACAAGCCTCTGATCCCGCTGGTTAACACGAAAAATTTCGTGGATGCGCCGATCAGATGCCAGCACATGCTCATGCGCTTGATGCGATACAGCGCCACAGCAGTCTTCTTTCCAGGGAAGCAGAACCTGGTGCCTGACTTCCTCTCGCGTCACCCGCTGCAGAAGCGGGATGAAATCAGCGCTGTGCTTCAAGAAGACATACATGGATTCTGCGAGATAATTTTCAGCGATCTTCCCGCTACACCGCAGAGTCTGGTGGAGATCAGCAAGGTGCAGCAAGCAGACGAACTCCTACAGCGCGTAGTTCAGCAGACCCTCTCTGGCTGGAAGGAGGGAGCGAAGCATCCCGACCTGCTGGACTCCTTCGCCTCTCGGGGAGAGATGAGCGCTCTGTACCTAACGTGTGGTACACTGCTGATGCACGGGCGACGCATCGTCATCCCTCCGAGTCTGCGAGATGAAATGCTCACCCGACTACATGATGACGGACACTTAGGACCAAATAAGTGTCGCCAGAGGGCAGCAGTATCGATCTGGTGGCCTCAACTCAGCATCGACCTGAAGCGTCATCTCGAGAGCTGCTCGTTCTGTCAGGTGAACGCGCCCGCCCAGCACGCTGAGCCACTGATGACAACTCCAACGCCATCAAGACCGTAGACGCACGTTGCAACAGACGTCTTCCATTTCAACAACTGCAACTGGCTCGTCACGGTTGACATCTTCAGTAGGTATCTGGAGATACAACGCCTCTTGAGTCTCACCAGCAGCGCGGTCATCGAGCGTCTGAAGCGCCTGTTTTCCCGCTTGGGGGTACCAGATCTCGTGACAACAGACGGAGGAACGCAGTTCACTTCAAGCTCGTCCGCCAACTTCACAGCGTCCAACGGCCTCAAAAACCGCATCACAGACCCGCACACGCCATCTTCCAACGGAACAGCTGAACGGGCCGTGAAAACCACCAAATGGATACTTCGCCAGAGGGACACCCACCTCGCCCTCCTCAACTACCACAAGACGCCTGTGGAAGCAACTGGATACTCTCTAGCCCGTCTCCTGATGGGACGCGAGCTTCAGTCTCGTCTCCCCATCGCTCAGCCAGCCGGAGAAGCGACATGGCAGAATGCCAAACTCCGAGGTCGGCAGAGGAAGAAGAAGCTGGAGACGTGCTTCAACCGAAGACGCGGTGCACGCGATCTTCAGCATCTACAGTCCGGGGATCATGTTCGGATCAAGACGGAGAAGGAGGCAAGCTGGTCCGAGTCCGCCACCATCACAGGGAAGCTCTCTAGACGCAGCTACCTTGTGGAGCTAAAGGATGCTCGCTATCGTCGCAACCGACGTCATCTGCTGCAGATCCCTCCGTTTCAGGTGTTGACACAGCACGGTTCCACGCGGCGTGCTGACCGTTCTGGACACAGGGTGCCCGCTCCAGACCTCTTCTCTGGCCGCCGTACTGAGGTGGCGCCACCGATGCTGTTGCTACCGCAGCTGCGCGAACCGGCGCCTGCACCACCGTCGGTGGTGCCACGGCCACCACCAGCTGTGCCGTCGCCCGCGTCGACAGCGGCGCCGCCGCCGTCGCTGCCGCCGCTGACAGAAGCTACGGCCCAGCCTTGCAACGCACAAGTGCCCCAGACTCAAGACCCACCGCCACTGCTCAGTTTCAGTCCGTGTAAAACGCGCAGTGGCCGCGTTTTCTGAGAAGCATCGAAGAAACAGCATGGAAGCAGCAGGGAAGCGGCGGAGAAGCAGCGGGGAAGCAGCAGGGAAGCAGCAGGGAAGCAGCAGGGAAGCAGCAGGGAAGCAGCAGGGAAGCAGCAGTCTGAGAAGCAGCAGGGAAGCAGCGGGGAAGCAGCAGGGAAGCAGCAGTCTGTAGCCAGTAATTTCGTTTCGCAAGCGTATTATCATTTATTTGTATTTTCTCAAAGGGGGAGATGTATCGTGATGTTACTGGCGTGCGCCTGAGACCGCCCCTGCTCGCGCGCCAGTGCCGCTGCACCTTGGTACGCCGCTGCCCCGACCGGCGGCGTACTGCCTGGGGCGCCGCCCTCCAGAGTCGGCGCCGCCTGCTCGCCTCGCGGGTTAATACAGTTGCCATCTCGCAGCGTTCGTGTGTGGTCCGGGCAGATAGAACACGTAAGACTTGAATAATGTCGGCCGTGTCTCTGCACCACTTCGCTCTCGTGGTCAGCGTGGGAATGACGCAGTCGCCCTCTGACTCTCAGCAGGCTGCTCGGGTCCATGAAGGGCGCTAGCTGATGGGGATGGCTGCCCGTTGGTAGTCGTTTTCATTGTTGCAGAGCGGCGATTTCGGGGCCGAACTGCTCTGCCTGAGCGTTGCGGAGCCAGACGTGTTCAGCGTCACGCAGCTCGTGAACGGTCAGTGGCCCCGATCGTCGATCCGCCTTGGTACGGCTGTTGTGGGCGAAGCGGTGCCTCATGCTGTTGCGCGCGGCGCTCAGCCACGATAAGTACCGGCTGGCGTTTATGGCCGGCGCCGCCGGAACAGTGACGCACGCTGTCACCCTCATTTCGGCCGCCTCCTCGTCTCCGGGGTGGGCTGTCAGGCAGGCAGGCGCGGCTGGCCAGTCATCAGGGCAGCGCCACAGGAAGGCGGGTCCTTGAACTCGCACGCCGCAGGGCGCCAGGCCCGTGACGGCACAGCCGCGGCTGCGGATGTCAGCTGGGTCTAGTAAGCCTGGTACATGACGCCACCGGGGCATCTCAGACGGGTCCTGGGTCTCGGAGATGCGATTGGCGACGAGCGTGTTGTACCGCCGGCTCTCGCTGTTGATCCACTGCAGCACAGTAGAGAAGTCAGACCAGGAGACGGTCTCGTGGATTGTCGTGTCGTGTTCGGCCTTGATTATGTCGGCGTCGCGAGCGGCCATGACCGCAGCCGGCAGCTCAAGCTGGGGCATGCTGAGCTGTTTGATGGGCGCGACTCGCACCTTAGACGTCACGAAGCTGCAGTGCACGGCGCCGTCTTCGAACTCGAACCGTAGATACGCCACCACACCGAACGCATTCTCCGATGCGTCGCCGAACACGTGCAGCTGGCACTTTACGACCACCCTGTTATCGGGAAGATAACAACGGCTCACTCGGACACGGTCCATGTCACACAGTTCCTGCTGCCAGTGGGCGAGAAGTTCTGCGTCGGTGATGACCTCGTCCCGGTCCCATCCTCCCAGCCAGATATTCTGAATGATGCACTTGGCTCGGATGGTGAACTAGAACGGATGGTGAACCAGCATGCCGAGCGGGTCGAACACCGCCGAGGCGCTGCTCAAAATGGAGCGCTTCGTGTTCTCACCCCTGATGGCCTTGACCTTGAACCTGAACTGGTCATCCTGGGCACACCAGTGGACTCCCAGCGTCTTTTTCCACTGTGCCTCGTTGCCCAGGTCCAGGTCGCGTGTCTCATCGCACCTATCCTCAGGTGCGATATCCTGCAGCACCGTCTCTGACGTGCTGGTCCACTTGGTTAGATGGCCTTCGCTCTCGGTGTCGACCAAGTCTAAGAAGTCATCCACGTAGAACCCGGTGACTACCCTGTTCGCCGCCTGAGGGTGCTGCATTTTTCCGTCATTCGCACAGCGCCGGGGCATGTATGTTGCCGTGTATGGTGGCGACTGGGCACCGAATATCACAACGTTCACTTGATACGTTTCCGGGTCCTTTGTCGTGTCCACGTCTCGCCAGAGGAACCGTTACGACTGTCGGTCTTCAGCGCGGATGGCTATCTGGTGAAACATCTATTTCACGTCAGACGCTATCGGCACGCGGCCCCGGCGGAACCTCATGAGCACGCCAGTGTGTGAGTTCAGGTTGTTGGGTCCACTAATGAGGTTGTCATTCAGTGACGTGCCACCACACCTTGCCGCGGCGTCGGACGCTACCCGCACCTTGCCCGGTTTGTTAGGGTTCTGCACGGCATGGTGGGGCAGGTACCACGTTCGACCCTGCGCACCGGACTCAGCTTCGTTCACCTCGCTCGCGTAACCTTGAGTGACATAGTTGTTCACAATGTCACGGTACGACTGACGGAGTTCGGGTTCACGAGCCAGACGTCTCTCAACCGCTCTCAGACGGGTAGCGCCTGCCTCACGGTTGTCTGGAAGTTGCACATCGTCTTCACGCCACAGGAGACCGGTTTCGTGCCGATCACCGGCCCGTTTGGTGGTGCTGTCCAGGATGGACATCGCTCTTTGGTCGGCTTCTGAGTGCTGCCGTGCTTTCTCGTACTTTGTGCCGAAGGCCTCTGCCGTCCAGAAATGCTTAAACTGGTTTTGAAGGTCCGGACGAACACTCCTTTCGTCACTGACTAGGACGTGGTGCACACGCTCATTCACCTGGTGCATACATCGACCGCCACGGCGTGCCGTCGGTCACAGTCCAGCCGAGTAGAGCTCTCACCGCGCTCGGCGTCCCTGGCGGCCCTTCTACTACCTCCTGCGGCACGATCAGTTCGAGCACGTCTGTTCCCAACAGCACTTCCACCGGGCCGCTGGTCGTAATCGGAATGTCGAGTTCGGTGAGATGGGGCCAGCTATATTTCTCGACTGACCAGTCCATTGAATGATTCGACACATTCAGAGTAGGCGTCGTTTCAGCCTCTTGGACAACGTGCCTCTTGTCGCCGCTGCCCACCGGCTGGACTGAGAAACACACGCGCCGTGATTGGAGCCGTTCACTTCCGTTTAGGGTACTCAGAACCACCCCGTCCGAGGGCCTCGAGGTACCGAGCCGGTCACAGAGGTCGTCGGTCACCAGCGTGACCTGGTCCAGGAGCGCGTGAGTTGTGTGACTCCCCGAGGGACCGTGCGCGGTGATGGACACTACTTGTAGTGGAACCTGGCTGCGTTGCTCAGTCGCCGCTGTGCCGACGTGTTGAGGGCCTGTAGCTGGCGGCGAGCTGTCAATCTTTTTGCGTCGTGAGAACACTGGCATGCCATTGTGGAGCAGCGTGTGATGCCGTCTCCCACAGCGCTCGGCCTCGCATCTCTTGTCCCACGGGCAGCTGGCGCTGATGTGACCACGAGACAGGCAGTTAAAGCAGAGTCCTTTTCTGCCGACAAACTCTGCCCTCTCGCTCACCGTCAACGCCAGGAATGCGTCACAGCACCGTATGTTGTGTGTACCTTGACACATGGCACACGCGTCACGTCCCGCGGCCGCCGGCGGGTTTATGGCTGCAATCTTCCACGATTTCACGGCCGTTACAACTGACGCTGTGGCAAACACTCGCCTCGGTCGGCCTTCTGAGGTGTTTCCCTCAACTTTAGGTGACGGATTGTGGCCCGCCTGTGTCGAGGCCACACGACCAGCAGCGACATGCCGACGCAGCCACCCGCCGAGGTCGATTAGAGTGGGGCGAGTGGTGCCGTTCTCCACGACACACTCTCCCCATCTCCATGCCAGACTGGCAGGAAGTTTGCCGGCCACAGCCGTGACGTTTGTGGCGGCGGCGAGGTCAGGTTTGTACTGCAGACACTACGGGATGCTCACTGCAGTGCACAGGTCTCGTGACAGCTCGGTCAAAGCAGATAGTTCGCCATCTCTGACCGGTCGTGCCGAGAAGAGTTTTTCATAGTTGCGTATATCACGTGCGCTGGGTCGCCAATTTCCTCTTCTAGTTCACGCAGGGGTGCACCGTAGAGGCTGGCGTCACAGAGCATTCCACTTACCGCCTCTCTTGCCGGCCCGGTCAGGTGTGCTTGCAGATACGTCAGCCTCTCGACGTCTGTGAGGTCGGCCCGATCGTGCCACAGCGCCTTGAACAGGGCGACCCATCTCGGCCATTCAAGAGCGGAGCCGCTGAACTTGTCCAGCCTTATCCGCAGCAGGTGGGGAATCGCCTATCTCTCAGCACCGGTCGGCCGCTGTAGCAGAGGTACAGGTGCAGGCGAGGCATTGGCAGGCTTTGCACCGGCTGGTCGCACATTCGCTTGCAGCTGGAAGAGCCACTCCCTGGTGCGTGCGGCTGAGACGTCCGGCTGCGGTTGCCCATACAGCTGCTGCACGGGCGGCTTAGCTGCAGCTCCCACTGGGCCTCTGACGAATGACGCAGCGTCGCCGGCGTGCAGAGATCCACACTCCTCCTACTCCAGCAGCTCCAGCTCCAGCTGGCGGCGCTCCGCTTCATCCTTCAACTCCTGGGCTTCGAGAGCTGCCTTTGTCTCCGCCTGTTGCCGCGCCAGCTCCGCCTTAACTGCCATCGCGCGCTGCCCCTGTTCCACTTGGAGCTCGCTCAGCGCAGCTCGGCGGCGAGCTTCGCTGAGGCGAGAGGAGGCTGTGCTGGCGCCTGCGTCACTCCGGGTGCGGTAGGACGTCCTGCTTTGTTTTGATCTTGCATCACCGTCTTGTCCTGGCCGGTTGTCAGACATCACTGATAACACTGCGTTTCGTCGTCACTGAACACTGAAATCAGTTCACCAGTTCACTTACACCCGGTCCGGAGGACCAGAATGTTCGTGCGAAAGAGTTCGTTAGTTTTCTGCAGGACCATCGACTTGATTCGAGAAAAAGACGTTGAAAAGGAAGAGTCTCTATAAGCCAAAGAGTTGCAAAATGAAGGTAAGAAAGGCGATGGAGGGGCGGCGTCGCACACTCCGAAGTCGTCGTCGTCGTCGTCATGAACGCTGACGCGGCTCGCGTCCACCCGCGCCGTCGAAGCCTGAACGTGGACTGATTGACAGAGACCGTGCGTCCCAGCCCGCGTGTCCCATAAACCCACGTGACCGTGATGGTGATAAACCCGTGACCAGATGGTGAGGACCAATCGGCAGAGGGGTCGCTCACACCATCGCGGAGACGCCGCTACCGCGCCGGCAGCGACGGCCCGTTTGCTCGCTAACACACAAAATGCTCTACCATAAATGCAGTACTGGTATCATCATCAACGCATGCGCTTTGCTCATTGCTGTTTTTATAACAAGCGTTTACTTGCATGCCAATGTAATGGTTACCTCTTAAAGGGAATATTCCACATCTAAAAATATTAAACCAACTATCCGGTATCATGAAATAGGCTCACTTAGAACTGTTGGCGTCCTCATAAGTGGAAAAGACTGCTCAAGACAACACAATTTCTTTGTGTAATAAAAATCCCCTCAATACATCATTGATTACGTCATTATACCTTGCCAAACATTGATTGAGAGCCAAGTGATGGTCGTTATATCTGGAACAGTGCCCACGAACGTTACACATAGACAACTTACCAGTCATATATTTATTAGCCTTGATTGCCGTATGATCAATATAACGACAAGATCTGAATGACGTTATCATAACACCATGGCAATACTGCAGGCAAATACTATGGCTGCCTGGGGGACCATGAAACAGTCTCCCCGAAGTAATTTGCATATCTTCGCAGTGTGTAGCTCAGAAACTAGAGGCCTTTAGGTCTTCAGAATAGCAGGACCATGAAATGCACCGAATAATCTTCAAGGTGACTATTCCAGTGCAGAACCACATTCCAATGTGAGACACTCCTATGAGTTATTCCGTGCCCTTAACAACCACGCTTGATATGGCACCGTCCAGAGGTGAAGAGATGAATGATGGAAAACATCAAGACAGGCGGCACATCTCCATTGCGGCACAGCGCCATGCGTGACCTTGGGGCACCCTGCTGAGCTCCAGTTTGAACAACATCTGGGTGCAAGCAGCAGGCCTTCTGGAGGTGATCGGCTGCTTTTTCAAGATCATAACTGGTTTGTAATCATTTGATTACGCTTCCATATCTTAGCAAATTATACACCAGCTACACGGGTAAGAAGTCTGGAATTATTCTTACAACCGTTCCAGGTTTGGAATTTTCCGAAGCTTTGTAATCTTCCGAAGGTCAATATTATTTGCCGAAGGTCCTTGAGATGCGATCGAGTTTTGTCGGTCCAAAACCACTTGCTAAATCAGTCCATGATCAGGATCCAAATCCAGATCCAGGATCCAGGATCCAGGATCCAAATCAGGAAGTCCATGCTTAGAGTTTTCTTGAATTTTAACGAGGATGCAGGTGCCAGAGTATGACTGCTACTTCGGTAGTTACGCTACCAACAAAAGTGGTGAAAACGTTATAGAACAGTCTTTCATTGTGATGAAACACGCATGTTAGATATCATGCACCAAAATTTGGTGATTTAACTTTGGTGATCTTCGGTCATCTAACGCCTACTCTAATTACTTTCCTACGTTCGAAATTCAACGGATCCGTCGTTCGCGCAGGAACGTGGCGTCACCCCCCATGTGTCTGACCTTCCAAATGCAATCTTCAAAATCCTGAGGACAGTTACATAAAGCGCACACAACATCAACGTTACCAACCATGGATATACCCGAATCAGAGTCAGTCGGTGGTACACATTAGCGCCATGTCAAATACTCTTACCGACGGGAGGCTACGACGCTAGTTATACGCGGCATAACTTTTACTGCAAAGCTTATTCCTCGCTTAAAGCTACGGTAAGTACTGCCACCGATATGAGTGCTACATTAGGTATGCGCGCTATTACTTCTACGGCAAAAGCTTACAGCATGCCTCGCTTTTACGCGAAATTACTCCTACTGCAAAGACGCATACATGACATGTATGCTACACTACACAATGCATACTGCAAAACATATACTCATTCTGTTCTGTTCAAAGACAAAAATATATGCCGGCCATTCTCTATGCTGCAAAACCATTGCAGCTTTTACACATCAGCAATATTACTTCTTAAGCCGCGACACTTGTGCAATACGATATTTGTGTGACACGGCGTTTGTGCAGTGCATTCGGCCAGCCCCGACATTAAGCCATACTTCACAAGTTATAGCCGTCAGTACCCCAACTCACAGAAAACATTTCTCCAAAATCTCGGTGAAAACGAACACATGAGAACACTTTGACGGGTGAAATCAGAGTTGTGCACTTCATGAGGTCGATACGGTATTGCTGCTACAAATACTGCAATCGACAGAACAACGACTGCCAAAGTTTTACGCGACAGTTTCTCTAAAAAAAAAGAGCATAGTGCTCTGCCGAAGTATTGCCAAACAAATTTCGAGGCTAAGGAGGGACGTGCGGCCAAATTTTGCTCCAAAATTAAATTGTCAAAAAAGTCGATCCAATTCAGTTGCGGTGGCTGTCCCTACTGTGGCCCATCTTTCTATCACAGGTGAGTGGAGAATCGGGTCCCCACCTAATGCTCACTGAAGCACGACAATGCTTAAGCTACATTGACTATGCGGCCCCAGCGCTGCACGACAAAACTGACGCTCTGAAAGTTATACTCTCTATTTAGAATTGTCAACCAAACTACGGCCTTGCTCATGCGCCGAGCAGAGCAGACAAATCGGCAAAATAGCGTAACATGATAAATCGACGATCCTTCGTACCGGCACTGCAAACTTTCCGTGGCCGTGCTGCCCAGTTGGGGCTCCATCCTAACCTGCAAACTGTTTCCACATCCCTGTTAGAGGTTCACACCTTTTGCGATCCACGGCAAGCGTTGGCACTGGGAAAAGTATTGCGTACACGTTTAAGACTGTATCAGTTTTAGCGATAAAAATAATAGCAGGTATACATTTTGGAAACATACGATTTGCCGTGTAGCACTTATGACGCATATAAGTCTTCGCAGCAGAAGTAAGGCCATGTATTCGTAATGACTGTGTCGGCTTTGCAATAGAAGTAATGAGAATTGTAGGTTTTTGCAGCATAAGTTTTGTCATGTAGTACTAATGGCGGGTTAAGGCTTTGTGGTAGAAGTAATGACGTATTTAAGTATCGGTTGCATAAGTGTTCGCAATAGCAGTAATGCTAGGCACGAATTTTTGCAGTGTAAGTTTGGTCGCGTGTACCAATGCCATGTATACGTATTGCCGATAGAAGTAATGTGGCAATGCTGTCTGTAGGTAATTTTGTATCACTAAAGTCGTAGAACCGATTCAGTTTCACGGTCCTTCATAAATCCGCTGGACGATGACTTCGTCTTATGAGATCGTCACGTGGCATGCGGTTCTCATCAGTTCTCACGGTGGCCATGGTTCTCATCAGCCGTCCGATATCAAACCCCACCCTGTCGTCTGCTGGCTGACGTTCGCCTGACAATGAAGTGAGTGAGTCCTGCCCCTTGGGTGCGGTACAATACTGCCGGGGATGCATTGGGACATGCCGCTAATCTTGCTCTTCCTTTGCTTGTCAGCTTTATGAAATCAGCATATCACTCAGCCAGCCAAGCCCGGATGGGTCCAAGCGCTGCTTGCGCTACAGCATGGCAGCGTTGGTGACTCGTGGTCTGTCACGGCTGGATTGAAGTTGGGCGACCAAATAAAGGAGTAAATGAGCAAAATGAGATCACCTATTTACAGGGTATATCCCGGACGGTCTGGATGATCCTCAATTGCCAGAAGTCGACGGCATTTTATCCCATACTGAACAGATGCTCTGCAGCCGGTATCTCACACAGCGTTTCCCATTCCCCATTGCTGGAGCTAGTTACAGAAAGAGCTCTGCTTCTGCTTTGTTCTCTTGCTGGTGTTGAGCAGCATAACGGCCACACTTGCGCAGTATACCTGTACCGACGCAACCTGTGCCAGCATGCCTGGACCGACACCACCTGTACTAGTGTACCTGTACCAGTATGCACGTACCGACTTAACCTGTGCCAACACCATCTGTACTAGTGTACCTGTACCAGTATACCTGTACCGACACCACATGTATTGGTGCACCTGTACCAGTATACCTGTGTCGACGCAACCTGTACCAGTATACCTGTGCTGACGCCGCCTGTACCAGCATACCTGTACCGACGCAACCTGTACCAGTATACCTGTACCGACGCAACCTGTACCTGTGTACCTGTACCGACGCAACCTGTACCTGTGTACCTGTACCGACGCAACCTGTACCAGTATACCTGTACCGACGCAACCTGTACCAGTATACCTGTACCGACGCAGCCTGTACCAGTATACCTGTGTCGACGCAACCTGTACCAGTATTCCTGTACCGACGCAGCCTGTACCAGTATACCTGTACCGACGCAACCTGTACCAGTATACCTGTACCGACGCAGCCTGTACCAGTATACCTGTACCGACGCAGCCTGTACTAGTATACCTGTACCGGCGCGACCTGTTCCGGTATAATATGATCAGCTGGAGCACTAGAGCTCATCGTCGCTCAACCCCTGGCGCCAGCAACTCGTTCCCACGCGGCCGAGATACTCTCCTTCCGCAAACGTGCACCTAGCTTGTGCTCAACATCCACTAGCCTTACAGGACCACGCATCCATTCATGGCCTGCGACGCCGCCTGTAGAGATCTGCACACCTGCAGAATTGTAGGCATCGAACCACGAAGGTCGATCCTTCTTTGGTGAGCAGTGACACAACACGCCTTGCTGGATGGCTGCTGGGGAGTGGCCAACACTTCGCCAGGTGAAGACAAGCAAGGATTTGAACTCATTTATTTTGCTGAGACGACGCGTGGTGGCGTGCAGCACAGCTACATCTATGGTTGAGAATAGTCATATAAATGGCGCACGTATGTACATAGATTCATGTCTTCCCTGGGGCCGATTTGGAAATGAGACCAGACACAAGTGAACGCTCGCAAAACGTCGGAGCTCTCTTTATACGCACTCACGGAACACATGCGGGCTTCCCACACCTGCTGTGATTTCATGATAAAGGTACCCGAAACTCACAGCACCAGCAATCAGAGGGGCAGCTGGAAAGAATGTTGAGACAACGGGGGCAGTCCGATCCGACGAGGTGAATGACAATGCACAAAATACATCATTTTGTATGAATACACCTGCATACACTTAAGCGATGCATGCGCAGCCCTCACTGTACGAAAACAGCTCATGTCGCAAGAGTTGAATATAAAGTACGACGATGATGATTCGCACGATCACGCGCATCCAGCAGGTTCATCCCGAAACATTACAAAATCACAGCGAACATTGAAGACGAACACATATCTCCACCACTACCGGAGTGGAAGCACACACGCCCACCGTGCGTCTCCCAAACATCAAAACAGCACAGGGGTAGAGCGCGAGCGTCAGCGCTCGTGAAAACAACAAAACAACAGAAAAACAAGTCAGGCATTCCGAACATTTGTCTGGTGTCAGCGTTCCCCGAACATGACCTTTATGGACGGACGCGCCGCCCGCTGGACGAAGGGGGATCATTTGGCACCGATGGTCGTGTCGCCGTGTTGTACGTGTTGCAGCGTTGTACAACACGAAACAAATTGGTTGCTCTGCTGACTTGCCATACAATACGCGTGAAATGCAGCCGCAATACTAGCGTGGTGTATTTGGGGCACACGCCACAACCTCTGATGAGCGAGAACTATGACTCCAAACCATCCGAGAGAACCAGTCGGAATCAATATTTCTGTATACCAGCGGGGACCGTCGACCCACACGCCCGGGGCAGGTCAGCCCTACCCAACGCGCCAGGGACAATTCGTCAAGGGGCTTTGATCGCGGATGTTTTGATAAGCGTTTGCTGCCTGAACTGTGTGAATTATATGAGAATGTTTCGACAAATGTTCTCGACGAAAGCAAGTTCCAGATATTCGGAGCAATTGTCTCAGCAATTTAGGAAAGTTCTCTGAAACACATTGAACGCTAAGCCCAGGGACGGCAAAATAGATTGGCGGGATTTTTGGAACTAAAAGGCGTCTACACCAGTGAGCAAAGACTGAGCGACGTGAAATGAGCACAGAATGAGCATCCGAACTGCGGCCACGCCAGGGACCAGGCGGCGCGCGACCCTTCACCACTGGGACAAGTTCAGTTACTTAGCACTAATTCTCCGACTGTGCTTGAATGGATCAGGAAGCTCCAAAATGCATGAATTATGATTAGGTTAAACTCAGGAGTGCACTAGCCCAGATGCTTTGGAGCGGACTGAAAAGTTAAGCTTTTACACTTAGTGGCGAATTAAGACCATGTCAACAGGTACTGAATTCAACTTAGACTTTTGACAACTTAGACAACTTTTGCTTAGAGCCGATGAACCGATGGCTTACTTCAAAGAATATCGGTTTGGATTCGCCAAGCATGGTTTGGATAAGACTGGATGGTGAAAAAGTCCCTTGAGATCTCTGTAGGACACTACACGCCATTCATCGTAGCTCGCATGGATGCAGCTCAGTTGGCAACGGCGACAAAGCGCATTTCTGCCCCATGAAGCTCTCGCCTGGCCCATTGCGTGCTGGACAACGGAAACAAAGTAGCGAAATTCTAAGCGGTGCAGTGTTATCGCTGACATCAGAGAAATACATGAGAGCAAAACATGAAGACACGCAACATCACGTAAAGTCAATTGTGCACGAAAATGCACATTAAAGAGAATGAGTTTCCACATAGCGGCGACCTCACTGTGAACGTCACTTCTGACAATTGAATAAGCTCTCAGACAGATTGGCTTTGGTAGAAACGGCCAACGGAGCAGTCATATGATTCCCCACTACGATATCGAGATCATTTTATGATGTGATGCTTCTGCTATACGATATAGAGATCATATTACGATGGCATACTTTTCCTATACGATGTGGCACGAAAAGGCCTAGAGAACGGCGCGTCATGTTAAACATTAATAAGATTGCTGGCGTTGGGTAGTAGGTACAGATGAGGTTAGATCATGGAAGGGTTCGCAATCTAATCGCAGAGCTCCGCTGATTTTTATACAGTTGCAATGTAAACATCCCTGTTGACACTTTCTGGCGTGCTATGAAGGAGAAAACACCGTGTGTGTATCGCTGGCGCTGCGTCTCATTTGCATGTGTTGCGTGTTCTGTGTTCATCTATGTAGTATGTCCTGACGCGGCGTTAGAATAGCCACTCGCTGGATTTCGCCGGGGTTCGCAATAATGATTATAAGATCGGCCGTGCCTGCTCTGCTGCCATGCGCGCCCACGGCCTGCACCAACCGGCCAGCCACTGGCAGCCCGACTGAATCCGTGTGGTGTTGGTGCGGGCTTAATCCGTTGGCGTGTGGTGTTGGTGCGGGCTCAATCCGTTGGCGTGTGGTGGTGCGGGCTCAATCCGTTGGCGTGTGGTGTTGGTACGGGCTCAATCTGTTGGTCATTGCCGCCAATGCGCCGGCCGTCGGGGAAGCGACGTCATATCCGGGTGGAAAGATGGCCACCGGCGCCTCGGCCCACGCCCGCACACAGGCTGCACGGACCAAACGAGCCACGGCAGCGGCGCCCAGATACGGGTGCCTCGCGCGGACGGGCCCCGAGCAGCTGGCTGAGCGATCAGATCGGCCCCGCACACAGGCTGCACGGATCAAACGAGCCACGGCAGCGGCGCTCAGATACGGGTGCCTCGCGCGGACGGGCCCCGAGCAGCTGGCTGAGCGATCAGATCGGCCGCACTGAGCCGGGGCGCCGCCCTCGCTGAAGGGCTGGTGTTGCGGTGATACGGCCTGTCCGACGGGGACCCAGCCTGGCCGGAGGTCACCAGATTGTCTGACGGTGACCCGGCCTGTCCGGCCGCCACCCGCCACCACTGGCAGGGACCCGGGATTATCTGACGGTGACCCAGGTCACCCGGTGGAGATCCGGGCTATCCAGTTTCGAGTCCAAACGATGGGGGTGTGGCCTGTCCGGTGGCGGCCCGGCCCGTCCGATGATGATCCGGCCTGTCCGGCGGCGAAGACCCGCCTGTCCGGCGGTGACCTGGCCTGTCTGGCGGTGACCCCGCCTGTCCGGTGGTGACCCCGCCTGTCCGGCGGTGACCCAGCCTGAGCGGCGGTGACCCGGCCTGCCGGTGGTGATCCCGTCTGATCGGCGGTGACCCGGCCTGCCCAGTGGTGACCCCGCCTGTCTGGCGGTGACCCCGCCTGTCCGGCGGTGACCCGGCCTGTCCGGTGGTGACCTCCTGACGCGGACTAGACAGCGGTGCAGGCCACGGGTTTGGCGGCGATGGAGCGGCGGACGCTGGGGACCCGCACCGTCAGGTACACGTTCTGGTCGCTCCTCTCACCAGCCGCCTCTGCAACAAGAGGTAGCAGCAGTAGTGGTCAGGGGCGTGAGGCGTTGACTGTTGAAGCAATATGCGTGAGTTTGATTCCCGCCAGATGACATTTAAAAAGCGGGTTTATATTCGTGATTTTATGAGCTTTTGAGGCATTCGCCTGCATCTGACGGCTGAATTGGTGAATCACTGAGGCGGAATTACGCATGTCAAACGATTTGGACGAGCTTATGGTGGCTAATTAAATGGGAGTCTCGTGAACAAATTGCACGAAAACTGTTTTTAACAATACAACTCCGACCTCCTGAGGCATGAAAAACATTGTATGCGCAGTCCGAATAAACCGCGCATAGCATGGCAGCCAAGCCCCCGCATTACCGCCTTCTGGGTAGCAATGCTGTGACGTCACCCCGCGACTAAGTCACATGGTACCAATGCTACGGCCGCGTGGAATCGTCGTTTTTGCGTACTGGCTTGAACATAAATATTCCCATAAACCGAATTTTGTGAGACCTAGGACATTCAATGAAGCATTTTCAGCTGGGAAATGGCGTTGGTTTGCACCAGAGCTACAAAATTATTGCTGAAATGCTCTACCAGTGTGCCCTGGCAGAGAGATGGGGTAACCCATTCACCAGTGATTTATCCCGGAGAAATCTAGCCGGAAGTGCTTAGAAACAGTTTTTGTAAAAAAAAACAACCGTGGAGATGAGAAGCGGCGGCCCAGACGAGCTTGCAGCACCCTGAAACGCGCATTGAGAAGTTGTAATGCACTTCCTGTAGCTTTAGGAGAGGCGTTGCCGGGGTGGGTGCAGGGTTGGCTTACCCTAATGGAGGCGGTGAGGGGTGAGCCCCGGAGGGCGTAAATGCAGAGCGCGTCATTTCAGTTCAAGGTAGCAGATTTTCCTGTAAAATGGGACGATTTTTGCCAAGCTTTGCAATTTCTGCTAGTGAAAGAGTGGTGGTCTATATCTCGCCTGAGAAATAGTGTTGGGGATGTATAAAGGAAGTCGTGGTATTATTCCCTGCGAACCGTTTTCACTTAACCCGTCCGACATTATGGAAGTTAGCCAACGAGTAGTAGGACCATAGTAAAGAAACAGTAAATTATTTGGCACCTGTCCTGCTCACATTACCTTATTTTCACATTTCACTCCATTTAGGCACTGCAGTACCACGGCAAATGGACGGCTTTGCCCTCGTCACATTACCTTATTTTCACATTTCACTCCATTCAGGCACTGCAGTACCACGGCAAATGGACGACTGTTACCCATTTATATATCTAATGTAAACATTTCACATAACAACCAATTCATTTACGAATAAATATACATTTTACAAAGAGGCATTACATGCAAATGTTCAGGCACATTGACTTCGACGAATATGGCGCGGGCACTGAGTCTTGAAAACGTGGTCTAGTACGATTTATTTCTGGAGGCAGATCGTGGTACATATTTTTATTTAGAATGCTTTGAATGAAAATGTATAATAATTATGCTTATTATTCAAGGGCATAATGCCTAACGAAAGCGTGATTTTGAATGCCTCACGTGAAAGCTGTGGCGTTTTCTGCTGATGTCATGGCACATCTCCTCTTTTGGGCAGCTTGGTCTTTGCAGCTACATTATCTCTGCCAAGCGTTGTCGCCAATATGGTGTCTTCTGCATCCGAAAACATCCCAAGTGTGACAACATTACGGCTCAGCCCACTTTTCAGGAAAGTGAACTCAACTCGTATGGACGACACGCTTTTGATCTTACCCATCAAACACAGCGAAGAACGGCTAGCTTTTGATTGCATTCACACGGGTATTGAGCTAGGTATGCTTAGTGAAGGAAAAAGTGGAAAGTTTCGGGAAATTCGAATGCTCATTTTAGTGGTGAAGCATTCTCCAAATATTGACATTTGGTCAGATACCCGAATCCGAACGTTTATTCTGCGCGCACTATTGGTCGCGGATCGCGAGTCGTGGGCCGTAGGTCGAAGACCACGGGTCATGGGTCAAAGGAGACGGATCGTGGCCATCGATCCGAGGGTCCTGACGCATGGAACAGGCCTTACCAGGGGAGTTGCCTGTTCAACACTAAATAAATGTGTTGAGGTCAATAGCTCATCTCTAGGCTCGGCAATTTCGAAAACCCTCCATAATCGACAAGCAAGGACCTGCTGGCGCTCGGGCTTGGGATCAGCAAATGACCGACCCCGGCTCAGGACACAGGCCCTGAGCCACCATTGCGGCCGGCTCTCGCCGCGTGATGCTGGTGAGCTGCGCGCTTGCCGTGCCGCACTTCGGTCTCTGTAGCTTCCCATGCCCGACTGAATATAGGATGGGTATTCACGAACGGGAGTGTGCGTAAAGGCGTGTAGTGTACCAATCAACCAACCAACCAACCAACCAACCAACAGCGGCCCAGCGTGCACTGCTCACAGCAAGGTTCAAACTATTAGCAACACGTCATCCACCGGCGTTCAGTACACGTGAACATTGGCGGATGGGCTTCACTAAAACAGTACTTCCCGGGTCGTGCTACCCGGCTATATCAAGAGATTCATGAGCAACAGAGAACCATTTGAGCCCATAGCGGTGGGATGCGTCAATAATTCAAGGGAATGCTTCACCTGTAAGATATTGAAGCAAGCACCAGATATGATGAAACACACTCACGTATAACCACTGGTAAGCTTTTTAAGTGGAAAAGAATGCTTCAGAGATCTAGGTTCTCAGTTTAGTAAATATGCTTCTCAATGCATAATGGCTTGGTTACATCATCGTGCCTTGCACAATATTGGTTGAGAGCCAATTGACGGCTGTTTTACCTAGAAATCGTGCTAACGAACGCCAGATATGAACGCCTCGACAATCATATATTTGTCTGGCCTTGATCGTTGCATGGCTCACGGAATGGCAGTATTTGAATGACGTCATTATGACGTCATGAATGCCTAGCTGACTTTGAAATACTCTCATTTTCGCGGATGTGTAGCTGACAAACTAGAGGGGCTCAGGTCTTAAGAGGAGCAGGATTGTGAACAGCACCGAAAGGTCTTCGAGATAGCTACTTCCATTCAGCACGCCATCTGCATGATGACCACTTCCTTTAGTAAAGATGTACTCATTAAATCGCAAGGAAGTATCACTACGTGGCACAAACAAATAGAAATGTTTTGAGATGCCATATTGCACTGGCAGCTGCTAATAGTTGCAAACTTCAAGTACGGCAATCTGAAACATCCGGGCTTGTGGAGCGATGCATTCCCATGAACGTAAATTGTAATCGCAGTAAGTTTCGCGTACGGGAAACGGCTTGGGATCTTGATCTGAATCACGACAATCGCCGGGAGGAGCGGTAGGGGGCGCAGGAGTAGTCGCGTTCTATTGAGGACGTTCGGGTCCACAATCGGGTGTCAGGCCTTGGCTTGGCGGTGCAAGTCTGCGCGCGGGGAGGAGCAGCGCCAACGACCTGTTGGGGGCATGCGCAGGTATTGAATTGACTGGTACGTCCGATTAAAAGACTTAACGTAGGCTGCTTTTTAAGTTGAAGTCTGGTCTCTACATACACCATATAAAGGTATGTTTTAACGGTTAAAATGATGGGAACGAAATAAGTGAAACAAGTAAATAGATCGTATTGTGTACCACCGCGGCCTACGCAAGGGAGTCAAGGTCAATGACCACGCTGGAGTCAATGAGTCTGGGACGTCGCTGGTGATCGTGACTACGCCACCGGTGCCGTCGGTGTCAGTATCCCGCCGGTAACTCCCAGACATGGCCACTTTGACCCAGGAGTGGGCCGGAGCAGATCTTTGTGGGACCGGATTAAGATGCGAACGAGCCAACACGCTGCAATAGCTATTTTTTACCAGGCCGGGCGCCGCTACACTACCGTGTAAAGTGCGATCCCTGGCTGGTCCGCGCTATCAGGCTGTGCTCTATAGCGGCTGGACACTAACCAAAGGACGATCAGCACATGGCCCCTAATCAGCCAGGCAGCCCCCCCCCCCCCACACTCTCAGGGTGACCTCGTGACCCCCGGCTCGGCGACAGCCCCCCCCCCCCCTCTTCACACACCCGCCCGCACACACGCACGCCACGCGGATTACGGGATTAACGGTCACGCTATCTACGCTGTCATCTCTGGACGGTAGTGTTAATGAGTGGGATGGAAAATTGTTATGTTGGATAGATTCATTGACGCGGGGAGAAAGCCAATCACACTGTTGTGATGAAATGATTTTGGCTGCACATCAACGGTTATGAGAGCCGCATTTCTTACACAAAATAGTTCAAGTTATGTTCATTAAATTGATACTGCTGCCAATATCAACTTAAGTTCTGGTAACAGATTTTCTTCAAATCAGGCATAAATTGTCATTGATGTTGTTTGTCAAAACTTCTTAGTTTAATTGAACAAATCCTGACAAATTGCCATTACCTTGATTTGCTGATTACTCATATTAATTTCCATTCGCATTTTGGAAGAAATTCGGCTATCATTCCATAATGTTATCATGACAAGGTCCGAAAATACACAAGTGTGTCAACCGGCATTACGCTATGGGCCACATAAATGCGAAAGAGCTTGGAGATTGCCGTAAAATGTCAGCCGTGGTCTTGTGCGACTCCATCTGTCAGCCGTGGTCTTGTGCGACTCCATCCGTCAGCCGTGGTCTTGTGTGACTCCATCCGTCAGCCGTGGCCTCGTGTGACTCCGTTCGTCAGCTGTGGCCTTGTGTGACTCCGTTCGTCAGCCGTGGACTTGTGTGGCTCCATCCGTCAGCCGTGGCCTTGTGTGACTCCGTTCGTCAGCCGTGGTCCTGTGTGACTCCATCCGTCAGCCGTGGTCTTGTGTGACTCCATCCGTCAGATCATCCGCTGTACCTAAAGTAACGATAACGCAAAGACATTTTGCTGGACGACGTGTGCTGCTCGTATCTTGTCATCTGTGTTGTTTCTCTTGCTATGCTTGCAGTGTCGCGCGCTTTGCCGCTCAGGTGTGGTAACGTGGGCCAATGCCTAGCTTCAGATACTGTTGAATGGTTTTGCCGTTCAGGTGTGGTAACGTGGGCCAATGCCTAGCTTCAGATACTGTTGAATGGTTTTGCAGGTCAGGTGTGGTAACGTGGGCCAATGCCTAGCTTCAGATACTGTTGAATGGTTTTGCCGCTCAGGTGTGGTAACGTGGGCCAATGCCTAGCTTCAGATACTGTTGAATGGTTTTGCAGGTCAGGTGTGGTAACGTGGGCCAATGGCTAGCTTCAGATACTGTTGAATGGTTTTGCAGTTCAGGTGTGGTAACGTGGGCCAATGCCTAGCTTCAGATACTGTTGAATGGTTTTGCAGGTCAGGTGTGGTAACGTGGGCCAATGCCTAGCTTCAGATACTGTTGAATGGTTTTGCCGCTCAGGTGTGGTAACGTGGGCCAATGCCTAGCTTCAGATACTGTTGAATGGTTTTGCAGGTCAGGTGTGGTAACGTGGGCCAATGCCTAGCTTCAGATACTGTTGAATGGTTTTGCAGTTCAGGCGTGGTAGCGTGGGCCAATGCCTAGCTTCAGATACTGTTGAATGGTTTTGCAGGTCAGGCGTGGTAACGTGGGCCAATGCCTAGCTTCAGATACTGTTGAATGGTTTTGCAGTTCAGGTGTGGTAACGTGGGCCAATGCCTAGCTTCAGATACTGTTGAATGGTTTTGCAGGTCAGGTGTGGTAACGTGGGCCAATGCCTAGCTTCAGATACTGTTGAATGGTTTTGCAGGTCAGGTGTGGTAACGTGGGCCAATGCCTAGCTTCAGATACTGTTGAATGGTTTTGCAGGTCAGGCGTGGTAGCGTGGGCCAATGCCTAGCTTCAGATACTGTTGAATGGTTTTGCAGGTCAGGCGTGGTAGCGTGGGCCAATGCCTAGCTTCAGATACTGTTGAATGGTTTTGCAGGTCAGGCGTGGTAGCGTGGGCCAATGCCTAGCTTCAGATACTGTTGAATGGTTTTGCAGGTCAGGCGTGGTAGCGTGGGCCAATGCCTAGCTTCAGATACTGTTGAATGGTTTTGCAGGTCAGGTGTGGTAACGTGGGCCAATGCCTAGCTTCAGATACTGTTGAATGGTTTTGCAGGTCAGGCGTGGTAGCGTGGGCCAATGCCTAGCTTCAGATACTGTTGAATGGTATTGCAGGTCAGGTGTGGTAACGTGGGCCAATGCCTAGCTTCAGATACTGTTGAATGGTTTTGCAGTTCAGGTGTGGTAACGTGGGCCAATGCCTAGCTTCAGATACTGTTGAATGGTTTTGCAGTTCAGGTGTGGTAACGTGGGCCAATGCCTAGCTTCAGATACTGTTGAATGGTTTTGCAGTTCAGGTGTGGTAACGTGGGCCAATGCCTAGCTTCAGATACTGTTGAATGGTTTTGCAGGTCAGGTGTGGTAACGTGGGCCAATGCCTAGCTTCAGATACTGTTGAATGGTTTTGCAGGTCAGGCGTGGTAACGTGGGCCAATGCCTAGCTTCAGATACTGTTGAATGGTTTTGCCGTTCAGGTGTGGTAACGTGGGCCAATGCCTAGCTTCAGATACTGTTGAATGGTTTTGCAGTTCAGGTGTGGTAACGTGGGCCAATGGCTAGCTTCAGATACTGTTGAATGGTTTTGCAGGTCAGGCGTGGTAACGTGGGCCAATGCCTAGCTTCAGATACTGTTGAATGGTTTTGCAGGTCAGGCGTGGTAACGTGGGCCAATGCCTAGCTTCAGATACTGTTGAATGGTTTTGCCGTTCAGGTGTGGTAACGTGGGCCAATGCCTAGCTTCAGATACTGTTGAATGGTTTTGCAGTTCAGGTGTGGTAACGTGGGCCAATGGCTAGCTTCAGATACTGTTGAATGGTTTTGCAGGTCAGGCGTGGTAACGTGGGCCAATGCCTAGCTTCAGATACTGTTGAATGGTTTTGCAGGTCAGGCGTGGTAACGTGGGCCAATGCCTAGCTTCAGATACTGTTGAATGGTTTTGCAGGTCAGGCGTGGTAGCGTGGGCCAATGCCTAGCTTCAGATACTGTTGAATGGTTTTGCAGATCAGGCGTGGTAGCGTGGGCCAATGCCTAGCTTCAGATACTGTTGAATGGTTTTGCAGGTCAGGCGTGGTAACGTGGGCCAATGCCTAGCTTCAGATACTGTTGAATGGTTTTGCAGGTCAGGCGTGGTAGCGTGGGCCAATGCCTAGCTTCAGATACTGATGAGTGGCTTTGAATGGGACGGATCTCTCGAGGGGTAAAATATGTTCATAGATATACTAGAACATTACAATTACATGAAAAAGTTGTCAGAAATGTACAGCTAATGCATACATGCATATACATATATATTATAGAACGGATAAATGCATAGCCACTGAAACGAAGGATTTCCACTTCCAGTTCTAGTTTATAGTGCTACCCAAGCATCTCAATCAACATTAGAATAGTTTGTTTCTGATATTCATATGGACTGCACATACGCGTATTTGTGCTGCCACACAGCATAGGGCGTACATAAGGGCAAATCTAGGATATCCATATGTATTGTATAAGCATAGCATGTAAGAATATGTTTGCATCACTTTATTCCATTATAAAACTTACTTTGAGGCGTTTTCTCATTTTCTGTAGAGTAGTACATGTGATACGCATGTTAAGTGTGGTACGTGTTTAAACTTCCGGGTCTTAATGCGTCTAACAGCTCGGGTAATCTCATCATGCATGGTGCTTTTGAAATTATGGTCTTTTGAAAAACTCATTGGAACACGATGCAATGTTAAGAACTTAGCCACTAAAGATTAGCTTAAAGACTTAACGATTAGCTACGTATCGAGCTATTTTTATAGCCGACCATCACACTTGGCTTGCTGCGCACAACGCGTTCTTTCTGTACTTTGCTTAATTTAGAGCACGAGACGTGGTTTATAATGCAAGGTAGTAAAAAAGCATAAGTGATTCCCATCTTCCGCAAGATGGCAATGTCCAAAACCTGATTTTTTCGTGAAACTGGATAATGCCATTGTTGGGTGAGAAACGGTCAGAACATTTCGCACGACCGGGATAGCATGGACGGGAAACCTTGCTCTGCGGTAGAACATTTGCGCTCGGGGCTTTTAACTGAAGTAAGAACAATGAACATTGGTACGCAGATTGATGTCCCATTCCAACTACCAGTACTTCCCATGTACCCCCTCCACTACACCTTTCCGCCATGCTAATGGAATTTCATCTACAGTTACCATTTCTTGATGCCATTTCCAGGTACACTGCGACCAACGAAACGGTGTTGCCCGCAGAAGCGGCCGTGAGTGACCGCCCCCGAAAGGCGTACGTTGGAAGCCTCGTGGCAGAAACTGGCCCACCGTTGGCAGAAGGCGATGGAATCGATCCCCTGGGCTCTCTCGGTCCCCGGAGATGGAGCCACACCGGCCCGAGGCGCTGACTGTGGATCACACGCCGGCCCGAGGTGCTAGCCGTGGATCACACACCGGCCCGAGGCGCTGATTGTGGATCACACGCCAGCCCGAGGCGCTGACCGTGGATCACGCACCGGCCCGAGTCAACGGCCGTGGATCGCACACCGGTCCGAGGCGCTGACTGGATCACACACCGGCCCGAGGCGCTGGCCATGGATCACACACCGGCCCGAGGCGCTGACCATGGATTACACACCGGCCCGAGGCGCTGACCGTGGATCACACGCCGGCCCGAGGCGCTGACCGTGGATCGAAGACCGGCGTACCGGCGCCATGAGGTCAAGTCCTGGCGCCCTCCAGCGTGGCACAGCCGCCCAGGGGGCACGGGTCGGGAGCGGGCGCGGTGCTCGGCCGAAACAGCGCGCCACCCCGGACGGTCGCTGGAAATCTCCCGCTCTGGAGCTGAGAGACGCAGTTTGCTAGCTCCGAAAATGTCCGAGCCTGTAGGAGCTGAAGTGACAAATGAGCAGGGTAACTTTGCCAAACGTCTGCGTTGAAGGCTTCCTGGTAGAATCGGACACAGTGGGCAGCCCTATTCAGCCCGGCCCAAGGTCAGCTCGTCCCAGCCAAACCACATCTGGCGGAAATGCCGCGCAATTGACGGTCTTCGGATCCGACGTCAGGTTCACACGGATCGCAACTCACTGCTGTGGGAGTTAGGTTGACTTCTTTCAGAGCTCACTTTCGCGCGGGTGAGCTCGGCACATCTCACAACTCACTCACTGGGAATCCGGTGACACATAACATAGCTCACTATCGCTGGGGTCATACCGACACCTCTCAAGGCTCGGTGCGGCAGGGTGAGGTCGGCGAATGCTTGTACTCTAACCAAACACCGTAACGGAGGGAAGTGCGCCGCGACCATAGCCCATTGGAGATTTCAGGCCATAATAACCAAAGACAAGCAGCGTTTGACTTCTACTTTGACGTGATTTGCTGTAATCCGTTGTCTTACCTCGCTTGCAAAGCTGCATAGGCAAAAGTAAATGCTTTTATTTTTTACATCCTGTCTTTTAAATCAGTTTATCATGCATAGAACCCCTGGACTTGAGGTTGATACGAATGGAAAAAAATACTTAACATTTCAAAAGGATGCCGCCGTATTTCAGATAGCAATATTTCATTGGCTGACGAAACCAACAACTTGTACTTGTCGAGGTAGTCAACTCGGTAAGTCACGCGACGAAGACTCCCAGTCAGAAAATGTTGACGTTATTTTGACATATTTAGTTTTTTACATATATCAGTCTGAAGCACCAGCAGTTTGTGTACAGCCAAGCATGAATCTGCTCAGAGAAAAGCCAGAAATTAGATTTATTAGAAGACGATCTTTTATCAGCTGTTGATACTAGCAAGTAAAACCAGATGAGCGGGTAAAATATCGTCAGAGACCGCACTGTCGTGTGACCCTAACGACCTTCGGCCGCGGTCACGTTCCACCAGAGCTGACGTGTCCCACATATTGAGGTCGCGTGTCTTTGTCGGGAAGTCTGGCCACGCCTGCGCTGGCAGCTGCCCGGATGCTGCTCAGAGGCTCACAGCAGACGTCCTTCCATGTCAGCTCTGGTATTGAGCGGCAGATATGTACCGAATAATATACGGATAGGCGGCATGCAATATCGCCGAGTGTTCAGACTTTATGCGCGTGTGTTTTGTGCGTTCGTAGCATGGTCCACTATTGTATGGCGGATACGTAGAAAGAGCCATTACGGAAGCTGCATTGAGGCCATCATAATGGCTCTATTCATCACGGAGATAAAGCCATCACTCGCATGATGGGGAATAACCAGTTTTCGAAACGCGATCACGGCGCCCGCGCTGTCACCAGGCGGGGGCGTCTCAGTGCGAGCGTGACTGTGGCCGGCTCTCGGCGCGCGCCTACCTGATCGGCACCGAGCGCTGCAGCAGCTGCCCTCGAACGTGTCCTGCAGCAGGTCAGGGCGGGTCACAGCCAGGTCGCTATCAACCGTGTGTCGGAACATCACTTCATTAGTGGACAAGGCTCATGGAGACAGATCGGCTGTCACTGGTGTGTCATCGCTGTTATTGGGTGCCATCCAGTGTTGACAAGACGACGGAACAGACCAGCGCCGTAGTTCCATAACATGGGCTGAGGGAGGGTCTGTGCGGAGAAAAATGACGCAGCCTCCTCAAAATACGCCACAAAACGTGTCCTCCCACGCACTAATACGCGCTCGGGCGGTGGTCAATTTGAGCCCCCGAAGGTTTTCCGGAATGGTTTTCGAGCGGTGCAGAGTAGCCGCGCAAAATTCTGCACAGCTATAGACGATTAAATGACAAATCGTCAGTGAAAGTGACGTGGAAGTGACATGTGCAGTGCAAAATGACGCAGCCTCCTCAAAATACGCCAGCAAGCGTGTTTCTCTATGCATTTAGCTCGCTTTCTCCCCAACGTTGGGCAAGGGGCTGCGGACCAAGTTGAGGGGAGAGACTATTCCCCCCCCCCCCCAATGGGTAGGAAACTACACCCCTGAAGCAGACTGCCGGCAGTTTACCGACTTGCGCCGGTGTGGATTGGGGAAACAGTTGAACGGAAAAATATGACGTCTGCCGACATGAAATGAAGTATATAAATAAAACCATCATCGCGTGGGATACATGTTGTCCATTTCGATAACTGCACGTGTTGCGTGTTCGATGGAAAATGTTCCACTGGTCTCGCAGTCGCTGACGTCATCCCGCCACACAGAGCCTGCAAAGCGACGTGACAGACCGCGAATTCACCCAGAGATGCTTGACGCCATATCGACGTCACGCGAATTTCGCCTGTTCAACGGCCATACTCTAAATTCTAGTATAATTCAACATAAAATATGACCATCGATTCTTTCGTGCCCGAAGTACGTCAGCACGGATCGCTGCATCAATCGACAGCGGCTGGTTTTCAACGAGCTGAACGTGTTACCTGCAAGATTTGATCAAGAACCGCGTTTTGCACCGTGAAAATCTGGCCAAGGTAGAAGAAATATCACGGCAGGATAACCGGCTGAGCCCATCTAAGTCTAACCACCATCAGGGGATCAGGAGCACCACCATCATCACTCTTTCAGATGCCGAAGTAAACACGGACATCCTGGTTATAGTTGAAGCTTTAGGGAACTGCTGCTGTGACGTAACCCGTGGGCCGTCAACAAAGGTGACAGTTACACGGTCATCGCCCTGCGACAGGTCGACGATGGGGTGAGGGGGGGGGGGGGCGAGTGACGACAGAGGTGCAGTCACGTTCTCGAGCTTTGAGGAATCGGATAAACCGAGGAGCGCTCTGAACTAAAAGCATGTGCTTATGTTCAATGAGCGAGATTCCTGTTACGTGTGGTTTTCAATTGACATTGGGCTGGCATATTATGAGACTGGCGGGATATCCCCCAATGTCGGTAGATCTGGTGACTTTCTCACCGGTGTCTCAGTGGCCGCACCTGTGGCTAATCAGCTGACGGCCGCGGCAGCCTGAGGCTCACCTGAAGTGACCGCCGGAATTTGGCACTCATGGTGTGGTAGAGGATGGGGTTGATGCAGGTGCTGATGAAGTACAGCACGCCGGAGATGTAGTGCAGACACTGCAGCATTAACACCATCATTGGCATTACATCAACGTCAATAGCAACAGAATGTCACCATCAACCATGAGGATTAACATCACGGCGAACATAACCGTTATCGTCAACACCATCATCACTAAGACCATCAACATCAACATTTTTAAGAACATTAGCACCAACATCAACTGGCCAGTTGACCCAGGTGGACACACGAGTACCAATGGTAAACGTGTGAACGATAAAGAGACCATTGGAAAGACCCTGACCGAGCGATATTCCCATAAAAACGAAAACAGGACTCAATAAGGCTACAAGAAAGGAGGCAAGAAACTCTGGCTTTGGAACCTGTCTGGTTCTAAGACCTGACTGGGCGCAGGCTTTGGGCTGAGTAGACCGAGCTCTCGGACCACCCCGAGGCTTGGTGGGGGTCGAATCCCGACACGAGACGGCGGCGGCTGCTAGCGAGTCACAGGGATCATAGGAGTCATGGGAAGCATGTGTGGCATCGCAGAGCCTGACTACGGTCGTCGGCCGTAAAGAGGTTGAAGCGTTGTCGTAGATGTGAGGTGATGGTAATAGGGCAGTTGCAGGCCTGCAGGGCAATGCTAGAGTCCCAAGCGCTCGGCAATGGCAAAGAAATGCATCATGTCGTCTTAAGGTCGTCTTAGAACGTTCACCAGACGTTCGCATGAGGGTCACGCGCAGCTCGCAGGAGGGTCGTAGGACGGCATTAGAACGGTCCGATGCAGGGAGCTAGAATCGCTTTTGACCTAGTTAGGGAGTGAACAATTTCATTGCAAAAAGACCGTGCGGGAGTGAAAGAATCAACTCACAAAAGATGGAGCTTATGAGATTGTGACTGATGCTTCAGCAAACAAAGACATCTATGTCAAGTTGGCATGGACGTAATATCATGAACCTGACAAAACTATTTCGTTTTTTAACGCCTTAGGATATTAAAGTGAAACAGAATACATTAACACACGCTCGGGTAAGGGGGGGGGTGGGGGGGGCAAACTGACCCCCCCAGGGATTTTCCAAATGATTTCTGAACGGCGCGGCGTAGTTGCGCCAAATTTTGCATAGCTGTAGAAAATTGCATACTTGATCGTTTGACATACAAATCTTAGATGTACCTTGCAAGGTCGCTGACCTATGACAGGTCAAAGTCAGCCCATGGTTTCAGCGAAGGCAATTTCTAGGGAATCGTTCAATCTGATACCACAACGGAGTGTTTGACGAAGACATACATCTCTGAGATGCTTTCTTAGGCACCACAAATATTGAATGAGCAAATTACGTTAACCTAAGGTCAGGTATGATGGTCAGACTAAGGTCAAAACCAACCTGACTTATTACTCTAGGGCTTGCTGTATGGAATAGTTTCTGGTGCTCATTTCGACTTTATTGACAGCAGGAATCGCATTATACATCTTCAATTGACCTCTTAGAGATCAGAACAGGCCATTGACCTAAGATGACCCGGGTCGAACGTTTTGTTTTCGGAACATACTGCCTAGCGCAATCTTTGTCACTTGTTCAAATGAAAAACGCAGAGCAGTCTTGTATCATTTTGGTCACCATGACCTTCAAAGGGTCAAACAAGGTCAATGACCTCAAATGGGCTTGTGACCTTTTGCTTAGAGACAGTTGTCTAGGTTCTGGGGGTGCTTTGGAAACCAGCCTGGAATTTGATCTTGTTTGACCTTATTCGACCTGAAGGTCACAACCTAGGAAGCTGAAATCCTAACCTAAGTGAGTTCACGTATAGGTCAAGACACCCTGTAAATTTGGCGTATCTAGCTTTCTTAGTTCCCGATATCTCAGAGCGGGGGGGGGTCAAATTGAACCCCCCCCCCCCCCATCCGAGCGAAGGGTATCTAGCCGGCCAGCCGGGCGCGTGTTAAAACAGTAATTTCATGGCAATATTATGAGCATAACAAATTATTATCACCAATAATTTAGTGCTGCACTTTTCAATTCGCTTCCACAGCACTTTTAAAACAAAACAAAGCAAAGGAATTCAATAACAAACTAGCAACAGAAAATGCAACAAGCATAAAACACTCAAACGAAAAAACCTTGGACTCCTACACATCATCCCATCACCAAGTCAAACACAATAGACATACTTCTGTCTTCTGTTAAGATGGGCTCAGGGAAAACTAACATTTTGTTACTGTTTCTTACAAAATATCAATGCTTATTTCCATGAAAGTAGCCTATGCCTAGCCTAAACAGGCCTTACATCATCTCATCCTGTATAACCTGTTCGTATCACAGCAGCAGTTGGGAGTTACTGATTCTTGCACAATTCCTATTGCCGCTTGCCATGCACGTGACCAACTTAACCTAACTTAGAGTAGCCCATATGATGAACATCATCTCAACTCACCTATCTGTTGACAGCAGCGCTTGTGATAAAAACATGATATTTAAAGCTAGTTTTTGACTGGTTTCAACTTGCTTTTTTGTTCAGTTCATTTGTGTATACTTGTTGACGTCAGACAAAGTTGACAACACACAAATCAAAACACTTTAAATCACTGTGAACAACTTATTTTGATTGTCATGGTTTACCTACGTCCAGGGCAATTATGGATATGCTCTACAAAGCAATCTCTGTTCTCCAAAAACAACATACCTTTCAAATGGCCATGCCAATATTGCTGCTTGCTACCTGTTCAGTTGCAGCAAATGCATCCATTTGGACTTGTTTATTCATACTCAATGACAAAGTTTGAGATGTTGGCTTCACATTGTAGATGTGGTGGTCTGACGTTTTGTTACATATCAATATTTAACTCATGTTATAACTGCTATGCAGCTTAGAGTATACCTGTGTTAAAAATATAGTGCATATATACAGTACAGTTATTTGCCGGTCAGCAAGCCATGACAACTATAGAAAACATCTGGTTAAAGCAGCCATGAGGGACTACTTTAGAAATTTGGGGCAAATGACCAAGCATATGGAACAAAATAAGCTTGTGGCATCATAATTTGTCTTATGGCAAAACTCCATGCATTAAAACAGAAAATGGTTAACTCTGTTTGCCAATCATGTGTTGAAAGCAGGTTAGGTCAGCAATTACTTGGTCCACAGGGGACTTACTGGCTTCTTCCTGCTCCCCCAAAGCAAAAATTCAACACCTTTTGCATGGTCTGCTGGCAAACAGTCATCCGACTCAACCTCCAAATATAAATAGCAATCACGCCCACCAAACTTCGAGATTAAAATGCGAAACAAGTAAGAGGTGTGCACGATAAACATCTCCAGAGGGCAGAATTTCGCCATCAAACACTTCTGTATTAGCTGCGTCAGGTCTGTCCCAAGGCTCTGTATGGCAGCCTTGCCTTGCCTTAATAGCCTTGCCAGGTAGCCTGGTGAGTCAGACGCTCAAAAGGCTTGGATTTGCCATTATTTAGCACCGCCATGAACCAAGAAAATGGTTAACCGAAGGTTTAAGAGGGCAAAAATGGCGGTAAAATTAAGTTCCGTGCTTCAAATTGCATCCTTTTTTCCCTGTGAATTGTTTACGCTTGGATGCATATCATACATGATTGGGCGGCTGGCGAATTAATCCAATTCATGTATAAAATACGTACAAGTTTGCAGTTGGAGCGTCTTGCAGAGAAACTGGTCAAAAGTTTAGGGGGCAGATGGTGCCCCTAAAGACAAAAGAAAAATAAGGAAGAATGAAGTGGTATCACACTGGTATGATACCACGAAAAACAAAAGTAGCTAAATAGATATAAAGACTGGTACTTTTCTCGCAAAATTTTTTATCAGCTGATTTGACCTAAAACATGTTAACGTAAGTGCTCAAATGGTGATATTCATCTTTTAAGTTTAAATTAGAAGACATTTCTTCAACTGTTCACTCATGCATTTCGGGAGTGATGCAAATTAGTGGTCAAGTTTCCTCGGGAAAAAAGAAATACGTGGAACCAAATTATATATCAGGCCTTGCTGGTGTTCGCACCAGGCTCTGCTTTCGTAGCGTGGTGGTGAGACCAAAAAATAGGTTATGCGTGAAAACCTTGCATTAGGCGCACAGCTTCAGATTGTGGTGCGTCTTGTAAACAAAGCAAATTTAATGCGTGCAAGCGGCTGGGGCCACTGGGGTTCTTGGGCTTGGAGGTACCTGGCGCCCTTGTTCCTGTGCATACATAGACATGATTCAGATGTAGGTGAGGAAGGACATAGGCCATTGGTGTCCGGATTCTGTGGAGCCTCGTTTATGCTTGGTGGTTTCAACTTGGTGGTTTTTGGATGACATCTGAAAACCTCAGAAAGGGAAATAGGGGTTTGGCATGTGCGATTAGACAATGCCAGGCAGGAGCGAAAAATTCACATAAAATATGGGGAAAAGGGGTGAAAAAGTCCTCCTCATACGGTGTTGCTTTACACCCACAGTCGGCAATTGTAGGACGCTGGTCCGATGTGTCATGGGCGGTTGTGGGGAGTCGGCAGAGCGTGACGGGCGGCGGCAGCCGTACCTTGAGCCCCATCACCAGCTGCGGCGAGGGCCGCTCCGGGGCGTAGATGATCACCACACGCTGGGCGTGGAACGGCGCCCAGCAGATGAAGAACGCCACCACTACCGCCACTGAAACAGTCACGGCGGGAACCAGGGTGTCAGGGCAGGTCAAAGGCGCCATGGCTGATCACATGCACGCTGAGGGCATGTTAGAATGCCATGGCCGCAAGGGAGCGAATGTGAAATCTGCCCATTGTGATCTTTGGTTCCAATGACGTCAGGGCAACCAAACCCTCAGACCTATATCACCTAGGCGATGATATCTTGAAGAGCTAGTCACGGCATCCACAGACTGGGCGGTCCCGGGTCAGGTGAGTTCAACGATACCAAATATATGACAGTCGGAAAATACAGCTGAATATCTAAGACGTCCAATCCATTGAGCTGCTTGCCCGCGCGGCCGGTTGCAATAGCAGTATTGGGGCTCTCGGGCGCCTTGACTGCTTGGTCCCACAGGCAGCAGGTCAGTGGTGACCGGATCGACACAAGCGACGAAGGTATACCTTCTCTTCAATTATGATGATATTGGCGAGGGTCATGGTGAAGCGAGGTCAGGTAGCAAAGTAAATTGAGCACACCATTGATAGTTTACTGCCTCTGTGGTCAATGGGAAAGATGCTGGACTCGTAATCCAGCGCCACTGGGTGCGAGTCCCGGAGCGGGCGCATTGCTTGACCCGACTGAAATGGAAAGGTCAGCTGGCAACTGGCCGGCGAGGGTCAACCCTGACTCAGGTCGGCCTTGACCCAGCAGTGCGCGGCACATAGGTCTGGCGCAGGGGCGGGGAGGAAATAGCCGTTGGAAGTGAACGGTAGACTTGGGTGGTGGGTTCAGGAAACACGTCACAAGCTATGCTTAGCAGATGCTATACACGAAGTTACCCATACAAACTACTCAGAATAAATTTATGGGGAAAAAAATCATCGTTCGGGAAAGTTCATTCTAATGAGAAGTGAAGTTTTCCAAATTCTCTCACATGGTTCTGAACTCGCGGGCTGTAGAGCGCTCCCACACCTGACTTGTACAGAGTCTCCTCGCGTTGTTTTCCCCGAAGGACAGCACCATATTGCCGCGGACGAATAACGTCGCATGACAAATTCCAGTAACCACTGAATGAGCGGTCAATTTCCTGGTGGTTCTTTTTCTGACGATGACATTGGAGGGAGGTACGGCTCCGCCAGCGTTTATCTGTATTAAGTATTCTATCTGCCTTCCTTCATCTCTTGCACACTGCGAGCGCCTGTTCGCAGGCGCAGAAACTCTGCCGATCGCAGGGGAGGGTGAATGCGCCTTAATAAGACTCTTGCCAAACATTGCTGGAATTTTTGTTTTCTTGTTTTAAGCTCTGAGTTGGGTTTACGCTCGACGTCTTGTTTTCTTGTCACTACATTTGCCAAGAAGCGTTCGCTGGCAACTTTTCATGCTGATGTCATTTAAGAAAGAAAATGGGATAGAGATTCCACCCTCCCCCTCCAGCATGCGTGTTATATGCGTATGGAGAGTTCAAACAATGAGTTGAGGACGCCGATGTAGTAATTTTCAAAGCCTACCTTTGAACACCAACTGGCTGTACAGATCAGTGAACGCGTTAGCTCCCATGAGTGGGGCGACGATGCGGCCGTTCCGGTTAGCGCGCGGGTATTACCAACAGCTGTCCATAACCTGCTTAGCACGCGATAAAGGACGGCTTAGCTGGTAGCGACGTCCGAGGCAGCGCCGATCACCAACTGCCCATAACTCACTATCATGCTTAGGCGGCGCGGCAGACGGCCATGACGCCGCCCGGGGCGTCGCGGGCCACCAGCTGTCAATAACTCACCCAGCATGCGGATGACGGCGCGGCGGGCGGCCATGACACCGCCCGAGGCGCCGTGGATGCTGGCCGGCGACGGGCGCCGCCGCACGTGCCGCCGCAGGCGCAGTCCAATCCGCACGTACAGCAGCGAGATGAGCATCATCGGAACGACGAAGAACACGACGGTCGACAACTCGAACACGTGCGGGAAGAGGTGGCGCACCACATTGCAGGAGCCCGAGTCGGGCAGCGGGCGGCCGCGCGTGTCGCGGTCCAGCTTGATACCGAACTGGAGCGCGGGAAAGAGGGCGCACACAAGCGCCACGGACCAGGTGACGGCGAATGTTGCGCAGCGCGCGCGATAATCGCGAGAAAGTGTGCTGGAGGAGCGGGTGGCAGATGGCGAGGTAGCGCTCGACGGTGAACAGGACGATGGTGAGGATGGAGGCATTGGTGGAGGTCTCGGCGCACAGGCCGCGCAGCACGCAGAACGTGTCGCCGAAGACGTGCTCGCGTCCCGGCCGCCAGAAGGAGTAGAGCTCAAAGGGGAGCCCGGTGAGGAGCAGCAGGAGGTCCGACACGGCCATGCTGAGCAGGTAGTAGTTGGTGGCTGTGTGCATGTAACGGTTGTGGACGATGACGACGCACGTGACGCTGTTGCCGACGGCGCCAACCACGAAGGTGACGATGTACAGGACGGTGATGGGGACGACGATAGGGAGCGGGCCGCGCTCGACGCCGCCGACGCTGCCGTTTGTGCTGTCGAAGTCGTGGCTGAAGCCGCCGACGACAGACGGCTCGGCGAGGCTGCCGTTGTCGGCCGGCAGCGGCAGCTGCTGCATGGGGACGGGCGCGAGCCGGAGTGAGATAGGCCAAGCGGCTGTCGGACTCGACCGGCGGCGGGTCACGCGCCGCTCGTGCCCGGGGCGCGCCTACGTCGCTTGGAACGCCCTGGCGGAGCGGATAGTAACGCAAGCTGTCAGGCGTCGTCAGCTTATCACTGCTGCGTCCAGTTCGTCGCCAGGGAACTACCCTCGTAACCTGAAATAAAGAACACAGAGATGGTATTCGAGCCTTGAATAAAGGCCAACACAATCACACACACTAATCGGTAACAGGCAAACTGGCAAGACCCCTGGCATGTCACGCTCAGCGAGAGCGCCACATGGCGATGTCAGCCAAACGAGATTACAGAGTTCCTCTTCACTGGTGTCGCATAAATCCAACCCTTCCAATGGCGAACGATATGCTCCCATGCAATTCCTAAAACAGAATGTTTAGCATCGACATGCTTCGTCCATGACGGCAGGTTGAAAGTGGCCAAAATGGCCGAAGTTGGGGGTTTACACAAGACCCGCAAGGGAATAATTTCAGTCCGTACATAGCACGATTCTCTCGCGTTGGTAAAAGCACGCCATTGACGGGGATGAAACTCGCCAGCGTTGGATGTTTGCACTCATTCAGAGCAAAGCAGTTGACATCTATGCTTCATGTATTACCGACTCTAGTGGCCGGGGGCTGGCGCATCCTTTGCAAGGAGCCTTGAGATCGTTTAGAAATATGGCATCTGTTGTTCCGCAAACATGCGGATACAGATGGAAACAGTCTGTGGTCCTCCAGAGTGTTCTTTTTAAGTTCGGCACACATCGCCGTTGGAAATGATGTACCCGCGGCAAAGTAAAAAGCATTTCTTCGAATTTTGAGATGGTTCTCAATGTTTCTGTTAAAGTGGCGCTCATGTGCAAAACGCGAAATGGTCTTCAACACGTTATGAAGAATATCAAGAATAATCATGCATATATCGTGTCGAATGTTATCTTACACGTCAGGTCGGTCTTTATGCAGCTACTAGTCGCCGATTCACGTAGGCCTCAGCAACAAAGCAAAAACCGGCTCCAAATGGCTCCGTATAAGTTGTTAGGTGTTCATCAGACAAATTATTACCTCTACGTTAGTACAAGGTCTGCGTAAATCGTCTGTCCGCGTCACCGTGGCGTCGAATCTTTGGCCCGAAATGCCGAGGGCTGGTCATCGATCTGATGAATCACCGAACCACGAGTATTGAAAGAGCGAAATCAATATCGATATTCTTAGGCCAGTTTTATAAGGAAATGCCATCAACGGATGACATTTTTCAGATATTTCTGGTTCAAGTTTTATAAAGCTCGAAGTAAAAAATGTGGACGGACTAAACGACTGACCAAACCTGTTACCAGCCCCATGCTCCAAGCCTGTAACATCGACTGACATGAAACCTTCACCATTCGATGTCGCTCTGTCGATAATCTATCCTTTCCAGAATATGGTGACCTTGGGTGCAGTAAAAGGTCACCAAAAACGGCCAGACCACAATAATTGGGTGCAGACAACCCAATGCTTCGAGCCTATGGCACCGATTATTATGACACCTTCACCAATCAATGCGCCATAGTTGATACCCTATCCAGTGAAGGACATGGTGACCTTGGGTCAGGTTTAATATTTTACGAGCGGCCAAGACCACTTAATATTAGCTTGCATACATTCACATGGTGAGCGGCGCCATAGGCTCGAAGCATTGGGTAGCCTGCAGCCAATTTTGGTGGTTTTGGCCGTTTTGGTGCCCTTTGACCTGACCCAACTGGTACCATATTCTGAAAAGGATAGGGTTCCGACTATGGCGCATCCATGGCTGAAGGTTCCATGATGATCGATACCATAGGCTTGGAGCATGGGGTTGTCTGCAAACCGATTTTTCCGTTTCTTTTTATATTCTTGGTGACCTTTGACCTGACCAAGGCCACCACATTCTGGAAAGGATAGGATATCAGCTATGGCTCGTCGATTGGTGAAGGTTTCGTGGCAGTCGGTGCCAAAGGATTGGAGTAGGGGGTTGTCTGCATCCAATTTTGGTGTTTTTTCCCTTTTTTGGTGACCTCGGTCCTGACCTAAGGTCACCATGCTCTGGAAAACATAGAAAATTGACTATGTAGCATCGACAGATGAAGATTTCATGGCGATGGTGCCACAGGCTCGGAGCATGGGGCCATCTGCAGCCAATTTTGGCGGTTTTGGCCGTTTTTGGTGACCTTTGACCTGACTCAAGGTCACTATGTTCTGGAAAAGATAGGATATCGACCATGACACGTCTGTCGACAAGATTGGTCACGGTATGCTTGTTATACCGGTTTTTTTAAAATTTCGTCACATAAAGTGACGAAAAGATACAAATGTGTATCCTTTTACCTCTGCCTGTATATTCTGAGCATAAAGTAGCCTATTGAACATATGTCATGATGCTGTTCATATAAGCTCCCTGCTTCAAGATCGCGCACGCCTGTTTCCTTTGAATCTTCTGCCCGATGTTTTTTGTCGGATTTATAACAGAAAAAGTAGTCCAAACTTGACAGGCAATTTGTGTACACGCGCAAGTCACCAGAGACGCGTGCCACGTCTGAGTTCATAAGACAGGTTCTGTAGTGCTGGTGTCGGTCGGGCCTCAGAGCCGCGTGCCACGTCTGAGCTCGTAAGGCACGCGCCTTGGTG
Organism: Pollicipes pollicipes; assembly: GCF_011947565.3. Classification (NCBI taxonomy): domain Eukaryota; kingdom Metazoa; phylum Arthropoda; class Thecostraca; order Pollicipedomorpha; family Pollicipedidae; genus Pollicipes; species Pollicipes pollicipes. The sequence goes on from NW_023595962.1 coordinate 25,331,426, forward strand.
CTGGTGTCGGTCGGGCCTCAGAGCCGCGTGCCACGTCTGAGCTCGTAAGGCACGCGCCTTGGTGCTGGTGTCGGTCGGGCCTCCATGACGAAAAGACTCCTCACGCGGCACGACCTAACTTAAAGCGAAAACTGGCGCCAACATTAATATTGCCTTTCATATCCATTCGCTTCATCAGCCAATGGCATCGCTCCTGGCAGGAAAGGATAATAAGAGCTTCAGCTTGGGCCTTGGAGGTCAGCAAGCCACACATCATGTCCACAGCAGTGCTCCCATTCCCTGATTGGCCATACCAGCGATGCGGGCCTTTTGCTGGCGTGGTTTCAGTCCACGCCAATGGTAGCCACCCTCACGGACACAGTGAGGACAGAGGCGTAAGTGGTCGGACGAGTAAAAGGCGATGGCTCATCGAAAGAGCTTAGTTTGCGCCGATGGAAGCTGCTGCTGACCTTGCTGGTCTGCTCGCTACGGCTTGACGTGTTTTGAGCGGCGTAGAAACCCCAGAAACATAGAATGACCAATCTTGGGATTTGAAATTAATTTGTGTCGACGTAGGCTTAAGCGGAGTGCTCCACATTTGTGTGGGCTTTTGAACTGAGATGCCTTTTTGAAGATTAGCCAGTGCAGTTCCCATTTCGCGCGGTATGACACTGTGCTGGTGGGCCAGTCATGCACGACCTTCCATACAAATCATATCCACTTATGTCCTGCCGTCACCCGGTCGAGCGTTGCTCTCACTCGCTGAACTCACAAATGGATGTCGAGCGCTTCGGAAACGTCCGTCTCTGACATAATGACTTGTGTCTGATGGTCTAGCTCGTGTCTGGTGGTCTGACTCGTGTCTGATGGTCGCACTAGTGTCTGATGGTCTGACTCGTGTCTGATGGTCTGGCTCGTGTCTGATGGTCTCACTCGTGTCTGATGGTCTCACTAGTGTCTGATAGTCTGGTTAAAGTCTGATGGTCTGACTCGTGTCTGATGGTCTCATTAATGTCTGATGGTCTCACTCTTGTCTGATGGTCTCACTCTTGTCTGATGGTCTCACTCGTTTCTGATGGTCTCACTCGTGTCTGATGGTTTGGCTCGTGTCTGATGGTCTGGCTCGTGTCTGATGGTCTGGCTCGTGTCTGATGGTCTGGCTCGTGTCTGATGGTCTGGCTCGTGTCTGATGGTCTGGCTCGTGTCTGATGGTCTGGCTCGTGTCTGATGGTCTGGCTCGTGTCTGATGGTCTGGCTCGTGTCTGATGGTCTGGCTCGTGTCTGATGGTCTGGCTCGTGTCTGATGGTCTGGCTCGTGTCTGATGGTCTGGCTCGTGTCTGATAGTCTCCGCCGTCGACACCAGAGACCGATCTGTGACCCTCCCGTTATCGCGTCGGCAGTGACGCTGAGCAGATGTGCCGCTAACACCACCGCCGACGGCGGGCGCGGGGCACCGGTAGAGGCCGCGCCGAGACCGCCCCTTCCCGTCACGGGCAGAGGCTACTTCGGAGGTCAAACAGCCACACGTTCACAGCGCGGGCTGGAATTCGAGCTGGTCCTCATGACGACGTCCTGGACGAACGGAAATTTTTCTCTGTTTAAAGATTTAGTTCCACCCTTTTGCTCGTAAGAATTTGGAAGCTTAGATCCAGCACTGTTTGATTAAGCCTGTCCCCACTACTGGATCATCAAATTCCAGCTCAACAGCATTGTTCTGTGGCAAAAATATTCAGTTCACAAAATGTTCGGCACGGTCTGTTATCCCTTCTTAGCCCGGCATGCGCTACCACTGACCTACCGACCGCTGTCGATGCTGAGATGACATTCGGAGACAAATATCGGCGCCACTTGCACGTGCGCGTCAATCGGCTGCGGTCCATTACAGTAATCGCATAAAGAAATACATAGTAAGCGCTTAAAGCGATTCGGACCATTTCAGCCACCAGTAGATGACTTCGAAGGCGGGTTCTCTAATCCAGCTGAGCTACTGGGACGGACATAAAATCTCAGAGATATACTGAAATCAAAGTAAGAATTATCGCACAGCATGACCGACTTTCATGCCGCTGAACTTGTTTTGAAGCACCGATCGCTTAAGAACAGCTTCACGAATGCTGCTCCATCGATCAAGTCCAGCTGGCAGAGCGAGGTTCTTGGCAGAGCTTCCGTTCGGCGAAGCCTGGGGGTAGTGATTGGGGGTAGTGGTAGGAACAGATTGGCGAAGCCGTAGCGTAGTGCGTTCACGTCCACCTAGCTTATTCAAAGCACGTCTCGCGCACTGCCGTCGTTCGGCTCCTTCCATCCGGAGATCGATGTGACCTGGATAAATAACTCAGCACAGCAGGGCGAGCAGGGCGGGCCACTGCGCCGCTGAAACGCCTCCTCTCTCCCGCCCCGTCGCCCCCACCCCGTCCTGACCCGGACAGAAAGGCGGGCTCCCGGACATCGAGCCAAGGTTGCATGCCAACCGTTGTCGACGTTGATTTGACATCCGGAGACAAATATTGGCGCCACTTAGCGCACGTCAATCGGACGCTCCCGCCTGTGCAGTGTCTCGTGGGAAACCAAAATAAGAGAATGCAGTGAGAGCATTCTTATGAGGATTCTCTCGTTGCGTCCGACAGTTCAGTTCGGGCTTTCGCAAAGTGAAAACATTCGCCATTCGGACTGACGACAGATACACTATTGGCCGTGTAGACAGAGGCAACAGCGGATGCTCGAGCCTTTTGCGGTCGACTCAGAGCTGTAGCCCATCGCCGAGCCAATGAAAACAAACCGTCATGTCATAAACTCCAACACCACCTCTACTAAGCACACTCAAACGGTGAAACAATACAGGTCTTCTAGTGTGAGCGTTTTTACCACACGTTATGATTGCGGGCTTCTCACGCTGACAGTGATGTATTGGCTATATTCCGGGAGGCGCTGGTTAAACAACGCTATCATGCAAATATCGATGATGTTGTCCACCACGGACGGACGAAAGCTGTGCTGATGGTCACGGGTGGACAAGGTTAAGAAAAACCTAAGACGCGAATTCAGGAAATGCTCTGGACCCGTGCGGACACCGGCACTAAAATGCGCCAAAATAATACGTCATATGTGTTCCCGCGTCCTCACAAAGCTTTAGGACAGCGTAGCCTAGTGGTCATAGTTCAAAGTTTATGCTACTTCGATGAGCTCCGGGGGCTCCAGTACGTCCAGCCGGGAGCAAGACTTCCCACACGCGTGGTTATAGGCTGATAGCAAACTGCAAGCGGAAGCACGTGGCGCGTAATGCATTTTGTAGCCTCTGCGCAGGGATATTTCATGTAGCAGAAACGAGACGTAGCACTCGTGAATGGTTTATTGTGAGCCTTGGAGACATGCGTTTACGGAGAGGGTGAATACCACTAGGGAAGCACATGGTAGCCAGATACCCACCAATGAAGCAAAGGGTATGAGATAGCAGCTTGAGAATATAAACCTTATTAATAAATAAGGGCAAAACAGACCACGAGATATTCAAACTGCTGCATGTACGTCACAAACACACTACTCCTGATGCTCGGTACACGTCACGTCACGTCACGTCACGTCACGTTATGTCACGTCACGTCACGTCACGTTACGTCATATCACGTAACACGCATCGTCACCGTCACACTTGTCCTGATGCTCGGTACACGTCACGTCATGTAATACGTCATCTTCACCCGTCACACTACTCCTGATGTTCGGTACACATCACGTCACGCAACACATCATCTTCACCCGTCACACTACTCCTGATGCTTGGTACACATCACGTCACGTGATAGGCCACCATAACCGTCACATTACTCCTGATGCTCGGTACACGTCACGTCACGTAGCACGTCATCGCCACCGTCATACCACGGCCTAGCCACTGTCGTTTCGTGGGGCATTTAACGTAATACTGTGCGTCGAATGCTAAGATATGGGAGCTTGGAGCAGTTAGCGTTTCAACATATTTTTGGTGACCTCACAGGTTCGAAGCATATTTAATACATGATCTGTGTGGTCGCTTCGGCTGCCCACTGAAGAGACTGGCTGCAGCGAAGAGACTGGCTGCAGTTGCCGGCGGAGTGGTCAGCTATGTGACAGCGAAAGGCCCGCCTTCGGTCGCAGCTAGGCTGATTGGTTCCCAGAACGCGAGACGCGGTCAGGGATGTGGGGGCGGATCACTTACAAGCGCAGCCTCGGATGTGGGGTGAACCAGCTCCGAATGTGGTCAAGGATATGGGGTAATCAGTTCCAAGACCTCCGTGCTTGATGACACTCGGGAGAATATCTCGTTTTTTTTTTCAATGAGGTACGCACTTGGTCGTTTTGTCCAACGGGAGAATTCCCCTCAGCGCGACTCACACGCTGTGGCTGAGCAAATAGAGGGTGGCCACATCGTCAGTAAGGTGCCATAGGCGGCGAGCAGAGTTGCCTGTGCTGGCTCGGCTATCGCTGGCGCACCGCTCGCTGCCAGCTCAGCTCAGCGCAAGGTGTTTGAGGTGGTTTGTACGCAAACAACCTGGCTTACAAAATACGGTGTGAGCTGGAAGAAAGCTATGAGATAGACATAGCCTATGCCGGGGAGTCCATGCGCCGCACTCGTTTGAGACAAAATGAACAGCTGCGAGACGTTAAAACAAAACAAGAAATACGCATTTCGGTGACCATTTTTTGGCAATGCACGTTCAGGCTGAAATCCAAGGAGGTGTGGACCCTATTCCTGTTTTAAAGCTCAAAGTCATTAACAGAGCATAGGGCCAGACAAGAAATTAGGTGAACCCATTCTTATAAAAGTCAGTGACCAGGCTATAACGGACGGGGCTTATCCTGGCCGATTATGCAGATGAGATAAGTGCCTTATATGTGATGCATGCTAGCTTACATTTGCTCACGTGTGTAACTGATGCATGGTGCGTTACGCCTCTTTACTAAAAATTGTTTGCATGTGTAAATTCTGTGTGATGCGTGGTGTTCGGTAATTTGAATTCCTTTCCATGGTCATGCATTGTTTTCGCATATCTTAATTTTTACTTGCATATATACCTCATCATGGTAATGTCTGACAATTATTCCTTGTTTAATCCGTTGGATGGTGGAAACCTGCAAAGACTGTAGACCACTGTTAAAAAGAAGAAAGGAAAATTGGGTACGATAGGCAGGTAGTCCTGAAATTCTGTCTGACATGCGTTTCGATAAAGGCATGACGCCGTAACATCAATGCATGTATATATCCATTCTCCTGATTATTCTACGGGCATTAAGGCTATGAGCGCTATCTACTTCACATGGACGGTGCTCCTCGCAAATGCACTTGACAACTTACGTAAAGTGCAGAGCACACTTGGCTGCCAAGTAGTTTCCCAGTGATGACCACTGGTGCGCTCTGCGGGCCAACCCAGTAAAAGACCCCAGCTGAGAACACCTGCGTGAGACAGTGGTGGGCGCGAGCTGCCGCGTCCGGGACCTGATGTCAACGCCACCGAAGATACACATCGGCTGTGCCCTTGCTGGGCGCGTCACCACGCCGTGCTGATGGCCTCGGTCCTGACCGCGTCACCACACCGTGCTGATGGCCTCAGCCCTGGGTGCGTCACCACAACACGTTGATGCCTCAATCCCGTGCACGTCACCACAACACGCTGATGGCCTCAGTTCTGTGCGTGTCACCACAACACGCTGATGGCCTCAGTTCTGTGCGTGTCGCCACAACACGCTGATGGCCTCAGTCCTGTACGTGTCACCATACCGTGCTGATGGCATCAGTCCTGTACGCGTCACCACAACACGCTGATGGCCTCAGTCCTGTACGCGTCACCACAACACGCTGGTGGCCTCAGTTCTGTGCGCGTCACCACACCGTGCTGATGGCCTCAGTCCTGTACGCGTCACCACACCACGCTGATGGCCTCAGTTCTGTGCGTGTCACCACAACACGCTGATGGCCTCAGTTCTGTGCGTGTCACCACAACACGCTGATGGCCTCAGTTCCGTGCGTGTCACCACACCACGCTGATGGCCTCAGTTCTGTGCGTGTCACCACAACACGCTGATGGCCTCAGTTCTGTGCGTGTCGTCACAACATGCTGATGGCCTCTGATGGCTCTGTGCGCTGTTGGGAGATAAACGTGGAGAGCGCGTACAAACTGTGGCTATGCGAGTTCAGGGCAGCTAAGTGCGTTCTCATTTCAGCGGTGTTGCTGCACGTGCCGTACTGGCTGAAGGTGGGCAGTGCAGGGGAAGTGTTCGCAGGCCATCTAGCTCACCATCGCATCCAAGCGGCGGGAGGAGTTCCTCACTGATGCGTGATGCGGCCGGCCAAAGCGGCGCAGCGCACCCTGCCCGCCATCTGTGGTGTCTTATGGACCAGGTGGTGACCCTCTGTTCGTATTGTCGCAACATATGGAGCAGACCAAGAAAGAAATCGCAAAAATCGGTTGAGCAAAACGCTTGCCGCGCGTCCGTGCTGACGGCAAGAATTTCCCAAAGTCACCAACACCCAGACTTTGGGTACGACTGGCCATATGGACCGTACTTTGCAGTCTGGGAGCGGGCTGAGCCTGGCTACTGAGCCTGGCCGCCAGTAAGGCTGAGCATTTTACCATGACAAACAGGTTACTGGGAGCTGCAGGCGCCCGCATCGAATACAAAGTGTCGGCGACCGAACGGCGGGTCCGATCTGAGGGATCCAGGCCTGGGCCAGTCACACAGCGTGGGCGCAGCTGCAGGCGCCCTCTTCACTGTAGAGCCGCCAGCGGCTTCAAATTAAGCCGTATTCAAATCAAGCAAGGACCAATCAAAATCAAGCTGCATCGGTGGACGGGACGGCCTGCGACGATTCATTCGTACTGTACGTTAAACTTGAGCACAAAAATCTGCTGATAGTTGGAGTTGCGCGGCCGCATGGTCAGGTCAGGATTTACGCAGCTCGCAGTGCTTACAGTGGCTGTGATCTCAGAAAGGCATCCTATCGAAAGTCGGGTAGTACGTGACCTTTAATAATCCTGGCAAAAATCGTGTTGGGAGATGCAAGATGAGTCTCGTAGCAACTAAAAGGCACGACCATCAACGCAATTTGTCAAGTTTTCGTGACAGGGGCAAACTTGGTGATACTGATGGCAAGCCGTGCCTTGTCGGATCCCTGTGCTCCGCGCAGCGATATTGTGCTGTGTAGCCTGTTCTCGGTCGTCTGTGCTGACCCGTCGTGACCCGCCACGGTGAGCTATGCTTCATGTGAACCAAGCCAGGCTGCACGTGGGGATGTGCCGTTACGCTTCGTGATGCTATTTACCCCTTGTCGGCTGTTTATATTGCATTGATGCATGGCAACCGCATCAAGGGCGGATAAAGTGAGGATTAACTAGGTCATCTTCCTACTCCAAGATAGTCAAAAGTCGACAAAGAATGACACATTTCTGGAGCTCGACCAAGATCGTAGCACAATTTACGAGGGGACCTTGGTTTATAACAATGAAGTGGCATGAAACACGTCATACGAAATAAGAGAAAGCGAGATCCAATAAGTTCTCATTCATAACGCCTTTTTTTCTCTCCTCCAGGCGGCGTTCTGGATGCACCCTTACAACGTACACATCCATTTTCCACCCTTCCCGTTTTTTTCCACATATCCCGTTGGCAGGATGTACTATGGCAGAGTTGTGCTCTTCCATCATTGCGCTATATCAATACTCTACTACGAATGCCGTCCTGACGCACTGCTCTGGGAGCATCGAAACTCCGTGACATGAATGAGAACTCACGACACTCGATGCAAGCCATCCAACCTGCCTGCTTCGCTGTTACATACGATGGGCTCCAGCTGACGCTGATCTCCAATCGTGAGCGTTATGCTAGAACGCTACGGTACAGCTTACGCTCCAGCTTGCGCTCCAGCTTACGCTCCAGCTTACGCTCCAGCTTGCGCTCCGGCTTACGCTCCAGCTTGCGCTCGTGCCCCCAACCCTCAACATTGCGGTAGGACGCTACACTCCAGCCTACGCTCGTGTCCACAACCCTAAACGTTACGGTTGGACCCTACGCTCCACCTTGGTCCGCGGTCACCCTGTGACTTAGACGAACGCTTCCGTGTGCATCTCGTGAGAGGGAGGGAGGGGGGGGGGTGTCACTGGCCAGCCGAAGGGTACCAAAACGAACTCCTTGGATGAGGTGAGCGTGTGAAGGAACATTTGTGGATTAGTGTGTAGTCGTTGCTCTTCCGCGTTACCTGTTCGTGTGGCTCTGCGTGGTGCTTGGAGTCGTAAAATGATTCCAGTTCGTAACGGCCGCATGCTTGCGAAGTTCTGAAGTAGTAATGACTTTACGCAAGGGGGCACGATACATCTTACATGAGATGCCTTCGCCACATCCCAGGAAAAGGGCGATGATGGCTCACGATGGACGTAGTACATTTGATCTGATACGCAACACTCGAAAACGTGTACGGTTGCTATAGAGTTATTCAACGTGATTCGATGCCTAATTCTGGTTGCGTTATGATATCCATATCACGTGGCTTAAGGCTATCGCACCTTAACAACTTATATAACTGCGGAATTAATCACTTGTGACCCGTAGTAAGATGCTCTGGAGTCTGGACCATCGTCTGTCGCGCACTTTCCTTCAGGAATGCAGGGAAATAAGCCGAGGAAAGCTTGCAAAGGCTAGCTCTGCGTTCCTTAGTCGATCGACGTCCACACTTAACAGCGTGACTTCCGCCCGACACGTGCTGGACCTTCCAGACTTCCGCCCGACACGTGCTGGACCTTCCAGACATCCGCCCGACACGTGCTGGACCTTCCAGACATCTGCCAGACACGTGCTGGACCTTCCGAATATCCGCCCGACACGCGCTGGACCTTCCAAACATGCGCCCGACGCATGCTGGACCTTCCAGACTTCCGCCCAACACGTGCTGGACCTTTCAGACATGCGCTCGACACATGCTGGACCTGCCAGACATCCGCCCGACACATGCTGGACCTTCCAGACATCCGCTCGAAACGTGCTGGGCCTTCCAGACATCCGCCCGACGCATGCTAGACCTTCCAGACATCCGCCCGACACGTGATGGACCTTCCAGACTTCCGCCCGACACGTGCTGAACCTTCCAGACATGCGCTTGAACTCGTGGCTTGTAACCTATTCACTGCTCCCGCCTGCCACATGCGGTATCAGCTGAGCCGGGGTCATGTCCCGATGGTAGTATAAGAAGCTGTGGGGCTCGTTATGGAAGTTTCGGGGCTGAGCTTCAAGCTCCAAAAGTTGCCAGGGCGGCGATGGCTCCGTCGGCGTACGCTGCTCTCTCAAATGCCACTGAGTCCCGCGAGTTCCATGGGGGCAGCTTCCTACTGCGTTTGAGGCCCCCAACCTTCCAACTTTGAGGATGTCTGACAAATATAAGGAAACGCGGTTTTCTGCTTTTTATATTTGGGCCACAGATACAGTCATTTTTCTCTACTCAGCCCCAGAAATTAATTTCGCAAGGCTACGGTTCTTGTATGGTTACAAGACTTGGACAGAATGAATGGCAGCTCTCTCAACAGTCCCTGCAAGCAAGACAAGTAAGCCGAACAAGTTCACAGGAAGCTTGACACTATAGCTTTGAGCCACAACGTTTTTTGACTTACAGACCAAAGCAGGTGCACGAAAAGCTGCATGCATACCAGCGAGTAACACAGACTAATGTGCTACGGAAGACATCAAACCTGATATGGGATTTTACAATTAGAAACGTGAAAAGTCACCGCGGGAAGTAGAGCCGTTAATGAGCTGAGGAAATCGAGCTGTATATGGCTCGAGCAATCCTAACATTTGGAAAAATCTAGCACTCACTCTTTGACCGTGCATGGAAAAGGGCGAATCAAAATACCTTTACCACTTCCCTATTTCCAATCGCGGAAAGCTACGCGAGCTCTTGGGTGTACATATAATACAAAAGGGTTAGACAGGCTCAAGTCAACTATGATAAGAGAAAACGCGTAGGGTGGAAAACAAAAGATGGTATAGTGAATAATGCCAGATGCAAAGGCAGATTAAGAGAAAACAAGGCTACAAACAACTTTCCAGACAGCCAGACAGTTCTAACACCTGCCTCTCGCGACTCAAAACTACGGGCAGCAGAGAGACAGGCGAAAAACGCCTGCTCACCCAGACTTGCTTGCGCTCAGGAGAACAAACAATAACTCTGTATAGCTCGGAAACATTTCATTCGTGGACACTCGCTCGCGCACACGAGAACGGACAATCACTTTGCTCAGCACGGAAGCACGTGACACGAAGGCCGCCTGCTAAGTCAGACCCGCTCGCGCACACGAGAACGGACAATCGCTTTACTCGGCACGGAAGCACGTGACACGACGGCCGCCTACTAAGTCAGACCCGCTCGTGCACACGAGCACGGACAATCCCGTTGCTCAGCACGGAAACAGGTGACACACATGATCGGAAGTGTCTGATCCCGTCGTGCCGTACGGAGTTCACGCACTCACCGCCGGTCCACATCAGCTGACTGTTTGACTGACCTCAACAGGCGACCAGCTGGCGTTAGTCTCCACACCTTCACCAGCCACCAGCAACGGAAGAGAAGCTCTGCGACCGATCCCAGCCGGCCACAATCTCAGCCCTACACGCCTGTCTGGCCTGCCTGCAGACTGCCTGGCTGACTGTCCGTCTAGCCTGCAGACTGCCTGGCTGACTGTCCGTCTAGCCTGCAGACTCCCTGGCTGACTGCCAGTCCAGCCTACAGACTGTGCCCTGCTGTCCGCACGCCCGGCACCACTCAGACTGACCCCTGACCCGCGAGCCGAGCGGCACCGGGCCCTGCCGACCGCGCTGATCCGCTCTCTGACTCAGACTGACCGGGGGCGGCGGGGACAGACGCCCTTCCGGACGCCGCGGGGCACGGAGTGACACTGACCGAGACCAGCCGTCGGAAGGACCGCATCCGGCCGGCGGCGGTCGAGCGCCGGCCGGCCACCGCGCAGCCGCCGGCCACCGCGCAGCCGCCGGCCACCTGTTGACCGCGCGTCCACGCGGCCGGCGTTTGTCGATGCGCCGCCGGTTTGTCTGTCTATGCGCCGTCGGTTTATTTGTGGATGCGCTGTCAGTTTGTCTGTCGATGCGCGGTCGGTCTGTCTGTCGATGCGCTGTCGGTTTGTCTGTCGATGCCCTGTCGGTTTTGCTCTACGTAAACTGAACGTGCTTAGCACTCTTTCCCTCCCTTGTGGCGCTGTCTTCTTTTCGTTGCCTATGGCGTTGTCCGAGCACAGTTGAATTCATCTTTTTGTTGCTTATCGCGTTGTTCATGCAGAATCCGCTGGCCGCGTGCTTTGGGTTTTGCTTGTATCATTACAAATGCAGCTTTCAAGACGTGCAGTAGAAATAAGCTGGGTGCCAGACGCGTTGGTATGGATGTGTAAGAATTCTGCCCAGGTCAAATACAAAAATGTCATCAAGATTTTAGAGAAAAATGTATTTGGCAGCTTTGAGAGAATGAGAAAAAACAAAAAGATGTATGTGTATGCATAAACATATATACTTATGCACATCTAAAAATATTCATATATATATATATATATATATATATATATATATATATGTATACGTGTATACGTTTCTTATAGTATGTAATGCAGTGCTTGAAGTAATGTAACGTCTTCCGGAGTCGAGGGCGATTATCTGCCTTTCTCTGCCTAAATATTCTCGTTCAGGTAAGTCGTCATGGTATAGCCAGCTGTTGTGAGAAATGCACCTGAAGTATTTGTACATTTGAACATTGAAGTACATTTGACTATTCCGACTCGTCAATATCATCTCTGCTGCGTGTCAAAAATGGTCGTTGGGAAACAGCTGGTTTTACTAGCCACCATGTTGAGGAGTTACTTGAAGCGTTCTCCAGGACGAAGATGACGTAGCTGTGGAACGTCATAGGTTGTTACCTGAAGGGGCGGAGCATCTGGCAGCATGTTCCCATCAAGAACGGGGCCCAGGAGTGGCTGCGGGTGTGGGACCCTGCCGCGCTGACCCTGCGCGCTGACCCAGCGCGGACCCTGCTGCGCTGGCCAAGGCACGCCAGTGAGACGTTTACAAGGACGACCGCAAGCGCGTCGAGGGCAACCGCTGCAACCGCAGCTAGGACCGCCGTGGCGTCTACCATCTGACGGCCACAGCGCGAACCCGAACTTCTGCTCTCGGCCGGAAGGTGCCGCGGCCGATAAAGAACGTGTCGTGAGCCGCCTCCGGATATATCATGTGCAATGGATGCCAGCGCGCTGCCTCGCTCGCGGACGTGGCTATCGGTGGAGCTGCCCCTGTGTCGAGGATTGTACCAAACAGCAGACTGACGCTGCGGCGCCGCCCAGTGGCTGTGACATCTGCTCTGACGTCGTATCTGTGTAACTGTGTCTGTGTTGGCTGGCCGCTCGACAGCACCATTGATGGCATCCGCCCCTCTTATCCTTTATCTCGCTTCATCCTGCATCCTCGCGACACCCCGCTTGTCCGGGGCAGGCTGCATGCGTCAGCCACGAGTGGGCTGAGAGCCCCGTGGGAAGGGGGATCCCGGCCGGGTACCTGCGCATGCGCGGGTTAAAGCTCGGCGGTTGGCCCCCCAGGCGCATGCACGTCTGTCCCATCGTTAACCATTTTCCTTAATCCTATAGCCCTGAAATGATCATGTCTGGTCGAAAGGGCTATAATAAAAAAAACATTGATGGCCTCTCGACAGTACCCTTGATGGCTGCTGGCCGCTCGACAGTACTCTTGACAGCTGCTGGCCGCTCGAAAGCACCATTGATATTTTCTCGACAGTACCCTCGATGGCTGTTGGCCGCTCGACAGCACCATTGATGGTTTCTCGACACTACCCTTGATGGCTGCTGGCCGCTTGACAGCACTCTTGATGGCCGCTCGAGAACACCATCGATGGCCGCTCGACATTACCCTTAACGTCTGTCGCCTGCGCGGCTTCGAGGGCGCCGCGCCGACAGCACCAGCTGTAATTGGTGTGAAGTAACATACCAGATAGCTATGCGGCGTTACAGAGTAATCATACGCCTGGTTAAAGCTGGTTAATAAGGTGTGATCTTTCGGAGATTCTTCGGGCACTCCCCATTCACTATTACAGTAACGTCACAAAGTCACGACCCGGCACCGCCGCACAGCCTGCACTGCCGTCGTCTGCCACGCCGGTGTTCCTGCAAACATGCGTACCTGGAGAGCACCCCAAAACTTCCTCTGAGAAAAATGGAAGCGAGATTTCCTGCCACAATTTTTTGGTGCATAACAGCGAACATAGAGGAAGGAACCGGGAGTCCGCGGGCCGCGGCGCTCCCACTTCCTGAGAATGCCAAACATTGACTCTATGGCGATGCATTGAGTTAAACGGCAAACACAACCGTGCAGAGTTCAAACACAACCCTGCAGACCCGCCTTACGTCGAGCCCTTGCCAGAGGAGGAGCTGCGTGACACCTTGGTCACCATCTGGACCATCGCGCTGAACCTCAGCACCGTGCATAGGGTCGCGCCAGGCTGCACTAGCGTGCGGTTGAGCAGTTTGAGACGACGAAGGTGGCGTGCTGTCTCATGTCTGGTAAGAAGTGGGGCGTCGTGGATATTGCAGCATTTCATATTGCGCCAACTACGCCACGAACCCTACTTAGGTCGTGGCGTATGACGTCAATCAAGAGCAGATCCTCACGCCATTCTGCCTATTCATCGCAGGCATGCATGAGTAAAAACGATTATTGAGCACAACATGCACTTAACTGCGCACACTTGGTGAGGGCACGAAGCAAACGGGGGGGGGGGGGGGGGGGCGACATAATTGCAGATTTTTAGCTTAAGCTGAGAGCCATGCGACATGATGAACTGGTCTAAAACAGCCCAAGCGTTTATCTGCGACGAAGCCGCCTATGCATCAGACACACACACACATCAACATGCAGAGTTAAAAAGGTACAACCATGTACGCTTTGCACCGCCCATCGCATCGCATCGCATCGCATCGCATCGCACTGCATCGTGCTATTGCATCAGTTAAGCTGCGCGCCGGCAGCAGCCCGCCCAGCCCCAGCCCGATAATCCAATCACCCATATTCAGCCATAGCCGTCTGAGGCACAGATAGACGTGCGTCGTCACCAGCTTCCGTGCGATTCGCTTGTCCAGCGCGGAGCATTTTTCCAGCAGCAGCTCCGTGAGGCGGTCGACGACACTAATGTCTCGGTCCATGCCTCGGCCCATCACTAGCTGGGACGCGGCCTCGAAAGCCTCGACAACGCTCATCCACGCCGGCAACGGTATCATCAGATCACTAGATCTGATCACTATCATCAGATCACTAGATCACTAGATCGGATCAGACTAATCGCGCATAGTTTGCTGCCTGGCACAAAGCTGGGTGGTGTCTTTCGAGTCGACAGTCCCATGCTTGGGTCGAGGTGCTTGCGCTTGGCCGTGACGAACCCGGCAACGAAGGCCAGCGCCTCGTGTTTGGTGTTGACCTCGTTCTCCTCGCCGCCGCAGGGGAGATCATTTTCTCGCCCACCTCGTTGACCTCGCCCACCTCGTCCACGTCGTTCAGGACGGGCATTGGAGGCACTGCGGCTGCTTGCTGGTAGGTGGCCTCCACGTCGTCCGCATGCTCTGCCGCTTCAACCACAGCTGGATCTTGAATCTGCGACACCGCAAAACACTGTCACTTCGTCGTACGCAAAATATGCATCAATCAGAACCCATTATATGTGAGAAGCTGTGTTTGTCGTTGCGACAGCAAAACACAGTGCACCCAGACATGCCCAGTCGTTCGTTATCACAACCTGTTTTTGTATACATCCACAGTTTTTGTGGTGCAGTGACATCATCCTGGAGGCTAAAGGGGCAGTTAACGGCTTACAAACGCTGTGCTGCGCGCGCCTCACCAATATCTACCGCTTAAGTTTTGCGCATGACATAAAACACGTGTGGGGTGGTTAAGCCGGACCAGTTGGGGACGGGTTTGGGGCACAAGTAATCATGCCGAATATGGCACGGGTATCCAGCCAGCATTCTGACCCACCCCCCGTCTTCTGTGCAGTTGGGCTTAGCCTCGTTACAAATCACGGGACAACATGCATCCAGGCGGTGGCCTGCATGAGGACGGTAATATCGGTAATAATGCGATAGTATAATATCGGTAATGCGACGAATATGCAACTCTACGACTCTAATACAAGAAATGGTAAAGTGCAGTAATACATCTAGGCATTCACGGCAGCCCTTCCCCGTCGCAAATTCTGGTAGCGCTTCTGTCTCCGTCTGTGCCCCTCCGCTCCGTCTCCGCTCCTGCGCTTCGTCTCCGCTCCTGTCTCCGTCTCCGCTGCTGCGCTCCGTCTGCGCTCCTGTCTCTGTCTCCTGTCTCCGTCTGCGCTCCTGTCTCCGTCTCCGCTGCTGCGCTCCGTCTGTGCTCCTGTCTCCGTCTGCGCTCCTGTCTCCGTCTCCGCTGCTGCGCTCCGTCTCCGCTCCTGCGCTCCGTCTCCGCTGCTGTCTCCGTCTGCGCTCCTGTCTCCGTCTCCTGTCTCCGTCTGCGCTCCTGTCTCCGTCTGCATTCCTGTCTCCGTCTGTGCTCCTGTCTCCGTCTCCGCCCCAGCGCTCCGTCTCGGCTCCTGTCTCCGTCTCCGCTGCTGTCTCCGTCTCCGCTCCTGCGTTCCGTCTCGGCGATGGCAGCTGTTTCCCGGCACCGGTGCAGTCCCAGGACAGCCAGGTGTGGCCGACAGCCGCCCTGCGCAGGCGGCGCCCGGCGAGCGTGTCTAACCCGGCACCAGGCGCGTGCCTGTGTGCGCTTCGGTGACGCCTGGCCGGCAGCTGTCTGTGACCGATCGCCCGGCGTTACCGGCCCCTGCGCTGTCTGGATAGTCATGTCTGCGGCTGTCTGGAGAATCGTGTCTGTGGATGTCTGGAGGGTCGTGTCTGTGGATGTCTGGAGAGTCGTACCTGTGGCTGTCTGGAGAGTCGTGTCTGCTGTCACCGGCATCATACGCGTGTATTCCACGTCGCCGACATCACACGGATGTATCCGCACGTCGCCCGCATCATACGCGTGTATTCCACGTCACCGGCATCACACGGTTGTATACGCACGTCATCAGCATCACACGGGCGTATTCCTTGCCACCGGTATCACACGGGTGTATTTCACGTAGCAGGCATCACACTGGGTGTATTCAGTGTCACCTACATCGCACGGGTGTATCCACCCTTCACAGGCATTATACGGGCGTATCTGCACGTTACCGGGATCACACGGGTGTCTTCCTTGTCACCGAAATCACACGGGTGCATTCCACATTCGGCGCACGTCACGACAGTCACACGCGCTGCCGGTGCCTGCCCGTCACGGCCGCCGCCCCGTCACCGTGGCCGGGTCAGCGGGAGGCACGCGGTCACATCCCGCGGTTACCCTGCCCGGCTGCCGGCCGGCCCTCTCTGCACAGGGTCGCATCCCGCGGTTGCCTTGCCCGGCTGCCGGCCGGCCCTCTCTGCACAGGGTCACATCCCGCGGTCGCCCTGCCCGGCTGCCGGCCGGCCCTCTCTGCACAGGGTCACATCCCGCGGTTACCCTGCCCGGCTGCCGGCCGGCCTTGTCGGCACACGGTCACATCCCGCATTTCCCCGCGCTTTACAGCACGCTGTGCTGTGTTGGCGCTGTCTTGCTCAACGTTGGATGGGCCTCACCATCTGCTCGGGGCTTCACTGGAAGGAGATCCGGCCGGCGCAAAAGACCCACACGCGAGGCGGCTGTAAGTCATACGGGCGAGCCAGCCTTCACGGAACTCCCTCCAGCAAACTGGCGCCGGCCGCGGACGCTAACATTGACCCTCGGTAGCTGCCCGCAGCGGCTGATTGCCCGCATTGCCCGTCTCAGCTGCCGACACCGTCCGACCGACTTTCGCTCACCGACAACGGCACTCAGCCTGTCCCACTTTAATCGATTCCGGCCGAACCGCGCTGAACAACTTGCGCTATTTGCAGAGATCTTTCAAATCGGTGATAGAAAAGTTCTGCAGATATTTGTTTGCACCTCCTTTATCAGCGGCATGATGTCCTCTTCAGTTGCGGGGCTTCAGCCCCCCCCCCCCCCGTCCCCTCCACTTCCTTGAGCTCCATTTCCACTTGAGCTCCATTGCTGTCCCCAAGCTTCGAGAGGAACGTGGCGAAATGTGGGACGAGCGCAGTTTGTGGGTATATGTTGGTCGTCAATTTCGTCCCTTTTCGGAATTCAGTGCTCCTCCCCGTCAACTTATTTTTTTCAAAACTACGCCCCTGGGAGTATCATTTCACTATCAAAGGCACCGGTCCCGCTTTAAGAATACAAGCGCCCCTCACATCACATAATCCTTCACCCCGTGGGAACACCTTCTCACCTCCCCCACGATTTGGGGCACCTTTCGGTCTGTGGGACAATTGCACATGCAGCCTCGGTCTGGTCTGCAAAAGGTGCCTGTTAAGAGACCATTACACATCCTTCCCCGCTCTGGCCTGCATACGGCGCCCATTAAGAGGCGCAGCCATGGACGGATGCCTTAGCACACGTCAGCGTCCGCCTTTGGCGCGCTAAACGGGAGCGCCTCTTTAGCGGCGGACGTCTTTACTTTCCGATTGGGGGAGGGGAGACGTGACCCACTCTGGATCCGGCCCTGATACTGTGCAATATGACTGCGCCATATTTGGTCATGCATATACAGGGCACTGAGCAGGATTGTGTGTAATGCAGATCAAACACACAGAATAAGCGCGTTAAGCATACGTTAGCGTCCGTCTACTGCGTGCAAAGAACTAAGATAGAACTGCGGCTAAGAACATCCGCACTGCAGAAAGCACTGCACTGCACCGCACTGCACATCTGCACTGCAATGCACTGCTTCACAACTCGTCACGCCTCGATCACGAGAGCGAACACGAAGACAGTCTCTGTCTGCCGAAAAGGGCAGCCAACGGCGGCAGAGCGGCGTGCCTCCTACCTATACCGTCACAACAAAAACACCGAGTTGGTCAGCTTAGTGAGTGACTAATGATTATTGCACATGACGCCAGACGGCGCGCTCGGGTCAAACAAAGCTTAAGAGGATATAACCACTTCGAACTTCAGAGGAAAAATGACGGACCCAGTGAGGGTGGTAACGGACCGGGTGAGAATGGTAACTGACCCGGCCAGGGCAGTAACGAACCCAGCAAGGGTGGCAGACGGCCTGGTGATGGTGGTCACGGACCCGACGATGGTGGCAACGGACCCGGCGATGGTGGTAACGGACCCGGTGAGGGCGTCACGGCCGCCGCCGCGCCTGGCTGCGCTGGTACGGATGCCATCCTAACCAGCGGAGGGCATGCGATGCCGTGCATAACGGCCTCTACAGCAAGCCACCGCCTCCGGTTGACGCTGGCCAGCGAACTCGGAATGCCGTAACGAGCCTGCTTCGCTCGGTCCTCACTCGCCTCGCTCGGTGGACAGCGCCTCGGGCGATGGCCAAGGCCGACTGCGCCTCGTGTCCTCATGTCCTCAGCCGCGGCTGACGGCGGTAGAGAATATGGGGGCGAGCCCCAGCGCTTGCGGGGTTTGACTGCTCGCTTAAACGGCTTCGTGGAAAGAAACGCCCTGAAAACAAGCAAAGTGCTCTAAAGTCCTGATCGGCGTCGCAGGCACCGATCAGGCAGACACTCATCCCGATCACGTTTTCAGGTATAGCGTCGTTCGTAGTCGCGGCCATCTGTCTTGGCTGTGGGCTCGGGCTCAAACCTGTGTATCGCTTGCCTACCATACCAGACGGTCATGGGGATGTGGCACGCCATGTGATCGACGACAGAAACGAACATGAACGGTGCAACAGTGAATCCCTGTGGCACACCGTGCGTCATCGGGAAAGCCACGTGTTCTGCTCCATGATCCCCGATTGATAGGAGATCGTGATGATCAATCGGTCAAATGTATGTCAGATTGGTCTGCTGTTGCGCCGTGCCATCTGATTGAGTTATCCAATTAATTTCAAATATCCTGAGGACCACAGCAAGCTGGACATTGTCAACTACTCTGCTGAGATCTAACACAGACGATAGTGAGCCATTGCCAGTGTTTCCAGTGACTCAAGCGGCGGCCACCTGTAGTGCGTCCTCGGCAGAATGGAATGATATGTACGCCTGTTGAAAATCGGACAAAATAAGAGACGCACGAATATGTGGTGGGAGCCCCTCCCACGCAAAGATGTTGGCAACGTTGGATCAAACCGAATGAAGACGGATACGTGCTGGAAATGCTCCAATCACCACCTTTAAAGAGAGCCTCTAGCAGCGCAGTTTTTAACGGCATTGGAAATACTCCTCTCACGACAGATGGGTTGGCATTATGCCAAAATACCGATCCAGCAGCGCCGCAGCAGCGGGGTGTCCTCAGCAGGCGAACCCCATCGATTCCAATCGCGCTGGTGTTCTTCCGTGTCGCTAAAGGCTTAGGAGAGCCCCGAAAGGGTTGTTGGCCTCATACTGACTGCGGCAACGCAGACGATGAGTGGACATGGAGGTGGGTCTGCCCCGTTTATTTCTGCCTCTACACGGGCTCCCCCGCGATGAAGTTCCGGTTCAGTCCGCCAGGCTAGAGTCGTCCACCGTGCCTGATGCGGAAGGAGCGGCGAAGCCGGATGTCATGGTGCATTTCTCGTAGATGCTCCAGAGTCTGCGACGGCCTGTGTTTGCCAGCTGACAGCTGATTACCCTAGCTGAGCTTTCTTTGAGATTCACGTTGGCTAAAAAAGTTTAGGTCTTGAAAAGGGCAGGGCTGTGAAATGCATTAATTCATCTTCAAAATGGCCATTTCACCCCATACAAATGTGAACTGCTGCCTTTACTGGTCTTCGCAGTGACTAGCTCAGTTCAAACCCCCATGAAAATGCCAAACATATTTTATAACTGATATCCACGTTGTCGCTGCTCGCTAATATCACACCAGCTGAGTATAACGCCAGCTAGTCGATACGACCGCCATCTTGGATCGCTGCCATCTTAGACCATGGACGTGAGGCAGACACCCTCAAAGCTGCGTACTTCCTTTGTTGCTTACACGTCATTGTCGGCTACAAAAGGCTCAGCATCGCTCCGAGATAAGTCATAAGACGCAGATGTCACTCAAATGACGAATGAGAAGTGATAGAGGAGAACCAATGCAGCCTGCTGCAGGTGGCAGAGGCGACCGCAGGCAGCCTGCTGCAGGTGGCAGGGGCGGACCAAGGCAGCCTGCTTCAGGTGGCAGATGTGGACCGAGGCAGCCTGCTGCAAGTGGCAGAGGCGGCAAAGGCAGGCCACGTCCGACAGCGGTGCTCTCGGCTGCTGCCTGGAAGGCCTCAGACCCCGCTCCGACTCAGGCTCGGTGCCGGCCTCTGCTCACACCGCCAGTGCGACGGCGGGTGACATCGGCACCATATATGGTCAGACCTGTGGGGGCCATGTCAGTGGCCAGGTCACGGTGTTAACCAGGCCGAGCAGCTGATAACTGGGCTCAATCGGCTCTCGTTATAGAGACCTCGTGTCGGCCTCCATCCAGCGTTGCAAGCCACTAGTACCAGGCACACGACAATATTGAGGTTGGGCATGCCCTGTAGACATTCGCTGCTTCGGCAGCATATTTCGCCATTGCCCGGCGTCGGTAAACAGCGAGTCCGCCTCTCACAGAGTATCGTCCAACAACCCTGTGTTCCACTTCACCCCAAGAATGGCCTCTGGTGTTTCGTCCAAACGTCACCACCACCGTGTTGACTGTGGCGCTTAGCAGCGATCGACTAATTCTGCGCCTGGCTACCGTCGTCGTCGCCGCGTCCCGCCGCGCCCAGTCCCTCCTCGGACAGCGGCGGCGGTCAGTCACGTTATGCGGCGCCCCCTGCTGATTATCGCCCTCCTCTGGCTGGCCGAGGCTGCGGCGGCGGAGGAGGGGACAGCGCGCCAACGGGCGGCCCTGCCGGCCAGGGCGTTTGCGTTTGAGCCGCTGCCGCAGAGCAGCGTCGAGATGCCGCTGGGGAGCGGATCCGAGCTGGGCGGCACCAGCGAGTGCCACTGCCGCCAGCTATGCCTCACAAATCCCGACTGCCGTGGGTACGGCTTCAGGAACGCCTCGGGCGCCTGCCGACTGACACGCCTGCTACCGACGCCGGAGAGGATGGCGGAGAGCACCGACATATGGCGGTGGCACGCGCGCACCGGCGTCCGCCGGCTGGGCGAGCCGTGCGCTACTGAAAGCGACTGCTCGCTATTTGTGGCTGGTGCGATCTGCCAGGACAGCATCTGCATGTGCCGGCCGCCGCTGGAGGGGGAGGACGGCCGCTGCCGCAAGACGGGCAACTTCAGCGCGGTGGGTACCGGTCGACTGAATTCCAGTGTCCTGTTCGGGGCGCAGGCGGCGTCCGCCGACGACTGCGCGGTCGTCTGCGCAGACAACCTTACCTGCATCGCCTTCGACTTTGCGGCGACCGAGCAAAGCTGCACGTTCTACTCGGAGGGCATTACCAGCGACGCCGGCTCGGGCCGCGACGTGCAGTCGTTCGTCTGGCACTTCCCGCGGCCGGACGGCACCCCACCACCCGACTACCGCTTGGTGGGAGATGTGAACCTCGCAACCCGTGCTATCACCACCGCCGCGGAGGCGCCGAAGACGTGCTACCTGGACAGCGCCATCGCCGCACCGCCACCGCTCCCACCGATGGCGCTGCTGGCTGACCTCGGCCCGCCGCGGGCCTTTCAGCCCGTCGTCGGGATCGACGCGCTGGTGACGGCGGGCAGCTTCGTCACCAGCGACGGGATGCCGGCAAACGTGGTTTGGAGTCCTGGTGAGCCCAGTGCCGCAAGTTTCAACGAACACTGTGTGGAGATCATGAGCGACGAAGGCCTCAACGACATCGCTTGTGACTCGAATCGCGGCCCGGCGCTCTGCCAGTACGTCGGCGAGAACCTGGCGCTCGGCAAGCTCAGCTGGATGAACCGTTACGGTCAAGGGCGCCCACCCCGGCGCGGCAACGACGGTAACCCGATGAGTAACGTCCATGACCCGACCGACGGCACTGCCCCGCCGGTGCGCACCTGGACCGTCGACCTGGGCGCCCCGGTCCAGGTGAGCAGTGTGCTGTACGTGGCCCGTGTTACCAACTCTGGCCGCAACCGCAACACGGAGATCCGCGTCGGCAGCCATCCGGAGGCGTTCGACGAGCGCCACTCGGCGCGCTGTGTGCTGAGGAAGGCTTGGTTCGTGTGGAAGGGCTTCGCCCGGTTGTTCCGCTGCGCCACGCCGCTGACAGGCCGCTACGTCCGCCTAATCCGCCGAAACGAGATCATGGACTTCGCCGAGCTGGCCGTCTTCGGGAACCGGCTGGTGCGGCCGTAGCGTCGCCGCCAGCCGCCATCGCGACCTCCGGAGCCGCCGCCGACCTCGACGGCACCGCGACGGCGAGCGCATGATGGAGGCGAAGTGTTCCGCGTGTTAGTGAGCACCGCGCAGCACAGCCCTTGTACAGTAGACCGGACGGGGAAGGCAAAGTTGGCGCCGGTTTTTTGTTAAGACCAGTTGCGAGAAACTTTACGTTTATAGACAAGACAGTAGCAACAGCTTTGTTGCTCGTGGAAAAAAAAACAGGAGAATGGATGGATATAGATGCGTTGGTATTTTGCAGATATGTCTCCATCGAAACAAACGACAGAAGCAAACTAGTGACATCGTGCATCAGGCATAACTTATTTTAGAAAATGGCTAGTGATCATAACATGATTATCATGATCATAGTAGCACAATATAATAAGTAGGTAGATTCAGCTATTTTCCTGTCCGGGTGGACCTTTGGTTTGAAAATAACTTTGGACTGTAAAAGGAGCAAATGGTCCGTACCTCTCTGGACTTCATTCCGAGCGTGTTTCGCCAAAAAAATGACCATCAAAGGGGGTATTTTCTGTTTTGTTTTAGCATCTCGCGGGTGTTCATTATATCTCGAACGAATAGGGCGCATGGACTCCACTACATAGACTACATCCCCATGTTTTTCACACAATCTGCACTTATTTTTGCAAACCACGTTGTTTGGCATGCAAACACTGTTATAACCCAGACTTACGTAACTGACATCTGTTGCCTCCCGGGGCTGTTAGACTTCCACATGGAAGATTTAACCAGATTTTTTTTTCAGCTTATTGTCGTTTTCCCAAGCTATGCATACACGCAGCTTTGATTTTCTTATGATATGTTGGACTTTCAACAACAAGTGCGCATTTCTGAAAGGTGGCGTCAAGCATACGTCGTCTGACAGGACGTGCCCCCGTTTCTTGACACTTATCCCCACGTGCTCTAGACTCTTTTGCTTCTTTAAACATCCTACTTTAAAGTCGGGAATATCCATTGCCCAACAGGAAAGTACATACTTTGTTTATGCTCTTTCTTTCCTTTTCTCTACTTGATGAGTTGTTTGGCATAGAGTTTGTTGCTTACGAATTATATGGTGCTTATTGGAAGTTGGATGCACAGATTCGCGGTGCATAATTATATTAGAGCTAGTGTGCTTGATAAGGAGCCACGTTTCTAATGTTGTGTGCTTGTTTCTCCTTCCCACTGTCATTAGTGCAGCCAAATATGGGACCCATTTCCGCCCCCTGTGTGCTACACCGTAAATTATGGTGACTTGGTTGATTGGGCTTGGTTCATGGTCTTTTTCCACGAGCAATAAGGATATCACTTCCATCGTATAGGCGCAAGTTTGCAAGAAACTGTCTGCCTTACTACGGCCGCATCGCAGATAAAGGTCATCCGTTTGGGTGGTAAATTACCAGTACGAACACCTCGAGTGGTAATTTCTATCCGTCACCATTTTTTCTTCACCCATTTTCTTGCTCTCTTTGCTGATCATACTTCGTCCCATGAATCATCTGCAACAGTGCACCTACCACATCAAAGGTGCTGACCAAGACAGCTTGAGATACCTGGATAGTCTGTCGTGGACGTGAAGTGCGAGAGTGGGCTCATCTGTCGTCCCCTACACCTTGTCTGCCGTTTCATGATGATGATGATGATGATGATTTGGGGTTTCAGAGCGCATCGACTGCTGTAGGTCATGCGGCGCCCATCACGTCTCCTGTTTGGTAACTTTTTCGTTTCAGGGTGTTCGAGAGTGATTCCATTTTTAAAGAATGACGTCCTTACAATAGGCCAACATGCTGGAACTGCCAAGTTTATTGCCTGAGAAATTTCCTGTTTCAATCGTTGAAAACAATCAAACATTTCTTTGCCGTGGAGCTCCGCAATCAGTTGCGTGGCGTCGGCGACTGGTGTGCCGTGGCGTTGGCGACTGGTGTGCCGTGGCGTCGGCGACTGGTGAGCCCTGGCGTCGGCGACTGGTGTGCCGTGGCATTGGCGACTGGTGTGCCGTGGCGTCGGCGACTGGTGAGCCCTGGCGTCGGCGACTGGTGTGCCGTGGCGTTGGCGACTGGTGTGCCGTGGCATCGACGACCGGTGTGCCGTGGTGTCGGCGACTGGTGAGCCCTGACGTCAGCGACTGGTGTGCCGTGGCGTCGGCGACTGGTGTGCCGTGGTGTTGGCGACTGGTGTGCCGTGGCGTCGGCGACTGGTGCGCCGTGGTGTTGGCGACTGGTGTGCCGTGGCGCCAGCGACTGGTGCGCCGTGGTGTTGGCAACTGGTATGCCGTGGTGTCGGCGACTAATGTTCCGTGGCGTTGGCAACTGGTGTGTATGGTGCGACCAAAGTGTCCATCCACACAGCCTCAATAACTGGCTTTTTCGCGGACCTAACCCATTGAACTGCAGAGCCTTCCACTTCGACCGCTGCGACCTGGAACCATCTGCCGCCGTCACCGATTACCGCCGTTTCTAGAAGTCAAGTGACGTTGGTTGGCTGGCCAAGCTGCCGTTCCGATGCGATGCACGTTGAGCTATTTACTCCTTTTTGAAGCTTGCAGTGTGTGATTCTCTGTTGACGTTCCACGTGTGAACGCTTGCTTTCTAGCATGATCAGGGTCGGGCAACACCATGGGTGCGGTGTTACAAAATATTGTTGGGGATGAGGAGTGACAACCTGCTTTAAAAGTATTTCAACACATATTTATCGCCAGACCATGTCGAACCTATCTCCAATGCAGAGAGGATAGAGCTTCCCCGACTGAAAATTTATAAAGCAATAATGTATATATATATATATATATATATATATATATATATATATAACAGAGGACTAGATAGAATGCTGCGCCCCTGGTCAGGACCCAGTGTAAGGTACGGCTCGCTAACGCGCCACTGAAGCTCAAGGATTCGCACGAGCCTTAACTATAGGTTGGAAACGGTTATGGCTGCTATGACATTTTCTGACTGTCTGACACGTTGGAAATAAACATCTTCGATGCCAGCGTGGTTGTCAGTCACACGAGAGCCGCAAAATGACTTGGGTGGATGCGGAAAAACGGCCCAGATCTTCGACAGATGTTTGCGAGTTATCTGATGTACTCATTTATACTAACAGTTACCTGATCTCACGTATGATATCTAAGAACAAGCGCATCTTTTATCGGAAGAATACTTCTTGCGTGCTTCCACGCAGCAAAATTTCGGCCGTTTCATTGTTTCGCACAACACCTCCATTTGATTGCAGATGAAAGCCGCTCATCCACTCTTTATCAATTCCCATCGTCCTTACTAACGCTGTAAGGTTCGGATCATGACATTCCACCCTTCCGCTTGGCAAGAAGAGCCTCAGGAACTTCATGTTTGTAGACCAGTAACTCAGCTGGCTCCGGCTGTCTGATCTGGAGCCGTCACTCACTATACACTGTCGGTCAACGAGTCTAGGGCCACGGTGGCGAAACGATTTCCCACTGCTGCTGATGCCTGGCCAAACGGCACCATCAGAATCACGGTAACATGCTGTCACGGCGGTGTTGGCTCAGTAGTGATCGCCAGCGGAGATTCCGAACGACGCTGAGGCTCGTTGGAGCGGACTCAAACCAAACAGTCGCGGTAATAGTTCATTGCACCCCGGTCAGACCTCGCCCGCAGGTACTCACGCTATAGCACCATAACACTGCACGTACCAGAATGATCGGACCTGTCGTGCTTGAGGTTGACTTACCCTCGCGATCAGCCGGGGTGAGGTGGACTAACCAAGCGACCAGCCGCTGTAACGTGGACTAATTGAGCGATTAGCCGCTGTGTGGTGGACTAACCGAGCGATCAGCCGTGGCGAGGTGGACGAACCGAACGACCAGCCGCCGTGAGGTAGACTAACCAAGCGATCATCCACTGTGTATCATGATGTTACTGGCGTGCCCCTGAGGCCGCCCCTGCTCGCGCCGCCAGTGCTGCTGCACTTTGGTACGCCGCTGCCCCGAATGGCGGTGTACTGCCTGGGGCGCCGCCCGCCGGAGTCGGCGCCGCCCGCTCGCTTCGCGGGTTAATACAATTGCCGTCTCGCAGCGCTCGTATTTGGTCTGGGCAGACAGAACACGTAGACTTGAATATGGCGCAGCCGCATTGAACCTAGAGTAAGCTTAAGCAAGCGTGAGCAGCACATTCATTTAAGCATTGTGAGTTGTTAACCAAGTCGCGATGCCTGGATTTCGTCCTCCTGAGGAATTCGACTTAACATCACCTGAGGGGTGGCCGACCTGGCGTGATCGGTTCGTCCGCTACAGACTGGCATCGAGACTACACAAAGAGGCCGGTGACGTTCAAGTAGCTGCGTTGATTTACAGCATGGGTCCGCAGGCTGAGCATATCGTACCAATATTAAAGCTTACTGCTGAGTAGAAGGAGGATTTTGAAGTTGTTGTCTCAAAGCTAGACGGGTACTTCATTCCGAAAAGGAACTTTATTGCAGAGCGTCACAACTTCGAGCTTAGATCTCAAAGCTCAAGCGCGACTAGTGAATCGTACATCAGAGCTTTGTTCTCTCTTGCTGAGCATTGCAGCTTCGCTGACGCTGATGAGCGTATCAGAGATCGTCTCATCTCAGGAATGTTTGACAGGGAGCTGTCCCGTAGAACTCAGCTGAAGTCACCAGAGGAGGAAGTGTCTGTAAATACCGTCATTTCGATGATGCGTAATGTCGAGATCGTGAACGGCCGTGACAGCTCTGGTCCGCCTGACATCAGTAGGGTTTGTGCACCGGCGCGGCACAGGCAGCCGCGCCAGCAGCACCAGCAGTACAGACGTCAACAGCAGCCTTCCACCGCGCAACGGCAACAGCATAGTCAGCGTGCCGACTTTTCAACAGCATGCAGATACTGTGGAAGAGCACGTCATGCGTCTCCGAAAGATTGTCCTGCTAAGGGAAAAATCTGTGACAACTGTCAGAAAATGGATCATTTTGCGTATGTTTGTCGCTCCAACGGTGTCAGAGTGATTGCGCGGACAGAGTCCATTGAACAACTATCGCCGCCCAACATTTTTGTTGACGAAGTAGACAAAGCTTGCGCGCCATGGAGAGTTTCAGTCCTTCTAAATGGTCAACGAGTCGCTTTCAAAGTTGACTCTGGCGCTGATGTTAGCATTCTGACGCTGAAAACGTACAAGAAGCTGAAACTGCCGCCGCTTCAACATGCTTCAAATACTCTGACAAGTGTTGGTAGCGTGCTAAAAGTAGAAGGAAAGATGCACGGAACACTCATGTTCAAGAACAAAGCCGAACCTGAAGTGTTCTACGTTGTTCACTCAGCTGATGATCTCCTTTCCAGGTCTGCTTGCTCGCGCCTGGGCGTAATGAGATTCACAGGTGAAGTCAACGAAGACGTCTTCGGAGAGGCAGGTCTCCTGAAGACAGCACCAGTCAGCATTCAGCTCCGTGAAGATGCTGTTCCATTCGTCCTTGCCACTGCAAGAAACATCCCGCTGCCACTGATGAAGCCTGTGGAAGAGGAGCTGAAGAAGATGGAGCATCACGGCATCATCACGTCGGAGACCGAGCCAACGGACTGGGTCTCTGCGCTGGTTCCCGTCCCGAAGCCGAAGAGCAGCGGTGTCCGCATCACGGTTGACTACAAGAGACTCAACCAGTCTGTGAAGCGACAGGTGTTCCCGATCCCTACTCTGGAGCAGCTGACCTCCAAGTTGAGTGGCGCGACGCTCTTCACCAAGCTGGACGCCTCTTCCGGCTTCTACCAGATCCCGCTGGACGAGGCGAGCTCCAAGATGACCACGTTCATCACTCCGTTCGGCAGGAAGAGGTTCCTGCGACTGCCGATGGGGATCTCGCTCGCACCGGAGTGCTTCCAGCGGAAGATGGAGGAGATGCTGGACAGACTGCTCGGAGTCATCGTCTACATGGACGACACCGTGGTGTTCAGAGATGCTGCCAGCCACGATGCACGTCTCGAGGCCGTCATCAGGAGGATCCACGAGTCTGGCCTCAAGCTGAACAGGAAAGAGTGTGAGTTCCGGAAGAACGAGGTCAAGTTTTTGGGGATGAAGATCATCAAGAACGGCATCAGCATGGACGAAAAGAAGCTCGAAGCGATCCAGCAGCTCCAACCGCCAAAGAATGTCAATGAACTAAGGTCTCTGCTCGGAGTAATCAACTTCCTGGGCCGGTTCGTTCCACACATCCAGGAGTGCTTAAGACCACTGAACGAGCTTCTGAGGAAGAACGTAGCATGGATCTGGACACCACAACAGCAGCAGGCGCTGGATGACGTGAAAGCAGCCGTCACTTCAGCTCCAGCTCTGGCGTTCTACGATCCAGCACGAGAGACGGTGGTCAGCGCCGACGCCAGCAGTTTCGGCATCGGAGGATGTGTTCTCCAGAAGCACGGCTCCGTCTTCAAACCCGTCGCGTTCTGCAGCAGAAGCCTGACTGACACCGAGACCAGAAGGGCCCAGATCGAGAAGGAACTACTCTCCGCGACGTGGACGTGCGAGAAAATGCACATGTTCCTGTCCGGATTGCCGTCGTTCGAACTGCATCTGGACCACAAGCCTCTGATCCCGCTGGTTAACACGAAAAATCTCGTGGATGCGCCGATCAGATGCCAGCGCATGCTCATGCGCTTGATGCGATACAACCCCACAGCGGTCTTCGTTCCAGGAAAGCAGCACCTGGTGCCCGACTTCCTCTCACGTCACCCGCTCCAGAAGCAGGATGAAATCAGTGCTGTGCTTCAAGAAGACATACATGGATTCTGTGAGAGAATCTTCAGCGATCTTCCCGCCACACCGCAGCGTCTGGTGGAGATCAGCAAGGCGCAGCAAGCAGACGAACCCCTACAGCGCGTAGTTCAGCAGACTCTCTCTGGCTGGAAGGAGAGAGCGAAGCATCCCGACCTGCTGGACTACTTCGCCTCTCGGGGAGAGATGAGCGTTCTGTACCTAACGTGTGGTACACTGCTGATGCACGGGCGACGCATCGTCATCCCTCCGAGTCTGCGAGATGAAATGCTCACCCGACTACATGATGACGGACACTTCGGTCTGAACAAGTGTCGCCAGAGGGCAGCAGAATCGATCTGGTGGCCTCAACTCAGCATCGACCTGAAGCGTCATCTCGAGAGCTGCTCGTTCTGTCAGGTGAACGCGCCCGCCCAGCACGCTGAGCCACTGGTAACAACCCCAACGCCATCAAGACCGTGGACGCACGTTGCAGCAGACGTCTTCCACTTCAACAACTGCAGCTGGCTCGTCACGGTGGACATCTTCAGCAGGTGTCTGGAGATACAACGCCTCCCGAGTCTCACCAGCAGCGCAGTCATCGAGCGTCTGAAGCGCCTGTTTTCCCGCTTGGGGATACCAGACCTCGTGACAACAGACGGAGGAACGCAGTTCACTTCAAGCTCGTTCGCCAACTTCACAGCGTCCTACGGCTTCACAAACCGCATCACAGACCCGCACACGCCGTCTTCCAACGGAGCAGCTGAACGGGCCGTGAGAACCGCCAAGTGGATATTTCGCCAGAGGGACCCCCACCTCGCCCTCAACTACCGCACGACGCCTGTGGAAACAACCGGATACTCCCCAGCCCGTCTCCTGATGGGACGCGAACATCAATCTCGTCTCCCCATCGCTCAACCAACCGGAGAAGCGACATGGCAGCATGCCAAACTCCGAGATCGGCAGAGGAAGAAGAAGCTGGAGACGTGCTTCAACCGGAGACACGGTGCCCGCGATCTTCAGCAGCTACAGCCCGGGGATCATGTTCGGATCAAGACGGAGAAGGAAGCAAGCTGGTCCGAGCCCGCCACCGTCAGAGAAAAGCTCTCTAGACGCAACTACCTTGTGGAGCTCAAGGGTGCTCGCTATCGTCGCAACCGACGTCATCTGATGCAGACCCCTCCGTTTCAGGTGTTGACACAGCACGGTTCCACGCGGCGTGCTGACTGTTCTGCACACAGGGTGCCCGCTCCAGACCTCCTCTCTGGCCGCCATGCTGAGGTGGCGCCACCGGCGCTGCTGCAACCGCAGCAGCGCGAACCGGCGCCAGCTCTACGATCGGTGATGCCACGGCCACCACCAGCTGTGCCGTCGCCCGCGTCGACAGCGGCGCCGCCGCCGTCGCTGCCGCCGCTGACAGAAGCTGCGGCCCAGCCCTGCAACGCGCAAGTGCCCCAGACACAAGGCCCAACGCCACTGCTTAGTTTCAGTCCGCGTAAAACACGCAGTGGCCGCGTTTTCTGAGAGACATCAAAGAGAAGCAGCAGAGAAGCAGCAGGAAAGCAGCAGAGAAGAGGCAGTCTGAGAAGCAGAAGGGAAGCAGCAGCCTCAGAAGCAGCATAGCAGCAGCAGGGAAGCAGCAGGGAAGCAGCAGTCTGTCGCCAGTAATTTCGTTTCGCAAGCGCTTTTTTATATATTATACATTTATTTGCATTTCCTCAAGGGGGGAGATGTATCATGATGTTACTGGCGTACCCCTGAGGCCGCCCTTGCTCGCGCCGCCAGTGCTGCTGCACTTTGGTACGCCGCTGCCCCGAATGGCGGTGTACTGCCTGGGGCGCCGCCCGCCGGAGTCGGCGCCGCCCGCTCGCTTCGCGGGTTAATACAGTTGCCGTCTCGCAGCGCTCGTGTTTGGTCTGGGCAGACAGAACACGTAGACTTGAATACACTGTAAGGTAGATTAATTGCACGATCAGCCGTGGTAAGGGTGACTAACACGACGATCATCCACTGTAAGGTGAACTAACTGCGCGATCATCCACTGTACGGTAGACTAACCGCGCGATCAGCCGCTGTGTGGTGGACTAAACCACGAGCAGACGCTGTAATGTGGACTAACCCGCGATCAGCCGCGGCAAAGTTGACTAATAGAGCGATCATCCACTTAAAGGTGGAATAACCGCGCGATCAACCGAGGCGAGGTGGACTAACCGAGCGATCATCCACTGTTAGGGAGACTAACCGCTCGATCATCCACTGTAAGGTGGACTAACCGAGCGATCAGCCGCTGTAATGTGGACTAACCGAGCGATCAGCCGCTGTAATGTGGACTAACCGGACGATCAGCCGCTGTGAGTTGGACTTAGTGAGCGATCAGCAGCTGTAAAGCTGGCATCTACTGTGCCTGCCCTTTTCTTCCGAGAAGGAGGAGCACAGTTTTTTCCTTTTCTCCTTTTCAGACTCCTTTTCAGCGGAAAAGGAGGCCACATAAGCGGTGGATCTCCGTCATGCATCAGTAACGGGATCCGTCTGAGACGTCACGCCGGCCGTGACGAGATCCGTCTGAGACGTCACGCCGGCCGTGACGGGATCCGTCTGAGACGTCACGCCGGCCGTGACGGGATCCGTCTGAGACATTCAATGGGCCGTAAAACAAAACCAAAGAAATTCTACCAGCTTTGAGCACAATTTCTTTAAATTTGCCGTCGTCCCGGCGGCGGTGTCTCCCAGTTCCTTTCCACTGGCTGCGCCGTTGCTCTGCCCTTGCACAGGACTGGCAGGGGTCGTCAGCTGCAGCAAAAGACGAGGCGGCGAAGAGCCGGCGACGCCCGGCCGCACGCAGAGGTCGTCGGCATCACTCGGGTGTATCCCACGTCACCAACATCATACGGGTGTACTAAACCCCAGCGGCATCACTCGGGTGTATCCCACGTCACCAACATCATACGGGTGTACTAAACCCCAGCGGCATCACTCGGCTGTATCCCACGTCACCAACATCATACGGGTGTATTAAACCCCAGCGGCATCACTCGGGTGTATCCCACGTCACCAACATCATACGGGTGTATTAAACCCCAGCGGCATCACTCGGCTGCATCCCACGTCACCAACATCATACGGGTGTATTAAACCCCAGCGGCATCACTCGGGTGTATCCCACGTCACCAACATCATACGGGTGTATTAAACCCCAGCGGCATCACACGGGTGTATTCCACGCCACCGGCATCACACCCGTGTATTCCACATCACCGGCATCACAAGGGAGTATTCCACATCACCGGTATCACAAGGGTGTATTCTACATTACCGACATCACATGGGTGTATTCCACGTCACCGACATCAAACAAGCGTGTTCCACATCCAGAGCACCTCACGGCAGTCACTCGCGCTGCCAGTCACTCGGCGCCTGGCCGTCACGGCCGCCCCCCCCCCCCCCCCACAACCCTGGCCGGGTCATGGCGAGGCGCCGCCGACGCCGGGCAGCCCCAGACCAGGGCTGTAGCCACGCAGACGGTCCAGCACCAGGTCCAGCGTGGCCACGGTCTCGGCACTCTCCGGCGTGCACCACCACGGCTGATGGCCGGCCCTTTCGGTGCAGGGTCACATTCCACGGTTACCCTGGCCGGCTGATTTCTTACATCGGTGACGTCAAAGTTCAGCAGATATTTGTTTGCACGTCCGTTATCAGCGACACAATCTCCTCTTCAATTGCAGGCCTTCAGCCCCCCCCCCCTCCCCACTTCCGCATAACTTGGGCTTCATTCCCGTTCCCCAGCTTTGAGAGTCAAGTGGCAAAATGAGTCAGGAAATGAGTCAGGCTGTTGACATATTTTAGTGACCAACTTCGTCCTTTTCGGCACTTGGTGCACCTCTCTGTCAGCATACTTCGTTAAACTACGCCCCTGGGGTTATCATTTTATTAATAAAGGCACTCTTCCCGCTCTCAGAACATAAGCGCCGCTCATATTACATAAGAGGCTTCACTACATGGGAGCACCTTCTCACCTGCCCCACGATTTGGGTCGCCTTTGGGTCCTTGGGACAATTGCACATCCTGCCCCGCCGTGGTCTGCGCAGGGCGCCCCATTAAGAGACAATGGCACATGCAGCCCTGCCATGGCCTGCTGCAGGGCGCCCTATAAGAGACCATTGCACATGCAGCCCTGTCATGGCCTGTGCAGGGCGCCCTATAAGAGACCATTGCACATGCAGCCCCGCCGTGGTCTGTGCAGGGCGCCCCATAAGAGACCATTGCACATGCAGCCCTGCCATGGCCTGGACGGACGAGGACGAGTGGGAAGCAGCAAAGGCGGTCTCAAGCAGGCTGCTGCAGGGGACAGAGGCAGCCACAGGCAGACTGCTGCGGGTGGCAGAGGCGGACCGAGGCAGCCTGCTGCAGGTGGCAGAGGCGGCCCAAGGCAGTCTGGTGCAGGTGGCAGATGTGGACCGAGGCAACCTGCTGCAGGTGGCAGAGGCGGACCGAGGCAACCTGCTGCAGGTGGCAGAGGCGGCCGCAGGCAGACTGCTGCAGGTGGCAGAGGCGGCCGCAGGCAGGCCACGTCCGACAGCGGTGCTCTCGGCTGCTGCCTGGAAGACCTCGGACCCCGCTCCGACTCAGGCTCGGTGCCGGCCTCTGCTCACACCGCGACAGCGACCACAAGCGACATCGTCACCATATGTGGTCAGACCTGTGGGGGCCATGCCAGTGGCCAGGTCACGGTGTGAACCAGGCCGAGCAGCTGATAATTGGGCTCAATCGGTTCTCGTCATAGAAAACTCCTCTCTGCCTCCCTCCAGCGTTGCATGCCGTGCCATAGTTGCCAGAGGTGTAACTACGTCTTTTTTCCGACGCCTCATAATTCACTTTACGGAATGGGCGCCAAGAGGCCAAAGTGCTCGTCTCATGCGCGAAATGATGAAAGCACACACTGAAATTTTAGCTTCCACACACGGTACAAGAAAACATTACTGATTCATGAACAAGCACCAATACTAAGCAAGCAAACACGTCAAACTATTCCATTATCCCTTAAGAACAGCATCGCAAATAAGTCGCACAGACAAGAAGCATGTCAATGACAACACCGCGTGGGGATTGGTCATTGACATCCAGTATTGCGATTTTTTATTTCGATTGTGGAATACAGTGCGTGATATCTTCTGTGGAGCTGTAGAAATATATTTGTTTAGCAGGCCAAAATTTCAGTGAGCGTTATGCACCGAGACGGCCATTGCCGTTTGTATGCTCGTGTGTTGTGTTCTGGTCTTAGGTTTAACAATGGCCGACATGGGACGAGTAGCCAGATATTGCCTCGGATTGACGATGTATCCAAAAAGTTAAACCATGAATATATATAGTTGGATTACAAACGTCTGATGGTGAGCTACTTTTAAATCTGACAGACCACGCTGAGGATGACGACGGAAAGGCGGAAAAATTTATCCGGACCCTATCAAAAGCGCAACATGCCGTACCCTTTAATGGTTTGTGTATAATTATACATACGTATATATATATATATATATATATATATATATATATATATGACCAAAACATAACACTATATATATACATATATATATATATATATATATATATATATATATATATATATATATATATCCATGTATGTACATATTTGTATACATGTGTCTGTGTGCATGTCTGTGTGTGTGTGTGTGTGTGTGTGTGGTGTGTGTGTGTGTGTGTGTGTGTGTGTGTGTGTGTGTGTGTGTGTGTGTGTGTGTGTGTGTGTGTGTGTGTGTGTGTGTGTGTGTGTGTGTGTGTGTGTGTGTGTGTGTGTGTGTGGTGTGTGTGTGTGTTGTGTGTGTGTGTGTGTGTGTGTGTGTGTGTGTGTGTGTGTGTGTGTGTGTGTGTGTGGTGTGTGTGTG
>NW_023595962.1:25367440-25402790 GCF_011947565.3 Pollicipes pollicipes
TGCCCTTTGACCTGACCCAATGGTACCATATTCTGAAAAGGATAGGGTTCCGACTATGGCGCATCCATGGCTGAAGGTTTCATGATGATCGATACCATAGGCTTGGAGCATGGGGTTGTCTGCAAACCGATTTTTCCGTTTCTTTTTATATTCTTGGTGACCTTTGACCTGACCAAGGCCACCACATTCTGGAAAGGACAGGATATCAGCTATGGCACGCCGATTGGTGAAGGTTTCGTGGCAGTCGGTGCCAAAGGATTGGAGTAGGGGGTTGTCTGCATCCAATTTTGGTGTTTTTTCCCTTTTTTGGTGACCTCGGTCCTGACTCAAGGTCACCATGCTCTGGAAAACATAGAAAATTGACTATGTAGCATCGACAGATGAAGATTTCATGGCGATGGTGCCACAGGCTCGGAGCATGGGGCCATCTGCAGCCAATTTTGGCGGTTTTGGCCGTTTTTGGTGACCTTTGACCTGACTCAAGGTCACTATGTTCTGGAAAAGATAGGATATCGACCATGACACGTCTATCGACAAGATTGGTCACGGTATGCTTGTTATACCGGTTTTTTTAAAATTTCGTCACATAAAGTGACGAAAAGATACAAATGTGTATCCTTTTACCTCTGCCTGTATATTCTGAGCATAAAGTAGCCTATTGAACATATGTCATGATGCTGTTATAAGCTCCCTGCTTCAAGATCGCGCACGCCTGTTTCCTTTGAATCTTCTGCCCGATGTTTTTGTCGGATTTATAACAGAAAAAGTAGTCCAAACTTGACAGGCAATTTGTGTACACGCGCAAGTCACCAGAGACGCGTGCCACGTCTGAGTTCATAAGACAGGTTCTGTAGTGCTGGTGTCGGTCGGGCCTCAGAGCCGCGTGCCAGTCTGAGCTCGTAAGGCACGCGCCTTGGTGCTGTGGCGGGTGCGGTCACGTCTGAGCTCGTAAGGCACGAGCCCGTGGTCGGGCCTCAGAGCCACGTCTGAGCTCGTAAGGCACGCGCCTTGGTGCTGGTGTCGTCGGGCCTCCGAGCCGCGTGCCACGTCTGAGCTCGTAAGGCACGCGCCTTGGTGCTGTGTCGGTCGGGCCTCAGAGCCGCGTGCCACGTTCTGAGCTCGTAAGGCACGCGCTTGGTGCTGGTGTCGGTCGGGCCTCCATGACGAAAAGACTCCTCACGCGGCACGACCTAACTTAAAGCGAAAACTGGCGCCAACATTAATATTGCCTTTCATATCCATTCGCTTCATCAGCCAATGGCATCGCCTCCTGGCAGGAAAGGATATAAAAGCTTCAGCTTGGGCCTTGGAGTCAGCAAGCCACACATCATGTCCACAGCAGTGCTCCCATTCTCTGATTTGCCATACCAGCGATGCGTGCCTTTTTCTGGCGTGGTTTCAGTCCACCCAAGGTAGCCACCCGCACGGACACGTGAGGACAGAGGCGTAAGTGGTCGGACGAGTAAAAAGGCGATGGCTCATCGAAAGAGCTTAGTTTGCGGCCGATGGAAGCTGCTGCTGACCTTCTGGTCTGCTCGCTACGGCTTGACGTGTTTTGAGCGGCGTAGAAACCCCAGAAACATAGAATGACCAATCTTGGGGATTTGAAATTAATTTGTGTCGACGTAGGCTTAGGCGGAGTGCTCCACATTTGTGTGGGCTTTTGAACTAGTGCTTTTTGAAGATTAGCCAGTGCAGTTCCCATTCCGCGCGGTATGACACTGTGCTGGTGGGCCAGTCATGCACGACCTTCCATACAAATCATATCCACTTATGTCCTGCCGTCACCCGGTCGAGCGTTGCTCTCACTCGCTGAACTCACAAATGGATGTCGAGCGCTTCGGAAACGTCCGTCTCTGACATAATGAACTTGTGTCTGATGGTCTAGCTCTTGTCTGGTGGTCTCACTCGTGTCTGATGGTCGCACGTGTCTGATGGTCTGACTCGTGTCTGATGGTCTGGCTCGTGTCTGATGGTCACTCGTGTCTGATGGTCTCACTAGGTCTGATAGTCTGGTTAAAGTCTGATGGTCTGACTCGTGTCTGATGGTCTCATTAATGTCTGATGGTCTCACTCTTGTCTGATGGTCTCACTTTGTCTGATGGTCTCACTCGTTTCTGATGGTCTCACTCGTGTCTGATGGTTTGGCTCGTGTCTGATGGTCTGGCTCGTGTCTGATGGTCTGGCTCGTGTCTGATGGTCTGGCTCGTGTCTGATGGTCTGGCTCGTGTCTGATGGTCTGGCTCGTGTCTGATGGTCTGGCTCGTGTCTGATAGTCTCCGCGTCGACACCAGAGACCGATCTGTGACCCTCCCGTTATCGCGTCGGCAGTGACGCTGAGCAGATGTGCCGCTAACACCGCCGCCGACGGCGGGCGCGGGGCACCGGTAGAGGCCGCGCCGAGACCGCCCCTTCCCGTCACGGGCAGAGGCTACTTCGGAGGTCAAACAGCCACACGTTCACAGCGCGGGCTGGAATTCGAGCTGGTCCTCATGACGACGTCCTGGACGCAACGGAAATTTTTCTCTGTTTAAAGATTTAGTTCCACCCTTTTGCTCGTAAGAATTTGGAAGCTTAGATCCAGCACTGTTTGATTAAGCCTGTCCCCACTACTGGATCATCACATTCCAGCTCACAGCATTGTTCTGTGGCAAAAATATTCAGTTCACAAAATGTCGGCACGGTCGTTTATCCCCCTCTTAGCCCGGCCTGCGCTACCACTGACCTACCGACCGCTGTCGATGCTGAGATGACATTCGGAGACAACTATCGGCGCCACTTGCACGTGCCGCGTCAATCGGCTGCGGTCCATTACAGTAATCGCATAAAGAAATACATAGTAAGCGCTTAAAGCGATTCGGACCATTTCAGCCACCAGTAGATGACTTCGAAGGGATGGGTTCTCTAATCCAGCTGAGCTACTGGGACGGACATAAAAATCTCAGAGATATACTGAAATCAAAGTAAGAATTATCGCACAGCATGACCGACTTTCATGCCGCTGAACTGTTTTGAAGCACCGACTGCTTTAAGAACAGCCTTCACGAATGCTGCTCATCGATCAAGTCCAGCTGGCAGAGCGAGGTTCTTGGCAGAGCTTTCCGTTCGGCGAAGCCTGGGGGTAGGTGATTGGGGGGTAGTGGTAGGAACAGATTGGGCGAAGCCGTAGCGTAGTGCGTTCACGTCCACCTAGCTTATTCAAAGCACGTCTCGCGCACTGCCGGTCGTTCGGCTCCCTTCCATCCGGAGATCGATGTGACCTGGATAAATAACTCAGCACAGCAGGGCGAGCAGGGCGGGCCACTGCGCCGCTGAAACGCCTCCTCTCTCCCGCCCCGTCGCCCCCACCCCGTCCTGACCCGGACAGAAAGGCGGGCTCCCGGACATCGAGCCAAGGTTGCATGCCAACCGTTGTCGACTGTTGATTTGACAATCCGGAGACAAATATTGGCGCCACTTAGCGCACGTCAATCGGACGCTCCCGCCTGTGCAGTGTCTCGTGGGAAAACCAAAATAAGAGAATGCAGTGAGAGCATTCTTATGAGGATTCTCTCGTTGCGTCCGACAGTTCAGTTCGGGCTTTCGCAAAGTGAAAACATTCGCCATTCGGACTGACGACAGATACACTATTGGCCGTGTAGACAGAGGCAACAGCGGATGCTCGAGGCCTTTTGCGGTCGACTCAGAGCTGTAGCCCATCGCCGAGCCAATGAAAACAAACCGTCATGTCATAAACTCCAACACCACCTCTACTAAGCACACTCAAACGGTGAAACAATACAGGTCTTCTAGTGTGAGCGTTTTTACCACACGTTATGATTGCGGGCTTCTCACGCTGACAGTGATGTATTGGCTATATTCCGGGAGGCGCTGGTTAAACAACGCTATCATGCAAATATCGATGATGTTGTCCACCACGGACGGGTCGAAAGCTGTGCTGATGGTCACGGGTGGACAAGGTTAAGAAAAACCTAAGACGCGAATCCAGGAAATGCTCTGGACCCGTGCGGACACCGGCACTAAAATGCGCCAAAATAATACGTCATATGTGTTCCCACGTCCTCACAAAGCTTTAGGACAGCGTAGCCTAGTGGTCATAGTTCAAAGTTTATGCTACTTCGATGAGCTCCGGGGGCTCCAGTACGTCCAGCCGGGAGCAAGACTTCCCACACGTGTGGTTATAGGCTGATAGCAAACTGCAAGCGGAAGCACGCGGCACGTAATGCATTTTGTAGCCTCTGCGCAGGGATATTTCATGTAGCAGAAACGAGACGTAGCATTCGTGAATGGTTTATTGTGAGCCTTGGAGACATGCGTTTACGGAGAGAGTGAATACCACTAGGGAAGCACATGGTAGCCAGAAACCCACCAATGAAGCAAAGGGTATCAGATAGCAGCTTGAGAATATAAACTTTATTAATAAATAAGGGCAAAACAGACCGCGAGATATTCAAACTGCTGCATGTACGTCACAAACACACTACTCCTGATGCTCGGTACACGTCACGTCACGTCACGTCACGTCACGTCATATCACGTAACACGCATCGTCACCGTCACACTTCTCCTGATGCTCGGTACACGTCACGTCACGCAACACATCAGTCTTCACCCGTCACACTACTCCTGATGCTTGGTACACATCACGTCACGTGATAGGCCACCATAAACGTCACATTACTCCTGATGCTCGGTACACACGTCACGTCACGTAACACGTCATCGCCACCGTCACGCTACTCCTGATGCTCGGTACACGTCACGTCACGTAGCACGTCATCGCCACCGTCATACCACGGCCTAGCCACTGTCGTTTCGTGGGGCATTTAACGTAATACCGTGCGTCGAATGCCAAGATATGGGAGCTTGGAGCGGTTAGTGTTTCAACATATTTTTGGTGACCTCACAGGTTCGAAGTATTTTTAATACATGATCCGTGTGGTCGCTCCGGCTGCCCACTGAAGAGACTGGCTGCAGGGAAGAGACTGGCTGCAGTTGCCGGCGGAGTGGTCAGCTATGTGACAGCGAAAGGCCCGCGTTCGGTCGCAGCTAGGCTGATTGGTTCCCAGAACGCGAGACGCGGTCAGGGATGTGGGGACGGATCACTTACAAGCGCAGCCTCGGATGTGGGGTGAACCAGCTCCGAATGTGGTCAAGGATATGGGGTAATCAGTTCCAAGACCTCCATGCTTGATGACACTCGGGAGAATATCTCGTTTTTTTCAATGAGGTACGCACTTGGTCGTTTTGTCCAACGGGAGAATTCCCCTCAGCGCGACTCACCCGCTGTGGCTGAGCAAATAGAGGGTGGCCACATCGTCAGTAAGGTGCCATAGGCGGCGAGCAGAGTTGCCTGTGCTGGCTCGGCTATCGCTGGCGCACCGCCCGCTGCCAGCTCAGCTCAGCGCAAGGTGTTTGAGGTGGTTTGTACGCAAACAACCTGGATTACAAAATACGGTGCGAGCTGAAAGAAAGCTATGAGATAGACATAGCCTATGCCGGGGAGTCCATGCGCCGCACTCGTTTGAGACAAAATGAACAGCTGCGAGACGTTAAAACAAAACAAGAAATACGCATTTCGGTGACCATTTTTGGCAATGCACGTTCAGGCTGAAATCCAAGGAGGTGTGGACCCTATTCCTGCTTTAAAGCTCAAAGTCATTAACAGAGCATAGGGCCAGACAAGAAATTAGGTGAACCCATTCTTATAAAAGTCGGTGACCAGGCTATAACGGACGGGGGCTTATCCTGGCCGATTATGCAGATGAGATAAGTGCCTTATATGTGATGCATGCTAGCTTACATTTGCTCACGTGTGTAACTGATGCATGGTGCGTTACGCCTCTTTACTAAAAATTGTTTGCATGTGTAAATTCTGTGTGATGCGTGGTGTCCGGTTATTTGAATTCCTTTCCATGGTCATGCATTGTTTTCGCATATCTTAATTTTTACTTGCATATATACCTCATCATGGTAATGTCTGACAATTATTCCTTGTTTAATCCGTTGGATGGTGGAAACCTGCAAAGACTGTAGACCACTGCTAAAAAGAAGAAAGGAAAATTGGGTACAATAGGCAGGTAGTCCTGAAATTCTGTCTGACATGCGTTTCGATAAGGGCATGACGCCGTAACATCAATGCATGTATATATCCATTCTCCTGATTATTCTACGGGTATTAAGGCTATGAGCGCTATCTACTTCACATGGACGGTGCTCCTCGCAAATGCACTTGACAACTTACGTAAAGTGCAGAGCACACTTGGCTGCCAAGTAGTTTCCCAGTGATGACCACTGGTGCGCTCTGCGGGCCAACCCAGTAAAAGACCCGCAGCTGAGAACACCTGCGTGAGACAGTGGTGGGCGCGAGCTGCCGCGTGCGGGACCTGTTGTCAACGCCACCGAAGATACGCATCGGCTGCGCCCTTGCTGGGCGCGTCACCACGCCGTGCTGATGGCCTCGGTCCTGACTGCGTCACCACACCGTGCTGATGGCCTCAGCCCTGGGTGCGTCACCACAACACGTTGATGCCTCATTCCCGTGCACGTCACCACAACACGCTGATGGCCTCAGTTCTGTGCGTGTCACCACAACACGCTGATGGCCTCAGTTCTGTGCGTGTCACCACAACACGCTGATGGCCTCAGTCCTGTACGCGTCACCACAACACGCTGATGGCCTCAGTCCTGTACGCGTCACCACACCGTGCTGATGGCCTCAGTCCTGTACGCGTCACCACAACACGCTGATGGCCTCAGTCCTGTACGCGTCACCACAACACGCTGATGACCTCAGCTCTGTGCGTGTCACCACAACACGCTGATGGCCTCAGTTCTGTGCGTGTCACCACAACACGCTGATGGCCTCAGTTCTGTGCGTGTCGCCACAACACGCTGATGGCCTCAGTTCTGTGCGTGTCAC
Organism: Pollicipes pollicipes; assembly: GCF_011947565.3. Classification (NCBI taxonomy): domain Eukaryota; kingdom Metazoa; phylum Arthropoda; class Thecostraca; order Pollicipedomorpha; family Pollicipedidae; genus Pollicipes; species Pollicipes pollicipes. The sequence goes on from NW_023595962.1 coordinate 25,374,363, forward strand.
CACAACACGCTGATGGCCTCAGTTCTGTGCGTGTCACCACAACACGCTGATGGCCTCAGTTCTGTGCGTGTCGCCACAACATGCTGATGGCCTCTGATGGCTCTGTGCGCTGTTGGGAGATAAACGTGGAGAGCGCGTACAAACTGTGGCTATGCGAGTTCAGGGCAGCTAAGTGCGTTCTCATTTCAGCGGTGTTGCTGCACGTGCCGTACTGGCTGAAGGTGGGCAGTGCAGGGGAAGTGTTTGCAGGCCATCTAGCTGACCATCGCATCCAAGCGGCGGGAGGAGTTCCTCACTGATGCGTGATGTGGCCGGCCAAAGCGGCGCAGCGCACTGCCCGCCATCTGTGGTGTCTTATGGACCAGGTGGCGACCCTCTGTTCGTATTGTGGCAACATATGGAGCAAACTAAGAAAGAAATCGCAAAAATCGGTTGAGCAAAACGCTTGCCGCGCGTCCGTGCTGACGGCAAAAATTTCCCAAAGTCACCAACACCCAGACTTTGGGTACGACTGGCCATATGGACCGTACTTTGCAGTCTGGGAGCGGGCTGAGCCTGGCTACTGAGCCTGGCCGCCAGTACGGCTGAGCCTTTTACCATGACAAACAGGTTACTGGGAGCTGCAGGCACCCGCACCGAATACAAAGTGTCGGCGACCGAACGGCGGGTCCGATCTGAGGGATCCAGGCCTGGGCCAGTCACACAGCGTGGGCGCAGCTGCAGGCGCCCTCTTCACTGTAGAGCCGCCAGCGGCTTCAAATTAAGCCGTATTCAAATCAAGCAACGACCAGTCAAAATCAAGCTGCATCGGTGGACGGGACGGCCTGCGCCGATTCATTCGTACCGTACGTTAAACTTGAGCACAAAGATCTGCTGATAGTTGGAGTTGCGCGGCCGCATGGTCAGGTCAGGATTTACGCAGCTCGCAGTGCTTACAGTGGCTGTGATCTCAGAAAGGCGCCATATCAAAAGTTGGGTAGTACGTGACCTTTAATAATCCCGGCAAAAATCGTGATGGGAGATGTAACATGAGTCTCGTAGCAACTAAAAGGTATGACCATCAACGCAATTTGTCAAGTTTTCGTGACAGGGGCAAACATGGTGATATTGATGGCAAGCCGTGCCTTGTCGGATCCCTGTGCTCCGCGCAGCGATATTGTGCTGTGTAGCCTGTTCTCGGTCGTCTGTGCTGACCCGTCGTGACCCGTCACGGTGAGCTATGCTTCATGTGAACCAAGCCAGGCTGCACGTGGGGATGTGCCGTTACGCTTCGTGATGCTATTTACCCCTTGTCGGCTGTTTATATTGCATTGATGCATGGCAACCGCATCAAGGGCGGATAAAGTGAGGATTAACTAGGTCATCTTCCTACTCCAAGATAGTCAAAAGTCGACAAAGAATGACACATTTCTGGAGCTCGACCAAGATCGTAGCACAATTTACGAGGGGACCTTGGTTTATAACAATGAAGTGGCATGAAACACGTCATACGAACTAAGAGAAAGCGAGATCCAATAAGTTCTCATTCATAACGCCTTTTTTTCTCTCCTCCAGGCGGCGTTCTGGATGCACCCTTACAACGTACACATCCATTTTCCACCCTTCCCGTTTTTTTCCACATATCCCGTTGGCGGGATGTACTATGGCAGAGTTGTGCTCTTCCATCATTGCGCTATATCAATACTCTACTACGAATGCCGTCCTGACGCACTGCTCTGGGAGCATCGAAACTCCGTGACATGAATGAGAACTCACGGCACTCGATGCAAGCCATCCAACCTGCCTGCTTCGCTGTTACATACGATGGGCTCCAGCTGACGCTGATCTCCAATCGTGAGCGTTATGCTAGAACGCTACGGTACAGCTTACGCTCCAGCTTGCGCTCCAGCTTACGCTCCAGCTTACGCTCCAGCTTGCGCTCCAGCTTACGCTCCAGCTTGCGCTCGTGCCCCCAACCCTCAACATTGCGGTAGGACGCTACGCTCCAGCCTACGCTCGTGTCCACAACCCTAAACGTTACGGTTGGACCCTACGCTCCACCTTGGTCCGCGGTCACCCTGTGACTTAGGACGAACGCTTCCGTGTGCATCTCGTGAGAGGGAGGGAGGGGGGGGGGGGTGTCACTGGCCAGCCGAAGGGTACCAAAACGAACTCCTTGGATGAGGTGAGCGTGTGAAGGAACATTTGTGGATTAGTGTGTAGTCGTTGCTCTTCCGCGTTACCTGTTCGTGTGGCTCTGCGTGGTGCTTGGAGTCGTAAAATGATTCCAGTTCGTAACGGCCGCATGCTTGCGAAGTTCTGAAGTAGTAATGACTTTACGCAAGGGGGCACGATACATCTTACATGAGATGCCTTCGCCACATCCCAGGAAAAGGGCGATGATGGCTCACGATGGACGTAGTACATTTGATCTGATACGCAACACTCGAAAACGTGTACGGTTGCTATAGAGTTATTCAGCGTGATTCGATGCCTAATTCTGGTTGCGTTATGATATCCATATCACGTGGCTTAAGGCTATCGCACCTCTACAACTTATATAACTGCGGAATTAATCACTTGTGACCCGTAGTAAGATGCTCTGGAGTCTGGACCATCGTCTGTCGCGCACTTTCCTTCAGGAATGCAGGGAAATAAGCCGAGGAAAGCTTGCAAAGGCTAGCTCTGCGTTCCTTAGTCGATCGACGTCCACACTTAACAGCGTGACTTCCGCCCGACACGTGCTGGACCTTCCAGACATCCGCCCGACACGTGCTGGACCTTCCAGACATCTGCCAGACACGTGCTGGACCTTCCGAACATCCGCCCGACACGCGCTGGATCTTCCAAACATGCGCCCGACGCATGCTGGACCTTCCAGACTTCCGCCCAACACGTGCTGGACCTCTCAGACATGCGCTCGACACGTGCTGGACCTGCCAGACATCCGCCCGACACATGCTGGACCTTCCAGACATCCGCTCGAAACATGCTGGACCTTCCAGACATCCGCTCGACGCATGCTGGACCTTCCAGACATCCGCTCGACACGTGCTGGGCCTTCCAGACATCCGCCCGACGCATGCTAGACCTTCCAGACATCCGCCCGACACGTGATGGACCTTCCAGACTTCCGCCCGACACGTGCTGAACCTTCCAGACATGCGCTTGAACTCGTGGCTTGTAACCTATTCACTGCTCCCGCCTGCCACATGCGGTATCAGCTGAGCCGGGGTCATGTCCCGATGGTAGTATAAGAAGCTGTGGGGCTCGTTATGGAAGTTTCGGGGCTGAGCTTCAAGCTCCAAAAGTTGCCAGGGCGGCGATGGCTTCGTCGGCGTACGCTGCTCTCTCAAATGCCACTGAGTCCCGCGAGTTCCAGGGGGGCAGCTTCCTATTGCGTTTGAGGCCCCCAACCTTCCAACTTTGAGGATGTCTGACAAATATAAGGAAACGCGGTTTTCTGCTTTTTATATTTGGGCCACAGATACAGTCATTTTTCTCTACTCAGCCCCAGAAATTAATTTCGCAAGGCTACGGTTCCTGTATGGTTACAAGACTTGGACAGAATGAATGGCAGCTCTCTCAACAGTCCCTGCAAGCAAGACAAGTAAGCCGAACAAGTTCACAGGAAGCTTGACACTATAGCTTTGAGCCACAACGTTCTTTAACTTACAGACCAAAGCAGGTGCACGAAAAGCTGCATGCATACCAGCGAGTAACACGGAATAATGCGCTACGGAAGACATCAAACCCGATATGGGATTTTACAATTAGAAACGTGAAAAGTCACCGCGGGAAGTAGAGCCGTTCATGAGCTGAGGAAATCGAGCTGTATATGGCTCGAGCAATCCTAACATTTGGAAAAATCTAGCACTCACTCTTTGACCGTGCATGGAAAAGGGCGAATCAAAATACCTTTACCACTTCCCTATTTCCAATCGCGGAAAGCTACGCGAGCTCTTGGGTGTACATATAATACAAAAGGGTTAGACCGGCTCAAGTCAACTATGATAAGAGAAAACGCGTAGGGTGGAAAAAAAGATGGTATAGTGAATAATGCCAGATGCAAAGGCAGATTAAGAGAAAACAAGGCTACAAACAACTTTCCAGACAGCCAGACAGTTCTAACACCTGACTCTCGCGACTCAAAACTACGGGCAGCAGAGAGACAGGCGAAAAACGCCTGCTCACCCAGACTTGCTTGCGCTCAGGAGAACAAACAATAACTCTGTATAGCTCGGAAACATTTCATTCGTGGACACTCGCTCGCGCACACGAGAACGGACAATCACTTTGCTCAGCACGGAAGCACGTGACACGAAGGCCGCCTGCTAAGTCAGACCCGCTCGCGCACACGAGAACGGACAATCGCTTTACTCGGCACGGAAGCACGTGACACGACGGCCGCCTACTAAGTCAGACCCGCTCGTGCACACGAGCACGGACAATCCCGTTACTCAGCACGGAAACAGGTGACACACATGATCGGAAGTGTCTGATCCCGTCGTGCCGTACGGAGTTCACGCACTCACCGCCGGTCCACATCAGCTGACTGTTTGACTGACCTCAACAGGCGACCAACTGGCGTTAGTCTCCACACCTTCACCAGCCACCAGCAACGGAAGAGAAGCTCTGCGACCGATCCCAGCCGGCCACAATCTCAGCCCTACCCGCCTGTCTGGCCTGCCTGCAGACTGCCTGGCTGACTGTCCGTCTAGCCTGCAGACTGCCTGGCTGACTGTCCGTCTAGCCTGCAGACTCCCTGGCTGACTGCCAGTCCAGCCTACAGACTGTGCCCTGCTGTCCGCACGCCCGGCACCACTCAGACTGACCCCTGACCCGCGAGCCGAGCGGCACCGGGCCCTGCCGACCGCGCTGATCCGCTCTCTGACTCAGACTGACCAGGGGCGGCGGGGACAGACGCCCTTCCGGACGCCGCGGGGCACGGAGTGACACTGACCGAGACCAGCCGTCGGAAGGACCGCATCCGGCCGGCGGCGGTCGAGCGCCGGCCGGCCACCGCGCAGCCGCCGGCCACCGCGCAGCCGCCGGCCACCTGTTGACCGCGCGTCCACGCGGCCGGCGTTTGTCGATGCGCCGCCGGTTTGTCTGCCTATGCGCCGTCGGTTTATTTGTGGATGCGCTGTCAGTTTGTCTGTCGATGCGCGGTCGGTCTGTCTGTCGATGCGCTGTCGGTTTGTCTGTCGATGCCCTGTCGGTTTTGCTCTGCGTAAACTGAACGTGCTTAGCACTCTTTCCCTCCCTTGTGGCGCTGTCTTCTTTTCGTTGCCTATGGCGTTGTCCGAGCACAGTTGAATTCATCTTTTTGTTGCTTATCGCGTTGTTCATGCAGAATCCGCTGGCCACGTGCTTTGGGTTTTGCTTGCATCATTACAAATGCAGCTTTCAAGACGTGCAGTAGAAATAAGCTGGGTGCCAGACGCGTTGGTATGGATGTGTAAGAATTCTGCCCAGGTCAAATACAAAAATGTCATCAAGATTTTAGAGAAAAATGTATTTGGCAGCTTTGAGAGAATGAGAAAAAACAAAAAGATGTATGTGTATGCATAAACATATATACTTATGCACATCTAAAAATATTCATATATGTATATATATATATATATATATATATATATATATATATATATACGTGTATACGTTTCTTATAGTATGTAATGCAGTGCTTGAAGTAATGTAACGTCTTCCGGAGTCGAGGGCGATTATCTGCCTTTCTCTGCCCAAATATTCTCGTTCAGGTAAGTCGTCATGGTATAGCCAGCTGTTGTGAGAAATGCACCTGAAGTATTTGTACATTTGAACATTGAAGTACATTTGACTATTCCGACTCGTCAATATCATCTCTGCTGCGTGTCAAAAATGGTCGTTGGGAAACAGCTGGTTTTACTAGCCACCATGCTGAGGAGTTACTTGAAGCGTTCTCCAGGACGAAGATGACGTAGCTGTGGAACGTCATAGGTTGTTACCTGAAGGGGCGGAGCATCTGGCAGCATGTTCCCATCAAGAACGGGGCCCAGGAGTGGCTGCGGGTGTGGGACCCTGCCGCGCTGACCCTGCGCGCTGACCCAGCGCGGACCCTGCTGCGCTGGCCAAGGCACGCCAGTGAGACGTTTACAAGGACGACCGCAAGCGCGTCGAGGGCAACCGCTGCAACCGCAGCTAGGACCGCCGTGGCGTCTACCATCTGACGGCCACAGCGCGAACTCGAACTTCTGCTCTCGGCCGGAAGGTGCCGCGGCCGATAAAGAACGTGTCGTGAGCCGCCTCCGGATATATCATGTGCAATGGATGCCAGCGCGCTGCTTCGCTCGCGGACGTGGCTATCGGTGGAGCTGCCCCTGTGTCGAGGATTGTACCAAACAGCAGACTGACGCTGCGGCGCCGCCCAGTGGCTGTGACATCTGCTCTGACGTCGTATCTGTGTAACTGTGTCTGTGTTGGCTGGCCGCTCGACAGCACCATTGATGGCATCCGTCCCTCTTATCCTCTGTCTCGCTTCGTCCTGCATCCTCGCGACACCCCGCGTGTCCGGGGCGGGCTGCATGCGTCAGCCACGAGTGGGCCGAGAAGCCCCGTGGGAAAGGGGATCCCGGCCGGGTACCTGCGCATGCGCGGGTTAAAGCTCGGCGGTTGGCCCCCCAGGCGCATGCACGTCTGTCCCATCGTTAACCATTTTCCTTAATCCTATAGCCCTGAAATGATCATGTCTGGTCGAAAGGGCTATAATAAAAAAAAACATTGATGGCCTCTCGACAGTACCCTTGATGGCTGCTGGCCGCTCGACAGTACTCTTGACAGCTGCTGGCCGCTCGAAAGCACCATTGATATTTTCTCGACAGTACCCTCGATGGCTGTTGGCCGCTCGACAGCACCATTGATGGTTTCTCGACACTACCCTTGATGGCTGCTGGCCGCTTGACAGCACTCTTGATGGCCGCTCGAGAACACCATCGATGGCCGCTCGACATTACCCTTAACGTCCGTCGCCTGCGCGGCTTCGAGGGCGCCGCGCCGACAGCACCAGCTGTAATTGGTGTGAAGTAACATACCAGATAGCTATGCGGCGTTACAGAGTAATCATACGCCTGGTTAAAGCTGGTTAATAAGGTGTGATCTTTCGGAGATTCTTCGGGCACTCCCCATTCACTATTACAGTAACGTCACAAAGTCACGACCCGGCACCGCCGCACAGCCTGCACTGCCGTCGTCTGCCACGCCGGTGTCCCTGCAAACATGCGTACCTGGAGAGCACCCCAAAACTTCCTCTGAGAAAAATGGAAGCGAGATTTCCTGCCACAATTTTTTGGTGCATAACAGCGAACATAGAGGAAGGAACCGGGAGTCCGCGGGCCGCGGCGCTCCCACTTCCTGAGAATGCCAAACATTGACTCTATGGCGATGCATTGAGTTAAACGGCAAACACAACCGTGCAGAGTTCAAACACAACCCTGCAGACCCGCCTTACGTCGAGCCCTTGCCAGAGGAGGAGCTGCGTGACACCTGGGTCACCATCTGGACCATCGCGCTGAACCTCAGCACCGTGCATAGGGTCGCGCCAGGCTGCACTAGCGTGCGGTTGAGCAGTTTGAGACGACGAAGGTGGCGTGCTGTCTCATGTCTGGTAAGAAGTGGGGCGTCGTGGATATTGCCGCATTTCATATTGCGCCAACTACGCCACGAACCCTACTTAGGTCGTGGCGTATGACGTCAATCAAGAGCAGATCCTCACGCCATTCTGCCTATTCATCGCAGGCATGCATGAGTAAAAACGATTATTGAGCACAACATGCACTTAACTGCGCACACTTGGTGAGGGCACGAAGCAAACGGGGGGGGGGGGGGGGCGACATAATTGCAGATTTTTAGCTTAAGCTGAGAGCCATGCGACATGATGAACTGGTCTAAAACAGCCCAAGCGTTTATCTGCGACGAAGCCGCCTATGCATCAGACACACACACACATCAACATGCAGAGTTAAAAAGGTACAACCATGTACGCTTTGCACCGCCCATCGCATCGCATCGCATCGCATCGCATCGCACTGCATCGTGCTATTGCATCAGTTAAGCTGCGCGCCGGCAGCAGCCCGCCCAGCCCCAGCCCGATAATCCAATCACCCATATTCAGCCATAGCCGTCTGAGGCACAGATAGACGTGCGTCGTCACCAGCTTCCGTGCGATTCGCTTGTCCAGCGCGGAGCATTTTTCCAGCAGCAGCTCCGTGAGGCGGTCGACGACACTAATGTCTCGGTCCATGCCTCGGCCCATCACTAGCTGGGACGCGGCCTCGAAAGCCTCGACAACGCTCATCCACGCCGGCAACGGTATCATCAGATCACTAGATCTGATCACTATCATCAGATCACTAGATCACTAGATCGGATCAGACTAATCGCGCATAGTTTGCTGCCTGGCACAAAGCTGGGTGGTGCCTTTCGAGTCGACAGTCCCATGCTTGGGTCGAGGTGTTTGCGCTTGGCCGTGACGAACCCGGCAACGAAGGCCAGCGCCTCGTGTTTGGTGTTGACCTCGTTCTCCTCGCCGCCGCAGGGGAGATCATTTTCTCGCCCACCTCGTTGACCTCGCCCACCTCGTCCACGTCGTTCAGGACGGGCATTGGAGGCACTGCGGCTGCTTGCTGGTAGGTGGCCTCCACGTCGTCCGCATGCTCTGCCGCTTCAACCACAGCTGGATCTTGAATCTGCGACACCGCAAAACACTGTCACTTCGTCGTACGCAAAATATGCATCAATCAGAACCCATTATATGTGAGAAGCTGTGTTTGTCGTTGCGACAGCAAAACACAGTGCACCCAGACATGCCCAGTCGTTCGTTATCACAACCTGTTTTTGTATACATCCACAGTTTTTGTGGTGCAGTGACATCGTCCTGGAGGCTAAAGGGGCAGTTAACGGCTTACAAACGCTGTGCTGCGCGCGCCTCACCGATATCTACCGCTTAAGTTTTGCGCATGACATAAAACACGTGTGGGGTGGTTAAGCCGGACCAGTTGGGGACGGGTTTGGGGCACAAGTAATCATGCCGAATATGGCACGGGTATCCAGCCAGCATTCTGACCCACCCCCCGTCTTCTGTGCAGTTGGGCTTAGCCTCGCTACAAATCACGGGACAATATGCATCCAGGCGGTGGCCTGCATGAGGACGGTAATATCGGTAATAATGCGATAGTATAATATCGGTAATGCGACGAATATGCAACTCTACGACTCTTATACAAGAAATGGTAAAGTGCAGTAATACATCTAGGCATTCATGGCAGCCCTTCCCCGTCGCAAATTCTGGTAGCGCTTCTGTCTCCGTCTGTGCCCCTCCGCTCCGTCTCCGCTCCTGCGCTTCGTCTCCGCTCCTGTCTCCGTCTCCGCTGCTGCGCTCCGTCTGCGCTCCTGTCTCTGTCTCCTGTCTCCGTCTGCGCTCCTGTCTCCGTCTCCGCTGCTGCGCTCCGTCTGTGCTCCTGTCTCCGTCTGCGCTCCTGTCTCCGTCTCCGCTGCTGCGCTCCGTCTCCGCTCCTGCGCTCCGTCTCCGCTGCTGTCTCCGTCTGCGCTCCTGTCTCCGTCTCCTGTCTCCGTCTGCGCTCCTGTCTCCGTCTGCATTCCTGTCTCCGTCTGTGCTCCTGTCTCCGTCTCCGCCCCAGCGCCCCGTCTCGGCTCCTGTCTCCGTCTCCGCTGCTGTCTCCGTATCCGCTCCTGCGTTCCGTCTCGGCGATGGCAGCTTTTTCCCGGCACCGGTGCAGTCCCAGGACAGCCAGGTGTGGCCGACAGCCGCCCTCGCAGGCGGCGCCCGGCGAGCGTGTCTGAACCCGGCACCAGGCGCGTGCCTGTGTGCGCTTCGGTGACGCCTGGCCGGCAGCTGTCTGTGACCGATCGCCCGGCGTTACCGGCCCCTGCGCTGTCTGGATAGTCATGTCTGCGGCTGTCTGGAGAATCGTGTCTGCGGATGTCTGGAGAGTCGTGTCTGTGGATGTCTGGAGAGTCGTATCTGTGGCTGTCTGGAGAGTCGTGTCTGCTGTCACCGGCATCATACGCGTGTATTCCACGTCGCCGACATCACACGGATGTATCCGCACGTCACCCGCATCATACGCGTGTATTCCACGTCACCGGCATCACACGGTTGTATACGCACGTCATCAGCATCACACGGGCGTATCCTTGCCACCGGTATCACACGGGTGTATTTCACGCAGCAGGCATCACACTGGGTGTATTCAGTGTCACCGACATCGCACGGGTGTATCCACCCTTCACAGGCATTATAACGGGTGTATCTGCACGTCACCGGGATCACACGGGTGTCTTCCTTGTCACCGAAATCACACGGGTGCCTTCCACATTCGGCGCACGTCACGACAGTCACACGCGCTGCCGGTGCCTGCCCGTCACGGCCGCCGCCCCGTCACCGTGGCCGGGTCAGCGGGAGGCACGCGGTCACATCCCGCGGTTACCCTGCCCGGCTGCCGGCCGGCCCTCTCTGCACAGGGTCACATCCCGCGGTTACCCTGCCCGGCTGCCGGCCGGCCTTGTCGCCACACGGTCACATCCCGCATTTCCCCGCGCTTTACAGCACGCTGTACTGTGTTGGCGCTGTCTTGCTCAACGTTGGATGGGCCTCACCATCTGCTCGGGGATTCACTGGAAGGAGATCCGGCCGGGGCAAAAGACCCACACGCGAGGCGGCTGTAAGTCATACGGGCGAGCCAGCCTTCACGGAACTCCCTCCAGCAAACTGGCGCCGGCCGCGGACGCTAACATTGACCCTCGGTAGCTGCCCGCAGCGGCTGATTGCCCGCATTGTCCGTCTCAGCTGCCGACACCGTCCGACCGACTTTCGCTCACCGACAACGGCACTCAGCCTGTCCCACTTTAATCGATTCCGGCCGAACCGCGCTGAACAACTTGCGCTATTTGCAGAGATCTTTCAAATCGGTGATAGAAAAGTTCTGCAGATATTTGTTTGCACCTCCTTTATCAGCGGCATGATGTCCTCTTCAGTTGCGGGGCTTCAGCCCCCCCCCCCCCCGTCCCCTCCACTTCCTTGAGCTCCATTTCCACTTGAGCTCCATTGCTGTCCCCAAGCTTCGAGAGGAACGTGGCGAAATGTGGGACGAGCGCAGTTTGTGGGTATATGTTGGTCGTCAATTTCGTCCCTTTTCGGAATTCAGTGCTCCTCCCCGTCAACTTATTTTTTTCAAAACTACGCCCCTGGGAGTATCATTTCACTATCAAAGGCACCGGTCCCGCTTTAAGAATACAAGCGCCCCTCACAGTCACATAATCCTTCACCCCGTGGGAACACCTTCTCACCTCCCCCACGATTTGGGGCACCTTTCGGTCTCTGGGACAATTGCACATGCAGCCTCGGTCTGGTCTGCAAAAGGTGCCTGTTAAGAGACCATTACACATCCTTCCCCGCTCTGGCCTGCATACGGCGCCCATTAAGAGGCGCAGCCATGGACGGATGCCTTAGCACACGTCAGCGTCCGCCTTTGGCGCGCTAAACGGGAGCGCCTCTTTAGCGGCGGACGTCTTTACTTTCCGATTGGGGGAGGGGAGACGTGACCCACTCTGGATCCGGCCCTGATACTGTGCAATATGACTGCGCCATATTTGGTCATGCATATACAGGGCACTGAGCAGGATTGTGTGTAATGCAGATCAAACACACAGAATAAGCGCGTTAAGCATACGTTAGCGTCCGTCTACTGCGTGCAAAGAACTAAGATAGAACTGCGGCTAAGAACATCCGCACTGCAGAAAGCACTGCACTGCACCGCACTGCACATCTGCACTGCAATGCACTGCTTCACAACTCGTCACGCCTCGATCACGAGAGCGAACACGAAGACAGTCTCTGTCTGCCGAAAAGGGCAGCCAACGGCGGCAGAGCGGCGTGCCTCCTACCTATACCGTCACAACAAAAACACCGAGTTGGTCAGCTTAGTGAGTGACTAATGATTACTGCACATGACGCCAGACGGCGCGCTCGGGTCAAACAAAGCTTAAGAGGATATAACCACTTCGAACTTCAGAGGAAAAATGACGGACCCAGTGAGGGTGGTAACGGACCGGGTGAGAATGGTAACTGACCCGGCCAGGGCAGTAACGAACCCAGCAAGGGTGGCAGACGGCCTGGTGATGGTGGTCACGGACCCGACGATGGTGGCAACGGACCCGGCGATGGTGGTAACGGACCCGGTGAGGGCGTCACGGCCGCCGCCGCGCCTGGCTGCGCTGGTACGGATGCCATCCTAACCAGCGGAGGGCATGCGATGCCGTGCATAACGGCCTCTACAGCAAGCCACCGCCTCCGGTTGACGCTGGCCAGCGAACTCGGAATGCCGTAACGAGCCTGCTTCGCTCGGTCCTCACTCGCCTCGCTCGGTGGACAGCGCCTCGGGCGATGGCCAAGGCCGACTGCGCCTCGTGTCCTCATGTCCTCAGCCGCGGCTGACGGCGGTAGAGAATATGGGGGCGAGCCCCAGCGCTTGCGGGGTTTGACTGCTCGCTTAAACGGCTTCGTGGAAAGAAACGCCCTGAAAACAAGCAAAGTGCTCTAAAGTCCTGATCGGCGTCGCAGGCACCGATCAGGCAGACACTCATCCCGATCATGTTTTCAGGTATAGCTTCGTTCGTAGTCGCTGCCATCTGTCTTGGCTGTGGGCTCGGGCTCAAACCTGTGTATCGCTTGCCTACCATACCAGACGGTCATGGGGATGTGGCACGCCATGTGATCGACGACAGAAACGAACATGAACGGTGCAACAGTGAATCCCTGTGGCACACCGTGCGTCATCGGGAAAGCCACGTGTTCTGCTCCATGATCCCCGATTGATAGGAGATCGTGATGATCAACCGGTCAAATGTATGTCAAATTGGTCTGCTGTTGCGCCGTGCCATCTGATTGAGTTATCCAATTAATTTCAAACATCCTGAGGACCACAGCAAGCTGGACATTGTCAACTACTCTGCTGAGATCTAACACAGACGATAGTGAGCCATTGCCAGTGTTTCCAGTGACTCAAGCGGCGGCCACCTGTAGTGCGTCCTCGGCAGAATGGAATAATATGTACGCCTGTTGAAAATCGGACAAAATAAGAGACGCACGAATATGTGGTGGGAGCCCCTCCCACGCAAAGATGTTGGCAACGTTAGATCAAACCGAATGAAGACGGATACGTGCCGGAAATGCTCCAATCACCACCTTTAAAGAGAGCCTCTAGCAGCGCAGTTTTTAACGGCATTGGAAATACTCCTCTCACGACAGATGGGTTGGCATTATGCCAAAGTACCGATCCAGCAGCGCCGCAGCAGCGGGGTGTCCTCAGCAGGCGAACCCCATCGATTCCAATCGCGCTGGTGTTCTTCCGTGTCGCTAAAGGCTTAGGAGAGCCCCGAAAGGGTTGTTGGCCTCATACTGACAGCGGCAACGCAGACGATGAGTGGACATGGAGGTGGGTCTGCCCCGTTTATTTCTGCCTCTACACGGGCTCCCCCGCGATGAAGTTCCGGTTCAGTCCGCCAGGCTAGAGTCGTCCACCGTGCCTGATGCGGAAGGAGCGGCGAAGCCGGATGTCATGATGCATTTCTCGTAGATGCTCCAGAGTCTGCGACGGCCTGTGTTTGCCAGCTGACAGCTGATTACCCTAGCTGAGCTTTCTTTGAGATTCACGTTGGCTAAAAAAGTTTAGGTCTTGAAAAGGGCAGGGCTGTGAAATGCATTAATTCATCTTCAAAATGGCCATTTCACCCCATACAAATGTGAACTGCTGCCTTTACTGGTCTTCGCAGTGACTAGCTCAGTTCAAACCCCCATGAAAATGCCAAACATATTTTATAACTGATATCCACGTTGTCGCTGCTCGCTAATATCACACCAGCTGAGTATAACGCCAGCTAGTCGATACGACCGCCATCTTGGATCGCTGCCATCTTAGACCATGGACGTGAGGCAGACACCCTCAAAACTGCGTACTTCCTTTGTTGCTTACACGTCATTGTCGGCTACAAAAGGCTCAGCATCGCTCCGAGATAAGTCATAAGACGCAGATGTCACTCAAATGACGAATGAGAAGTGATAGAGGAGAACCAATGCAGCCTGCTGCAGGTGGCAGAGGCGACCGCAGGCAGCCTGCTGCAGGTGGCAGGAGCGGACCAAGGCAGCCTGCTTCAGGTGGCAGATGTGGACCGAGGCAGCCTGCTGCAGGTGGCAGAGGCGGCAAAGGCAGGCCACGTCCGACAGCGGTGCTCTCGGCTGCTGCCTGGAAGGCCTCTGACCCCGCTCCGACTCAGGCTCGGTGCCGGCCTCTGCTCACACCGCCAGTGCGACGGCGGGTGACATCGGCACCATATATGGTCAGACCTGTGGGGGCCATGTCAGTGGCCAGGTCACGGTGTTAACCAGGCCGAGCAGCTGATAACTGGGCTCAATCGGCTCTCGTTATAGAGACCTCGTGTCGGCCTCCATCCAGCGTTGCAAGCCACTAGTACCAGGCACACGACAATATTGAGGTTGGGCATGCCCTGTAGACATTCGCTGCTTCGGCAGCATATTTCGCCATTGCCCGGCGTCGGTAAACAGCGAGTCCGCCTCTCACAGAGTATCGTCCAACAACCCTGTGTTCCACTTCACCCCAAGAATGGCCTCTGGTGTTTCGTCCAAACGTCACCACCACCGTGTTGACTGTGGCGCTTAGCAGCGATCGACTAATTCTGCGCCTGGCTACCGTCGTCGTCGCCGCGTCCCGCCGCGCCCAGTCCCTCCTCGGACAGCGGCGGCGGTCAGTCACGTTATGCGGCGCCCCCTGCTGATTATCGCCCTCCTCTGGCTGGCCGAGGCTGCGGCGGCGGAGGAGGGGACAGCGCGCCAACGGGCGGCCCTGCCGGCCAGGGCGTTTGCGTTTGAGCCGCTGCCGCAGAGCAGCGTCGAGATGCCGCTGGGGAGCGGATCCGAGCTGGGCGGCACCAGCGAGTGCCACTGCCGCCAGCTATGCCTCACAAATCCCGACTGCCGTGGGTACGGCTTCAGGAACGCCTCGGGCGCCTGCCGACTGACACGCCTGCTACCGACGCCGGAGAGGATGGCGGAGAGCACCGACATATGGCGGTGGCACGCGCGCACCGGCGTCCGCCGGCTGGGCGAGCCGTGCGCTACTGAAAGCGACTGCTCGCTATTTGTGGCTGGTGCGATCTGCCAGGACAGCATCTGCATGTGCCGGCCGCCGCTGGAGGGGGAGGACGGCCGCTGCCGCAAGACGGGCAACTTCAGCGCGGTGGGTACCGGTCGACTGAACTCCAGTGTCCTGTTCGGGGCGCAGGCGGCGTCCGCCGACGACTGCGCGGTCGTCTGCGCAGACAACCTTACCTGCATCGCCTTCGACTTTGCGGCGACCGAGCAGAGCTGCACGTTCTACTCGGAGGGCATTACCAGCGATGCCGGCTCGGGCCGCGACGTGCAGTCGTTCGTCTGGCACTTCCCGCGGCCGGACGGCACCCCACCACCCGACTACCGCTTGGTGGGAGATGTGAACCTCGCAACCCGTGCTATCACCACCGCCGCGGAGGCGCCGAAGACGTGCTACCTGGACAGCGCCATCGCCGCACCGCCACCGCTCCCACCGATGGCGCTGCTGGCTGACCTCGGCCCGCCGCGGGCCTTTCAGCCCGTCGTCGGGATCGACGCGCTGGTGACGGCGGGCAGCTTCGTCACCAGCGACGGGATGCCGGCAAACGTGGTTTGGAGTCCTGGTGAGCCCAGTGCCGCAAGTTTCAACGAACACTGTGTGGAGATCATGAGCGACGAAGGCCTCAACGACATCGCTTGTGACTCGAATCGCGGCCCGGCGCTCTGCCAGTACGTCGGCGAGAACCTGGCGCTCGGCAAGCTCAGCTGGATGAACCGTTACGGTCAAGGGCGCCCACCCCGGCGCGGCAACGACGGTAACCCGATGAGTAACGTCCATGACCCGACCGACGGCACTGCCCCGCCGGTGCGCACCTGGACCGTCGACCTGGGCGCCCCGGTCCAGGTGAGCAGTGTGCTGTACGTGGCCCGTGTTACCAACTCTGGCCGCAACCGCAACACGGAGATCCGCGTCGGCAGCCATCCGGAGGCGTTCGACGAGCGCCACTCGGCGCGCTGCGTGCTGAGGAAGGCTTGGTTCGTGTGGAAGGGCTTCGCCCGGTTGTTCCGCTGCGCCACGCCGCTGACAGGCCGCTACGTCCGCCTAATCCGCCGAAACGAGATCATGGACTTCGCCGAGCTGGCCGTCTTCGGGAACCGGCTGGTGCGGCCGTAGCGTCGCCGCCAGCCGCCATCGCGACCTCCGGAGCCGCCGCCGACCTCGACGGCACCGCGACGGCGAGCGCATGATGGAGGCGAAGTGTTCCGCGTGTTAGTGAGCACCGCGCAGCACAGCCCTTGTACAGTAGACCGGACGGGGAAGGCAAAGTTGGCGCCGGTTTTTTGTTAAGACCAGTTTGCGAGAAACTTTACGTTTATAGACAAGACAGTAGCAACAGCTTTGTTGCTCGTGGAAAAAAAAACAGGAGAATGGATGGATATAGATGCGTTGGTATTTTGCAGATATGTCTCCATCGAAACAAACGACAGAAGCAAACTAGTGACATCGTGCATCAGGCATAACTTATTTTAGAAAATGGCTAGTGATCATAACATGATTATCATGATCATAGTAGCACAATATAATAAGTAGGTAGATTCAGCTATTTTCCTGTCCGGGTGGATCTTTGGTTTGAAAATAACTTTGGACTGTAAAAGGAGCAAATGGTCCGTACCTCTCTGGACTTCATTCTGAGCGTGTTTCGCCAAAAAAATGACCATCGAAGGGGGTATTTTCTGTTTTGTTTTAGCATCTCGCGGATGTTCATTATATCTCGAACGAATAGGGCGCATGGACTCCACTACATAGACTACATCCCCATGTTTTTCACACAATCTGCACTTATTTTTGCAAACCACGTTGTTTGGCATGCAAACACTTTTATAACCCAGACTTACGTAACTGACATCTGTTGCCTCCCGGGGCTGTTAGACTTCCACATGGAAGATTTAACCAGATTTTTTTTCAGCTTATTGTCGTTTTCCCAAGCTATGCATACACGCAGCTTTGATTTTCTTATGATATGTTGGACTTTCAACAACAAGTGCGCATTTCTGAAAGGTGGCGTCAAGCATACGTCGTCTGACAGGACGTGCCCCCGTTTCTTGACACTTATCCCCACGTGCTCTAGACTCTTTTGCCTTCTTTAAACATCCTACTTTAAAGTCGGGAATATCCATTGCCCAACAGGAAAGTACATACTTATGTTTATGCTCTTTCTTTCCTTTTCTCTACTTGATGAGTTGTTTAGGCATAGAGTTTGTTGCTTACGAATTATATGGTGCTTATTGGAAGTTGGATGCACAGATTCGCGGTGCATAATTATATTAGAGCTAGTGTGCTTGATAAGGAGCCACGTTTCTAATGTTGTGTGATTGTTTCTCCTTCCCACTGTCATTAGTGCAGCCAAATATGGGACCGCATTTCCGCCCCCTGTGTGCTACACCGTAAATTATGGTGACTTGGTTGATTGGGCTTGGTTCATGGTCTTTTTCCACGAGCAATAAGGATATCACTTCCGTCGTATAGGCGCAAGTTTGCAAGAAACTGTCTGCCTTTACTACGGCCGCATCGCAGATAAAGGTCATCCGTTTGGGTGGCAAATTACCAGTACGAACACCTCGAGTGCGTAATTTCTAATCCGTCACCATTTATTCTTCACCCATTTTCTTGCTCTCTATGCTGATCATGCTTCGTCCTATAAATCATCTGCAACAGTGCACCTACCACATCAAAGGTGCTGACCAAGACAGCTTGAGATACCTGGCTAGTCTGTCGTGGACGTGAAGTGCGAGAGTGGGCTCATCTGTCGTCCCCTACACCTTGTCTGCCGTTTCATGATGATGATGATGATGATGATTTGGGGTTTCAGAGCGCATCGACTGCTGTAGGTCATGCGGCACCCATCACGTCTCCTGTTTGGTAACTTTTTCGTTTCAGGGTGTTCGAGAGGTGATTCCATTTTTAAAGAATGACGTCCTTACAATAGGCCAACATGCTGGAACTGCCAAGTTTATTGCCTGAGAAATTTCCTGTTTCAATCGTTGAAAAACAAACATTTCTTTGCCGTGGAGCTCCGCAATCAGTTGCGTGGCGTCGGCGACTGGTGTGCCGTGCATTGGCGACTGGTGTGCCGGGTCGGCGACTGGTGAGCCCTGGGTCGGCGACTGGTGTGCGTGGCATTGGCGACTGGGTGCCGTGGCGTCGGCGACTGGTGAGCCCTGGCGTCGGCGACTGGTGTGCCGTGGCGTGGCGACTGGTGTGCCGTGGCGTCGGCGACTGGTGAGCCCTGGCGTCGGCGACTGGTGTGCCGTGGCGTTGGCGACTGGTGTGCCGTGGCATCGACGACCGGTGTGCCGTGGTGTCGGCGACTGGTGAGCCCTGACGTCAGCGACTGGTGTGCCGTGTGTGCCGTGGCCGTGCGTCGCGACTGTGGTGGCGTGGCGACTGTGGTGGCGTTGGCGACTGGTGTGCCGCGTCGGCGACTGGTGCGCCGTGGTGTTGGCGACTGGTGTGCCGTGGCGCCAGCGACTGGTGCGCCGTGGTGTTGGCAACTGGTATGCCGTGGTGTCGGCGACTAATGTTCCGTGGCGTTGGCATCTGGTCGTGTATGGTGCGACCAAAGTGTCCATCCACACAGCCTCAATAACTGGCTTTTTCGCGGACCTAACCCATTGAACTGCAGAGCCTTCCACTTCGACCGCTGCGACCTGGAACCATCTGCCGCCGTCACCGATTAGCCGCCGTTTCTAGAAGTCAAGTGACGTTGGTTGGCTGGCCAAGCTGCCGTTCCGATGCGATGCACGTTGAGTTATTTACTCCTTTTTGAAGCTTGCAGTGTGTGATTCTCTGTTGACGTTCACGTGTGAACGCTTGCTTTCTAGCATGATCAGGGTCGGGCAACACCATGGGTGCGGTGTTACAAAATATTGTTGGGGATGAGGAGTGACAACCTGCCTTTAAAAGTATTTCAACACATATTTATCGCCAGTCCAGTGTCGAACCCTATCTCCAATGCAGAGAGGATAGAGCTTCCCCCGACTGAAAATTTATAAAGCAACAATGTATATATATATACATATATATATATATATATATATATATATATATATATATATATACAGAGGACTAGATAGAATGCTGCGCCCCTGGTCAGGCACCCAGTGTAAGGTACGGCTCGCTAACGCGCTACTGAAGCTCAAGGATTCGCACGAGCCTTAACTATAGGTTGGAAACGGTTATGGCTGCTGTGATATTTTCTGACTGTCTGACACGTTGGAAATAAACATCTTCGATGCCAGCGTGGTTGTCAGTCACACGAGAGCCGCAAAATGACTTGGGTGGATGCGGAAAAACGGCCCAGATCTTCGACAGATGTTTGCGAGTTATCTGATGTACTCATTTATACTAACAGTTACCTAATCTCACGTATGATATCTGAGAACAAGCGCATCTTTTATCAGAAGAATACTTCTTGAGTGCTTCCACGCAGCAAAATTCGGCCGTTTCATTGTTTCGCACAACACCTCCATTTGATTGCAGATGAAAGCCGCTCATCCAGTCTTTATCAATTCCCATCGTCCTTACTAACGCTGTAAGGTTCGGATCATGACATTCCACCCTTCCGCTTGGCAAGAAGACCTCAGGAACTCCATGTTTGTAGACCAGTAACTCAGCTGGCTCCGGCTGTCTGATCTGGAGGCCGTCACTCACTATACACTGTCGGTCAAGCGAGTCTAGGGCCACGGTGGCGAAACGACTTTCCCACTGCTGCTGATGCCTGGCCAAACGGCACCATCAGAATCACGGCAACATGCTGGCACGGCGGTGTTGGCTCAGTAGGATCGCCAGCGGAGATTCCGAACGACGCTGAGGCTCGTTGGAGCGGACTCGAAACCAAACAGTCGCGGTAATAGTTCATTGCACCCCGGTCAGACCTCGCCCGCAGGTACTCACGCTATAGCACCATAACACGCTGCACGTACCAGAATGATCGGACCTGTCGTGCTTGAGGTTGACTTACCCTCGCGATCAGCCGGGGTGAGGTGGACTAACCAAGCGACCAGCCGCTGTAAACGTGGACTAATTGAGCGATTAGCCGCTGTGTGGTGGACTAACCGAGCGATCAGCCGTGGCGAGGTGGACGAACCGAACGACCAGCCGCCGTGAGGTAGACTAACCAAGCGATCATCCACTGTGTATCATGATGTTACTGGCGTGCCCCTGAGGCCGCCCCTGCTCGCGCCGCCAGTGCTGCTGCACTTTGGTACGCCGCTGCCCCGAATGGCGGTGTACTGCCTGGGGCGCCGCCCGCCGGAGTCGGCGCCGCCCGCTCGCTTCGCGGGTTAATACAATTGCCGTCTCGCAGCGCTCGTATTTGGTCTGGGCAGACAGAACACGTAGGACTTGAATATGGCGCAGCCGCATTGAACCTAGAGTAAGCTTAAGCAAGCGTGAGCAGCACATTCATTTAAGCATTGTGAGTTGCTAACCAAGTCGCGATGCCTGGATTTCGTCCTCCTGAGGAATTCGACTTAACATCACCTGAGGGGTGGCCGACCTGGCGTGATCGGTTCGTCCGCTACAGACTGGCATCGAGACTACACAAAGAGGCCGGTGACGTTCAAGTAGCTGCGTTGATTTACAGCATGGGTCCGCAGGCTGAGCATATCGTACCAATATTAAAGCTTACTGCTGAGTAGAAGGAGGATTTTGAAGTTGTTGTCTCAAAGCTAGACGGGTACTTCATTCCGAAAAGGAACTTTATTGCAGAGCGTCACAACTTCGAGCTTAGAACTCAAAGCTCAAGCGCGACTAGTGAATCGTACATCAGAGCTTTGTTCTCTCTAGCTGAGCATTGCAGCTTCGCTGACGCTGATGAGCGTATCAGAGATCGTTTCATCTCAGGAATGTTTGACAGGGAGCTGTCCCGTAGAACTCAGCTGAAGTCACCAGAGGAGGAAGTGTCTGTAAATACCGTCATTTCGATGATGCGTAATGTCGAGATCGTGAACGGCCGTGACAGCTCTGGTCCGCCTGACATCAGTAGGGTTTGTGCACCGGCGCGGCACAGGCAGCCGCGCCAGCAGCACCAGCAGTACAGACGTCAACAGCAGCCTTCCACCGCGCAACGGCAAACAGCATAGTCAGCGTGCCGACTTTTCAACAGCATGCAGATACTGTGGAAGAGCACGTCATGCGTCTCCGAAAGATTGTCCTGCTAAGGGAAAAATCTGTGACAACTGTCAGAAAATGGATCATTTTGCGTATGTTTGTCGCTCCAACGGTGTCAGAGTGATTGCGCGGACAGAGTCCATTGAACAACTATCGCCGCCCAACATTTTTGTTGACGAAGTAGACAAAGCTCGCGCGCCATGGAGAGTTTCAGTCCTTCTAAATGGTCAATGAGTCGCTTTCAAAGTTGACTCTGGCGCTGATGTTAGCATTCTGACGCTGGAAACGTACAAGAAGCTGAAACTGCCGCCGCTTCAACATGCTTCAAATACTCTGAGAAGTGTTGGTAGCGTGCTAAAAGTAGAATGAAAGATGCACGGAACACTCATGTTCAAGAACAAAGCCGAGCCTGAAGTGTTCTACGTTGTTGACTCAGCTGATGATCTCCTCTCCAGGTCTGCTTGCTCGCGCCCGGGCGTACTGAGGTTCACAGGTGAAGTCAACGAAGACGTCTTCGGAGAGGCAGGTCTCCTGAAGACAGCACCGGTCAGCATTCAGCTCCGTGAAGATGCTGTTCCATTCGCCCTTGCCACTGCAAGAACATCCCGCTGCCACTGATGAAGCCTGTGAAGAGGAGCTGAAGAAGATGGAGCATCACGGCATCATCACGTCGGAGACCGAGCCAACGGACTGGGTCTCTGCGCTGGTTCCCGTCCCGAAGCCGAAGAGCAGCGGTGTCCGCATCACGGTTGACTACAAGAGACTCAACCAGTCTGTGAAGCGACAGGTGTTCCCGATCCCTACTCTGGAGCAGCTGACCTCCAAGTTGAGTGGCGCGACGCTCTTCACCAAGCTGGACGCCTCTTCCGGCTTCTACCAGATCCCGCTGGACGAGGCGAGCTCCAAGATGACCACGTTCATCACTCCGTTCGGCAGGAAGAGGTTCCTGCGACTGCCGATGGGGATCTCGCTCGCACCGGAGTGCTTCCAGCGGAAGATGGAGGAGATGCTGGACGGACTGCTTGGAGTCATCGTCTACATGGACGACACCGTGGTGTTCGGAGATGCTTCCAGCCACGATGCACGTCTCGAGGCCGTCATCAGGAGGATCCACGAGTCTGGCCTCAAGCTGAACAGGAAAGAGTGTGAGTTCCGGAAGAACGAGGTCAAGTTTTTGGGGATGAAGATCATCAAGAACGGCATCAGCATGGACGAAAAGAAGCTCGAAGCGATCCAGCAGCTCCAACCGCCAAAGAATGTCAATGAACTAAGGTCTCTGCTCGGAGTAATCAACTTCCTGGGCCGGTTCGTTCCACACATCCAGGAGTGCTTTAAGACCACTGAACGAGCTTCTGAGGAAGAACGTAGCATGGATCTGGACACCACAAGCAGCAGCAGGCGCTGGATGACGTGAAAGCAGCCGTCACTTCAGCTCCAGCTCTGGGTTCTACGATCCAGCACGAGAGACGGTGGTCAGCGCCGACGCCAGCAGTTTCGGCATCGGAGGATGTATTTCTCCAGAAGCACGGCTCCGTCTTCAAACCCGTCGCGTTCTGCAGCAGAAGCCTGACTGACACCGAGACCAGAAGGGCCCAGATCGAGAAGGAACTACTCTCCGCGACGTGGACGTGCGAGAAAATGCACCATGTTCCTGTCCGGATTGCCCGTCGTTCGAACTGCATCTGGACCACAAGCCTCTGATCCCGCTGGTTAACACGAAAAATCTCGTGGATGCGCCCGATCAGATGCCAGCGCATGCTCATGCGCTTGATGCGATACAACCCACAGCGGTCTTCGTTCCAGGAAAGCAGCACCTGGTGCCCGACTTCCTCTCACGTCACCCGCTCCAGAAGCAGGATGAAATCAGTGCTGTGCTTCAAGAAGACATACATGGATTCTGCGAGAGAATCTTCAGCGATCTTCCCGCCACACCGCAGCGTCTGGTGGAGATCAGCAAGGCGCAGCAAGCAGACGAACCCCTACAGCGCGTAGTCAGCAGACTCTCTCTGGCTGGAAGGAGAGAGCGAAGCATCCCGACCTGCTGGACTACTTCGCCTCTCGGGGAGAGATGAGCGTTCTGTACCTAACGTGTGGTACACTGCTGATGCACGGGCGACGCATCGTCATCCCTCCGAGTCTGCGAGATGAAATGCTCACCCGACTACATGATGACGGACACTTCGGTCTGAACAAGTGTCGTCAGAGGGCAGCAGTAATCGATCTGGTGGCCTCAACTCAGCATCGACCTGAAGCGTCATCTCGAGAGCTGCTCGTTCTGTCAGGTGAACGCGCCCCGCCCAGCACGCTGAGCCACTGGTGAACAACCCCAACGCCATCAAGACCGTGGACGCACGTTGCAGCAGACGTCTTCCACTTCAACAACTGCAACTGGCTCGTCACGGTGGACATCTTCAGCAGGTATCTGGAGATACAAACGCCTCCCGAGTCTCACCAGCAGCGCAGTCATCGAGCGTCTGAAGCGCCTGTTTTCCCGCTTGGGGATACCAGACCTCGTGACAACAGACGGAGGAACGCAGTTCACTTCAAGCTCGTTCGCCAACTTCACAGCGTCCTACGGCTTCACAAACCGCATCACAGACCCGCACACGCCGTCTTCCAACGGAGCAGCTGAACGGGCCGTGAGAACCGCCAAGTGGATATTTCGCCAGAGGGACCCCCCACCTCGCCCTCCTCAACTACCGCACGACGCCTGTGGAAGCAACCGGATACTCTCCCAGCCCGTCTCCTGATGGGACGCGAACTTCAATCTCGTCTCCCCATCGCTCAACCAACCGGAAGAAGCGACATGCAGCATGCCAAACTCCGAGATCGGCAGAGGAAGAAGAAGCTGGAGACGTGCTTCAACCGGAGACACGGTGCCCGCGATCTTCAGCAGCTACAGCCCGGGGATCATGTTCGGATCAAGACGGAGAAGGAAGCAAGCTGGTCCGAGCCCGCCACCGTCATAGAGAAAGCTCTCTAGACGCAACTACCTTGTGGAGCTCAAGGGTGCTCGCTATCGTCGCAACCGACGTCATCTGATGCAGATCCCTCCGTTTCAGGTGTTGACACAGCACGGTTTCCACGCGGCGTGCTGACTGTTCTGCACACAGGGTGCCCCGCTCCAGACCTCCTCTCTGGCCGCCATGCTGAGGTGGCGCCACCGGCGCTGCTGCAACCGCAGCAGCGCGAACCGGCGCCTGCCACCTACGATCGGTGGATGCACGGCCACCACCAGCTGTGCCGTCGCCCGCGTCGAAAGCGGCGCCGCCGCCGTCGCTGCCGCCGCTGACAGAAGCTGCGGGCCCAGCCCTGCAACGCGCAAGTGCCCCAGACACAAGGCCCAACGCCACTGCTTAGTTTCAGTCCTCGTAAAACACGCAGTGGCGCGTTTTCTGAGAGACATCAAGAGACAGCAGAAGAAGCAGCAGGAAAGCAGCAGAGAAGAAGCAGTCTGAGAAGCAGAAGGGAAGCAGCAGCCTCAGAAAGCAGCATAGCAGCAGCAGGGGAAGCAGCAGGGAAGCAGCAGTCTGTCGCCTAGTAATTTCGTTCGCAAGCGCTTTTTATATATTATACATTTATTTGCCATTTTCCTCAAGGGGGGAGATTATCATGATGTTACTGCGTACCCCTGAGGCCGCCCTTGCTCGCGCCGCCAGTGGCTGCTGCACTTTGGTGCGCCGCTGCCCTCGGAATGGTTCGGTGTACTGCCTGGGGCGCCGCCCGCCGATGTCGGCGCCGCCCGCTCGCTTCGCGGGTTAATACAGTTGCCGTCTCGCAGCGCTCGGTTTGGTCTGGGCAGACGAACACGTAGACTTGAATACACTGTAAGGTAGATTAATTGCACGATCAGCCGTGGTAAGGGTGACTACACGACGATCAATCCACTGTAAGGTGAACAACTGCGCGATCATCCACTGTACGGTAGACTAACCGCGCGATCAGCCGCTGTGTGGTGGACTAAACCACGAGCAGACGCTGTAATGTGGACTAACCCGCGATCAGCCGCGGCAAAGTTGACTAATAGAGCGATCATCCACTTAAAGGTGGAATAACCGCGCGATCAACCGAGGCGAGGTGGACTAACCGAGCGATCATCCACTGTTAGGGAGACTAACCGCTCGATCATCCACTGTAAGGTGGACTAACCGAGCGATCAGCCGCTGTAATGTGGACTAACCGAGCGATCAGCCGCTGTAATGTGGACTAACCGGACGATCAGCCGCTGTGAGTTGGACTTAGTGAGCGATCAGCAGCTGTAAAGCTGGCATCTACTGTGCCTGCCCTTTCTTCCGAGAAGGAGGAGCACAGTTTTTTCCTTTTCTCCTTTTCAGACTCCTTTTCAGCGGAAAAGGAGGCCACATAAGCGGTGGATCTCCGTCATGATCATACGGGATCCGTCTGAGACGTCGCCGGCCGTGACGGATCCGTGGACGTCACGCCGGCCGTGACGATCCGTCTGAGACGTCACGCCGGCCGTGATCGTCTGAGACGTCACGCCGGCCGTGACGAGATCCGTCTGAGACGTCACGCCGGCCGTGACGGGATCCGTCTGAGACATTCAATGGGCCGGCCGTAAAACAAAACCAAAGAAATTCTACCAGCTTTGAGCACAATTTCTTTAAATTTGCCGTCGTCCCGGCGGCGGTGTCTCCCAGTTCCTTTCCACTGGCTGCGCCGTTGCTCTGCCCTGCACAGGACTGGCAGGGGTCGTCAGCTGCAGCAAAAGACGAGGCGGCGAAGAGCCGGCGACGCCCGGCCGCACGCAGAGGTCGTCGGCATCACTCGGGTGTATCCCACGTCACCAACATCATACGGGTGTACTAAACCCCAGCGGCATCACTCGGGTGTATCCCACGTCACCAACATCATACGGGTGTACTAAACCCCAGCGGCATCACTCGGCTGTATCCCACGTCACCAACATCATACGGGTGTATTAAACCCCAGCGGCATCACTCGGGTGTATCCCACGTCACCAACATCATACGGGTGTATTAAACCCCAGCGGCATCATCGGCTGCATCCCACGTCCAAATCAATACGGGTGTATTAAACCCCAGCGGCATCACTCGGGTGTATCCCACGTCACCAACATCATACGGGTGTATTAAACCCCAGCGGCATCACACGGGTGTATTCCACGCCACCGGCATCACACCCGTGTATTCCACATCACCGGCATCACAAGGGAGTATTCCACATCACCGGTATCACAAGGGTGTATTCTACATTACCGACATCACATGGGTGTATTCCACGTCACCGACATCAAACAAGCGTGTTCCACATCCAGAGCACCTCACGGCAGTCACTCGCGCTGCCAGTCACTCGGCGCTGGCCGTCACGGGCCCCCCCCCCCCCCCCCCCAAACCCTGGCCGGGTCATGGCGGCGCGCCGCCGACGCCGGGCAGCCCCAGACCAGGGCTGTAGCCACGCAAACGGTCCAGCACCAGGTCCAGCGTGGCCACTGTCTCGGCACTCCTCCGGCGTGCACCACCACGGCTGATGGCCGGCCCTTTCGGTGCAGGGGTCACATTCCACGGTTACCTCTGGCCGGCTGATTTCTTACATCGGCGACGTCAAAGTTCAGCAGATATTTGTTTGCACGTCCGTTATCAGCGACACAATCTCCTCTTCAATTGCAGGCCTTCAGCCCCCCCCCCCCTCCCCACTTCCGCCATAACTTGGGCTTCATTCCCGTTCCCCAGCTTTGAGAGTAAAGTGGCAAATGAAAGTGCGGAAAAGTAAAGTAAAGTAAAATGCGGAAATGAGTCAGGCTGTTGACATATTTTATTGACCAACTTCGTCCTTTTCGGCACTTGGTGCACCTC
The DNA here is from genome assembly GCF_011947565.3 of Pollicipes pollicipes. Classification (NCBI taxonomy): domain Eukaryota; kingdom Metazoa; phylum Arthropoda; class Thecostraca; order Pollicipedomorpha; family Pollicipedidae; genus Pollicipes; species Pollicipes pollicipes. The sequence continues at coordinate 25,401,511 of NW_023595962.1, forward strand.
TCTGTCAGCATACTTCGTTAAAACTACGCCCCTGGGGTTATCATTTTATTAATAAAGGCACTCTTCCCGCTCTCAGAACATAAGCGGCCGCTCATATTACATAGAGGCTCACTACATGGGAGCACCTTCTCACCTGCCCCACGATTTGGGTCGCCTTTGGGTCCTTGGGACCAATTGCACATCCCTGCCCCGCCGTGGTCTGCGCAGGGCGCCCATAAGAGACAATGGCACTGCAGCCCTGCCATGGCCTCTGCAGGGCGCCCTATAAGAGACCATTGCACATGCAGCCCTGTCATGGCCTGTGCAGGGCGCCCTATAAAGAGACCATGCACCATGCAGCCCCCCGCCGTGGTACTGTGCAGGGCGCCCCATAAGAGCCATTGCACATGCAGCCCTGCCATGGCCTGGACGGACGAGGACGAGTGGGAAGCAGCAAAGGCGGTCTCAAGCAGGCTGCTGCAGGGGACAGAGGCAGCCACAGGCAGACTGCTGCCGGTGGCAGAGGCGGAGGCAGCCTGCTGCAGGTGGCAGAGGGCGGCCCAAGGCAGTCTGGTGCAGGTGGCAGATGTGGACCGAGGCAACCTGCTGCAGGTGGCAGAGGCGGACCGAGGCAACTGCTGCAGGTGGCAGAGGCGGCCGCAGGCAGGCCACGTCCGACAGCGGTGCTCTCGGCTGCTGCCTGGAAGGCCTCGGACCCCGCTCCGACTCAGGTCGGTGCCGGCCTCTGCTCACACCGCGACAGCGACCACAAGCGACATCGTCACCATATGTGGTCAGACCTGTGGGGCCATGCCAGTGGCCAGGTCACGGTGTGAACCAGGCCGAGCAGCTGATAATTGGGCTCAATCGGTTCTCGTCATAGAAAACCTCTCTGCCTCCTCCAGCGTTGCATGCCGTGCCATAGTTGCCAGAGGTGTAACTACGTCTTTTTCCGACGCCTCATAATTCACTTTACGGAATGGGCGCCAAGAGGCCAAAGTGCTCGTCTCATGCGCGAAATGATGAAAGCACACACTGAATTTTAGCTTCCACACACGGTACAAGAAAACATACTGATTCATGAACAAGCACCAATACTAAGCAAGCAAACACGTCAAACTATTCCATTATCCCTTAAGAACAGCATCGCAAATAAGTCGCACAGACAAGAAGCAGTCAATGACAACACCGCGTGGGGATTGGTCATTGACATCCAGTATTGCGATTTTTATTTCGATTTGGAATACAGGCGTGTATCTTCTGTGGAGTGTAGAAATATATTTGTTTAGCAGGCCAAAATT
>NW_023595962.1:25402890-25430174 GCF_011947565.3 Pollicipes pollicipes
CCTTGGATGCGTATGTAAGGGCCACGGCAGCGGTCTAGTGTCGGGTGTCCGTCCAGTGTCATGAAGGACGTACGGAGAGGTGGAAGAGACAGACCCGGCACTTGGTCGAGGGTTCGTTCTGGCCAGACGGCACCTGGGCCGCGTACCGACCCAGCCCTGTGCGCTGTCGCGGTGCGGAGCTGTCGGCTGAGCTGGCAGCTCGCGTTACGCCCGTGTCGGGCTCAAGGTTATCGCTTCCAGGCTGCCCAGCACGTACTCTCGGTTTCACGCCGCCATGCCAATCGGAGTCTTCTGACCGGCACTGCACACCGTCACGACATCCACGGCGCCCGCTGCCGGTCCGGCGGCGGCGCGGCGGCGGCGGTGCTGGGGCGGCTCCGGGGGGAGGGGGGGGGGGCACGGTCGGCCGCCCCGCCGCTAGGGAGGGATAGCAGAGCGGCGTCTGGAGCGTGGAGCGGGACCGGAGGTCCCGGACCGGCGGGTCGCGGCACGGCGCGGCCCGCACCTGTCGCCGATCGATGCCCGGGTGTGCTACAGCCCCCCCTCCCTGACCCTCCGGGCTCGACGGCTGGCGCGCCGGTCCGGCTTCAGCGGCCGGCCGTGGCTTAGAGGCGCCCTCGGTGCCCGCGGCGACCGAGGCTGAGGATTATCAGGGAGCAGCGAGCCGTCTGGAGTAGGCAGCCGGAGTTGTCTTCAGTCAGCTGGCGGGTGGAGGGGGCGGCGGTGCACACGGGCCGCCCGGGATTGGTACGACCTGGCTCTGTCCGGGGGTACACCGTCGGCGAGCGGGCGGTGCACAGCTCCCCTGGCTCTGTCCGAGTGTACGCCGTCGGCAGTGCGGGTGGTCCCAGCTCTCCCGTAGCCCTGTCGAGGGTACACCGTCGGCAGCCCCGGTGGCGCTGTCCGGGGTACGCCGATGACGGTGCGGGTGGCGCCAGCTCCCCCGTGGCCTGTCCGAGGGTACGCCGTCGGCAGTCCCGGTGGCGCTGTCCGAGGGTGCGCCGTCGGCAGCCCCGGTGGCGCTGTCCGGGGGTACGCCGTCGGCAGTCCGGGTGCCGCCAGCTCCCCCGAGTCACCGCTGACATTGGAGCCGCGCTGGAGCCAACACGGACGCTCGTCGCGCCCCAACTTCCGGAGCGCCGCGACCTCTGCGCGGGTGTCGGACACGGCGTCGGCGCCGCCGTCGCGGCTTGACGAGGCGGCGGCGCCGGCGCCGTCAGAGGTGGCCGTGCGGCCTGGAATGCGGTCACCGGCGCTGGTGCATGGCCGCTCGCTCCAGATGGCACGGTGCGGCCGGCATGACCAGACGGCGGCGGTCATGACCGTGACCGTGTCTGTGTCTCCTCAGCTGTCTGCAGCCCGTTGGCGGTGGCGTGACTCGGTGGCTTTGTGCTGCTGTTCTACTGCGGGTCCCTTATTTTCTCTTCCTTGAGACTGCTCCGTGTTTGTAGATCGTCCCGATGATTCATCTCTCGCTACCGCTTTGTCTTTTTTCCATCTGTTTCTATTGCGTCCCTCCGACCCGGTCCCGGGCCGGCTCCTTGCATGCCCGCTCTGCCCGCTGCCCTGCCGCTCTGCCGGCCTCCTGTTCCGGCCGACCGGTGGTTCTCTCCTCTGCCTCGGCGCGGGCGGCGGTCCGCTCCGCGCTCATTCTCGTCACCGGATGTGAGCGGCTTCCGGCCTGCCCCGGCGGCCGCTCCCCCGCTCTCTGCCGGGGCGGGGCGGGGCCGGCCGGCGGTGAGCGGCCCTGACCCTGACGCCTCCCCCCCCCCCCCCGGCGCCGGCCGCTGGGGCTACCGCGCGTGACGCTTCGACGTCCGGCGGTTCAGCGCTTTGCCTCAGCCTGTGTCGCCTGCTATGCGCTTTCCTTTGTCGCAGGCGGCGCCGGTGTCGGCGGTTTTTCTACGCTGCGGGCGTTCCTTTGTCTCTCGTCCCTCTCATGGCGGTGTGTTGCCGGGCGGGGGTTTCCTACACCAGCCGGTTTCTCTCGTCGCCGACCGCGACCACCGCAGCGTCTGCCACCGGGCGCCGCCGCTGCCGCCGCTGCCGCTGCTGCGGCCGTGGCTTGCCGCTGCCGCCGCTGCCGCCGCGGAGCGGTGAGAGCGCCGCGTTGTACTACGGCACCGGCCGCCGCCGCCGCCGCCGCCGCCGCGGCAGTCCGGCTCCGCGGGCCGCCGGGCGCAGTGGCGAGCGAGCGCTGTGTGGCGGGGTGCGGCGGCCGGGGTCGGAGGAGGACGGCAGGGTGACCGCCGCCGCTGCCGCCGCTGCGGACGCGGTGCTGTGTCGGCGCTCGGCGGGAGGTCGACGGTGCGCCGCGTCCCTCGGCCGGCCGCGTCGGTGCTGACCGGCGGCACGCCGCGTGTCCGGCAGCAGTCGTCACTTGACAGCAGACCGCCCGCAGCGGCCGGACACACGACGGCGGCGACCGAGACCCGGCGGTCAAGGCCAAGATCAAGGAGCTGGGACGCCGAGACCGGTGCCTGGGAGACGGCGACGCGCCACAGTGTTGTGAACGAGCGTACGGGAGAGGGAAGAGACTGCGACAGTGCAGGGACGGAGCGTGTGGGAGAGGGGAGAGACTGCGACAGTGCTGGGACCGAGCGCGTGCGGGAGAGGGGAGAGACCGCCACAGTGCGGGAGAGCGCCGCCGGCCGGCGCCGGCCGCGGCCGGCGAGGTCGTCTGCTGACCTGAGGGTCAAGCCGCGGCCGCTGGCGGTGTGACGAGATGAGGGACCAGCCGCCGGTGGCGCCGGCCCGGCCCGGGCCGCAGGGCCGCAGCGTCAGGTAGGAGCGACGACCGGCGGGGGCGGGACAGCGGAGACGGCGGGGCAACGGGACTGAGGGGGACGGGGGCTGAGCTGACCAGGCGCTGGTGAGCCGTCCACCCACGTGAAACTGGCAACTGGCAGCTAACCTTTGTGTGTGCGTGCGTGCGTGCGTGCGTGCGTGCGTGCGTGCGTGCTGTGCGTGCGTGCGTGCGTGCGTGCGTGCGTGCGTGCGTGCGTGCGTGCGTGCGTGCGTGCGTGCGTGCGTGCGTGCGTGCGTGTGTGTACTTCGAGGATGTCGTTTGTTCGACCCTTCTCTGTCAGTGGGACAGACAGGTCGGACGGAATGGCGCATGTATCGGCCGCTCGGCCTGGTCCACCCTTCTGTATCAGAGAAGCGGCGTGTGCTGAATGGTTGGGGTTGTTTGCTTCGGCCGCGGTCCGGTTTAAACCAGCACTCCTCGATATCAACGATGTGTCGCCGATAAGAAATGAGGCGCAGTGCTGGCGGCACGTACGCCGGCCGGTTTTCGTGTAGCAGGGAGCAGCCAATCACGATGCAGGGCTGCATCAGAGGCGAGATGTAGCTGCGCTTGGGCCGGGGTCAAGGTCTGGGCCGAGGGTAGGATACGACCGCTGACTGGCGACAGCTGACGGGCGCCAGGTGCCGCCGCTCGGGGCGTGTTGAGTGTTGACAGAGAGGGCCGCTTTTACGTGAGTTAGGTGGCCAGTCGGCGGGCCCAGCGTCGTTCTTGTGTCCCGCGCCAGCCGGGCTCGGCGCTGCCGCGAGCGCCCCGGGCAACCCTGCCGTGCCGTCCGGCCACGGCCCGTCTCCAGCCGGCGTGACCCCCGGAGCGTGACCCAAGCGGCGACGGCATGCGGGCCGGGGCGGGCCGCCCGCTGAGTCACTGGGTACCACAGTGGGCCGGCGCGGTAGGCGCGGCCGGCGGGCGGGGAGGGGAGGGCTCGGAGCGCTGCGGCGCGCCTCCCCCCGCCGCCGCAGCCGCCGCAGCCGGGCCCGGGGTGGGGCGGAGCTGTTGGAATGTGGGCCGCCGTTCTCTGTGGTCCCGGCGGCCGTGTCGGCCGGCTGTGTCGTGTCAGCGCCGCCGGTGCTGGCGGTGTGACGCTGACTCGGCGGCGGCCCTGTTGGTGCACGCGCTGCATGCTTTGGTTGTGTGACGGCGCGGTACAGCCTTTGTGGCTGTGCAGCTGGCGTGCTGCTGGCCACTCTCTCTCCCTCCCACGCTTCTGGGCTGGCAGGCTGCGTCGACCCCCCCCCCCCCTCCCACCACCCCCCGCCCCGTCCCCCCCCCACACACGCTCGTCCACCCGCACCCCACACGGTTTCCCCCACACCACCCGAGGCATGGCGCTGCTGCGCAGCCCAGGGACAAGAAGGGGCGGCCAGCGGCCAGGGGAGGTGAACTTATACCCGACGGCCGGCAGTCAGGGGTGTGGAACACACACCTGACGGCCGGCGGTCAGGAGAGTGGAACACATACCTGACAGTCAGCGGTCAGGGGAGTGGAACACACACCTGACGGCCGGCGGTCAGGGGTGTGGAACACATACCTGACGGCCGGCGGTCAGGAGAGTGGAACACATACCTGACGGCCGGCGGTCAGGAGAGTGGAACACATACCTGACGGCCGGCGGTCAGGAGAGTGGAACACATACCTGACGGCCGGCGGTCAGGAGAGTGGAACACATACCTGACGGCCGGCGGTCAGGGGTGTGGAACACATACCTGACGGCCGGCGGTCAGGAGAGTGGAACACATACCTGACAGTCCGCTGTCAGGGGAGTGGAACGCACACCTGACGGCCGGTGACGCGCGCTGTTGACGCCGTGACTTGCGTGAGAGAGCGTACCTCTCACTTCCAGTTCCCGCCCCAAGCCCAGCCCAGCTGCAACTGGCCCGGTTTTCACAGGCATGCGCAATCCGCCAGCGTGTGTTTTGCCAGCTGATCTGTGGTTGTTTGGCAACATGGCGAACCCGTGAGCTCAACGGTAAATAAGTGATAAACTTAATGACAAAGACGAAGGATGAGAACGTGCACCATTTGGCATTTGCCGTTTGGCCATCTTAAAGTGTTGTGAGTGCTGTTTGTCCAGCTGGCGCTGCACGTGTCGGGCTGGTGTTTGTCGGGCCGCTGCCGCGTGGCAGCTGCCAGGTAACGACAGCCACCACACGCGCTGGACGAAACCCCAGCTATAAATCACCAGCGCCCTACGTGACGTCGTGTCTGGGCTTCCGCGGACTGATTTATGACGGTTGCATTGGTATTTCTTATCTAGTAACGACGTGTGCTACGGCGCATAGTGCACGGGTCTGTGGGTTTTCGCAACTGAGCATGTAATGAGGGGTCTCACGTGTGATTCCAGATATTATGATGCGATGCTGGCGTGGATATGCTGATATTCCCTTATATCCGTGAGGGATATGTGATAATGGAAGCACTGTATCTGGTAACGGTGCGTGCCACAGATCTGCGCGTGGAATTCACGACAGGATGCTTGTTTGGAACACTGATCAGATCACAGAACTATCAGTCAAGTGCGAGAGCTGTGGCGACGCGCGCGGCCGTTTTGCCGTCCGCCACCTGACCTTGCCCACGTCGCTCTCGAGTGGTGGGGTGTGTGGCAGACGCAAACGAATCGATCGCACAGCCGGCAAAGCTTGGGCGGCGGCCTTGAGCGCCACCTGCGGCCGCCGACCCGGCCGGCCGGCTCGGGCGCTGTCGGTGTTTGTCCGGTGTTATTAGCGGCCGCTGAGGCGGCGCACCGCACGTGCCATGGTCGCACTGTCGTGGACCGTACCACGGCTGTAGCTGCGCGTGCAGTGGGGGGGGGGACTGTAGCCCCCCCCCCCGCTCCCGCACCGGCTGCTTACATGTGCCGCGCTCTGTGGTTGCTCCAGTTCCCCCCCCCCCCCCTCCCTCTCCTCGGTTTGGATAGGAAGCGTCGCCTTCTGGCACAGTGGTCTAGTTAAGGCGGTTGGTGTTGGTGGTGGCTCTCACCACTGTTGATCGGGTGTGTGCTCGCAGAACTGCGCCGCTGTACTGTACCGCCGTGTACGGACACTGCCGGGAGCGGAGCGGGGCGGGCGGTGACCCCGCCGGCAGGACAGGTGCGGACCCCGCCGGCAGGTGCACCGGGTCAGGACAGACCCGGGGGTTGGGGGGGGGGGGGGGCGGTGACCCGCCAACTGCACCGGGTCAGAACACACCAGGGGTCGGGCGGCCGGTGACCCTGCCGGTCGCTCCTGGTTAGGACAGGGCACGCCAGGGGTCGGGCGGGTGTGACACCGCCGGCCGCCCCGGTCAGGACCAGACCCAGGGGTCGGGCGAGCGGTGTGGAGGCGCGGTGACGTCTCCCCCACGCCCCAGACCAGACTAGACGAGACCAAAAGTCTCACGCGGTACGGCTTTCTTTGCTTTGGTAGCCGAGTTTCTGCGCCGTTATTCGATGATTGAATTTCATTTTATTAAGTCTGGTCGCGTCAGTCGTAGTGTCAACTCAGTCAGCAGGCGTAAGATAATTGGCAGTGTTCGTCGACGCGAACGGACCCAACTGAGCCGGCCTGGTATCGGGGCACGTCTGGGTCTGTCTCTCCGGAAGTTCTCGCACCGCTGGTACCTGGGCACGTCTGGGTCTGTCTCTCCGGAAGTTCTCGCACCGCTGGTACCTGGGCACGTCTGGGTCTGTCTCTCCGGAAGTTCTCGCACCGCTGGTACCTGGGCACGTCTTGGTCTGTCTCTCCGGAAGTTCTCGCACCGCTGGTATCGGGGCACGTCTTGGTCTGTCTCTCCGGAAGTTCTCGCACCGCTGGTACCTGGGCACGTCTGGGTCTGTCTCTCCGGAAGTTCTCGCACCGCTGGTACCTGGGCACGTCTTGGTCCGTTTCTCTGGAAGTCCTCGCATTAGCAGTAAACGTCCCGTGACGACGAGTCATCTGACCTCGTCAAGAACAATGTTCTGTCTGGCATTGAGATGCGGCGGCCATGCTTGGTTAACGCAAATCCTGCTTTCATCAGGAAGAAGCCCTTTCCCATACAATGGGGTTCGTTGCAAGCTTTGTGCAAAGCAATTAGCGTGTGTGCATCACATCTCTGAGGTTGCCTCTATCAAACCTCTTGTTGATCGGCGACGTCAGGAACACTGCCTGGGCCACACCGTTTCTGGGAGCAGCGTAGGCAGCTGCGATCTATCGACAAGACATGCCATGATTCGGCTGTTCATCACATGCTAGCAGGTCTTAGTGGAGCGAAATTGAGCGTTCGTGAAAAAAACAAGACGAGTTGAAAGGCCCCGCAAATCACATTTTGAAATGTATCTGGTGGCAAATGCAGTCTCTGGAGAAATGATGATTTGGTCCGCGTCTCGTGGGTACGGTGCGAAAAATCCGTGTGATTCGATACTGGTTGCAGCATCTGCCATATGGCACCATGTTAGATGTAACGCCTGACTTACGAAGATAGCTCCACTGACCCATCAGAAAGACGACGAACTACGGCCGAGCCGACGCGACGGCCCCCAAAGGCCGTCAGCTGCTGCAGGCACCGTGAGCCAGTCTGTTGCTACCGCGGCCGGCTGTCTGCCAGCCTAACCTCCCAGCGGCGGCCGGCTGTCCGTCAGCCTGACCTCCCCGCGGGACCTCCCAGCGGCGGCCGGCTGTCCGTCAGCCTGACCTCCCCGCGGGACCTCCCAGCGCCGGCCGACTGTCCGTCAGCCTGACCTCCCCGCGGCGGCCGGCTGTCCGTCGGCCTGACCTCCCCGCGGCGGCCGGCTGTCCGTCGGCCTGACCTCCCAGCGCCGGCCGGCTGTCCGTCAGCCTGACCTCCCCGCGGGACCTCCCAGCGGCGGCCGACTGTCCGTCAGCCTGACCTCCCCGCGGGACCTCCCAGCGCCGGCCGACTGTCCGTCAGCCTGACCTCCCCGCGGGACCTCCCAGCGCCGGCCGACTGTCCGTCAGCCTGACCTCCCCGCGGGACCTCCCAGCGCCGGCCGACTGTCCGTCAGCCTGACCTCCCCGCGGGACCTCCCAGCGCCGGCCGACTGTCCGTCAGCCGGGCCCTCCCCGCTGGACCTTCCAGCGCCGGCCGTGTGGCAGGCCTCTGTCGGACGCGGCGCCTTGACTGCCACCGCGCGCCGGCCGTTTCGTTGACGGCCGCGCCTCGTTTGCCGCCTGGAGCAGTGTATGTCGACCAGCCGGGCGGTGCGCGCCGTGTTGTAGTCGCCGGCCGGCGGCGGGTTTATTTTTCTGACGCCGATTTCACGGCGGGTGGTCGCCATGTGGTGACGCCGAGTGAGGTCTCACCTTGGAGAGCGCCTGGCGCATGCAAACAACAATCACGGGCGCGCGCCGCCTGTCGCTCGCCGCTGCTGCGGTTACTTGCTCCACGTGCGGTGCGCGTCACCCGCTGGTGGAATTCGTCAGGAGTCGGCTCGGGTCTGGCGTACGTCCTCCCCCCCTCCCTCCCGCTCTGGTTGCCGTGACATTGCTGCTTACCCCGACCCCGGTCCGGTCTCTGCTGCCCTGAGCTGCGGCCACGCGGTGTGGCCGGATCTGGATACCGTGGTCACATGACGTGGCCGGATCTGGATATTGTGGCCACGCGGTGTGGCCGGATCTGGATATTGTGGCTACGCTGTGTGGCCGGATCTGGATACCGTGGCCGCACGGCGTGGTCGGATCTGGATACCGTGGCCACGTGGTGTGGCCGGATCTGGACGTGACTGAGTGGACCACAGGGCAGTGATATGAAGCACGAGACCTTGGGCCTCCACCACTGCGTCGCTGTCGCCACGGCAGTTGGTGCACACGGCTGTTAACACGCGCCCGGGTGGCCGGTTGGATACCCTTCGCCCAGGTGTGGGGGGGGGGAGGGCAACTTGAGCCTCCTGAGATCTCAGGAACTAAAAGAGCTAGATGTACCAAATTCACGGAGTGTGTTGACCTATACGTGAACTCTTATAGGTCAAAGTTTGAGGTTCCTAGGTTATGATGTTCGGGTTAAATAAGGTCAAACAAGGTCAAATTGCAGGCTGGTCTCAAAAGGGCCCCAGAGCCTGGATAACTGTAAGCAAAACGTCACATGCTCATCCTAGTCATTGACCTTGTTTGACCTTTTGAATGTCATGATGAACAAAATCGTACAAGACAGCTTTGAGTTTTGCATCTGGATAAGCGACAAAGATTACGCCAGGCAGTACGTTCCTAAACAGAAAATGTTAATCTGGGTTATCCAAGGTCAGTGACCTATTCTGACTTTTAAAAAGTCTATACAAAGTGTATAATGCGATTCCCGTCATCAATAAATTCGAAATGAACACCAGGAACTACATACAACAAGCGCTAGAGTAATAAAACATATTGTTGTTTTACCTTGGTCTGAAGTTCATACCTGACCTTAGGTCAATGTGATTTGCTTATTCAGTTGCTGTGTTGCTTAATAAAGTATCTCAGATATTTATGGCTTCGTCTAACACTTCCTTGTTGGATCAGATTGAACGATTCCCTAGAAATTACCTTCGCTGAAACCATGACATGACTTTGACCTGCCATAGGTCAGCGACCTCACAAGTTGTATTTATATTTTGGATGCCAGACGAACCGCTACTTAATTGTCTACAGCCATGCAAAATTTGGCGCGGCTCCGCCCCGCCGTTCAGAAACCGTATGGTGCCGGTAGGGTAGCGGTTAACGCGTCTGCGTTGACCACTGCGCGTCTGGGAAATCATAGGCACGGGGTTCGATTCTCCGCGGTACCCGCCCTTCCTGCCAGGGTGAGTGACAGGCGACGCCACATAGCCTCAGCTGCCGAGTGCGTCGTAAAGCCCCAATGACACACACGTTCGGAAACCATTCTGGAAAAAACTGTCGGAGGGTCAGTTTGACCCCCCACCCGAGCGCGTACTAATGCAGGGTTTTGGACGATGCTAGCCAGTAGGTTCAGACTTGGACATCAGGCCGACGGCGATGGATGGATAACAGGTACCTAAAAAGCGAATTTGTTGGTAAAACTCCCCAAATTTTGCTTGCACAATGCCAATCCGTAACGCCGAAGGCACACATTTGGTGACTGATACGACATTCCGATGTTTCGTGAGAGATAGATCCATATTGTTCGCCTAGGTGGTGGATACGTTCTATGTCGCGTTCAGTATCTGTGTCCTGCTAAAGAGGTCATGCCCGATTAATGTCCCTAACCGGGCGCCCGCTTACGGGCATGTGTCTTGCGCCGTCGCAATTGATATTGAAGTTGTAACAGAACGCAAAGTAGATCGAGTGTTCCGGCGACGCACTGCCCGACGCACTCCGCCGCGGCCGCCGCGCCGCAGCCGGCCGGCAGTCTCACCGCCGCCGCGGCCCGCATGCGGCAATTTGGCCGGCCGTTTCTGCGACGATTGCCCGTCTTGAACTACCGTCGTTGACCTGGGGTGGCCGCGGCGGCGACCCCGTGACCTGTGCGGGCGTCAGGCGTCCGTGGCGTCGGCGCTCAGCGGCGCCCGGCACCGGACCGTGACCTCTGACCCCGGCTCGGCTCGGTAGGCCGTCCGCCCCGTGTTGTGGGAGGGGGGGGGGGGGGGACCGGTGAACCGACACGGGCTGCTCGGTCGAGGCGCCGTCGCCGTGTGCACAGGCGGGGTTTTAGAAGATCCGCTGGAAGGAGACGGGTATTAAACGAGCGCAGTGCGGGCAAATCCGCCGCCCGTGCCGCATCCAAAGCCAGATAACAAAGCCACGGGCGCTGCTGGAGGACCCGCCCGGAGGCGCCGGTCCGGACTCAGGACACCTGGGTCCGGCGGCGCGGACGTCGCCCCGCGGAGGGTGCCGCTGGAGGACCCGCCCAGAGGCGCCGGTCCGAACTCAGGACACCTGGGTCCGGCGGCGCGGACGTCGCCCCGCGCCGCCGCCCGTCCGCCGGTCCGTCGTGGGAGTCGCACGGTAGCCGTATCCGGCCGGCCGCCGCCCGCTTCCGGGACTGTTTTTTAGGGGGTGGGGCGGCGTCGGCGCTCGTTTGAGGGTGTGTTACGACGTGTGCAGAGCCAGCTGCCACTGTTGGGAACGCCCTCTGTGACTGTCCCGACTGTGGAAGGGCGCGCACCATCGCGTCGCCATTTACGATTGATGCGCCTTTTGCGATCTGACATGTGTCTGCGCTACAGCTGTCTGCGCGGCATCTGTCGCGTCGGCCTCACGTCCAGGTGTGAACTGGCGCATTGGGAGCGCGCCGCGGAGCCTCAGCGGCGGCGGATCGCGCCACCTTGACGCCAGTTACGGTCTGACGCCGACCCCAGCGCGGCGTCCCGTTCGGCCCTGGTGTAGCTGGTGTTCGTCCCTGCTGTGGCCGGCGTTTGGCCCTGTTGCGACCTGTGTTCGTCCCGATGTGTCCGGTGTTCGTCCCTGCTGTGTCCGGTGTTCGTCCCTGCTGTGTCCGGTGTTCGTCCCTGCTGTGTCCGGTGTTCGTCTCTGCCGTGGCCGGTGCTGGGCGCCCCGGCCGGCCGCCGTCGCCCAGGGCGGTTGCGAGGCCAGCTCCCGGCGTCCCTCGCGCCGTTCCTGTGCTGTCGGACCCGATAGCCTGTTCACCACTGGCGAGCGTCTTGGTCGTGTCACGCCTCCGTCCGCCCGCCTGGATGACGCGCCGATCGCGGATAAACGCATTTGGTACTGGGTGTTTTCGTAAGCTCGCCTATGCCTAGCGCATTTTTCGCATTCCATCGCAGTTTTTCGGACCACACCAACCGCCTGTCGTCAGTTGTCAAACGTCATATCCGCCTGCCATGCCATCCATTCACCATTCATTCGTGACGCGTCATTCACTCGCCATCCATTCGTGTCATGTCACTGAGCCGGCCGGCCGTGTGGCGGGCCTCTGGCTCTGGCCGTCGCCGCCCTGACGCCTCGGCGCCGCTCTGTTGCAGCCTGTCTGACTCTGGCCGGCCGTGCGGCGGGCCTCAGGCTCTGGCCGTCGCCGCCCTGACGCCTCGGCGCCGCTCTGTTGCAGCCTGTCTGACTCTGGCCGGCCGTGCGGCGGGCCTCTGCTCTGGCCGTCGCCGCCCTGACGCCGCGACGCGCTCTGTTGCAGCCTGTCGGGCCAGATCACGCGGCTGCAGCGGATGAGGATCCGGGCGGCGAGCAGCGCCGATGCCAGCCGACCCTCGCCGGAGCCGACCGGGCCGGCCAAGCTGCTGCGGCCACCCCGCCAGGTGGGCACCTCACCGTCGCCGGTCGGGGGCCTGACTCGGCCTAGCCTGGGGTTGTCTGGGGGCTTGGGTTCGCTGCTGAGCGAGGGAGCGTCAGCTCGCGTCGTAAGGCCCGCGCAGGCGTGCGGCGCAGAGGCGGCCTGGGCGGGGTCTGCGTTGTGTCGGGCCGCGTGAGCGTGAGCGTGTCTCTGACCCGGTGGGAGTCGCTGCACCGCGGTTGGTTTGTGAAGCCAGGGACTGGGCCATGAGCTCCGGCTGGTGACAGGTGTTCTGCGACGAGCCACCGTCGTAGTGTCGGTCAGATCAATAAGGTCGTGGTAGGCGGTTTCCCACATTATAAAACGCGGTCAAGAGAGCGGTCAGTTTATGGATTGGGATGGGCGTTAACGTCGTTACAAAGCCCGCTCAGCGCGCTGGTCAGATTGTAAGCCAGAAACGCTTTTAGCTGCGTTGGTGTAGTGGTTAAGCTGTCCGTCTTGGAAACCAGAGGTACGGGGTTCGATTCCCCGCGGTGTCCGCTCGGCGAGAGGCATGAGACGCCATGTAGCCTCAGCAGCTGAGTGCGTTATAAGTCCATAATGATAATGGACCGTGTCACGAAGTCCGGTTAGACCCAGGTGCAGTTCGTGACCAATGGAGCCTGATTACTATCATGATGCATGGTCTGGGCCGTGGTCGGTTTGCGTACGGAGAAGTCTTGTGGCGATGTTGGTTGCCGTCGCTCAGTGAGGCAGTCGAAGACATAATCAGTTTGCAAACAGAGAAGCCCGTTGATAGCAGTGGCTGCCGTGGCTCAGACATTGACGCAGTCGAAGCCGTAATCAGTTTGCGAACGGAGGAGCCCGGTGACAGCAGTGGCTGCTGTTTGGTAACAGTGGCTGCGGTGGCTCAGACAGTGACGCAGTCGGAGCCGTGGTCAGTTTGCGAACGGAGAAGGCCGTTGGTCACCGTGGCTGCCGTGGCTCAGACAGTGACCCAGTCGGAGCCGTGCCACTGGCTGTAAATGCAGCCAGTTACCGGGCCATTGTAACCGGTACTCCAGAAAAATTACACCGGAAATTCAGCACCGCGAAAATGACACTTGCCGCGGTCGTCCCGTTGTGAAGTGGGGCCGGTGACCCCGTTGAACCGACCTGGATCAGACTGACCGCGGGACACGCACCGTGCTGCCGCTGTGACGTCACAGATGGGCCCGGGCCGGCCGGTGCAGGCTAAGGCTGAGCTAGCACGTGTCCCGCCTTTCGTTATCTGATGTGGATCAACAGTAGACCGGTCGGCCGTGTTCAGAATGGGACCGGAGCCTCCCCTCCCCCCGCGGTATGTGGCGCAACGGCGACATTCGCAGTCGGTGGATGAAAACGCCGGGGTATTGTTGCGCCACGTGGGGGATTTGCTGACACCATGCTGTGGGTTTGTTCCGTCGTGTTATCACTGGCGAGTTCTCTCGTGACTAAGTGAGCCTTCACCAGACGCCATCTATGAGTCTGTCACTCAGCCTGACAGTGTGGCCCATCGGCCTGGCACCGGAGTAAGCGCGAGCGGTACCGGGTTAGGTCATTGTTGGCGTGAACTCGGTCGTTGATGATTATTGAGTCATATATGGTGCGCATGGGAAGATCTCTGCCAGAGACCAGTACCACCCGCATCATAAGCCGGTCGTGAGAGGTCAGTCCCTGACCTGACCTGACCAGTGACCGGTGTTTCCGTCTGCCAGACCCCCTCACCTGTGGCCTGCGCTGCCACAGGTCACAGCCAGTCACCGCTAACCCGTGACCCTTGGCCTCAGGGTCAGCACCCCTTACCTTGTGCTGGCTCCCCGAAGGTCTGCACCTATGACCTGTGTCGTCAGAGCTTGATCCAGAGGCCGGCACCTGCGGCCCCCGACCCGTGTCGCCAGAGGTTGTCACTTGACCCATGTCGCCAGAGGTCGTCACCTGACCCGTGTCGCCAGAGGTTGGCACCTGTGACCCCCGACCCGTGTCGCCAGAGGTCGTCGCCTCTGACCCCTGACCTGCGTCGCCAGAGCTTGACCCAGGGGTCGTCATCTCTGACACCTGACCCGTGTCGTCAGAGCTCGACACAAGACGCCGAGGACTGGCTCCTGATCGACCGGGACACGTATATGTACATGGCGCAGGACTTCACCCACACCAAGACCATGCTGCACAAGCTGCGCCGCGTGCTGCAGGATGTGAGTCCGTCGGCAGCGGCAGGCGGCGGCGCCCGGAGGGCCGGCCGCCGGGGGCCTGTTACCGTGACCGTCTGTCCCTATTAAGATCCCTGGGACCCCCTCGCTTCCTGGGTTTTAGCAGGGCGCCAGCGTGCAGCGGGTTGTTCCGGAGATTTCTGGGCGAGCAGACGCAGTTTCTTGGCTCCGGAATCGAATATCGGGGAATGACGTGTATGACGCGCCACCAATTTCGCGAAGCGTTAAACTGCACGAGCGTCGCATCACTGGCGCCTTTTGTGACGGGCCCTGGCGGCTGGCGGCGGGGTGGACAGGTGGCAGCACCGTCGCGATCCGTGTCCATGTAGTAGCTCCGCCGGGGCAGCCTGTCTTAGGCTGACGGTGTTAGCGCGGTCGATGCTCGGTGGATCCGCGCCGTCCAGCGTGCTATGGCTTCCGATTAGCCTTCCATGACTAGGTTTGTCTAGTGTGCTTGCTGGCACTCCTAACGCTTCAGCAATTTGACAAAGTTGTCGTGCGTGTTTCAGTCGGAGACGTCCAATCCGTTTGAGCACAGTCTTCAGGTGAGCCGACCCCGCAGCGTGCGGACGCCGGTGTAGCATGCGACTGGCGGCCTGTATCGGCTCGGGAGGCGATCGGGTGGCGCCACTGGTCACAGCGGCCTCCTCGAGGAGGGAGGGCGGACCTGAGGGCGGCGTACTTGCGCAACTTAAACACACTGTTTGCAGTTGTGAGATATGCACCAACTAAGTAACGTTTTAGACGCACAGTTTTGAGATGTTTAACAGCGGGTTATCGGCAGCCGTCCCAATGCGCGTCACGCGACAAGTGTTTGTAAGTTCGCGGCTGAGTTCGCCTTTCTACCTACGCCATCCCCTGAGTCTCCACACTGCTTGGGGTTCGTGTGTTGACGTCACGGTTGTGTGACATCACCTGACGTCACGATGTGGCGTCACCCAGCCGGGCCGGCGCGGCACGTCGGTGTCCAGCGAGGTGTCGTCGTTAGACGGCAGGGGCAGCGTCGACGGTGGCGCCGACCTGGCGGCGGAGAACGCCGACCTCAAGAAGCAGGTGGGTCGCCGTCGCTCGGTGCTCACAGACGGCTGCGCCAGGCGCTGCGGTTCGGGCGCTGTGGTGACGTCGTCAGCCGTGGAACAGGAGTTGTGAACAAATGAGACATGTAGACGAATGTAACGTAAATAATGTAATGCAATGTAAACAAATGTATGTGCTTGGATGTCCATTGGCTATGGGGTTGGATGATGCATGTTGATTGGTTGAAACTAAAGCAGCGGATTTGTTTATTTCAATGTTATTTGTTTTGAAGTTGCCCTGTCTCAAATGAACCCTTTTCACTTTCGACTTTTCATGTGCTTTTTTGTATGGTTGGAGGACTTCGAAATGCACTAGCAACTTGGCACGTTCGTTGAAAAATGCGTGGAAAAAACCATAAGCCCAGCTTGTTAAAAGCCTGAATACCGCCTTCTGTCGGCCAATAAACACGTCGCCTCTTTTAGCGCCGGCCGCGATGACGTCATTTTCGGTTTTCACGGCTAAGGGTCCCCCTGTCTTGGAGATGAACAGCTGTGCGTTGCGGCCTGGGTGTCGCGGCTAACGAGCACGGTCGATGGAGGGGAGGTGACGTAGTGCTTTGGCGGGCATTGTTAGGTTTCAACGGCGTTGACGGCTGAAGAACGACGTGGCTTATGTGCATTCAACATGCATATTCATGGAGCCCGCCGGTGGTGCATCGGCGCCTGGCAGTTCATTTCCCAGGTCTTGTCCGGGCCAGCGGTAGGCTGCGTGTGACGATTGGTGCGAGCACCGTAGACCTCGACCTTGTCTGCAATGGTAGTTACTATGTTAGGCATGCAACCTGTAGCGACTCGCCTGCCGGTGACGTCACATGCGGGATGCGCCAGGCACGAGCGAATAGAAGTGTGGTGTGTGTGGCCCGTGAGGACGTGCTATCTGTGACGTCAGAAGCAACCACCGTGCCGCCAGCGAAGGACTGGCTGCTGGCACCAAAGGCAGAAGCGCCGCACCGCGGTTAGTTACCTTGGGAGCCCAGAGATGGCAGAACTGTTGTGTGCTTAGTTTCCTTGCTGCTCGGCAGGTGGCGGCACTGCAGCAGCAGCTGGAGGAGAAAGACCGCACCATCCACCTGCTGCAACAGCAGATGTCTAAGTACGCCACGACGGCGCTAGATGTCAGCACGGTCGCCACTCAGGCCAGCCAGGTGGGTGTGATCACGGCAGCAGTCTGCTTGCAGGCCTGCTGTCCAGCTGGGCAGCCCTGTGTTCTGCAGACATCTTGTACCACGCCGCTCTCCACCACTTAATGATGCAATGTCGGAGGTCGAACATCAAATCAGCCATCAGTAAAGGCATTCTAATGATAGAAATAGTAGAACAGCATTGTTTCTCGACGTTGGCAGATCGAGGATTAAATCTCACTCACACGGACAGCCGATTTTTGTCCAGACGCTGCTTTGTTGCACGAACTGCGTGTGAAGTGTAAGGCGTTCAGCCGTCGCGTCGCACGTCGGTCTGTGCTGTTGCCGCCTCCTGCAAACGCGGCTGCCTCGCTCGGGCCGTCATCCGACAATGACGTCGCGCTCCGGGTCACGTTACGGCGGGTGTGACGTCACGGTCGACAGGTGACGCGGCTGCGCTCACAGCGGTCCGTTTGTCGGCAGGTGGTGACGGAGGACCCGCACGTGATCACGTGAGTCTGCTGTGACGCGCGGGCGGCCGATGCCGTCGGTTGTCACGTGTCTCCTGTCGGGGGACATGCCGGGTGTATGACGTCACACCATTGATGCGGACGCACGTCGGCGTGGCCTGGCTGTGGTCTAATGTTCCGTGTCCCCATTACCGACCGGCGCCCCGTGTCACAACCATCAGGGATGGAATGGAAAGCACGGCTTTCATGATATGCACTTTGCTTATCATTCAAGGCAGGGAAAACGGAGATATAATTCAGTTTGTGATAGCACGGTTGTATTGGATTTTACTGAGCTTACACATAAGTGTATTATGATCACTAGTTATGGTCTCCATAGCCAGGCGATATCGGGTTTTTTTCTGGGCTCACTGGACAGTATCGTGCAGTCCGTGGCACAGATATGCAATGCCACTAGTTCGGCGGCACCCATGTTAACTTACTGGCAGACGTGTGCAATTGAAGGAGGAGCGTCAGCTGTAAAATGACACAGACTCGCAGGCAGACGGACAGGCTAAGGGGGCGGCGAGTCACGGACGGTCCAGCGTTCGGAAGGAAAACCACGAAAACGCAGGCACGGCTGCGTCGGGGTGAGGTTGTGGTTTGACTGTCATTGCGCGATACTTGCCCGACGGATTATTCGCAAATACGTTAAAGCTGTGTGCTATGAATACATTATGGATTCATGGCACTCAGTTTAATTCATCTCTTTATCTGTTTCACTCATCCAACCTCACATTAAACATACCACCACATGATTTGCCTGCAGCCCTGCGTCCGTCATGAAGCAACAACAAAACTTCCTATGACGGTGCCGGTCCCTCCAGCCCGTCGCCCTCGCCTTTGGCCTTTCATTGTATCTGGTTTTGGTGTGCAGCATTTTGCATGCCTCCCGAACAGGAACGCACCCGGGATTTTCTTCAGGGAGCGGGTCCAGGGCGCGGTGCATTCACGTGTGCATTGTGGTGCATTCACCAAGTGCATTCACGTCATGGGCGTCGCTTCGCAAAATGAGCTTGGGGAGGGCTTAAAACTGGAAACTGACTCAATCGGCCCGCAAACTGCGCCAGCAAGTGGGTTTTCCATGGGATTTGTCCCACCTCTCCCAAGTTGGAGGCTTGAATCATTTTGGAGATGCTGTAGCCCCCAACTGAAACGGAAACCTCACCCCTGCATCACGCCCATTTTCGTATTTTCTGTCGGAGGCCCAGGCTTCCCCGTAGTATGCGGCAGGCACGCACTTCGGCACGCGGCGCGTTACTCACTCTGCGACAGCGTGTTGTGCAAAAACATCGTTTAGAGCATTCGGCGTATGCTGCGATCACGCAGCGTCTGCAGTGCTTCCCATGCCACTCCACCATGGCTTGGAATTACAGCGCGATCCGGTGCGATATTTTGCCAGGCCTTCCTTCCAAATGAATTGGCAGTTGCTCCGAGTAATTATGATCGGTGTCGTAGCCGCAGGATCGTCAAATCTTTGCGTGGGAGTTTTCTATCACATTCCTTTAGGTTCATTGGTCTGAATTGTCGTTCTTTAAATTTGTCGGACACGCCTTTCAGTCGGTCTCATTCCTTAAAAATTACAATGAATCGAATTATCTCAGAACGAAATGGAACACAATCGCTGCTTGGCTCGAGTCCGTGCATAGCCCGAACGGGCCTTATTGCGCGGCTACACAGGCAGAACACCTAACATGGCTAATGAGTTCTGAACATCCAACATCAGTATATGAATGCCGTTTGTTCCGTTGTCGGTTCCCACCGATTTTGCGACTGCACAACGCCATGGCCTGCTTTTTTTGTGGCGGTTCTCTTTTGTGAAACGCACGAGTTCATCAACCCAAATCAACGTTTCATTTGC
The DNA here is from genome assembly GCF_011947565.3 of Pollicipes pollicipes. Taxonomy (NCBI): domain Eukaryota; kingdom Metazoa; phylum Arthropoda; class Thecostraca; order Pollicipedomorpha; family Pollicipedidae; genus Pollicipes; species Pollicipes pollicipes. The sequence continues at coordinate 25,421,639 of NW_023595962.1, forward strand.
GTTTGTGTCGTTGATGTTAGCATTAAACCATACCCAGGACGCCATACATTTGTGTTTGGTTCAATTGCGTCGCTCATTGCCCCTCTTTGCACTCTGTGTAGCAGCTGTCGAGCTAGTGGTACTAGACACGCGTGGTCGGTAGCACTGGCGGGCAGGAGTGCCGGCACTGTGGCCCAGAGCGGCAGCAGCCTGGCTGTGAACCGTACTGACCGTACCGGACCCTGCGCCGACACCCGGCTGCTGGCTGGGTGTCGGTGCGCCGCCGCGCTGGCCGTGCCGGACCCTGCGCCGACACCCGGCTGCTGGCTGGGTGTCGGTGCGCCGCCGCGCTGGCCGTGCCGGACCCTGCGCCGACACCCGGCTGCTGGCTGGGTGTCAGTGTGCCGCCGCTTGCGGTGGCAAGTGAGATGTGCGCCGGCAGGATGGAGCGTCACGGAAAAATACGAAAAGGGTCATTTAGGTACAAATATCTAATAACACTAGATTGGAATCGGGTACGCCCGGGGTGCGCAGTCGGCGAACAAGGGTATTGTGCAACGCATTAATCTGAGCTCACATGTACAAGTGGGCGAGTCATGGCTTAAACAGAATGTTTCACATTTGAAGATATTAAAGCTTGGGATATGATGAAACAAACTCATTTATAGCTTTGGTATATTGTTAAGTAGAAAAGACTGCTCTAGACAACACAATTTCCCTGTTTAGTAACTATGCTCCTTGATACGTTATTGTTTGAGTACCTCATCGTACCCTGCAAAACATTGAGAGCTAATTGACGGTCGTTACATCTCGAAATCGTGCTCACGAACGCTAGATATGAATGACTGGACCAGTATTTTTTTCTCGGCTTTGATTGCCGCGTGCCTTATGGAATGACATGATTTGAATGACGTTATTAGGATGTCATGTATGCTTAGGTGGCATTGAACCTCTCAGCCTAAAATACTCTACATTTTTGCGGGCGTATTGCTCAGAAACTGGAGGGCTTTAAGTCTTAGGGAGGGCAGGCTGTTCACCAACGGTCCTTAAGATGGCTGTTTCAGTTCAAACACCCACATGAATATGGAACACTCCCTTTTATGGTAACGTCTACGATGCGAGCCAATGAAGCGTTGATTTCGATTCGTGAACTTGTGCGTTTAACAAAACAGAGCCGTCGGGTTGGGTCGCCCTTAACTCGCCCGGTTCACCTTAGGTTGTCCAGTTTGCTTGCGAGTCTATGCCACTGTACAGCTGATGCCCCTCTTCCGATTTGCATAAGTATGCTAGCAAGTAAACATGGGTGTTGCCGTACTAATGGTGTTAATTATTTGTGATTTAAGCGTCTTTCGGCCCGCCAGACGACCAGCTCGTATTTGGGGTGAATCAGAAGGCTTTGTCCTGTATGGTTCAGGAAAGAGCCTGTTCGAAGCTTTACGGCCAGTAATAAATGTACTGAAATATTGGGGTGAGACGGCCCACAGGCGTTGTACGGTAGTTACACGCACGGGTTGGGCCGCGGCCCGCGCCTCCTCTCGCCATGTTTTCTTCGCCTCAGTCGGGCCGCGGCGCCGGACTGACACAGTCCGGGCCTGACCTCGCGCGGCTGGCATTCCACCGGTCGGGGTGACACACTCAGTCCGGCTGCGGCGCCGGACTGACACACCGACTGGGAGTGACACAGTCCGGGCCTGACCTCGCTGTCGCGGCGCCGGACTGACACACCGACTGGGAGTGACACAGTCCGGGCCTGACCTCGCTGTCGCGGCGCCGGACTGACACACCGACTGGTAGTGACACGGTCTGGGCGTGACCTCGCGCGGCTGGCACTCCACCGGTCGGGGTGACCCGGGCAGGGGAGGGGCTGGTGAGACCGCAGTTAGGGTAGGCCGGTCTCGGGGGCCGGTGAGACCGCGGTTAGGTTAGGTCGGTCTCGGGGGCCGGTGAGACCGCGGTTAGGTTTGGTCGGTCTCGGGGCTGGTGAGACCGCAATTAGGTCAGGTCGGTCTCGGGGGCTGGTGAGACCGCGGTTAGGTTAGGCCGGTCTCGGGGGCTGGTGAGACCGCGGTTTGGTTAGGTCGGTCTCGGGGGTGTATATTCCTGTCCATTGGGGAGATGGGGGTGCACCCCTTCAGCCTGTCTCCCAACTTTGAGGAAAACAGTGGATCGAATTTGGAGAAAACGTGTTTCTGGTATTTTGGGGTAGATGTTGCCATTTTCCCTCTTCACCCCGCCAGCTTGCTTTGCTAAACGTCCTTGACGACCTGGCTGATCAGGCAACATTACGCTCTTGACCAAATTTTTTCAAGTAGAACTGCGCCCGTAACCCAGTGCTTTTGCCAAGCCACGCGTGTGCCCGTGCCTGAGCGGGCGTGTGCCTGTTACCGTGTGCCGCGGGGCTGACCACGTGTTTGTGTGCCGGCGGCGGCGGCGGCGCAGCTTCCGGATCGGCCAGGTAGGCGTCGCTGACGTGTGTCTGGGCTCACTGCTGCTGGCCGCCCCTCTGCTCCTGTCTGTAGCGCTGCTGGTGTACCCCCAGCTGGGGCCGGCCGAGGTACGGCCGGCTCCTCCCCCCCCCCCCCCTCCTCCCCTCTCCGGCCGGCCCGCTCTCGCCGAGATCGCCCCCCCCCCCGCCCCCGCCACCCCGTCTCTGACTTTTCTCTCCCGTCGATGTGCTACCCGCTGATCGCTGATGAGTCATCACCCGATCCGACCCACTGTCCCTTCTCGGTTCTGGCTCCGTGGCCTGTTTTTTTCTCTGTGTGACTCACCTCTCTGACTCTACTCATCACCGGACCTCTGACTTCACTCATTACCGACTGACTCCTGCTCCCAATGTTTGACTCAGCTCTGTGTGATTGCCTCACCTCTGACTCTACTACTCACCGACTGACTCCTCCCCGGCATTTGACTCAGCTCTGGGTGACTGTCTCACCTCTAACTCCACTACTCACCGGCTAACTCCTCCCTCGGTGTTCGGCTCAGTTCTGTGTAACTGCCCCACCTCTGACTCCACTACTCACTGGCTGACTCCTCCTCCGGTGCGTTTATTGGCACCGACTGCTCTTCTGCACCACCCGGTCTCCTGGCGCGCCAGATGCACCCTAGCCGGGCACTGGGGTAGTTTGCTGCCGCTCCGTCCCTGCAGTGATTGGTCCTGCTCTGCTCCGCCCAGCTCCCGCCCCGCCCCGTCCGAACCGGTCCCAGTGACGTCATGCCTGCAGGACCGGACCTTCCCCCCCCCCACACTGGCTGCTCTCCTGGGCTGCAGACGACTGAGGCCTGCAGCGCTCTGATAGGCTTTGGGGTGTGTTGCCTTGCCATTGGCTGGCAGAAGACATTGCTGTGCAGCCGTTGGCGGCTGAGTGGCTTTGCCGTGCAGCCATTGGCTATCGGGCGACCTTGCTTTGGCTCGGCGTTTGCGTGGAGCACAGGGGGCTTTGGAGAGTCTTGCTGTGCGCTCATTGGCTGCAGTGGTTTCCGCTGCAATGTTATTGGGTACTTGGGATGCTCTTGTTTGGTTTCCCTGCTGGCCTGCCATTGTTTCGGGGCTGCGGTTTGTTGTGCTGGGAAGGCCGGGAGAGTCACCCTGCCAACACTCTTCGGTGTGTGGCTAGCAGTTGCTCTGCGGTCCTGTTAAGCATGTCTTCGGGACAGCTCGTGTTTGTTTTGTTTGTTGTGTGAGGAAAGGGGGAGTGTAAGCTTTCTTTGGTTCGGTGCACTGTTGTTTTACCTTGCTTTTGAAATTGCAAAATGCTGTAGGCGAAATGGTTGGAACAGTCGAAGAAGGAAAACAAGCCATCTATTGCAAATGATCTAACGTGATGCGCTACAGCGACGGGCTCAGGTGCTCTCGTAAAGCAGCCTTACAAACCTCCGTGACGGCGATGACGCGAACAGGCACCTTTGCCGCATATCCGGAGGCGGCGTCAGCAGCTGACGGTCTGGGAGTCCTGGGCTCGGAGGAGAACGGGAAGGAAGAGATAGAGCGCCCCCCCCCCCCCCCCCGGAGGGCGCGCTCTCTGGGAGTCCCGGGGTCGGGGAGAACGGGAAGGAGGAGATAAAGCCCCCTCCCCGCTCCCCCCGGGCGCGTTCTCTTGAACGTCACAGGCGTAGCCCGAGATCACTGGATCACCGGGTGATGATGGGAAGAGGGAGGGGGACGGGTCGTCTGCCGGACGCCGCCGCCGCCGCTGCGCGCGTCCCTGTCTTGCCTGTGTGTGTTTGGGGGGGGGGGGGGCTGGCTGCTCGTCGCCGCCTGCTCCGGCCGATGCCGCAGAGCCGTCGGCGCGCGCGCCGGTGGCGGCGTGACGCAGCGTCCGTGCGTGTGTGTGTGTGTGCGTGTGGGAGGGGGGGGGGGGTCTCGGGTAAGGCGGGGCCGGCGTGCGAGTGATTGACGTGTTGCGCCGCCCCATACGACCGTACCTGGGCTCCCTGGACTCTTCGGAAATGGCACATATGCCCTCTCGTGTTGAACGTAAGAGAGAAAGGGTTCTCAGGGAAACAATGCTTAAGGCGAGACCTTGAGAATCTGAATTATTCTGTCAGCTGGTATCGTGGCACGTAGGAGGAGGTCGGTACCGTTTATTACTACGCACGTGGATAGTTTTAGATAAAGTTCTTGAGGTGACTGCACCACGCCAGGCCGCGGAAGTCCGCCAGTCGCTCGCCACTCGACTGACCGCGCCCGCCGCCTGTGTTGCAGCGTCTCCGCAGGTAAATGAGCGGTAGGACCGGAGCCGCGCGGGCAGCTGACCCTGGGCAGCGCCGGAGGGCTGAGCCCTGACCCCGGGCCGCCGCGGGTCACGCCGGGCGGCAGCTGCGCGGCCGGGAGCGGCAGCGAACACGCCAAAGATGAAGATAATGTGATGCCGCGGCGGCGATACATTCCCGCCGTGTTTGCGATGCCACGCCCCTGTGGGTGTATGTGCGAGTGTGCGTACTGTCGGCTGGCGCTTGCAGGCGAGACGGCCTCACACTGCATTCCAAATTTGTCGCGCTCTTTCGATGTCAGCATTCCGTGACGTGAGCTTTCCGCCGTGTGTGTTAACCCGCCCCCCGCCCCCGGCGTAAATTGCCCCGACCGGCGCTCTTTGGTTGCTTGCACTCGGAGGAGGAACGCCGCGGGTTTTGCCTCGGCCCGGGGCCAACGACACATTCCACTGAAACAGGGTCGCCCTATTGCGGCACGCGCTGGGTCTCGCGCTCCAGCGCCAGTCGGCCGGGCGCGGTTTGGCGCCGGAGGGGTGTGCGTGCGCGTCGACTATTGAGGGAAGAGCTTCGCGCGGTGACGATGACGCCGGGCGGCGCCGCCGCAGGCTCGCCGTCGCTGCCGCTGTGCAATAGACTGAAGCGGCGTCAGTGGCGTCATCGGCGATCGTGACGTAACGTCACGGGTGGCCCGCCTCCCGCGGCCGCGCCACGGAGTCGGGTCGTGTGGCCGTCGCGGTTGGGCTCGTTACGGTGACGCCGCGGCGGCAGCGAGAAACCACCGCGAGGCGGCGCTAGCGGCGCTCCTGGCAGCTCCGCGGGCCAGCTTTGTTTTAACGCGCGATTCGTGTTGGTCTTGGCGCGACCGCTAGTGGCCGCGTGAAATAAATATGATGCGTGAAGCGTGGGTGTTTCACTCAACGCTGAAGGGAAGAGCCCGCGGCATGGTGCGCGCTGTTGGCGCTCGCGAACACTCGACCTGACCTGACGCCAGCAACGGCCGCCAGAGATCATGGTGTGTTGCCTGGCGTTCGGCCGCGGTGGAGGAGGCCTGCTGAGTGGCTGTCGACCAAGGCTGCCTTCCCCAGCCGACCCAAACTGGCTCAGCTGCAGGCTGCCGTGCTGAGAAACTGTGGCGGGCACTGTAAGTGAGCCAACACTTACTTAGTTCCTTGCATTTAAATGTGCCAAGCCCATGCAATGCATTCATCCTGTTCGAGCCAACAGCAATATGGAGTGACGCCAAACGCCCAGAAGTTGTACTGTTCCACCCGGGGACTCGAGGGGGCCCAGCAACTTCCCGCTCTCCGTTTGACGGCTGGTCCGGCGCCGATAAAAGCGCTAAACAGGTGTTAACGATGCGGCCTGCGTTTGGACCTACGGTGCTTCGCTGGCCGACAAACGAGGTAGGATCATGTGATATCAACGTCCTACTTCAAACACGAAGCTGCAGCATGGGGAAGGTCAGCTTCATCGGCGGTGGATTTAACCGACTTCCAAAGTTTGTTGGAAACTTGAATCTTTTAAATCTCTCTTTTGAATCTTTTGAATCTTTGAATCGTTTGGAAACTTTTGAATTGGAAATTGATTGTGAAAATTAATGCATTATACTTAGCACACCAAACAGAAGGGTTAAAGTACACCTCATCTCGAAAAGTGGATGATTTCGTCTCATTTTGAGAGGTCTGTAACGCGCGCGCCGTAGCACGCGGACTTGCATTCGAGCGGGCCTCACCGCCGGCTGTGGGCGGTTTCTCACCACCGGCCGCAGCCAAAAGAGTCGATGCTCTGCTTAGCGTGCGGCGGAGGCTGCTGTGTTGTTCAAGTGCCCGTACCACTGTCACTACAGTTTACCAACATCAGCAAAGCTCTCCGCTGGATGCCACACGTCTGCACCGGTTCAGTGGAATGCCTCGAAATCTGCAATGCAGGTGTTTGCTGGCGCCAGCACCACGCGCCGAGCCTGCGGCAGCTGCGCGAGACGCTGACGACACGGAGCTCTGTCCCTCCGCACGCTGACGACACGGAGCTCTGTCCCTCCGCACGCTGACGGTACGGAGCTCTGTCCCTCCGCACGCTGATGGCGCGGAGCTCTGTCCCTCCGCACGTTGACTGCACGGAGCTCAGTCCCTCCGCGCGCTGATGACACGGAGCTCCGTCCCTCCGCACGTCGACAGCACGGAGCTCCGTTCATCCTCACGCTGATGGCACGGAGCCCCGTCCCTCAGCACGCTGATGACACAGAGCTCCGTTCATCCGCACGGTGATGGCACGGAGCTGTCCCTCTGCACGCTGACGGCACGGAGCTCTGTCCCTCAGCACGCTGATGACACAGAGCTCAGTCCCTCCGCATGCTGATGACAGGGAGCTCCGTCCCTCCGCACGCCGCAGCTGTGGGCGGCCTTACGTAAGGCGGCCCGGACAGGTGCCAGGAGCCGCACGACTCTCCGCCACCTGGCTCCGGGTCACACCAGGCACCAGTACGCTGGGAACATCGCCAGATGCCCCCCTCCCTCCGAACTGGGTCAGATAGACGACGGAAGGTGCGATGGATGACGGGCAGCCGGCCGGCCCGGCCATCTCTCTGCCGTCGTCCGACCGCCAACATGCTCTTCCTGCTGCTGCTGCTCCTGGTGGGGGCCTGGTGAGTTGTACCAGCCCGGTAACCATGGAGACGACCCGGCTGTGTTGAGTGGGAGGGCCACGAAGACACCGCAGACGGCTTAAAGGAAATGTTGCGCATGTGAAGATATTGAAGTAGGCCTCAGACATGATGCAATGAGCTCACTCGTGCTGTTGGTATACTTTTCAAGTGGAAAAGATTGTCGGCCATTCCACAACAAATCGATAGGTGAAGGGGCCAAAACAAAACACCCCCATAATTTTTCAATTTAGCTGAAGATATCACATGGGATTGTCTTAAGCCCGAATTCAGCTGTCCGTTTTCAGAAGGCCAGAGCAGCGGCTGAGCAGTTATGGCGTCGGGCATTTGTAGGGAGTTACCCAGTATGACTGGCTAACAGTACATCATTTAAGCAGATCTACCTCAGTTATGCAGAGCTATAAGCCACTGGGCTCACAGTAGTCTAATGCATCTTTTGGCCATTTGCAAATTTGTGTTTACTGGAATTTAAAATCCTTGGCCTCGTGACCTAAAGTCACGTGACGATTTTTTTAAAGTTTGGACATTCACAGTGCTATTTTTCGAAACGCAGAAATTTACAGCAATGCCTTGTTTACCAAAACCAAGTTTTTTAAAAATGCGTGTTTTTGTGATAATTTCTGTAACGAGCAGGGCATGTCTGGCCCATTTCATCCGGATCTGGCAAGTGACACGAATTACGGGCTTGAATACCATATAGTATGTTGAAATTTATAAATTCATAGATTTATCTGTACAAGCTATACAACACAAATATACACACACGCACACTCCACACACACAACACCATACACACACCACAGTATGTATATATATATATATATATATATATATATATATATATATATATATATATATATATATATACATATATATATATATATATATATATATATATATATCTATATATATATATATATATATATATATGTGTGTGTATGCATATATATATAAATATATATATATATATATATATATATATATGCATGTGTGTGTATGTGTGTGTGTGTGTATGTGTGTATATGTACATATAAGCATATGTTCGTGTGTGTATGTGCTGGTGTTACGTATGTGTGTAATATTTTGCACAGCTGACGGCTTTAACTGAGCACTGAAAGTGTCATGAGGAGAAATATATGAAATGGCTTTCATTACGAAATGTATTTACATATTCATATCCGTCAT
>NW_023595962.1:25431174-25487085 GCF_011947565.3 Pollicipes pollicipes
TCGCCAGTCAGCGGTCGTATCCTCGGCCCGACCTTGACCCCGGCCCAAGCGCAGCTACATCTCGCCTCTGAGCAGCCCTGCATCGTGATTGCTGCTCCTGCTACACGAAACCGGCCGGCGTACGTGCCGCCAGCACTGCTCTCATTCTTATCGGCGACACATCGGTTGATAATCGAGAGTGCTGGGTTAAACCGACCGCGGCCGAGCAAACCCCCCAACCATTCAGCACACGCCGCTTCTCTGATACAGAAGGGTGGACCAGGCCGAGCGGCCGATACATGCGCCATTCCGTCCGACCTGTCTGTCCCACTGACAGAGAAGGGTCGAACAAACGACATCCTCGAAGTACACACAACCGCACGCACGCACGCACGCACGCACGCACGCACGCACGCACGCACGCACGCACGCCGCACGCACGCACGCACGCACGCACGCACGCACGCACGCACGCACGCACGCACGCACGCACACACAAAGGTTAGCTGCCAGTTGCCAGTTTCACGTGGGTGGACGGCTCACCAGCGCCTGGTCAGCTCAGCCCCCGTCCCCCTCAGTCCCGTTGCCCCGCCGTCTCCGCTGTCCCGCCCCGCGCCGGTCGTCGCTCCTACCTGACGCTGCGGCCCTGCGGCCGGGCCGGGCCGGCGCCACCGGCGGCTGGTCCCTCATCTCGTCACACACCGCCAGCGGCCGCGGCTTGACCTCAGGTCAGCAGACGACCTCGCCGGCCAGCGGCCGGCGCCGGCCGCGGCGCTCTCCCGCACTGTGGCGTCTCTCCCCTCTCCCGCACGCGCTCGGTCCCAGCACTGTCGCAGTCTCTCCCCTCTCCCACACGCTCCTCCGTCTGCACTGTCGCAGTCTCTTTCCCTCTCCCGTACGCTCGTTCACACACTGTGGCGCGTCGGCCGTCTCCCAGGCACCGGTCTCGGCGTCCCAGCTCCTTGATCTTGGCCTTGACCGCCGGGTCTCGGTCGCCGCCGTCGTGTGTCCGGCCGCTGCGGGCGGTCTGCTGTCAAGTGACGACTGCTGCCGGACACGCGGCGTGCCGCCGGTCAGCACCGACGCGGCCGGCCGAGGGACGGCGGCGCCACGTCGACCTCCCGCCGAGCGCCGACACAGCACCGCGTCCGCAGCGGCGGCAGCGGCGGCGGTCACCCTGCCGTCCTCCTCCGACCCCGCGCCCGCACGCCCGCACACACAGCGCTCCCGCACTGCGCCCGGCGGCCCGCGAGCCGGACTGCCGGCGGCGGCGGCGGCGGCGGGGCGGCGGTGCCGTAGTAACACGCGGCGCTCTCACCGCTCCGCGGCGGCAGCGGCGGCAGCGGCAAGCCACGGCCGCAGCAGCGGCAGCGGCGGCAGCGGCGGCGCGGCCGGTGGCAGACGCTGCGGTGGTCGCGGTCGGCGACGAGAGAAACCGGCTGGTGTAGGAAACCCCCCGCCCGGCAACAACACCGCCATGAGAGGGACGAGAGACAAAGGAACGCCCGCAGCGTAGAAAAAACCGCCGACACCGGCGCCGCCTGCGACAAAGGAAAGCGCATAGCAGGCGACACAGGCTGAGGCAAAAGCGCTGAAACCGCCGGACGTCGAAGCGTACGCGCGGTAGCCCCCAGCGGCCGGCGCCGGGGGGGGGGGGGGAGGCGTCAGTGGTCAGGGCCGCTCACCGCCGGCCGGGCCCCCGCCCCGCCCCGGCAGAGAGCGGGGGAGCGGCCGCCGGGGCAGGCCGGAAGCCGCTCACATCCGGTGACGAGAAGGTGAGCGGCGGAGCGGACCGCGGCGCCCGGCCAGGCCGAGAAGCCACCGGTCGGCCGGAACAGGAGGCCGGCAGAGCGGGCAGGGCAGCGGGCAGAGGCGGGCAGGTGCAAGGAGCCGGGCCGGGACCGGGTCGGAGGGACCGCAATAGAAACAGATGGAAAAAAGACAAAGCGGTAGCGAGAGATGATCATCGGGACCGATCTACAAACACGGGAGCAGTCTCAAGGGAAGAGAAAATAAGGGACCCGCAGTAAGAACAGCAGCACAAAGCCACCGAGTCACGCCACCGCCAACGGGCTGCAGACAGCTGAGGAGACACAGACACGGTCACGGTCATGACACGGCCGCCGTCTGGTCATGCCGGCCGCACCGGTGCCATCTGGAGCGAGCGGCCATGCACCAGCGCCGGTGACCGCATTCCAGGCCGGCACGGCCACCTCTGACGGCGCCGGCGCCGCCGCCTCGTCAAGCAGCGACGGACGGCGCCGACGCCGTGTCCGACACCCGCGCAGAGGTCGCGGCGCTCCGGAAGGGTTGGGGCGCGACGAGCGTCCGTGTTGGCTCCAGCGCGGCTCCAAGTGTCAGCGGTGACTCGGGGGAGCTGGCGGCACCCGGACTGCCGACGGCGTACCCCCGGACAGCGCCACCGGGGCTGCCGACGGCGCACCCTCGGACAGCGCCACCGGGACTGCCGACGGCGTACCCTCGGACAGGGCCACGGGGGAGCTGGCGCCACCCGCACCGTCATCGGCGTACCCCCGGACAGCGCCACCGGGGCTGCCGACAACGGTGGTAACCCTCGGACAGGGCTACGGGACGAGCTGGGACCACCCGCACTGCCGACGGCGTACACTCGGACAGAGCCAGGGGAGCTGGCACCGCCCGCAGTCGCCGACGGTGTACCCCGGACAGAGCCAGGTCGTACCAATCCCGGGCGGCCCCGTGTGCACCGCCGCCGGCCCTCCACCCGCCAGCTGACTGAAGACAACTCCGGCTGCCTACTCAGACGGCTCGCTGCTCCCTGATAATCCTCAGCCCCTCGGTCGCCGCGGGCACCGAGGGCGCCTCTAAAGCCACGGCCGGCCGCTGAAGCCGGACCGGCGCGCCAGCCGTCGAGCCCGGAGGGCGTCCAGGAGGGGGGGCTGTAGCACACCCGGGGCATCGATCGGCGACAGGTGTGCGGGCCGCGCGCCGTGCCGCGACCGCCGGTCCGGGACCCGCCGGTCCCGCTCCACGCTCCAGACGCCGCTCTGCGATCCCGCTACACTAGCGGCGGGGGCGGCGCGGACCGGTGCCCCCCCCCCCTCCCCCGGAGCCGCCCAGCACCGCCGCCGCCGCCGCCGCCGGACCGGCAAAAAGGCGGGCGCCGTGGATGGTCGTGACTGGTGGCAGGTGCCGGTCAGAAGACTCCGATTGGCATGGCTGGCGTGAAGCGCGAGAGTACGTGCTGGGCAGGCCTGGAAGCGATAACCTTGAGCCCGACACAAGGGCGTAACGCGAGCTGCCAGCTCAGCCGACAGCTCCGCACCGCGACAGCGGCACAGGGCTGGGTCGGTACGCGGCCCAGGTGGGGCCGTCTGGCCAGAAGACGAACGCCTCGACCAGTGCCGGGTCGTGTCCTCTTCCACACTCTGCTGCCGTACGTCCTTCAGTGACACGGACGGACACCCGACACTAGCCGCTGCCGTGGCCCTTACATAGCGCATCCAAGGACCGGTCGGCCGCCCGCCCAGTGCCGCTGCAACCCTGACATGACCTGAACCCGAGGTCGCAACCGTCCCGCCCGCACATCCGAACCCGTCACCGCTCAGCAGCAGCCGGCAGGCAGGACGGGGGGCAGCCGCGCCATAGCTGTAGCCCGGTCTGGCCGGCCAGCGTGACAGCGGTCCACAGCGTCGGCCCAGATCAGACCCCGCCCCGCCCGGCAGCGGCCCACTTTCCCCCTCGGTCGTGCACGCGCCCGGATAAACGGAGGCCGACCGACACCGGCCGGCCGGAGGAGAAACGGAGATCGACCGGCCCGGCTGAACACGGCAGAGCCGCGGGAATTTCCGATAGAGCCGCGCGCCGCCACCAGCTGTCCATAACCCCCACCCGCCAGAAATGCGCCCGCGTGGCGCGAAATCGACTGCGGGCGACGGATTTCCGATACGGGCGGACGCCAGCAACAGCTGCCCATAACTCGCGCCGCGGGCGTCAGGGTCGCCGCGTCACGCGGCGTGACAGCCGCCCGCGGCGTGAGAGCCGGTCACGGCGTGACGCGGCCGGCGGCGTGCGGCGCGCGGGTCACGGCCAGCGGCCGCCACAGCGGCCGGCGAGGGCGGCCGGTCGGCCACCGCGCTCGAGCAGGACGGCACACGCGCCGGCGAGGGCGGGCCGGTCGGCCACTGCGCTCGAGCAGGACGGCACACGCGCCGGCGAGGGCGGCTGGTCGGCCACTGCGCTCGAGCGAGGTGTGACACGGCCGGCGACAGGATCCCGCCATCTGACCGGACGACAGGTGTCTGCCCGGCCGGTCGTCTGCTGCTGTCGCAAACGCAACAGGTCGGCGCCAGTCGGGTGGCCGGCGCGGCGCCGAGGCGGAGTCGACAGGCCGCCGCAGAGACTGCTGCAGAGGGCCGGCCCGCTCCCGGCCAGCCGCTCTGAAAGAGGGCCGGGCCGGGACGGCCGTCCCATCGCCACCGCATCGCATCGCATCGCATCGCATCGCCATCGCCATCGCAACGTGCACAGCACGAGGCGATCGCCGGAATCCAAATCCAGACTGCTGTCCTAGTCAGTCGCGTTACTTGCCTGTAGTGGCCGTCAGTCCGTAAGCGCGCAACGCCCCTGACAAGGACCGCTGGTCTGCAAAACTCCCACAACCGGCGAAGATCACGCCACCGACAATGCGGAGATAGTGCCCAGATCCGGTTCCTTCTACAAGCGCGGGCGGCCCGGACCACTCCCGGATGACTGCTCTCGAGACGGAACCGTCCACTGGTGCCCGCCGGCGTCGCCGCTGCGTTGACATAGGCTGGAGGCACCTGTCGACGGCCGGCCCGCCGGCAGCCGGCTGGCGGGGCGGCCGGGCCGCCGGCGCCCGACCACCAGCGGCGGGGTCAACCGCCGACGGGCCGAAGGCCAGACGGCAGAAGACAGAGGCGCGCCCCGGCTAGTGCGCGGCAGCCCACGCACGCCGCTGGGCAGCGTCTGCGCTCGACCGATCGCTCCAGAGGAAACGCCCTCGCTCACCAGAGAGCAGGGGAACGGACCAAGCCCAGCAGCGGTGGCCATCCACTCCCGGCCAACCACCACGGGAAGTGAGGGGGGAGGAGGGGAGTCCAATGCGGGTCGACCAGGGCGGAGTCCGCTTCTCGCTGACTGTCACGCCGCGTGAGCGTAGGTCCACACAAACACGCCGCGTGAGCGTAAGTCCGCACAAACACACCCGGCCACTCGGCACAGATCCACCTGGCACTACCGGCGGCGGGATGGGGAGGGGATGGGCTGCCGGCGGCGCGTGACGTCCGTGACGGTCGTGACACGTCTGGCTGCAGACTCTCTGTCACGACGCCGCCGACGGCAGCCGGAGCGGGGCGCGAGGCGCCGGCGAGGCGCGCCGTCGCCGCCGCCGCCGCCGCCGTCTCCGGCACCGATCACCGCCGCACGTTCAGCACGCGCACCAAACAGGGAAAGCTCATCGCGGCGGCGCCCGGCGAATTCCGAACTCGCCGGCGGCGGAGGTGCCCGGCGTCGCGCGCGCACTTGCCCGCGGGCGTGTTCGACTGCGCCCGGCCGCGCCGGGGCGGCGGCGCCCACCCGGCGGCAGCGTATCGATTCAACGACGAGAACGCCCTGGCTGCCGCGCACGGCGGTCTCCAAACCGAGCCGGCCGGGGTTCTCAAGCTCAGCGGCGGGAGCGGGGCCGGAAAATACCGGACGCGGGGCGAAAGGGTCACCTTTTTACTCGCCGACGAGAAAGCCGCAGAGGTCGGAGGGCCTGACCGCGGGGGCGCTCGGGTCACGCTCGGCGTAACGGAGACGGCGCGGCGGGGCCGGCGGCTGCGGCAGCGGCGGCCCGCGCCCGGAGGCGCTGGCCGGGTGCCGTCCACGGTCGTCGGCAACACAACACCCTCGGCGAGTACGTTGGTGAGAACGACGGCCCGTGCAGTGCCGGTCTCCAGGCCGGAGCCGGGGCGGCGGCAGCGCTCGGTAAGCGCTTCTCACAGGAGACCTATGACAGGGCACTGGTAGTGGGTCCGCGCTGACCGCTGCGCCGGCTGTGCTCAGCCACAGGCCTGGGGTCGTGACCGACGCCAGTCTGGTGCGCCTCGCGCCTCCTCACAACGGCACAACAACGTGCGCAGCTGTAGTTAACATAATACGACTGGCTCCTTGTCGTCCGTAACGGCCAGTGCAAATTGCACTGATCCATGCTCTGCTTTCCACGTAGAATGGGGCATAAATATCAGTACCACGCTATGCATGCCAGTGCACTGAATCAGTCTGATGGGATAGCCAGCCAGCCGGCGTGTGGCGAAAAGGCCCGGAGATCGCAAGGTGGCTAAGACAGCAGACCAGCCACAGTCGGTGGCATCCCCCCAGACCAACAGCCTCGGAGATCGTAAGGTGGCTAACGCGGCAGACCAGCCACAGCCGGTGGCATCCCCTTCAGACCACCAGCCCCGCAGATCGCAAGGTGGCTAAGACAGCAGACCAGCCACAGCCGGTGGCATCCCCTTCAGACCAAGAACTCGTGAAGACCGCTCGTGAAGAACCGATGTCTCCCCTTTTCGTCCGCCTGCGCGTACTCCCCCCCCCTCCCCCAGCGCCAGCGCCCGTCCGGCTGGGTCGGGTCGGGTCGGGTCGGGTCGGGTCAGTTCAGGTCAACACCGCGCCAGCCGACGAGCCCCGCCACAGGCACAGAGCGGGACATTCACAGTGGTATTGGAGGACAGGGGGATATTCCCGCGAGGACAGGGCTTCGGGCTCTGTCAGGGCTCTGTCCTCCGTGCGGAAAGGAAAGTACAAGCGAACAGACACCGCGCGGAGAGCGCCGAACGCGAGGCAGAGCGGCGGGGCGGCGAGAGCGACGGGACAGGTCGGCCAATAACAGCCCTACAATTCACTGACGCACGTAACGGGTAAGACCATTAGTGTCTAAATATTTCACACGGTTGACGGGTCGGACACGGGGAGAACGGGCCGAGCGTGGCACCTGTGGAGGGCGGGCCGAGCGTGGCGCCCGTGGAGGGCGGGCCGAGCGTGGCGCCTGCGGAGGGCGGGCCGAGCGTGGCGCCTGTGGAGGGCGTGCCGAGCGTGGCGCCTGTGGAGGGCGGACCGAGCGTGGCGCCTGTGGAGGGTGGGCCGAGCGTGGCGCCTGTGGAGGGCGGGCCGAGCGTGGCGCCTGTGGAGTGCGGGCGCCCAATGACGGCCGGCCGGACGGCTGCCAGGGAATGGCCTGAGAATCTGGACAATCACGACAGCGAACGCACAGACAAGCAAACAAAAGTCAGTGTGGATAGAAGCTGGGGCGACCAGCTCTAATCGTATATTTGGATTTAATTGTTTCATTCTTCCTCTTATATTTGGGAGCTATTCGTCGAACCGATGATGTTATTTTCATATGAGTACGGAAGGCCTTCGTCCAGCGGTTTCTCGTGTTGAGTTTTATGATAAAAATACCATACACTCTCCGTACCCCGAGGTACTAGTTACACACCGTTATGGAGTCATCACTAGTTACATCGCATCACACATCACACATATCTCATCACTGGTGATGTGAGTCATCACATCACACACCATAATGGAGCCATCGCACTAGAGTGAGAACACTCACATCAGTGAGTGTTCTCGTGATGAGTGCTTCGAGGCGGTCAAAACGTCGAGCGTTCTCGACATGTTCTCGGCGTTTTCGTTCTCGAAAAGGCAGTCATGGCCACGAATGAGCCAGGTCAATGTCATCAAGCATACAAGTCAATCATCGGGAATGTCGTCGACAACCGCGACCTGAAGACCCGAAGCACCTCAGACCCGACCCGACCAGACCAGACCCGACCCGACCCGACCCGAAACCGACCCCCACCCGACCCGACCCGAAACCCAGACCCGAAAGGCCCGAAGCTATCCCACATTTCGCGCGCCCGGCGGGGTCGTAGCAGCCGCGGTCGCCGCGCTCCACAGAAGGCGGACAGAGTCGCAGGCGCACGGTCGGACCCGCGGCACGGACGGGCAGACGGCGGCAGGCGGGGGCGGGGGAGGATCTGACACAGCCCGCCACGTACCGTCGCAGGCGCACCGAGCCCGTCTGGCCCATCCCGGGCCGGCCGGAAGGTCACGCTGTCCAGTCCCCAGCTCAGGTGGTCCCGTCCGGCGGTCCGATGCCGTGGTCCGTGCCGTGGTCCGGTCCCGTGGTCCGGTTCGCCGGCACTGTCGGGACGCGCCTCTCCCCGCTCGGCGGCGGGCCAGCGTCACCGAAGCCCCACAGCCATGGCCGGCGGCAGCGGCCGAGCCGTCCGCCGTCCTCCACGGGCCGACGATAGCCGGGTGCCCTATCGCGACTGTGACGTCACACACGTGACGGCGCCGGCTCGAGCCGGCCGCCGTCCCCACGGGCCAACGATAGCCGGGTGCCCTATCGCGACTGTGACGTCACACACGTGACGGCGCCGGCTCGAGCCGGCCGCCGGCATCGCGGCCGCTAGCTGCCGGCCGTCCTGGCGACGGCAGTTGTGTCGACGCTGACCGATGTGATGATGTTGGGGGAGGGGGGGGGGGGGGCGCTGGGCGTATGGCGACTGAGGGGAGCGGCGCGGCTGGAGCGGCACACCCTCTGTGCACTCAATTCGCTGGCGAACGGGCACCAGAGGCAGCACCAGCGTCAGCTCCACCAGCGGTGTGCGCACCAGCGGCGGTTTCAACTCCGGCGGCCTCAGTCCCAGTCCCCCCGAAGTGCCATCCGTCGGCGTCCAGACGGCGGCACCAGCGCTCCCCGACATACCACTGCCAGCGCCAGAGCCACTGACGTGCCACCGCCAGCACTGGCACCCGGACCAAACAGCATCAGCAACAGCATCGTCAGCAGCCTCGTCGCCAGCGCCGGCACCGCAGCCCTCCCCATCCACTGCACCCCGGAGGGAGGGGGGGGGGGGGGGAGGTGGCGGAGACCGGCAGCGAGCGGAGCCGGCGCCGAGCAGACGGCGCATGCCGCTGGCTCAGCCCAGCGGCAACGGTGCTGACATATCCGGCCGACGCTCCACGTCAACCGGTGACGTCACGGCTGACGTCACTTTGCCTGCCGATAGCGTATCATGGCCGCTGCGCTGCCCCGGTAATCAGACCAGACAGCCGGCGGCCGGCGCTGATTGGCTGGCCAGCGTCCTCACGCCGCGTTTGGGAACGGCTTCGCCCGCACGCACACGGTGCCGGCAGGCCCGTGACGTCACGGCCGCCGTCAGCGCCCGAGCGCCACGAGACGGTCTGGCCTCGCTCGGCACGCGGTATGGCCGGCGAAGTCTGTGATTTGTAATAAAATAAATCCACCGCGGGCATTGCTATAGCGCGTATCTGCCGGCGACTATAAGTGCCTACTGATCCATTGGTTCCGGTGTGCTGCCTTCGTCACGTCGCGTTTTGAAGGCGCCTTTTTTATTTGGCGCTTTTTGGCGATCCACTGTGAGCGTACGCCGCCAAAGAACGTGGATCTCTTCTTTACAGCGTCCCCTGGCAACGGAGGGGAGCCGGCCGGGCCCAGCGGGTGACGGCCCTCCGGCTCGGCGCGGTGCAGCGGCGCCGCGGCCCGTCGGCGGTGAGTCGCGTCGAGCCCGCACACGCGTCGGACCGCTCGGTGGACCGCTTAACCTTGCGCTACCTCCAGTCCCTGCCGCCCTCGTCCTCCGGAGGTGCTCATCCAGCCCCTTCCGCCCTACGGAGCCGCTCCTCCAGTCCCTGCCGCCCTCTAGAGGCGCCCATCCGGCCCCTTCCGGCCTCCGGAGGCGCTCCTCCAGTCCCTGCCGCCCTCTAGAGGCGCCCATCCGGCCCCTTCCGGCCTCCGGAGGCGCTCATGCAGCCCCACCGTCCTTCCGCGGGGCTCCTCCAGCATCACGGTTCTCCAGTGGGGTTCCTCCAGCACCACGGTTTTCTAGTGGGGCTCCTCCAGCCCCACTGTTCTACCGCGCGGCTTCGGCAGCGTCCAGCCCGCTGGTGCCACTCACCTCTCGTCGTCGTCGCAGAGCGTGTCCGAGTCCTTATCGAAGTCGGCCATCAGGTCGTCGGAGCCCAGGCTGTCGGTGGGCGAAGCCAGATCGCGTAGTTCTGACACCCGCCGCCAGGAGGACGCACGCCGCGGTCGGCAGCCAGACAGCGCTGACGGACGGGCGGACAGACAGGTGAGAAGACCGAGCGACGACACAGTACGACGCACCGGGCGGTGACGTGGCCCATCGGTGTAACGTTGCCACATTCAGGGGTAGCTCGTGAGCTGCACGGGTGCCCAACAGTGGCAAACACTTCTGGACTTAAAACAAAAACATGACCCTCAGGCTAAAATTAAAACCAGGATCGATTTTGGTCGCGCTGGAACAAAAGTAGACGAAACCTCTGCTACCATCATCCCCGGACACAGCCCTCCGAGGAGTGGCGTCGCAAAATTCGTCCAGTCGGGTGTGCAGATTAAAAATATAAACTCAAGCTACCATAATCCTGGTCCTCTGGCGGCCTCCACACCCAATTCCTTGGTCCCAACCTATTGCCCCTTGGCCAGAGCCCAGACATCTGACCTGGCCGGCCCACTTGTCAAGCCTGAGGCGCTTGGAGGCGAGGCTGACCGCCTTCCGACTCGACGCCGACTGACCGATTTTGAACAGGGGTGGGGGTACAGACGGTGACCCCCAAGCCGGGGTGTGGTACCAGAAAAAAAGAATGTTGACATTCCTACCACCGAAGAGGCTGGGTTTTGAGACGCTGCTGAGAATCCAACTCCATGCCACAATCGGTCACGTATTGTTCCGCTCTGGCCATGACAGAACGCCGCGTCTCCCGTCTACCGGCTCGCCTCCTCTCACCTGCGTCGTGCGTCTCCAGGTCGCTGAGTGTGTCCTCGTCTCGCTCGATCGTCTCTCCGGACGGCTGCCCGGGCCGGCTCGTCCGCCGCTCCGGCTCCGCAGACTCCTCCCGCGCCGGCCTCGGCCTGTCCCGCGACTCGTCACGCTCGTCCAGAGCAGGTCCCGGCTCGTCCCGGAGCTTCGCAGACTCGTCCAGCGCCGGTCCGGGCCCGTCGCGCGCCTTCACCGACTCGTTCCTGGCCTGGACCAGCTCGTCCTGTCGGCGGGGCTCCTCGTCCTTGGTCTGAAGCGCCTCATTCCGAGCCTGCACGAGCTCGTTCCGTTCCTGGTCAGCCTCATCCTTGGCCTGGCCGGGCTCGTTTTTGTCCGGCGCCGGCTCGGGCAGCCCCAGCCGCTGGTAGGTGGAGCCCAGGATCGGGTGCACGCGCTCCTCCGCCGGCCGCGGCAGGCGGCGCGCCAGCCGCTCCGCCCGCTCCTCCATCTGTTGGCGGCGCGCCGAGGCTGACGTTGCCTCGGCGTCCGCCGGGCGGCGTAGCGGCGTCTCGAGCGTGGTCAGTGCCTGCAGGGGGCGCGGCGTGAGGCGGAACGGGCGCACGTACTCGCCGCTGGCCGGCTCTGTGATGCGCAGCGGCGGCAGCGGCGGCGTCTCCGGCTCCCCAGCCATCAGCTCCTCCAGGAACACATCCGACGCCAGGCTGTCGGCGCCGAACGCGCCGAACGCCGGCTGGTCGCCGATCTCGTCGTCGATGAAGTCCTCGGCGCCGCGCGAGTCGTGCGCGGCCAGCAGCGGCGACAGCTCGCCGGCCTCGCCACCGGCGCTGGCGGCCGGCGCCGGCGGCGGAGGCGAGCCGCCCAGGTCTGTGCAGGTACCAGTGTCGCGCAGCCGCGGGCGGTGCAATGGCGAGGTGGCCACGTCGCGCGTCAGCTGGCGCATCTCGCGGCGGAGGCCGGCCAGCGGCGCGGCGGCCGGGCTCGGCCGGCGGCCGGCGACCGGCGGCGCCGCCTGCTGCCGCACCCTGTCCACGCGCTCCTCCCAGCGCGTGACACGACTGCGCACCGTCTGCTCGAGGCCCGAGCGGAGCGGCAGCGCCAGCGGCGGCGGCGACGGACGCGCCAGGAGCGGCGGCCTGGCCGCGCTGGCGAATGGGCGCGCTCCAGAGGCCGCTGGCGCCGCCGCCGGCCGCGTCAGGCCCGCCGGCTGTGTGAAGCCGAAGCCGGGCCGCTGGATCTGCGTGACGCGCGTCCTCACGCCGGCGTCGCTAACGGTGACGCGCGGCCGGCCGAGCGCGGCGTTCGCGCCCTTGTGGATGTTGACCGAGAGGGCGATGGTGGCGTCCTGCGTGCGGATGCCCACCTGGAAATCGCCAGGCGTCGACGCGCCGCCGGCTCCGGGGTACGCCTCCACCGGCGACGGCGAGGTCTGCTCGGCTGGCGTGGTCGTGCCCAGGCTGCTGGTCGGCGATCCTCCCAGCGTGCCGACGCCGGAGTCGTCCAGTTTGGTCTGTTCGCCGCCGCGCGGCGCTGGTGCGCTGGTGCGCGGCTTGACGCGCGCCACCTGCGGCCGCGGCAGGCCGCGCCGCGCCGCCGCCGGCGCTCGGTTGCCGTTGGCGTCGCTGGCGGCACTCGAGCTCGACTGCAGGCTGTCGGTGGAGGAGGAGCCGGCGCCGGTGCCGGTGGCGGCGGCGGTGCGGCGGGCCGGCGGCGCCGAGTCGGTGGGCAGAACGCGGGCCGGTGCGCCGCGCCGCCGGAAGCCGAAGGCGTGGCCGGGCGGGCCGGCCTGGCGCGGGTACGGCGCCGTCCGGTTCATGGCCGCCTTCTGTCCGACGGGGAGAGAGCGCGGTCAGACGGTGCGGCGGAGGGGGCGGGGGAAGGGGGAGGTCAGCTGGGGAGCGGGGCGATTCAGCAGTCACGAATCCGACGATGGAGAGAGAGAAAAAAAGAGAGAGAGAAGGAGAAAGGGAAATATAAAGAGAGAGAGAGAGATGAGAGAGAGGAGAGCGAGAGCGAGAGCGAGAGCGAGAGCGAGAGCGAGAGCGAGAGCGAGAGCGAGAGCGAGAGCGAGAGCGAGAGCGAGAGCGAGAGCGAGAGCGAGAGCGAGAGCGAGAGCGAGAGCGAGAGCGAAGAGCGAGAGCGAGAAGCGAGAGCGAGAGAGAGAGAGAGAGAGAGAGAGAGGAGAGAGAGAGAGAGAGATAGAGAGAGCAGAGGAGAGAGAGAGAGAGAGATAGAGAGAGAGAGAGAGAGGAGAGAGAGAGAGAGAGGAGAGAGAGAGAGAGAGAGAGAGAGGAGAGAGAGAGAGAGAGAGAGAGAGAGAGGAGAGAGAGAGAGAGAGAGAGAGAGAGAGAGAGAGAGAGAGAGAGGAGAGAGAGAGAGAGAGAGGAGAGAGAGAGAGAGAGAGAGAGGGGGGGGGGGAAGGCCAGACCAGGGGCAATCGGGCGAGGGGAAACAGTGGCAATCGTGCAAGCATCGATAACAATGGAGGATGGGAGCGAGGAGCTGTGCAGACAGCACAGAGTAACTGAACAGACAGCACAGAAACACGGAACATACGGCACAGAGTAACTGAAGACAGTACAGAGTAACGGAAGACAGCAGAGTCACGGAGGAGAGCACAGAGTAACGAAGCAGAGAGCACAGAGTCACGGAGCAGAGGGCACAGAGTCACAGAGCAGAGAGCACAAAATCACGAAGCAGAGCACAGAGTCGGAGCAGAGCACAGAGTCACGAAGCAGACAGCACAGTCACGGAGCAGAGCGCACAGAGTACCAGAGCAGTAAACAGAGTATCAGTCGGCGAACAAGTCGAGCCGTTCAGCGCACCAGCAGAGCACCAATCAAACGCCATTCCACCGCAGGCAACAGCGGCGACCATCACCAGGCAGACCAGCCAGCTGGTCGGTTACCTAGGCAACCGACCGTTCGGCAGGTGAGCGACTCTTCTGATTTGATAACCTCTGACAACCTCTCGCCGAGCTAAGCGTCTGCCCCCCGACGCCCGTTAGCAGCCCGTCTACCGCGTGAGTAACCATCACCCGCTTACCGCGGGCGCCCTCCGTCGGCCGGCTGACTTGCCGATAACAAAAAAAAAAAACATTTTAACTTGTGTAACTCGAAAGCTAGCAACTGGAATTCGAGCTTTCAGAATCAGTTATCATGTTCCACAATATTTGCCCTTGACCAAGAAGCTCAATGGAGGTGTCCCATGCATTCAACCGAGCACGGCTGCGGCAGACTGCGACAGTCTGGACACTCGTCTCATGCGCTTACATGACGTGCGTTACAACTTCAGCTTCAGGCCATGGACGTCTACCGAGCCGGCACACAGTCCTACAGGACTGCTGTAAAAGCGCTGCATCACTCGTGAATTCCAGGTTCGGGTTATGGACATCTACCGAGCCGGCACGCAGCCCTACAGGACTGCCGTAGGAGCGCTGCATCACTCGTGAATTCTAGGTTCGGGCTATGGACATCTACTGCCCACGTTGAAAAAAAAACACCTTCAAGGCTCCTACAGGGATCCTGCGGGACTCGTGAATGTTCACACCAGAGTTCAGCACAAGCTCTGAAGGATCTGAAGATCTTCAGCGTGAGGGGAGTGAGGGTAATACGCCATCACACGTCACTTCAGGGACAGCATCGCGCATCATCAGAGCGCCGCGGCCGAGCCCCATCTGTATGAGATCGCACTAAACTAATGCGATGGCGGCAAAGAAGACGCGAGCCAAAGTCGTGACGAATCCTCACAGTTCAATTCAAACACCGAACGCATGTTCAAAGAGCCCCGACTAGCTTAACTTGGGGCTGGGATGGACAAGGGACTGGAGGGAAAGGGCGGCCACAAAGTGCTGGCGTTCGTCTGTCGGTCGCGCACCGCCGCTCTAAGCGGAAGCCGATCGATAGCCGTCGGGGCCGGCGATAAACAACACAACGTCCGATACGTCGCCTTCCTGCAGCACCCGCCCACGTGACGCCTCGTGCCAGGTGCGGCGCAAGGGCACCCCAGCTCGCCACCAGCACCCGCCGCCGGCCGTGACCCCAGGGTCGGTCGGCGGGCGGCGGCGCCATTTGCGAGCCGGCGGCACCCCAGCTCGCCACTGGCACCCGCCGCCGGCCCGTGACCCCGGGGTCGGCCGGCAGGCCAACGGCATCCCCAGCTCGCCACTGGCACCCGCCGCCGGCCCGTGACCCCGGGGTCGGCCGGCAGGCCAACGGCACCCCCAGCTCGCCACTGGCACCCGCCGCCGGCTCGTGACCCCGGGGTCGGCCGGCAGGCCAACGGCATCCCCAGCTCGCCACTGGCACCCGCCGCCGGCTCGTGACCCCGGGGTCGGCCGGCAGGCCGGCGGCACCCCCAGCTCGCCACTGGCACCCGCCGCCGGCCCGTGACCCCGGGGTCGGCCGGTGGGCCAACGGCATCCCCAGCTCGCCACCGGCACCCGCCGCCGCCCCGTGACCCCGGGGTCCGACGGGGAGCTGCGGCGCCGTTTGCGAGCCGGCGGGAGGCGGTGGCGGCTGTCGGGCCGATAACTTGGCTCCCCCGCCGTGAACGGCCGGCACATGCTGTACTGCGCAACGGCAGTGCCCTATCGTGCCACCTCGACGACGTGGGAACGACCGCCCTGAGTTATGGGCGACTACTGAACCTGGTCAAAAGGCCCTGTCCTGCAGGCACCATGACGAACGGCGACAGCAAACGCAACAAGCAACTAATTAAACAAGGAGGGAAACTACTACCAAATAAAACATAAACAAATACAAAAACCTGGTGTTCCGGATTTGCCAGTGAAACCTGTTCATCCATGTTCGCTTATGCCCCGCGAGGCCCGTCATGGTCGCAGCCTAGCTTCTTCAGGCTGCCAATGCTAAGACAGCGTGACCAAACGCCGACAAGCGTTCCACCAGTCAAACTAGCCAACCGCCGCAGCGGGTACCGCGAGACCTGCCGGCGGACAGCGAGCCACCGACACGTGACCGGCCCGCCAGCCCCGGCGGACAGCGAGCCAACGACACGTGACCGGTCCGCCAGCCGTCCGCGACACCGCGTCGGCGGTCGGTCGGTTGGCTGATGGATGACAGCGGCAGTACCGCCGCGCTACCGGCGGCCGATCTAGGCCGGCGCCGTCGCCTCCGGCCCGGAGCCGTCACCGCTCCGCCGACCCGCCACAGCGGAGCCGGCGGCCGATCTCGGTCAATGCCTGAGGAGCAGCGGCCGGATGCCGTGCGTGCTTGGATAACTCCGATCACATAGCTCACGGTCGGCAGGGATTAAAGTCAGACAGGGACAATGCGATGACCTGGGGGTCAGCACTAGCCCGAAGGGTCAGCGCCAGCGCGGGACAGAAACGGGGCTGACCTGAGCGCATAAGGTGCGACGGGCTGGCGTGGGGTATCACGACGAACTGAGGCCAAAGCGAGCAGGAGGGAGGATACAAAACGAATAGGCCACTGACAGAGTTGCACAGGAAGGGTGAGCCGGTACGGTGCTCCGGAACCCAGCCTCCCGCAGCAAACACCGCTTGAGCCGGAACCGTGCTCCAGTGCCTCTCAAAGTTAACACCGCTCGGAGCCGGCACCGACCCCAGGCTGAGAGCAGCCAGCTGGGTTCGGAGCCGGCACTGACCCCAGGCCGAGAGCAGTTAGCTGCGCTTACCCTGCCGTCGCCGCCTCTCCCGTCTTGGCGACGGTAAGAGGGCAGGCCGGCGGCACGTCCGCCCAGTCGGCTGTTCCGCCCAAGCGATCATCGAATCCGTGCCAGGAAGCGAAGAACTTCCGGCGTTGTGCAACAACTGGCCGACACGCCGACACGCGCATGACATGGCCGACACGCGCCAAAGCTCGCGGAACTCGTTAAATTGGATGACGATGACTAGCCAGAGGCTTTGCTTCAGTTCGATTTGTGTCGTCTTGTGCAGGACGAACTGGTCAAACTAGTCACAAATGACGACTTCGTGTATTTAGAAACCGCTTACGCGTGATATGTACCCAACCATTACCAGAAAGCCATGGCCTTTTTTGATGTGCTAAGTTACACTTGCACCTCCTATTTGTAGTACATGTCGCTGTAGGAACAAAACGAATCCTTTCAAAATCAACTCTGTTCACCAACTCCTCCTGGCAGGTCGCGGCTGGAACCACATCATAAGCGATCAACAGCATCGCAAACCCCGAAGCACACCGTCTTCCTCGGAAGTACCGGCCGAGCTTCGGTGGCGCGGCGGGCCCGCCGTGTGCCGGTCCTGGACCGGACGGGCGTGCGGCGCCTCGTTAGGCTCTGGGGTGCGAAGAGCCGACCTCAGGGGTGCGGCGGCCCAGCCGTGTGCCGGCCCTGGACCGGACGGACGTGCGGCGCCTCGTTAGGTTCTAGCGTGCGAGGAGCCGACCTCAGGGACGCGGCGGCCCAGCCGTGTGCCGGCTCAAAGGACAGGTGTGCGGCGTCTCATTACGCTCCGGCGTACGAGGAACCCGACGCCAGGGGCGCGGCGGCCCCGCCGTGTGCCGGTCCTGGAGAAGCAGGCGTGCGGCGTCTCGTTAGGCTCTAGCGTGCGAGGAGCCGACCTCAGGGGCGCGGCAGCCCCGCCGTGTGCCGGCCCTGTAGCGGCAGGCGTGCAGCGCCTCGTTAGGCTCTGGGGTGCGAGGAGCCGACCTCAGGGGCGCGGCAGCCCCGCCGTGTGCCGGCCCTGTAGCGGCAGGCGTGCAGCGCCTCGTTAGGCTCTGGGGTGCGAGGAGCCCGACGCCAGGGGCGCGGCGGCCCCGCCGTGTGCCGGCTCAGAGCAGGACACAGAACACAGAACAGGACGGCCGCCCTGACCGCGGCCGCGCTGGCGGCACCGACGGCGGAAGCTGCCGTCGATGGGAGCTAATGCTAGCCAAGGTTTGAAGATGCTTGCTCTCCCTGACAATTAAAGCCGGGACGAAAAAAGGTACGGCAAGACAGATGAAAGAAGGAAGGACACGTCGCCATACGTGACCTGGAGCCGCTCGTCAGCAGCCATGTCAAGGACGGATGACGGGCGATGTCACAACAGGGTCAACAGATGCAGCAGGAATCGACGAGCAGGGAACTTTTTGTCTTGTTGACATGTGAGGAAACGTAACGAGATGGTGAGGGTTGTGAAAATCAGTCGGTTTTTCTTCGGCGTGTAGCTTTTTTCCTCAACAGGGAGAGACGAGAGCCACACCCCTGACTGACAGGGAGACGTGAGCCACATCCCTGACCGACAGGGAGGGACGTGAACCACTCCCCTGACTGACAGGGAGAGACGAGAGCCACACCCTTCACTGACAGGGATGGACGTGAACCACACCTCTGACTAACAGGGGGGGGGGATGTGAGCCACACCCCTCGCTGAAAGGGAGGAGCGCTGAGCCACACCCCTCGCTGACAGGGAGGGGCCCTGAGCCACACCCCAGACTAGCTCGCTTCCCTGGCAGGTGTGAGGGACGCCGCCTCCACCGCAGACCGACCTGGGCGGTGGCGGCGGTTGGCATAGTCTCCCACGCAGGCCCTCCTACAGTCCGTCCCGCCTCCCGGGTCTGCTGTCGCACCACCTCGGCGCCCCGGTCACGGCCACGGCCACAGCCACAGCCACAGCCACAGCCACAGCCACAGCCACAGCCACAGCCACAGCCACAGCCACAACCACAGCCACCGCACGGCCGACCGGACCGGACAGTCGCACAGTCCGGCTCGGTCGACGGCGGCGGCAGAGGCGCCGCCAGCGGGCCGTCCCGCAACGATCGGTACCGACAGCGGCGGAGGCCGTCGCAACACACCGCGATAATGGATGTCTACTGTCCACCAGCGAACATCCTGCGGTTATCCCGAGGCACTTCGCCAGTCGACTGTCTGGTGGTTGGCGTTCATCCGCGGCTATCATCTGCGCGTGCCTGGCGCCGCCCCTGCCCCCCGCTGAGTCACGGTCGGCACCGACGGCCATCGATTTCCGGAGACGCCGTCCGTCACGGGGCGGTGGCGCCGTGACGCCGCCGCCGGCGGTGGCGGCGACTCCGCCCTCGCCTGCAGACGCCCCCTCAGATTCCACGACGGATCCAGCCGCGCGCGCTCTTGCCAACGATTCCCACGGGACCCGGGATCCGCCTTCGAGACTCGAGACCCGGGACCCACCCTAGGGACCCGGGACCCGGGATCTGCCCTCGATACCCGGGACCCGGGATCTGCCCTCGGGACCAGGAACCCTGGATCTGCCTTCGTGACCACGGACCCTGGATCCGGCCGGCAGACACGCGGACCGCGGCGTGGGGTTGTCGCTTGCGCGCCGGTTGCGAGCGACCTGCGGTCATCTGAGCCGTCCCCTTGACTTGTGTGTGGCACTATCAGTCGCCTTAAGTGGCCGTTCGGCTCAGCTTGTTCACACGACCCGGCCCGTCCACAGCGGCTGGCGGCCGGCGCTCAGCAGGGTCAACGCTCACGCATGGATCCACTGGTGCGGCTCCAAGCCCGACCACAGTCGTGGTCTCAGCCGCCAGCCCCAGTTCCAGTCGTAGTTCCACCACAGCCACAGCCGGTCGGCAGAACTAATGGTTCGAGACGCGATAAAGGGTCCGTCGAGAGGTGTCGAATGTGACGACAAGCAGCCTCAGTAGGCGCCAACTAATTGCCTTTTATGGCGGCCACCTCGAGGGGCCGAGGAGCGGAGCCATCTCTCAGATCATCACACGAGGACGACGAGCGGAGCCACACCTCAGATCATCACACGGGGCTGAGGAGCGGAGCCATTTGTCGGATCGTCGCCGCGAGGCCACCGTTAGGCGGCTGAACTGCCTCCGGCGGCCCGGGAACGGCCGCCCGGAATCAGGCCAACTGGCGCCGCCGAGGTCCCAGCCGTCTCACGGAGCACCCGGCAGTTCCAGCCGTCTCACGGAGCACCCGGCAGTCCCAGCCGTCTCACGGAGCACCCGGCGGTTCCAGCTGTCTCACGCAGCACCCGGCGGTCCCAGCTGTCTCACGGAGCACCCGGCGGTTCCAGCTGTCTCACGGAGCATCCGGTGGTCCCAGTCGTCTCACGGAGCACCCGGCGGTCCCAGCCGTTTCACGGAGCACCCGGCGGTCCCAGCTGTCTCGCGGAGCACCCGGCAGTTCCAGCTG
This sequence comes from Pollicipes pollicipes, assembly GCF_011947565.3. Taxonomy (NCBI): domain Eukaryota; kingdom Metazoa; phylum Arthropoda; class Thecostraca; order Pollicipedomorpha; family Pollicipedidae; genus Pollicipes; species Pollicipes pollicipes. Next base: position 25,451,079 of record NW_023595962.1, read on the forward strand.
TCTCACGGAGCATCCGGCGGTTCCAGCTGTCTCACGGAGCACCCGGCAGTTCCAGCTGTCTCACGGAGCCTCCGGCGGTCCAGCTGTCTCCCGGAACGCTCGGCAGGTGAGGCTTCTTCAGGGGGTACCTGACAGCCGAGTGACCGAAACCTCCGTCGGAAAGAGAACTCAAGAACAATTCCTAATATGGGGTGCCCTCGGGATCCAGTTACCGTGAAGTTCGTGTTCCAATCCTCCGGGCCGTTTACTTCGGTCACCATTCGCCGCCAAGCACGGCGTACGCGCCTATCACGAGCTTGGCCAGAGGCGAACTTTCCTGTATGACTGGACGCTGCACACCGCTAAAAATTGTCGTGACCCGTTGCACAACATTTAACCAAAACTCCTTAATTCATACACGGCGCCTATACTACATTCAGCCGAACACTGCGCCCGATGTCAGGGCAGAGCGGCGGCGCAGGCGCCAGCTGAGGAGCCGAACATCGATCGGCCGAGGAGCCGAACATGGATCAGCTGAGGAGTCGTACATGGATCAGCTGAGGAGGCGAACATAGATCGGCCGAGGAGCCGAACAGGGATCAGCTGAGGAGTCGCACATGGATCAGCTGAGGATCCGCACACGGATCAGCCGAGGAGCCGCACATGGATCGGCCGAGCAGCCAAACATGGATCAGCTGAGGAGCCCACAATGGATCGGCTCACGAGCCGAACATGGATCCGACCCAACTGCACGATCCTGCAGGACGTTTTTGAAGGCCAGTTGATGAACCAGCGGCTGGATAGACCCTGTCTGGCTGCAGCACCCGAGCTACATGTTTGGGAAGTTATCAATCAATGCACGCCCGGAGGATGGGCGAGCTGTTCCGGATCAGGCCACAGCCAGCCAGTTGACAGCACCGCAGGCCGATGGTGCAGGTCCAGGATCTCCCGACAGTGAACAACACATCGAAGCGAAAAGATACACCAGATCAGGACCGCTTGGAGCATCGGACGAACGCATAGAGAAAACGGATGTACATCGCTACTCCTGCAAGATTCCTTTAGTATCCTACGGGACTTTTTGGCGAAGGCAATGTCTATCCAGAACACATGGCTACAGTCGCGAGCGCCAAGTGAGCCATTCAGACCAGATGCACAGGCCCACATAATCCCAGCGGGCGTACCACAGAGCCGATGGTCGAGAGAAGTCTTACAGGACAGCGAACGGAATCCTCTAGGACTTCTTGACGGCGGCCAGTAGCCGTCCATAACACCGCCGGCCGCCGTCAGTACGGGCGTCATTGTAGACCCGGGCGCCGGCCAGTCAACACCGAGTCGGCGGCGGCGGCACCCCGGCGGCGGCGGCACACAGCCGGCTGGGCCGCCCTTTGTTTACCACACACCTGCGGGCACCGCAGCCACACATGCAATGTGACGGAAGGGAACTAACAGCAGGCGGCGGTGCACGGGAGTCTTCACAGAAGAATATGCACTGCAGTTGGCACGGTCGCACGAGCTGGTGGCTAAATGGAATATATAAATGAATAGCTGCGCCTTGTTCAAGGGTCTGTGGAACTGTAACTTTGCCACGCGACCGTCATTCAATTCAAATCATGCGTCTTATCATATTCCGAAACATAATCTGCACAACGCATGGCGCTTCAACGCTCAAGTTAACTCAACTTAAATCATAGCTCTTTGCCAAAAGTACAATGAGATGACAGCAGAAAAATGTTGTTGGCAGTCAGGGCAGGGATGTGCTCTGGTGACTGCTTGGCGATGTGTCTTACGGGGACAAATGCTGCCGAGAATCACACACCCACACCCACACCCACACTCACACCTACACCCACACCTACACCTACACCTACACCTACACCTACACTTACACCTACACCTACACCTACACCTACACCTACACCTACACCTACACCTACACCTACACCTACACCTACACCTACACCTACACCTACACCTACACCCACACCCACACCCACACCTACACCTACACCTACACCTACACCTACACCTACACCTACACCTACACCTACACCTACACCCACACCCACGCTATATATATATATATATATATATATATATATATATATACATCAATCATTTGTTATCGCATTAGTCATATAAACCCAAGATACGTGACTACAAACCGCCTTGTGTCATAGCCAGCGTAAAAATAAACACATCGTCACACGGAAATCCACGAGGAGCCCTACATGGCAGACGCCCACCAAAGTTCTGCTGGATCCCTGTGTGACTTTCTCGCGGGGCCAGTAGCCGTCCATAACCCAGACCACCATTGAGGGTGGCCGGGCTGAGCTACGTCGGCGACCGTGACCCCGCCCATCCCAGTTCCACAGCTGTACAAACGCACTGCCTGCGCCGTTCCCCGCCCAAGACACACCGCCTGAGCCGCCGTCACAAACTCCGACTGCACGCCGCCCGCCAGCCACTGGCGTCAGCAGAAACATACGCAATAAACACATCATTTTCGACAAAAGACGGAAGAAAAACACGGTTATAAAAAAGAACACAAATTCATCCTACGAAAGACCGACGCTTTGAAAAAGCATTGCTTGAAGACTTTACATGGTATCTGATCCCAGTGAATGCCAGCAATTACCCAGGGCTAATTACTTCAATATCCTGGCATGTGAAACATTCCTTTCAACCACTGCACGTCTAGGAATCTAGGAAACCAGAGGTACGGTGTTCGATTCCTGCTGTGCCCGCCCTTTCTGCCAGGTTGAGAGGCAGGCGACGCCATCTAGCCTCAGCAGCTGAGTGCGTCGTAAAGCCCCAATGACGAAGAAAGGTGGTGTGGCCTTTGAAGCTGTGAAGCGTGGCCCATCGTTCTACGTTCAGATAAACACCTATCCACATACGTTCTTCACAAGTGGATTATAAGGATCACGACAATCGACCTATGGAGCTGACGGCTAGGCCCACACAATGTCATGCCACAGGCCGTCAGCGTCAGTGCCGGATCAGCCTGGAGGAAGACAAGTTGAGCAGACCTCTGAGCACTGCGGGACTGACGAAGGACAGTGAACGAAGGACAGTGAACGAAGGACAGTGAACGAAGGACAGTGAACCTTCGCAACGTTTAGGCTTTACATGGGGACTGGCCGCAATTTGATATGAATCAAGTGAAGCCAATCGTTACTGGAATCCAAACGAGGCTCACAAAAGTTTTCCGCCTCTAGGAATCAACTCAGAGACCGCGTCCTTCCCGATTTCCACTGGGCCTGTTGAAAGGACCAGCAGCTGTCCATAACCCACGGTCGCGGTCTCCATGCCGTCATTCAGGTCCGAACAGCTGACCCCTCCCCACCCACTGACGCCCACACCACACCCTGCCCTCAGCTCCCCCACAGCCTGCGCCGTCTCTGCTCAACACATACGCGCCCGCACGCACGCACGCACGCACGCACAACCTGCTAAACCATCGCAACAAATACACACCGTCACACGGCTGCAGCGGGCCCCAGACTGGGCGGGCCACGGCCGGGGGGCCCGGCGGCCGTGGCCCGCCGGCCCACATCTGCTGATGCTGCCCGATCGTGGAGAACAGCAGGGTGGTGCGGTGTGGCGGGTGGGGGAGCGGCAGGGTGGTGCGGTGTGGCGGGTGGGGGGGGGGGGGCGGCAGGATGGTGCGGTGAGGCCGGTGGGAAGAGCCGTAGGGTGGTGCGATGAGGCCGGTGGAGAGAACGGCAGGGTGGTGCGGTGTGGCCGGTGGAGAGAACGGCAGGGTGGTGCGATGAGGCCGGTGGGGAGAGCGACAGGGTGGTGCGATGAGGCCGGTGGGAAGAGCCGTAGGGTGGTGCGATGAGGCCGGTGGAGAGAACGGCAGGGTGGTACGGTGTGGCCGGCGGAGAGAACGGCAGGGTGGTGCGGTGTGGCCGGTGGGGAGAGCCGCAGGGTGGTGCGGTGTGGCCGGCGTGGCAGCGATCACGCCACCTTTCGACGTAACTGGGCTTTACGACGCACCCAGCTGTTGGGGCTATGTGGCGTCGCCTGCCTCTCACCCTGGCAGGAAGGGCGGGCACCACAGGGAGTCAAACCCTCGTACCTCCGGCTTCCCAGACTGCAGTGCTTAAAGGAAGCGTTCCACATCTGTGTGGGGTTTTGAACTGAAAAAGCCAGCTGGAATTCCGTGCATCTCACAGCCCTGCCCTCCTTAAGGCTTAAATCCATCTAGTTTCTGAGCTACACGCTCGCAGAGATGTACAGACTATGTCAGTGAGACTATTTCGAGGTCACTCAAGCATTCATGACACAACAACAACAACGCCATTCAAATCCATTCCATTACCCATGCGGCAATAAAGGCCAAAAGAATCATTGTCGAGTTGTTCATGCCTCGTGCCCGTGAGCACGATTTTCAGATATAACAACCGTCAATTGGTTCCCAATCAATGTTGTGCAAGGCACAATAACGCAACCGGACAATAATGTACTGAGGAGCATATCTCCTGAACAGAGAACTTGTGTTGTCTAGAACAGTCTTTTCCAAATAAAATAAAAGTACACTAATAGCTATAAGTGGGATTATTTCACAATATCGTATCCTGATTCATTATCTCCTAATGAAAAAACATTCCCTCCACGCAGGCGCGTTGACCGACTTTCGGCAACCCCAGCAGCACCTTTCATCGAGATTAACATCATCTCAACATTTCGCGCTCAAAAGACGCCGACCCCGGTGCCTTTCTCGGCGGCCTCCACCGTTGCCGGCGGGCATGCGGCACCATCGCCTGGCTTGCGGTGGACGGAGCGCCGACCGCCGTTCTTGCGGCCCCCCGGTGGTGAGGCGTCACGCCGTGCCTGTCCGTGCCGGGATCGACCGGGGTCACGTGACCGCGGTCGTGAGCCGCGGCTCACGGCCGACAAGCCGCGCTCTCGGGGTCAGCGGTGACGGGTGCCGACACGCCGGGGGAGGGGAGGGGGGGGGGGGCAGCCGAGGCAGCCGTCACACGCCTCCGCCCGGCCAGGAGCGGGACGCTCTGGAAGCGTTTAATTACGCAGCGCACCATTTGCGGGCTTCTCCGACGCACACCTAGACGGGGATGGAATGAGGTTGGATTGAACGAGAACCGACAATGCCCACGGTAAGACACAAACCACTTTGAAAGTGGAACCGAGCTGTCAGCGGTCAACTGTTGGCAACATTTCTCAACAATTCTTACAGGCACGCCGAAAACGCACGCTTAGCACATCTCCAGACAGTCACTAAAAAGACTGCACGAGATAAATAAAAAAACGCACGCCGCAGTGTCCGGAACCTCGCCAAGTACAGTTCCTGCTGAATAAAATTAGTGCCAATATAGCTTGCACCAAGATATGCCAAATCTGAGCCGGTCAGCTTTCGTCACAGATCTGGCGACCGATCAGCCTTGGTTATAGCTCTGATTATCAATCAGCCTTTGATGCAGCTCTGGTTACCAATCAGCCTCTGTTACAGCTCCAGGAAGATTGGCTTGGATCACCCAACCTGCCTGTAGAGGCCACCATAACAATAAAATTGGCATTAGCACACCCCACCTATTTTTAAATGGTGTGATACACAAACCCTTTTCAGCCTGACTTTTGCTCATGGTCCGCTCTTAAATAAAAAAATGTCATAATGGTATGTCTAAGGTAAGATAACAGCAGCCATCAGTAAGTATTAGGTCTCAGGTATACCAGCACAAAATTGAGATTAGGTGTTGTTAGATGATGGTAAAATAAGTGGTGATGACTAAAAACTCAGATTCAAATAAAAAAAGGTGGAAATTAGTGGCTTTTATATATGAGAAGAGACAGACACATTGCAATGATGAAGTCCCATCATAAATGTGAAGATAATGATTGACAGCAGCATAGTTTGTAACTTTTCATAGGGGGCAGAAGCATGGCTAGATGGGGGGGGGGCAGGGCCCTGGCACCAATGAAGACAGTATTGTGTGCCACAGCACCTACAAAAGCCCCTTCAGTTATTGTATGGCTAATATTGGGTGCTCACAGGGTTCTTGGGCAGCAAATTAGACAACCCAGGCAGTGTCACTAATGAGTGGCATATTAGGCACAATGGGTTGAAATATGTCACTTATAAAGCTGCTTTATCATTAGATCAGACAACACATGGTGTTTCACATGAAACCTTGGATGCAACAAGTTTTAGCATTTTCAGTTTTGGACTCGGCACTTTGCTTGCAGCATGGCTAGTCCAATCCATGTTTAAATTGCAGCTTATTCTGCAAACTGCATGCTGCAACAAAGTACAACTATGAACTGTTATCAATGCTGTGCCCCACATGATGAATATACCATCAATCCTGAGACAATATAGCACTGGTAATCACATTATTTTGAATATAGATATCACCAATTATAAAGTAACAAAATGTGGCAAGCAAACTTTATTTCCTACAATTATATATCTTCCCTTATCATGCCTTACCAACAGATCTCTGATGTTTATCATGCTGAGTGGCCTATTGCCTATTTTGCCTTTGATACCAAACACCTTTTGCAGAACAACAAGGCACAATAATTATGGGGCAAATACTCAATATTTAGCATCTTAACATATAATTGCCTCAAAAACATTGAGCTATTATCTAGCAAAGGATCCTAATTTTTTGCATATAATCACTACACACATACCATACAAACAAGGACTAAAAAGAGACTATGCAAAACCAAGCCCTCCCATGCCATTATGGTGTACTGGCTTTGACTGATGATAATCTACAGTTAGACCAGCAGCACATGATATGCATATCACACAGAACATCGTAAGGGCATTCAAGGCTTCAAGGACAACACAGAGGAGGACACATGCCCTAGAACAGGTAGCACATGCCATAGCACTGACCTTTCGTACTCTAGCAGGAGATCCGTGTCGAGCAGGATGGGTATAGGCTTCCGCTAGCTGACCAGATTTCTTGGAGTAGCAGCCTCCCATTCAGCCGGCCATAGACAACAGATGTCTGGAGGTCCTGCGTATCCCATCCGTTCGCCGCACCGGCAAAGCAGTGGCTACCTGACGTCAGGAAAAGCAGACTGCTGCTGAACAGGCACCAGGCAGACCACCACACACACACACACTCAACCATACGCCGCCCCATCTAGGCCAACCAGCCCATCAAAGCGCCCATCGCCATCGCCGATGGAAGCGGAGAACAGTTAGGAATCCGCGTCAGCAGCAGTTTGACAAATGGCCCGGTGCCCCAATTGTTCGGTACATGGACGGCCAAAACCGCGAACGCAAACAAGCCGACAGACGTCAGTGGGTACAACAAATGCATCCCTCTGTCACCCACCTGATGGTGTCAACTGAAGCAAAAATAATCCTCGCTTTCTAGCACAAAGACGATGAAAACCGCAAGCGTTCGTACGCCTCACCACTCGTTTTCCTCGAGAACACTAATACAACAAGCACTCTGGCTCGACCGAAGCGTCAGTTCCCGACAGGCGCAGGCGCGAGGATTTATCGATTTAATAGTTGTGAGAACTCTCAATAGGTGCCAGTACCACCGATCACTGGCAGTATTCTTCACAGCTCAGTGCGGGGGGGGGGGGGCGTCACGTTAGCATAGATGTTCTTTGATGAACATGTAATCATGATGTAGTTCGGGTTGACCTGGCGTTGAACCTTTAACGCCGGCCACTAATTCAAGCTTTGCATTTGTTCCAGTACCAAGGAATCTGACAGGTCCATAAACGTAAGAAATTGGCTGGAAAAAACGCAGCTTTAGCTGTCTTTAAAAGAAAATGCCCACGCTACATATAGAAAATAGACATACCATCCACCCGGTAATATATCACCAGGTGACTGTGTTGATTAATGGGAAGATGGCGCTGAAATATGTAGTATCGGTTTGAGAACGAAGGTGCGCATGGAAAGAACACGCGAGCACAAGGCACATGCGCAACTGTTTGTAAGCAGCTGTACGTAATGCATGATTTTTTATGACAGAAATACGCACGCAAATGCTCGTATGTACAAGTGCGTGAGCAAATATATTCGTATGGCATGAAGACGGATGGAAAATGTTCGTACTTCGTTGGGACAGCAAATGATATGCTCGTGACGGATGACGTGCCCCCCCCCCCCCCCCCCGCCTGCTCTTGGGAGCTGAGCCCTCCCAATTCCGTCTATAGCGGGCCAGCTGCGATTTCAGAAGTGCATTGACCTTTTCGCCGAGGAAGAGGTGCTTGGGAGACGAAATGCCGGCGTGCTCCATATGCCAGAAGTGTCCAAAGTGCTTCAAGAACCTTCCGATTCAAGGGAAATTCTGGAAGGGTTCTTGCCCAAGCACGATCAAAACAGAGACAAGCTGAATACCCCTGTTGAGCTCTCCGTCGGTGGTCCGGACCTGTCGCCATACTCTGCCATGCAAGAACAACCTGTGTCTCGTCGCCGACCATTCCGGCGTGTTGCTCTCGGGCCGACACAATGCCTACCGTAAACACCCCTTTTAGAGAGAGCGGTATAAGTACAACGACTCCAGTGTCTAGCCGTTCCGTGCGCACCGCGCCAACAGCAGCGAAGCATGCACACTGTTCTTCGAGTTGGCCAATTCCAGACCTCGTGCCGATCTAAACGCCATAACTAAACGGGGCTCGAGAGGGGCTATCCCAGCTGTAGTTCTACCAGATGGCTGTTTTTATAACCGCTGATTTTAGTTTTTTCATGTTTCATCGATACATCAACCACTGACGGTTCAAAAATTGCCATTGCAATGAGCGCGTTTATGACTACCGTTGTTGCCTGAAGTGCTGATATATATATATATATATATATATATATATATATATATATATATATATATGTATGTATATATATATATATATATATATAGTACATATATACATTTGCGAACATTTGCGTAAGTTTATTGTTTTGGAACAATGCGTACGTGGTCTGTTCAAACGCGCTTTTTCCACACGAACTTTCATCCTGAAGAACTTTTGTCCTGACAAGCTTTTGTCCTGGCGAAGTTTTGCAAGGCGAACTTTTATCGATGCGTACGTTTTTCATGCGTATTTTTAGCCATGCTACGAAAAATCGCGTACGCACTTCCACCATGCGTAATTTGTGCCCTACGTGCATTTGCTTACAAACCATTGCATACGTATCTTATGCAGGCGTATTTTTCCGTGCGTACTTTTTTTCCAAAATTGCCATCAACAGTAGTGATATAAGGTCTCTCTCATCATTTTGCTTTGCTCGGGTTCGTTTGCTCACGTGCCGGACTACTGTGAGCATGATATACAGTATATGCCTCACGGAGCTATGACTGTGTCTCTGCGCAAAAGATGTTTTGATTTCAGCAGCAAACTACTGTTTTACATTTACTGTTCAATACAGATCGATAGGAGCGCCAGCCTTCTTTTCAGGGGAGTCTGCTCTCCCTCGTGCATACGTCCGTGATGTTGCGGTCACGCCAACTCTCATTAAAACAGTGTGCATTCCACCATGTTCCCATTCAAAGATTGGCATTCTGGCAGATTCTTTACACTTTCTACGCTATTTGCGAGTGCCGGTGGTGTTCTCGTCGTCCGCTTCTTTTTCGGTTCGGGGTAGAGAGAAGTGTCCTCACCGTGGCTGTACCCATCGGAAAGAGTAGCCCAAACACGTCGTCGTCGAAAAAAATGTCAACTGAATAGCACGCGCTGTCTTATTGACGCTGCCCCAATGACGCGCTGCCTTATTGACTGATATGATATATTACTGCTTCAATGACACGTGCTGTCTTATTGACGCCGCCTCAACGACACGTACTGTCTTATTGACGCTGCCTCAACGACGCGCGTTGTCTTATTGACGCTGCCTCAATGGCAAGCGCTGTCTTATTGACGCTGCCTCAGCGACACGCCCTATCTTATTGACGCTACCTCAATGACCCGCGCTGTCTCATTGGCACTGCCTCAATGACACGCGTTGTCTTATTGACGCTGCCTCAATGACCCGCGCTGTCTCATCGGCATTGCCCCAATGACACGCGTTGTCTTTGTTTTTGTGTATATAAAAACACCACTCTTAGAGAAAATATGCTGCAAGGCTACCAAATAAGGGACGTTTTCTTGCTGGGCTAGTAGGTCCACAAAATGTCAGCCTTACGCCGCATGAATAACAGCGTACGCCGCTACGGTTCCGCGACGGCGCAAACGATGACGATGAAACTAGCATTACGGAGCGCGTCAGCCAGTGACGTGGTGGTGCAGTCGTGAGAGTTCTTGAGGTCGGCTTGAGGATCGGAAGGCAACGATGCTGTGCGAAGTGAGCAAACAGCACACTGTCAACCTTCAACTACTTTTAAGTGCAGGGATCTGGTCAGATTACCACAACCGAATTCCTTCTAAAAAATCGTTTGGAGCTGGTCATAACACGCGATTTTTTCTGCTCATCGCGGTTAACAGTGGTGATGAACAGTTAGGAGAATATCAACAAGCATGCAGGGACTCCCAAATGACTCACCAAAAAGGAGACCTGCACAGACAATGGGTGTAGTTTCCCAAAATTAGTTGGGGGAAAAGAGAGAGCAGGCAAAAGTAACCTTATTTATCCCCACATTACGCCAACAAATATATTCCTCAACGGATTTCCGCCACGCTCTTCTCAAAGTTGTGCGGTGAGTGCATTAGTGTGGGGTGGGGGCTGGGGGAGGGGCGTTATAGTATTGCGCTCCGCGGCTGCACGCTGCATCTCTTTCTGTCCCGCGACTGCTGCAGGTCGGCGACCTGGCGCTGGTGAGGATCCAGCGGTACCTATGGAATGTCCTATGTTCAGCACATATAGATAGGACAGTAGCATTGGCCTTATCCCTCGGAAAAACCAGGAGAATAGAGATATAGTTAAGTTATAGTCCCCAACACTAGAACACCAGCCTAGATAAAGTAAATATTAGTAAATGATGAATACCAACTATCAATAGAGATATAGTAAACCTAACTATATCTTTTATTTCCTAATTTTTCCGAGGGATAAGGCTAATAGTACTGTCTTATCGACCTGACTAATGCTTCTCGCTAATGCACTGAACAACTTACGTAATTTTGAACCGATGTTCAACACACACTAAACCTTATGTGTAAGACATTTGCGCCCGTGATTGAGTGTCTCCAGTATACACCACAACAAATAACAACGTTCGTGGTGCTTCTCGGTGCATAAAAGCTGTCTGTGGCGTAGTTCCGCCAAATAGGCTCGGGGACTGAGCATACCAAATTTACGAGACCTACCAAAAAATCGGTCGCCGACCGGAGTTTTCTACGGATTTGGCCAACTTTCTTTGCAAAATTGGGAAGGCTGGTGTTCAGGTGAGGGGCGGGGGTGGCTGAATAGGGAGCTACGTCCCAGCAACATGACGTCGCTGTTCACTGTGTGCTACTCAGTGCATATGAAGATGAAGGTACCATGAAAGACAGCAAGCAAGTAGTTAACAACAAGTGCCGGTTGTCATAACGCGGACTTACAAGGTATGGTCGATGCGACCGCCCCCCCCCCCCCCCCACCCCATTCTTCTGCTTTCAAACTAGGAAAGTAGAGCCTAGCTGAAGACGCCAGTAGCTTTGCTTCAGGGATATTTCAAGATTAATCATAACTTTTTTACTATCATCTCAATAATGGACCTAATTATTCCAGATCAAAAAGGTGGAACTTTCCTAAAAATCGGTTTTCCTGCTCTGCAATCTCATATTTACTAGACCATTCTTTGAAGTGACACAACGTCTAAAATTAGCCGATGAGCTAATTGGTTGCACGTTGTTAAGTGCATTTGGGGGAATATTTTGCATCTAGATACGACAGTAGTAATAGTCTTATTCTTCGAAGAAAACCCAGGAAAATGAGTATACAGATTCGCTGATATTTCGGCCACATGCGTTCATCGGGACGTACAGCAATAGTGAAATAAAAATTGCATGCCGATGATCCCACTCGATTTTTTTTTTCTCGAAGCAACGCGCAGCAAACGCATGAACTCGCCGATATAGACTATTTACAAAGCTAAGCGCTAACTGTGTGAAAAAATATGAGAACGACACTATCTGTGTCAGGGAGTCCGTACGCCCTTTTCCTTTGAGATATAATAAACACCTGAGATGCGCCCAAAATAAAACAGTGGTGATTGTGTTGTCTTTGCGAGACGTCAAAAACAAGAACATTCGCCCCTTTCGGTGACCATTTTTGGAAAAACATGCTCAGGCTGAAATCCAGGGATGTACGGACTCTATACCCCTTTTAGAGCTCAAAGTCATCTGCAGAGCACACGACCATCGAGACAGGAAAATAAATGAAACTATTCTGATAAAAAGTCGATGTGCCGACCTTTGCGTGCCGGGGCCATCGTAGCCCATCATGCGAACGTGAAATATGCCTTGATGTGATGCGTGTTAGCTTAAATCATTTACGTGTGTTAGTGATGCCTGAGGCATGGTGCACGAGGCCTGTTTGACTGAAATCATTTGTATGTCTAATCGACGGGTGATGTATGACGATTGTGTACTTTAAATCCCTTGAACACGCTTGAACGAAGCTTTGCATGTTCGAGCGAAGTGTGATGCGTGGTGCCTGTTCACTTGAGCACGTCTGCATGTATACGTATTTTTCGCGTATTCTAATTCTTAGTTAGATATGTACTGTATCGCAGTGACGGCTGGCAATTGCTCCTGGCGTAATCACTTAAACGTTGGTGACCTGTAAAAATGTGTCTCGCTGTAAAAAAGCAACAAAAACTCGAGGAGGTTTATTCCGCGGTCAACTTTTAATTCGCTTCTGCTATTCGTTTCGATAGATACATGCCGCCAAAATACAAACGCATCTTATATATATATATATATATATATATATATATATATATATATATATATATATATATGTATTCATTCTCTTAGTTTTTAAGAGGAATAAGGCTATTACTACTGCTTCATCTGTATATCGCTTTGGTTTAAGCCGTGAACTAAATCAGCTCACTGAAAAAAATGCTGTTTTGAGCCATGAGCTGAATCACATTCTCGGTGAATTTCGTGAACTGAATCGTGGGCCTTATTTCTAACGATGGTGTGTCAGTGAGTCATATGGCTCAAATGACAAAGGTAGCGTCTGGAAAGAAAGAATGCCCTAGACAAATGAACCAACCATTTCAGAGTTTAAAATGAGCAGAATGCAGCATAAGCTATATGTTTGTTTTTTGCAAAGTGAGCACAATATGTTCTATCGTAATTTCTAAGCGGCAAGTACAATATTGCTGATCCTGCTTTAAAGTATACCAAATTCCAACCAGGAACCAGAGGATGTTACATGGTAGAGACATTCTACACTCCTCTATTCTATCTAAATCCGGTGACAGATTGTCTGCTACCTGAAGAATCCAAGAGCTGGTAATTTTCGTTGCGAATTGTCACAACAATGAGCTAATCCATGCCTGACCCCCCGTTCATTGTCACTTGAACTGTCGTTAACATGCTATTCATAACGCTATACGAAATGAACAGCAACAGTGGGGAGGCCGTCTTGTGTCATATGCGCATCGTATGTTGCATCTGACCTGCTAGGAATTGCATCAATGTCTGCTTCCATGAAATACGCAATTTTCTTATGAGAACTGGCCTCCAAATGTAGTAGTTTTCGAATGCGGGTAACGTGGCATGCAGCACATAAATCTCTACGCAGCGCGGAGACCTGTTTGACTCATATCTCACCATAGAGCTCTGAGTCAGAACAGGTTTCCGCGCTTTTCCATTGCGTACTTAAAAACGGTTGTGTTCAAGCGCCTTGCATGTTAGCGTCATTATATGATATCTTACTTTCTTTTTACCAAGCTGGAATGTCGATTACAAGGAAAATTTTCTGACTTTTTGTTTTAAAAAATAGTCTCTTCGACAGCTTCAGTACGATGAAGTTCCGTTTTGAAACGAAAACAGGGTCTGAGCTGGGATCGGCTGGAGACAAAACTCCATCTATCTAAATGGTTCCGGGGCTTAGCAGAAGAGAGATGATGAAGCGGAGCGACGCGGTGTTTTTAACACGCGCTCGGACGGGGGTCAAACTGACACCCGAAGGTTTTTCCAGAATGGTCTCCAAACGACGCAGTGCAGCCGCGCCAAATTTTGCAAAGCTGGAAGCAATTGAAAAGCGGATCGCTTGGTACTGCAAATTTAGATGTGCCTTATAAGGTCGCTGACCTACTGAGGTCAAAGTCAGGCCATGGATTCGACGAAGTCAATTTGTAGGGAATCGTTCTATCTGATGTAACAACGGAGTGTCAGACAAGACCATACGTCTCTGAGATGCTTTCTTAGGCAACGCACTAATTGAGTGAGCAAATCCCATTGACCTAAGGTCAGCTTTGAAGGTCAGACCAATGTCAAAGCCAATCTGTTTTATAACTCCACGGTTTGTTGTGTGGGGTAGTCCCTGGTGCCCATTTCGGATTTATTGATAACAGGAATCGCATTGTATATCTTTCATGCACTTCTCAAAGGTCAAAATAGATCACTGACCCAAAATGACCCAGATCAACACTTTGTTTTAAGGGACATGCTGCCCAGCGTCATCATTAACGTTTATTCGAATGCAAAACTGAAAGCGGTTGTTTATGATTTTGGTCATTGAGACCTTTGAAAGGTCAAACAACTTCACTGACCTTAAATGATCCTGGGTCCTTTTGTTTACCGAACAGGTATTTAGGTTCTGGGGGCACTTTGGGGACTGACCAGAATATTGTCCTTGTTTGACATTATTTGAACTGAAGGTCATGACCTAGGACCTTAAAACTTTGACCTGGATGAGTTCAGGTACAGGCCAACACACACTGTAAATTTGCTGCCACTAGCTCTCTTAGTTCCTGAGATCTCAGTGGAGTCAAACTGACCCCCACCCGAGGGAAGGACATCCGACCTGCCACCCGGGCGCGTGTTGATGACCTTTTAGGTGCCATTTTGTGCCCAAGGGAGATTTTTAATTTCGCTGTAGGCTTTCAAGTTTCAAATGACTGGGCCCGTGAAATCAGGAGCGGATCCAGGTTTTGTCAACAGCGGGGGCGCGCAACATTGTGGGCCCCCTAAGGTTTGGGCCCCTCCAAAAAATATTTGCATTTCGGCCATTAAATTGTATGATAAACGACATCTTTAAGTATCGACAGTACTACAAAGTAATACAACATAGGTAGCACAAGATAAAAAAGTGTCACACACTTAATAGTCTAGGAAAATGACAAATACATATTGGGTGGCAAAACAAATTACCTTCAACAACTGTGTCAAAATTCATCGGCGCATATCCGACCGCTGCTCTAAGGCTAAGGCACCAAGGCTCCTAGGGACGGAACCTGAGCGATCATGGGTGCCGCGAGGGGCCACAAACAGGCTCCCGTCAACAAGTATAGGCTCCTTATAGCAAGTGAGAAGAGTCCAAGACCAACGTGGTGGGCCCATGAACGATCGGTAGTGCCCCGGCTGGCTAACATATGGGACCCCGGCCAGAGCACGCGGCCCTCTGAGCAAAGCAAAATCACGGAAGACCAGTGCAATGAATGAATGAATGAATGAATGAGCGATCAGGAGTGCCCAGGCAGGTTAAAAGAAAGAGCCCCGGTAGGAGTGAAGGGTTCCCGCAAATGCGATCAAAGGGAAACAGCCCTAGCTCAAAGCCGAGGGTCCCTGAGCATTGCGTGGTTCGGTACCTTACCTTATATTAGCCCCAGCAATAGCACAAGGCCCTTCGAGCAAGTGGAAAGAACCCGATACCCATGTGAAGAAACCTGAGCAACTGGGTGAATCTTGGCAGATTGCGCCCCAGAAAAGGCGTATGAAGCCTTTCAGGTGCAGTGTTCTTTTGTTTGCTTGTTTTTTGCTTGTTTGATAAGAGCCCTTTCGACCAGTATTGATCATTTCAGAGCTATGGGGTGAAGGAGACTGGATGACGGTGAGGCAGGTCTACACGCGCCAGGAGGGCCAACCGCAGAACTAAGCATGCGCGAGGATCCTCTGGGAGAGGGAGCGGGGGGGGGGGGCGGGATACGCGCTGAGCTCCCGGTCGGGCTCCCATTCAACACTTTCTCAATCAGCGAATAATTTATGTTGTCTGTCCATGGACTTTTGACTTGCACCTTAACCTGTTCTTGTTCGTTTGTGGGCCCAAAGACGTCAAATTTTGTTGTGTTTTGTGTTTTAAAAAAAAAACTGCGTCCGTTCGGGAGGTTTTGAGCCTCGACGGAGCCTCTGGATCCTCTCAGGGCCAAAGGGGCATGGTCCCGTGCCCTCGTGTTTCCTCCCCTCTGCATCCAACGCCGGCCCAAGCAGCTTCATAGGTGGGGCACCGCCAAGAACATGGGGCTTTCCACTCCCACTCAAATAAGAAACACCCAAGACACAGCATGGAGGGCCCTGGAATGGCCCAGTGTGCCTAAGCAGGTTGACAAATGTGTGTGTGGGGGGGGGGGGACTACACCCCGTAATATGGAGTGTACCCGAGCATTCCAGGTGTGTGTGTGTGTGTGTGTGTGTGTGTGTGTGTGTGTGTGTACAAATATGTAAATATCAGTGCACCCAGATATCAGGTGGCCTCTGACAGGAGCGTAGGACACTAAATTCAGACACCAAGACCCAATGTTCAGCATCCCCAAACAATCCAGTGTAGCCGAGGAGGCGAACAGAGGGGGGCCCTGACAAGCACGTGGTGCCCTCCATTTAAGTAGGAAGTACCCAAGACACAATGTGAAGGGCTCCCGGACGATCAAGTGTGCTCGAACAGGTAAACAACTGGGTCCCGACAAGAGGAAATAGCTTGTTGCAAGGAAATAGCTTATCGCCTTGTTGCCGAGGTTACGTCGGTTTTTTCCACAGCTGGCCAGGCTAGTCTGACTTCAAAGTGTGCCGACATAAACAGGAGTAGATTCTTGCGCAACGCCGCTTCCTCGCCCTGTCGCCTCCGTCATGGCAACTCGGGCTCATTGGAGCGACGCAAACAAGAAGGCGGGGTGCATGCAGACATGCTGGCCTCCGGCGGCCCCCCCCCCCCCTGCTCCAGAGGGGAGCGGAGGGCGGGGTGATTGGTCTGCCAACTGGTAGACCGGCCGACCGGACGGACGGCGCGCGCGATCCACGTGCTGACGACCAACTCAAGGGCACTAACGGTACCAAATGAAATATGCCCATGCTTTGCACGTAACGTAGGTAGTCCTTACATAGTCGGGATTACCAGCTGAGTGACAAGCAGCGTACATGCAATTGCAGCGATAATATAAGAAGAATGAAAATATGATAAATAAAGTAACAAGGAATCTCAAAAACAGCCTAATGTATAAGCAGTCAGGTCGTGCAGATGCACTAAAAATTGCACGTAAAGACGTCAGGTTGCAAAAATTGCGCGGCTTTTAAGTGGCCTTAAAATTTTGGACACTGCCGATGATGACATGGCTTTAAATTCAATATGCCTAGACGCCTCGGATGGTTTCCGGAAACTAAGGATTCGATACAAAAGGAAAAATGGTCACTTTACTCCAACAGCTTTCAGGTACGACGTCATAGGTTAGTATTCCGATATCACCTGGGTAAGATTTTTCGTCGACGAAAACACACAACGTATGTATCGTAGCTGAGCGAAATTTCACGTCGTTATCGTTCATCTGGCTGGTGGCCTTAATTGTCGCTGAGACAATGAAAAATAAACTTCTGCCCTTATCTGCCTTTGTCCGACTGGGAGGTGGCATCAACCCTTTATCCGGAAAGGGTCAAAGATCGTCAGCCTGTGACGTCACTCGATTACCGGTCCCCGGGGACAAAGCCGCCGGCTGGTTATCGCCGCCGGCGTCAGGCGTCACCGGCTGATGACCATCTGCCGTGACTCACCTCAACAAAGAGTACAGGGGCGAGAAGAGCATCCTGCACTACCTGTGACACCGGCCACGGCACCCAGCCCTGCCCGGAGCAGGGAGCGCGGAATCAACCGCGCTCGGCTGTGCACACACATGCAGGTGCTGATGGCGTAATCGGTGTCAACCTTTGTCGGCAGCCGAGGCCGGTAAAGCCTTCCCAGCCGGGGGTCGGACCGCACTCCCCTGACCGAAATCCCGCCCATCAAGGCTCCTCGGACCCGTCCGGTCCCTGCGCGGGGCGCTGCCAGGCCGCGCATGCCTGGGCGCGCCACTGCGCAACTGCACAGCTCATGGAACGGGCCTCGGAGCGGGGCAAGCCAAGGGCAGACGAGCCCGACCAGGCTGCAGTGAGCACGGCCCAATCGCGCTCAACACGGGGCGAAGGTGGCGACGCCTGGCGGCAGCCGACACGCCCCGTAACAGGTAACGCTAGTTTTGGGGAGAGTGGTGCGTGTTTGGGGAGAGTGGTGCGTGTTTGGGGAGAGTGGTGCGTGTTTGGGGGCTGTCATTCGAGCGTCCGCTTTGGATGGGGTATTTGTGGTGTTGCGTGTGTGCAGTAAGCCACGTCATATGCTGCGGCTCAACTTGGTTTCCGAAATTTGTTTGTCGAACGCTTCTCTATAGGTTGATTTGGGGCGTGTGCTTAACTATTATGCCGATACTGAAGAAGCTTTTCATGTTTAACCATGGGTTTAACCATTGGATTTACTCTGGCCAGAGTTAGTTGCTGGTGAAAGTCAAAGCAAAGCTTGCGTTTACCAAATGCTTCCACTCACCATTAATGCAATGATGGAGGTAACGTGAACTAATATTCAAGGAACAAACACAAGAGAGCTTTCGCTCGTAATTTTCGTCACGCTCCCCGACCCAGATGCTGTTGCGACTTGTGGTGACTGAGCCCGCACGCGCTGTGCGAGTGCGTAATTCTGGTGCCGTGGGTAATTGTTTTCAAGACCCTTTGCACAGACCCGACCGTGGAGGGCGCTTTACCCAGACCCGACCGTGGACCGCCCTTGTCGCTTCCGTGCCATGCGACGACAAAGCCGGCCGCCATTACTCACCCATACTCCGGCTAGCGTCAGGCCGTCCTCATCGGGTTCTGGCACTTCGCCAGATGTTTACTCATTGCTGCGCGAAACAACGCCACTGTGGGTTAATCCGAAGGCCACTGCATCTTTCCCCTGGGAGTTTGCACTAGATTGACGCCACTGTTGACACCACCTATCGCTGAATAACGTCAGAAGTATCTGCAGAGGTGTACGTGGTGATGACCTTTCTGCAGAGGCGTACGATGGGCTGTGACCTTTCTGCAGACGTAAACGGTGGGTTGCGACCTTTCTGCAGAGGTACACGGTGGGTTGCGACCTTTCGGCAGGGGTACACGGTGCGTTGCGACCTCTCTGCAGAGGTACACGGTGGGTTGCGACCTTTCTGCAGAGGTACACGGTGCGTTGCGACCTTTCTGCAGAGGTACACGGCGCGTTGCGACCTTTCTGCAGAGGTACACGGTGGGTTACGACCTTTCCGCAGAGGTACACGGTGGGTTGTGACCTTTCTGCAGAGGTGTAGAATGGGTTGTGACCTTTCTGCAGAGGTGTACGGTGGGTTACGACCTTTCTGCAGAGCTACACGGCGCGTTGCGACCTTTCTGCAGGGGAACACGGTGGGTTGCGACCTTTCTACAGAGGTACACGGTGGGTTGGACCTTTCTGCAGAGGTGTAGAGTGGGTTGTGACCTTTCTGCAGAGGTACACGGTGGATTGTGACCTTTCTGCAGAGGTACACGGTGGATTGCGACCTTTCTGCAGAGGTACGCGGTAGGTTGTGACCTTTCTGCACGGGTACACGGTGGGTTGCGACCTTTCTGCAGAGGTGTGCGGTAGGTTGTGACCTTCTGCAGAGGTGTGCGGTAGGTTTTGACCTTTCTGCAGAGGTACACGGTGGGTTGTGACCTTTCTGCAGAGGTGTACGATGGGTTGTGACCTTTCCATTCTCTGGGGTTGGCCCTCTTATCATCATTTATTGTACATGGCCTCCGCCTGACGCTCTTTCTGGCCAGAAGTCAGTACAATACACAACACAAACACAAGGCCAAGTGACCATGTGCCCTCCTATGTGCCCTCCTATGTGCCCTGCTATGTTGCCATGCGGTACTTTCATGTGACGACCCCGGCTTGCTCGCCGCCTGTCACAGCCTCCTGACCATGGTGTATTGGATCGTTTGGCTGGCCCGGCATGAGCGGTCGGTGAGCCACCCACTTGTTTGGACTCAGCGCACCCACCGCAACCCAGCAACAACAGCACGACTATCTCCCGTCCGCCGGAAGACCCGGCTTCTCTGCAGACCTCCCAGCGCGCGGCCACCGTCATGTTTCAACATGCTGCGGCTCAGTGCATCCCGAGTTGTCACAGCTTCCCCTTTTCCGTCCCCCCCCCCAACCCCGCCGGCCCCGGGAGCCTGCAGCGGCCTTCAGCCGCGCGCCGGCGGGAATCCCGCCATCCGGCCCGAGCACAGGCATAAACCTCACCCGAGCACTGGCACGTACACCCCGCCCGAGCCTGGTATAAATCCCACCCGAGCAAAGGTACAAACCCCGCCCGAGCACTAGCACAAAACCACCCCGAGCAAAGGCATGAACCCAGCCCGAGCACAGGCAGAAACCTCACCCGAGCACAGGCATGAACCTCACCCGAGCACAGGCATGAACCCAGCCCGAGTACAGGTACCAACCCCATCCGACCACAGGTACAAACCCAGCCCAAGCACTGTCATAAACCCCACCCGAGCACTGGCATAAACTCCGTTCGAGCACAGGCATAAGCCCAGCCCAAGCACAGGCAGAAACCCAGCCCGAGCACAGGCAGAAACCCCACCCGAGCACAGGCATAAACTCCACCCGAGCACTGGCACATATCCCACTCGAGCCTGGTACAAACCCCGCCCGAGCACAGGCACAAACCCAGCCCAAGCACAGGAACAAACCCCGCCCGAGCACAGACATAAACCCAGCCCGAGCGCAGGCACAAATCCCCTCGAACACAGGCATAAGCCCAGCCCAACCACTGGCACAAACCCAGCCCAAGCACAGGCACAAACCCAGCCCGAGCACTGGCACAAGCCCCGAGCCGGGTTGCCGTGTGAGATAAGCACGTAAGGGCATGACCAACGTTGGAGGAGAGAAGCGTGCAAAAATATTTATTTTATATCTTGTCTTGTTATTCCGCCAAATGAAGATACGTGGCAAAAACTGAGTTGAACTATATTTCTCGCTGAAGATCGCGTGGCTCAGGCATGAAACTTCGGACACCTAACCCAGGCAGCAATTTCGGTCAGATTCCATCCGTCGTAGCCCGTCCGGTACTGAACTTTCTTGTTAGAAAATGTTCATGGATCGGCTTCGAAAGTGAGAATCTTTGGCTGATATTTCCATTTCCTAGCCTGTTTTCAGCCGCTTCTCAATATTTTCTATGTCTGGAGTTTTCCTCTAACTGCATATGATGGTTACTCACTGAAAAGTGCGTATCCCAAAGCATATCCAACATCTCACGACAACCTTTGCCCAAACAAATTGCTGGCTGGAACGTTGTGGGACGGTCGTGACATCCACGTGACGTGGCCGGGTGTTTCGTTTTATCGTGCCTCTGCGTCGTCCCACAGAGACCATAACTAGTCGAGGTCACTTAAAACACGAATCGCGAGCTTGGTTTTCGGAATTATTTCAAGAGTCACACCTGCTTATGTCACATGCTCCAGCAAGTATTGCAAACACGGCATTTGCCAAAAGGGTGGCCTGTGTAGCTCGTTTAAAACATTGGCTGCGTCAGCGTCATCAATAAATGAGCCACAGGTGTCGTGCATCAATGGCGCCAGCAATCTTGCATTGTTTGTTATTTGAGCCGTGAGGCGAGTTGGCGGCGATGACTACTTCATCCCCTTCCACTTCAGCGGAGAGATATCCATCATCGCCTTCACTCGTGGTGTGAAGCTCGGATAGTGCAAATGCGTAGACTTGTTATATTAAATGTTATACTTATATGGATACGGATGTGCCACGTATATGTGCATATAGATATCCGTAAGTTAGAATGTATAAGACAACCATCCTCTTATAAGCACAGCTGGTTTTATGCTAATGCATGGAAACCTGGCTCTTATTAACTGCTAGTGAAGGCCAATTATGTCTTGATGTTACAACCCACTGTAACGATATGCTATAAACATATAAGAGAGAGAGAGAGAGAGAGAGAGAGAGAGAGAGAGAGAGAGAGAGAGAGAGAGAGAGAGAGAGAGAGAGAGAGAGAGAGAGAGAGAGAGAGAGAGAGAGAGAGAGAGAGAGAGAGAGAGAGAGAGAGAGAGAGAGATATATATATATATATATATATATATATATATATATATATATATATATGGAGGATGGAGTTGTAGATGGCTTACATCGTGCGTCGTGTTGCCCTGCAGGAGACGATCACTGGCGCCCCTCGGAGTCACTTGGCTTCCTGCACAGCCATGGCTAGTGGCTCGCACTCAGATGCGGAAGGTGAGTTTGGACTCGACGAGGAAAGTCCTGCACATAGTGAGCTATGGCGATAACCGGACATAAAGTCAAAGGCCTGGAAGTCAAAGGACAGCACGTCAAACGTGAAAAAATCATATTTGAAAAAGTCAAAGATATATCCAAGTCACATGCAAAGCGTGCCTTTACCAAAACGAATAGCAGAGGTGAATTCCAATAACGCTACCATTCCTACTACCATTTAAGCCAAAGGGGCTAAAGGTTACAGGAATGAGCGTCAAAAGAAAAAGGAGTGAAAGGAAGTTAAGGCCAGCGGAGGCAAGCAAAATGGACAAAGTCAGCAAAACAATGCTTCATGTTTGTTGAATTTCATAACGTCATGCGTAACGTGATGCCAAGAACACTGATGTTTCCAACTTAGGCAGGTACCAGGATCGTGCATAAGTCGGTCGAGCGTAGTCTCCCTTGCCTGTCGGCTCCTTGTCAGCAACAGGAGGGGGGGGGGGGGCGTTCGGGTATTTTTACAGGGTTCATTTATGAGTTAAGAAATCCCTTGCTCAGTTATAAGCCTGCAATATACAAAAAGGCACTTGCTAAACGACGCTGTAGTGCAAATATTGGTTGGTAAGTTAGTATCCTATCATCCTTATCCTTATCTCATTATGCATCACCCTTATCTCTCGGAGAAAAACCAGAGGAATGGAAATATGGATGCACCGATATATCGGCAACATGCCTTTATCAAAACGAATAGTAGAGGTGAATTCCAATAAGGCCGTTACTACTGTCTGCTCTATGTGAATAATGTTCCTCGCAAATGCGCTTAACAACGTGCAAGCACTGGTTGTTTGGATACCACTGGATGCTTCAAGCGGTGCTCCGGTTTTCAAATCAACATTTATCCATGGTCATCAATGTCTGGCTGTCAAACAGTAGATAACAGACCAGACCATACTGAAAAGAACTTCTGCTGATTTTCACGGCTTGACCGTCTGCTCTAGAATACGCCTGTCCACTAAGGTAACGCTTGAAAATGAGAGCGCATATGATTGGTGTGAAATTATCATCGTGATGTGCTTTCACCGCCCTCAGTAAACCTTTCATATGGTATTTTCTTGCCCTTCCTAGATCACAAAACCACTGGACCAAAGGCGGTAGCCAGTTTCTCCTAAGTAAGGAAGTACGCTAGATACAGTTTTGAGAAGTAGAGGTAGTTTGCTGTCGAAGGTTTATTTGCCTTCTTCCAACTTAACAAAGGAAAAACTTAAAAACCTCTCCCCCCAATCTGCAAGGATGCCCCCATAACTAATGCTACATGTTGGCCGAAAGCAAAGCAATTTTTGTGGCAAGGATGTTCTGAATTTGAAGGGGTCTAAGCAAGTAAGTTATGAGGTACCACATAACGAAAACGTTGCGCGTCAAGACACTTTATATCGTGCATAGAGCCATTCGAATCCCAATCTGGGACCCCTCTGCGCCCTCCGCACATTCACCAAGCTGTCAGTCAACTTGGTCCCACTGGCCAAGTGGGGGCGGGGCCTGCACCCCCTGGACGAACAACTGACCAAGAGCCCTTAGTGCATTCCTAAGCGGTACGAAGCTACGGACTAGGGTGTCTGGCCAGGATAGGTGTGTTTTGATTCACTCCTTGCTCTCCTTTAAACCATTTTGCTCACATCCTTTTTACCGTCTGCCTAAAAGATGTTTTGTCTATTTAGACAAAACTCCATCTTTTTGCCTTTTCTGCTTTTACCCATCTACATTTTATCACTGAGCTTGTTCCTGTTTGGCGTCTTGCTTTTGAATTTTATTTCTTGGACTTTTTTCCGTTTGACTTTTATCCATTTGACTTCTTGCATTTTTGAGTTCTTGCCATTCGACATTTATCCCGTCTGGCTTCTTGCCGTTTGACGTCTTGCCATTTTTGCACAGGGTTCGACCCTTTGCCATTGGTCATTTTCTCCCCTGCCTTTTGCGTTTTCTAGTTCTTTGTTAAAGAACAAATGATGGCACCCGTTACGCTATTTTGCACATCTATCCTATGTGGGGACTCACTACTATGTGAGGACTCACTACTATGTGGGGACTCACTACGCCGAGAGAATACCCATCGGAGGACGGCTCTGCGTCCAAATTTTTGCTGACCTAACCGAAGTGTGAGTTGATGAGCCGCTCGTGCAGTGCTCGATCCGCGGCCATATTCGATGGGCGAAGTGCCGTCACACTCGCAAGTTGGCTGGTTGAGACCGCCGCTGCCGTTTGGTAAGTTCCTAATCTGACCTCCAACATCCTCAGACGGGCTGATGGTGGAATTTGCCTCCCTGCAGCTGCAGGACAAACCGGACAAGCCTCCGAAGCATTATCGATGTGGCGTGTGTCACGAGATAGGACAACATTTCATCAACTTCTGTCCACAAGTAAGCCCGGGTGTCACACGAGTGTCATCTCCTTCACTCCAGTGTCATGCGACGCAATGTGGACATCAACCCAAAGGCGAACGTGTGGCACATCCGGCGAAATTCCGAGTCAGTCACCAGCGACTCGTCCTGAGTCTTCACGGCCCGTTTGCTTCGTCCATGGCAGGCAAGTCCAGAATCAATCCACACTGGACTAGACGCATCCAGATGCGCCTAGTCCAGTCGCAGACGCATCCAGACGCGTCCAGTCCAGTGGCACAGACATCCAGATGCGTCCGGCCCAGTCTCAGACGCATCCAGACGCGTCCAGTCCGGCAGCGAACTTTGATGGGGTTGCTCATCAACCGTTTTACAACGCCAAGCGAGTGCGGCCGACGTTGTCTTTCGCCGGCGCTCGCTGCCCCGCTTTTGTTACTCTGTCTGTTATACTGGTGACGTTCCCACGCCTGCCGCGCGGTCACGTGCTCATGTATCGCTTGCGATCTGCGTGTCGCGCAAAAGAAAAGTAGTGGTAGTCCTACATAATGTTGTAAGGGGCTGAGCAGTTAGATACGAATCACCTCCCCCACAATACGCCAACAGACGGATGTTCCTCTGGATTTGGCTCGCTTTCTTCTCAAAGTTGAGAACGGAGGCTGGAGCCAAAGCGGGGCGTGGGCTGAAGCCAACGTTGTTGAGGGGGGCGAGCTGAAGTCCCCAACTGAATAACGACTGCACCGCTTGTGTTTGGTCTGTGTCGCCAGGCGCTGAAGACTGGCGTGAAAACGCCGTACCAAGGCAAGCGGCGTGCGTTCGGCGAGTACCAGTGCTGCGAATGTCGCCGTCTCTGGCAGTCGAGTCGCAGCTGGGCCAACATGGCGCAGGAGTGTCAATCTTGCCGCATTCGCATCTATCCTCATCGGCAGGTGACGTCACACGAGCCGCCACACGCGGGTCACACAGGTGATATCGCACGGAGCGACGCACACAGATCACACCGGTGGTATCACACGAAGCGGCGCACACGGGTCACACAGGTGATAACACACGAAGCGGCACATACGGGTCACGAGGGTGACATCACACCGGCTGCCAGGCAGTGAGCGGAGACCATAACCGGGAGCATACCAATTGTTACGACCGAGCCAGCTGATCAGTCATGCCAGTTGTTAGCACCGGCCATCTGACCGGTCATGTCAGTTGTTAGGACCGGCCATCTGACCGGTCATGACAGTTGTTAGGACCGGGCCATCTGACCGGTCATGTCAGTTGTTAGGACCGGCCATCTGACCGGTCATGTCAGTTGTTAGCACCGGCCATCTGACCGGTCATGTCAGTTGTTAGGACCGGCCATCTGACCGGTCATGCCAGTTGTTAGGACCGGCCAGCTGACCGGTCATGCCAGTTGTTAGGACCGGGCCAGCTGACCGGTCATGCCAGTCGTTAGGACCGGCCAGCTGACCGGTCATGCACGGCGGTGCTAAGACTCCTTCAAAGTAAGGAGGAGGTGGGATATCGGGGTCTGAACTTTTGTAATGCGAGCGTCGACTCGACCCATTGTTTTCGTTTAACGGACACCGATCCCGCTAAATCAATGTACGGCTGAGCTTTTGGCCACATTTCTAGGGGTTAAAAAGCTACCAATTTACAGGACATGATTGTCGACAAAAGTGGACTGTTTTGCGAGCTATTTGTTAGGAAAATCGCGAAGATGGAAGCTAATTACAATAGACCATTCCATTTAGACGAAACTCAGTCTAGCATTGGTCTATAGTTATACCCACTGACGCATGCAGCGAGCTTTAGAGAGCAGAGGTCGAAACATTGACGTTTTGCCTTATAACCAAGATGAACATGTTCCCAAACGAAGTAACTTAAAGGGGAGTGTTTCGATATGACAAATTAAGTTCTTGTATGCCAATCGGTATGATTTAAAGGGAGCATTCCACATTTGCATGGGGTTTTGAGCTGAAAAGCCATTTTGAAGATTATTCGTTGCAGTTTACAGCCCAGCCATCTTTAGACCTAAGCCCCTGCTATTTCTGTCAGTTTCATAGGATTGCCGACTTTGGGTGTAAAGCAACACCCTATAAGGGGGAATTTTTCACTCCTTTTCTCCCTATTTTATGTGAATTTTTCACTCCTGCCCGACATTGTCTAAACGCACATGCCAAACCCATATTTCCCTTTCTGAGGTTTTCAGATGCATCCAAAACCGAGCTCATCTGAAACCACCAAGCATAAACAAGGCTCCACAGAACTTAGACACCTATGGCTATGTGCTGCCTCACCTGCATCCGAATCATGTCTATGTATGCACCGAGCAAGGGCGCCAGGTACCTCCAAGCTCAAGAACCCCAGCGACTCCAGCCGCTTGCACGCATTAATTTTGACTTGTTTACAAAATGCATCACAATCGGCAGCTGTATGCCAAGTGCAACGTTTTCACGCATCCCCAATTTGTTTGGTATTACCACCACACCACGAAAGCAGGGCCTGATGCGAACACCAGCAAGGCCTGGCCTGGTAGATAATTTTACTCCACGTATTTTTTTTCGCGAGAAAACTTGACACCTAAATTATATCACTCACAAAATGCAGGAGTGAAAAGTTCAAGAAATGCCTTCTAAATCCAATTTACAAGATGAATATCACCATTTGAGCACTCATGTTAACAGATTCTAAGTCAAATCAGCTGATTGCAAAATTTGCCAAAAAGTATCAGACTTTATATTTACGTACCTACTTTTGTTTTTCTTGGTATCATACGATTGTGATACCACTTTATTCTTCCTTCCTTTTCGATCGCCTTTAGAGGTACCATCTCTTGATTAGAATGTTGGCCAATTTCTCTGCAAGGTGCTCCAACTGCAAACTTGCACGTATTTCATACATAAATTGGATGAATTGCCCGCCGCAAAGATATGCTTGATATGCACCCAAGAGTGAATAATTCACAGGGAATAAAGGAGACAATTTGAAGCACGGAATATCGATTCATCGCCATTTTTGCCCTGAAAAACCTTCGGTTAGTCGTTCTTTGGTTCATGGCGGTGCTCGATGATGATAAATCTAAGCCTTTTGACTGTCTAACTCACCAGGCTACCTGACAAGGTTATCCTAATGCTGCCATATAGAGCCTTGGGATAGACCTGACGCGGCTAATAGAGAAGTGTTTGATGGCGAAATTATGTCTTTTGGAGATGTTTATCATGCATGCCTCTTACTTGTTTCTCATTTTAATCTCGTAGGTTGGTGGGTATGATTGATATTTATATTTGGGGATGAGTGGGATGATTCTGTCTGCCATCAGACCATGCGAGAGGTACTGACTTTTTGTTTTGAGGGAGCAAGAAGATGCCAGTAATTCTCCTGTGGACAAAGTAATTGCTTACCTTACGTGCTTTCAACACATGATTGATAACCAGAGTTAGCCATTTTCTGTTTTAATCCATCGAGTTTGATCATAGGACAAATTATGATGCCACAAGGTATGCAATTGGCCTATTTTGTTCCAAATTCTTGATTACTTGCCCCAAATTTCATGAAGTGGTCCCTCATGGCTGCTTTAACCAGATGTTTTCTATAGTTGTCATAGTTTGCTGACTGTCAAATGACTGTACTGTATATATACACTATATTTGTAACACAGGGATGCTCTAAGCTGCATAGCAATTATAATATGAGGTAAATATCAGTATGTAACAAATAGTCAGACCATTCCATTTAAAATGTCAAGCCAACATCTCAAGCTTTGTCATTAAATATGAATAGACAGGTCTAAATAGATGCCTTTATTGCAGCTGAAAAGGCAAGCAGCAAAACTGGCATGGTCATCTAATGGCTATGTTACTTTTGGAGAAGAGAGATTGTTTTGTGGAGCATTCCCGTTATTGCCCTTGACAAAGTTAACCATGACAATCAAAATAAGTTGTTCAAAGTCATTTAAAGTGTTTTGATTTGTGTGCTGTCAACTTTGTCTGATGTCAACAACCATACACAAATGAGCTGAATAAAAATGCAAGTTGAAACCAGTCAAAAATTAGCTGTATCATGTTTTTATCACAAGTGCTGCTGTCAAAAGTTAGGTGAGTTGGGATGATGTTCAACATATAGGCATTGTAAGTTCAACATATGTAGAGTTGTTGCATGGCAAGTGGCAATAAGAATTGTGCATGAATCAGTAACTCGCAAGTGCTGCCGTGATACAAACAGGTTAGACAGGATGAGATGACGTAAGGCTCTTTAGGTCAGGCATAGTTAGGCTGCTTTCATGGAAATAAGTATCGGTATTTTGTAAGAAACAGTGACAAAATGTTGGTTTTCCCTGACCTCATCTTAACAGAAGCCAGAGGTAAGTCTATTGTGTTTGACTTGACGATGGGCTGACGTGTAGAAGTCCAAGGTTTTTTTCTGTTTGAGTGTTTTGTGCTTGTTGAATTTTCTGTTGTTATTTTGTTGTTTAATTCCTTTGCTTTCTTTTGCGTTAAAAGTGCTGTGGAAGGGAAGGGCAAACTGCAGCATCAGATTATTGGTGTTGATAATTTGTATGCTCATTACGCTGTCATGCAATTACTACGCTTTAATCGTATTCTGTTTCGCTTAAATGGCCTAAGATGTTAAAAAACAAAACAGTTTTGTCAGGTTTATGCCGTCCATGCCAACTCGAAATAGATGTCTTTGTTTGCTAAAGCAGCAGTCACTAGCTCACAAGTTTCATCTTTTGTGAATTGATTTTTTCACTCCTGCACGGTCTTTTTGCGATGAAATGTTTCACTCCCACCCTAGTTCAAAAGCGATTCTAGCTCACTGCTTCCTGAGCAACATGCCCGCGAAGATTTTGTGGAGACTATTTCGTGAAGACTATTTCGAGGTCACCCAGACATATATGACGCCACCACGTCATTCAAATCCCGCCATTCTATTGGTCGTGCGGCGATAAAGGTCAACAAAAATATGTTGTTTTTTCTCTGAGAAACAATACTATTATTACTTTCTTATCTTAGTCAATAACGTTCCTTGAAAATGCACTCAACAAGCCCGATGCTTTATGGCACATGCAGACTGTATGCAGACTGCGTGGTGTGCAGTTCATACCATACTTCCATTGTCAGTACCAACACAAGGCTTCATTTGTGAGACGTATGCGAGTACAGATCGCGCGTGCGTTTCCGTTGCGTGCATTGGCGAAAGCTAACGTCTGACCAATATTATATCTAGCATCACCGGACATCATAAGCATACATATTTACCGTGCGTATTGAAGACATAGGGCTGCCACGGGCGGATCTCAGCGACGCGCAGTGAGTTTTATGCCATGGTCTGTGTATGCCCTGCCGTTTTATGCTGCGACCAAAATTTTGCTCAGACAGCAGGCTTCCGTGTCAGAGCTATCCCGTGGCATTCAGCTTAATATATTTCGATATTCCAGGGAGATGGATAGGCAAATTTCAAAAGGTAAACAGGGTTTCAACGCTCGCACACATTCTGTGGCAATTTCTAGCCCTGCTTTTAGTAGGTTCCGGGTGATGACCTTGCTGTTAATGTCATGTTGGCTGCATTTTTGTTCTCGAAGCGTGTAATGTACTCTAGAAGAATGCACGCTCTCAAGGATTCGCCTGTTCGGGATAGCTGCACCATACCGTACGAAGTGATGGCTCACTTCACGAAATAGTTGTGTCAGATAATCCGAGAAAAAGTTTGATAAATACCTCAAATTTGAGAACCCTTGCGGGAATAAACTCTGATTTTCTTGACTTTGGCGTGCCGCAAGTCCCATGAGTCGGTATTTCAAGTTTAATACGAGCTCGGGTGGGGGGGGGGATTTGACCCCCAAAAACTTTTCCAGAATTAATTCCGAAAGGCGCGGCGTAGCTGCGCCAAACTTGGCATGGCTGTAGGCAGTTAAATGGCAGATCTTTTGGTGTAACAAATAAGGGTACCTCTTAAGGTGGCTAGCCTACGGAGGTCAAAGTCAGGCCGTTACTGTCAGCGAAGGCCTTTTCTAGGGAATCGTTCAATTTGATGCGGCAGCAGAGAGTAGGACGAAACCATCCATGCTTGAAATAGTTCCTCAGGCAATACACCAACTGAATGCAAAATTACAACAAATTCCATTGGTCTAGGGTCAGGTATAAAGGCCAATCCTAGGTCAAAACCAACCTGCTTTTTACTCTAGATCCTGCTTTATGGGCTAGTTTCTATCCACACGGACTTCAACAGACATCTTCCATGGGCCTTTTAAATGTCAGATGATATCACTGATCTAAAATGTTTTTTCCAACATAACGTTTTTAGGAACATACCACCTGGCGTAATCCCTGACGTTTGTTTACGGGCACAGTTTGTATGTACCTCACTATTTCAGGAGAACCTGATGCAGAATCAAATCCAGTCATCATGAAGTCCCTTATCCGAACCTCCTAGCCTCTTTCTCGGATGCGAGTAGCATGATGACGTCTCCCTCGCGCACCGGGCCTTGACGCTCTGGATGATGGTGCGGCCCGTCTCGTCCACGAGCTCCAGGCGCACCCGGGCGCACCAGCTCTGAGAGCCAGTGTGGTCCAGTACCTTCGTCGCACGTGCGAGCTGAACTGGCATGTCCATCCGTGACGCTTATTTTGATAGCAAAATAGCGGCAATCTCGTAGTTTCTATCGTCTTGACCTTCTGAAGGTCAAGCAAGACCGCTGACATTAGATGAACACCACTGAGCTTCTGCTTAGCAGAGGTATTTCAGTTCACAGTGCTTGCGTGAGGAGGTCTAGAGGCACTTTGGATACCATTCTAGAGTTTTGCCTTGTTTGACTTGATTTGACCACAAGGTCATGACCTAGGAACCTTTAAGTGTGATATGATTGAGGTTTCGCATCGACCAACCCATTTCGTAGATTTGATGCCTATCTTAGTTTCATAGATATCAGGGGAGTCAAATTGACCCCCACCCTACGCGAGCGAACAACATTCAACCGGCCACTTGGGCGCGTGTTAACAAGCTTCATGCGTTTGTTTCGATGTCGTGCGTCGCCTGTTCCCTGAAGTGACGATGAGAAGCTTACGCACACAAATTCTGACCTGATGATGACCTGGCGTGACGTGGCGCCAGCCGTACGCCTTAACGTGCAATGACATATATCACATTGCTTCCCTTGCCGCTATAGCACGCGTATTTCTGAGGGCAGCCAGGCCGGCTAAGTTTACCATCTTAAGAGGAGGATCAGGTTTGGTTCTATAGAGACCGCTTTCAATTGTTAACATTCCACTCATTTGATGTAGTTAAATGCGAGCTATGTGACGCTGTTTTTGGTGTCCACCGTGCTGTTACACCCTGTAATTTTCTAAGACACAGAGCGTGTTAAATTTTCCAGCTAAGCTGATAAAAACTTCATTCGACAAGGGCTTCGCCCGTTCGTTTGACAGAACAGGAGCGCATGTCGGGTTTAAGTAAGTGTGTGCTTGACGTGAGGTAAAATCCATCTCTCCATGCGTTCGCCAACCTCTCTCATCCGTTTAAGGCCGCCTAATCCCCGCGTGTCTGGACGGCAGCGCCCGTCTACGGTCGCACCCCGACCTGGGGTCGTCTCTCCAGCCCTGAAAGAGAAAGCGCTGTCGGGGTCGGCGCCGGGTGTTCCCTGGGCGGAGCCGGGCCGCGCTGCCGTGCCGCCGCCTGGCCGCCGTCAGCGCCGTGCCCCGGGACGCCGGGTGTTCCCTGGGCGGAGCCGGGCCGCGCTGCCATGCCGCCGCCTGGCCGCCGTCAGCGCCGTGCCCCGGGACGCCGGGTGTTCCCTGGGCGGAGCCGGGCCGCGCTGCCATGCCGCCGCCTGGCCGCCGTCAGCGCCGTGCCCCGGGACGCCGAGATGGTGCCCTCGGGCGCTCTCTGACACCGCGTGGTACTTGCACGAGGTCGTTATGATGTCATCGCGTGATCTGCGACCCGACGCTCCAACCCCGGGTCCGACCGCCGTCACAAAACGGCTCTGACAAAAGAAACAACAGCTTCTGTTGCGGAGACGAAGACAAAAGAACACGAACGAGATGCAGACTCAAGTTAGATAACACTGACTTTGACTTTTGGTCGATCGTATATTATGCCTCTGCACCAAATATCCTAAAATGCACCATGCCGTGTCAATATTGGCTCAAATCGGCGATTCCTGACAGCTGCGATGGAAAATTACAGTTTGTTACACATAATTTCCAACCATTTGGTTACGAATGGCTCGAGGAAGTGGATGATGGCATTGCTGCCGTCCACATGTGATGAGTGGTATGTATGGCTCAGTATACGCAGACACAGCCATCTTTCGCAGTCCTGGAGAAGCCAGTCATTTCGCACGTCGTGTCTAACAAGTTGTCGCACGTCGCGTCTTCAAACTAACAAAGCGTAGTGATGTAATGGCTTTGATTTGACACGTAATTATGCACCGAGCGCAGGGATGAAGTTTCGCAAAAGGAGTTGGGGGAGGGGGGCTGAACAGTGAAAAATAACCCAATCTGCCCCTAAGATATGCCGACAAACGGGCTTTTCCTCTTCTCTGCTCACTCTCTTCCCAAAGTGGGGGGGGGGGGGGGGGAGCTGAAGCCCCAACTGAAAAGGAA
The DNA here is from genome assembly GCF_011947565.3 of Pollicipes pollicipes. NCBI lineage: Eukaryota > Metazoa > Arthropoda > Thecostraca > Pollicipedomorpha > Pollicipedidae > Pollicipes > Pollicipes pollicipes. The sequence continues at coordinate 25,484,447 of NW_023595962.1, forward strand.
ACTACGCCGCCGACCACGCGTCACCGCGCGGTGCACACGTCCCACCATCAAAGCGCCACGTTATAATGCAGTTTCCACCAGCGCGTTGATTCCATTAAACCCCGGTTTTTCCTCTTGCAGCCTTGCGGAGACAGTACAATGTTAAAAAAAGCGCGGACGAGTGCATGCAACATCCCACATTTGGGGGCTAAGCTCAGCTGATTGCTCAGCTGATTGTGGACGCCGGAAGTACCCTTGATGTCGGCCAGCGTGCCAGCAGCTGTTCTGTGACAGCTGACGACCGTGACCTCGCCGAGGCTGTTTTGTGAAGGCTGACTCCTGTGACCTCAGCCAAACCTCTTGTGACCTCAGCCTCAGCCAATCTCAGCCAAAAGTCACCCGCTCATGTGCCCATCGATCTCACCCAAAAGTCGCTCTCTCATGTGCCTGTCGATCTCAGCCAAAAGTCACTCTCTCATGTGCCTGTCGATCTCAGCCAAAAGTCGCTCTCTCTTGTGCCTGTCAATCTCAGCCAAAAGTCACTCTCTCATGTGCCTGTCGATCTCAGCCAAAAGTCACTCTCTCATGTGCCTGTCGATCTCAGCCAAAAGTCACTCTCTCATGTGCCTGTCAATCTCAGCCAAAAGTCACTCTCTCATGTGCCTGTCGATCTCAACCAAAAGTCACTCTCTCATGTGCCTGTCGATCTCAGGCAAAAGTCACTCTCTCATGTGCCTGTCGATCTCAGCCAAAAGTCGCCCTTTCCCGATCACTATTCGTTTGAGTGTCGCTTTCACCTTATGAACGTACCGTTACATTGGGTGACATGCCTTACTGATGCTGCAGACACCCTTGCACAAACCTGGCGGGCTAGACAAGATAGACCAGGACAAGAAGCACCCGGCCGAGCTGTGCGAGAAGTGCACCAAACTGGGCTACAGCTGCGTCTTGCACAACTCGAAGGAGTCGGTCGCGTCGCCTGCGGATGAGGAAGACGACTAGCCAACGGACAAGTGTTTCGGAGGGCCGCCTACCGGCGCGAATCGCAGAGATATGTGTTTGATTCAGAAGCCGGGTGACATCCTCTGACATTGTTAGTCATTCCTCCGGCGCTGTTGCTTCTGAACTAGTTTGAGATCATACCGGCGTCGTTCGTATGAGGTCAGTTTTGTATTCTGGAGTCGATCCCCTCGGATTTTTTCCGGGTGACGCAGTTAAATGAAGTGATATTTAGTAAGAGAAGAGCGTTCACTGAGAGATTATTCTGAGCCATATAGTTGTATAGGTTCATAGAGTTTTGTGAGCCATTTGATGCCTATCATCTGAAAAGGTCTATGTAAATGAGACTTATTAAGCGAATTGTGATGATGGTTCAGTGAAGTGATATCATGAGTCTGGAAAAGTGAAACGTGAGCGTATCCACTGATTAAACCACTAACTGTGGCGAAGAGCGTCATGGCTCCTCCAACACTCGAAATGTAGACCGCGTACCCCAGCCTCGAGCCCGGACTGGACAGACTGAGCATTGAATGAGTACGGAAGGGTAACTGTACTGAACCGTACCAATACTGATCAGCATGAGCTATCATCAATGATGATATGAAACGTACAACCCTGTTCAAGCGCCACTTAAAAGTCCGTGTGTGCACTTAAAGACAAGTCCACTTTGTGTTTGAAAACTGCACTTTGAGCTTGGCGAACACCTGCGCCCCTCTCCATGGGGTAGCCATTGCCTCTGTCTCGCAGTGACAACCGCAACGCCGTGTCTATGAAACCTCAGGATCAGCCGTCATTGCAGGGATATTTCGTGCCGCAAATACACCCTCCCTTGATGGCAATGCATTTGTATATACGCGCCATTCAAGTGATAGCTGTCTTGCTCAGTGACAGAGTCAGCAACGCTAGCGAGGACTTCGACCCGTCTGTACGATAATCGATTTTCTCTCTCCGCCACCAAGCTTGGAGCGATTTCTGTTCCAAAGGTGGCCCTGCCTGGAATCCAGCAAAGTCTTCGACGACCCTGGTTATTGATGATATGCATGCGGTCAAGACGCATGTGGTTGTTGATAAGAGCGGCACCATGTTATAACGCAGCAAGCTGTTTCATCGCATTTAACAACACAAAATAGGGTGCCGGCGGCTTTCACGGGGGCTGTTGGCCTAAAGATGGTCGCAAGCAGAGCCGCGCAGCACTGCGATTTTTCACTTGAAATCTAAGGCAATGCGAACGGGTGCGTGTTTCATCCTACAAATGGCCGGTCAAAACTTGAGCAAATGCTTTTGCAGAAATTTTAGCTTTCTGTATACCCTGGACAGCGATATTTGATGACTAACAACGCTGGGATGGGTAGACAGGTAGACACAATTGGTAACACTTTTGAAGGGGGTCATGGGCTACGATGATCAAGCCCACCCAGCAGCAGCGGTTAAATTGGGCGAAGCAAGGCGGCCTAGCGACGCTGAGGGTGCCATCTGTCCGCGCGCTCCTAGCGCCACGCGCGGCCACACCCACCTTAACTATCCAGCCGAATAGCAGCAGCGCAGTCCGTTGAAAATGCGTCGACGATGCCACAGACACGGGGCTCGTTTCTGCTTGTTACACGCCCTTCCTGCCAGGATGGGAGGCAGGCGACGCCAGAAAGCCTCCGCAGCTGAGTACA
>NW_023595962.1:25488085-25505585 GCF_011947565.3 Pollicipes pollicipes
ATATACATACATGCATATGCATAGATGCATATATGCATATACATATAGGTGAACTTAACTTACTGCGTATTTTTTTAAGCTCATGCGTGTAGCCAAAGCAATCCCGTGAAAGTCTGGCAGTTGAAAGTCCGAATGCATGGCAAATCAAACGACCATGATGTAAATGTCACGTCAGCGCAGGTTGATTGCAAAAGCGTTGCTAGTTGAGCTGGCTCCTCAGTGACCGTTCATCTGGGAAAGTTCAGCTTTGTTTCAGACCTGAGCAGTAGATGAATAGCATAACAAAGCTTTCGCCACGCAAGCTCTCCAGCCTTGAACGAAAACCCCGGTTCCCGGCGTTGCAGTCTCCGCAAGCCGAGAAGCGTCGGTTTACTTGCTGATAGAAGCTGGTGACCGGTGAGCCGGCGAGAACGGCAACGATTCCAAAAGGAAGTACCTTTGAACGTTATATGATGTGAATTTGTACGTTTATATAGTGGTCGGGAACATGTTTCACTCGCGCAGCTTATTTTTTTCGTAAGATAACGGGATAGCATTCATTTCGTTGCGAACAGGCGTCGGAATTTGATGGTGGAACGCAACAATCAAACTCAAAATCTCTTTTCTCGCTACTGTAGCCTTTCGTCTGTTCAGATGACATCCTCAAAATTTCAGATAGTGTAATTAAAACCCAGTCTAATTTTTGACAGGCAAGAAAGTTTTTGAGAGACTTTCGGAGGGATTCTTTAACGACGGCTGCTCTCGCGCGTCAGGCGTCCGCCGCCCGGTGTTGGCGGCCAACGCCGCTCGGATCGACTGAAACGGCAAACCCGGCCATCGGCGTTCTTGCTTCTATGACTGCGAACAGTCAGAGGCTCATAGCTTTACATGTAGTCTGTTTCACAGGCTGCCCCGGAACAAGGACGCGCGCAGGGCTGTCGACTTATAAAATCGATTGGAGAGGGAGCTGAGCAAATAAAGTTGACCTAACCAGCCCTAAAATCCTGATTTCCATCCGGATTTTGTTCGCTTTTATTTGCCTCCCTGCTCCAAAGCTGAATTTAAGAGCACTCCAAATATTTTGTCGGGCCCAAGCTCATTTCGATGCTGAAGAATGGATTTCATTTTGAAGCCGATGTGGCCGTGATAATGACAGTACATAAAGTTGATGCTATCGATAGTGGTGTGTTCAGGACCTAGTGTGCAGTTAAGACACTAGTTACGTTTCATTACTTCTGTGTACCCTTATCTGTTCATGCTCATAGGGGGGGGGGGGGGGGGGCAGAAGAGCATTGAAGGGGCTTAAACGAGAGGAGTTAGTCACATTTGTTTGGGGTTTTTTTAACTGAAATAGCCATTTTGAAGATGATTTTGGGGCAGTCCACAGCCCACCCTTCTTAAGATCTAAAACCCTCGAGTTTCTGCTTTAAACCTCCGTGAAGACATGCAGACAGTTTCGTGCAGTCTACTTCAGGGTCATTCAGGCATGCATGACACAGTAGCAACGCCATTCAAATTCTGCCATCCCATTGGCCATGCGGCGTTGAAGGCCAACAAAAATATTATCGCTGAGACAATTAGATCAAGCGTGCGTGAGCACGACTTCCATTTCTAGTGGACGCCAATTGGTTCTTATTCAATGTGAAGAAAGCTGTGCAAGTTTCAAGCACGAATCACATTTTCTGGTGCATAATAGAAGAAGTTGGACATGGTTGCTGAGGACTACGGGAATGAGGCTAGTCATCGAATTACTTGAGTAAAGTGTCACAACTGAGTATGTGAATTCAAGGGAATTTCTTGAACTAACGGGTTGATATGCAAGAACACGAGAAAGGGCCAAGGCAGGAACACATAACTATGTTTGGCTCAGCGAACACTTCAAGGAACACCATTGCCATCTTTTGGCGAGTTGAAGTGGTACATGTAAGTGCTAGGGTATCAATCGCGCGCGGTTAGTTCGGTAGCATCTCAACGTCGTGCAAACGTTCCGTAACGGAATCAAACAACGACGTATTGAGAAGCATGTATGCTAAACCAAGAAACTCCGTTGTGCAGAACAGGCCTTTTCAATTAAAGGTGTACGAAAAGTTGTAGGTAGACATATTTTATCATACTCGATGCTTCCTTAAATATCTTCACATGCGCAACGCTCCCTCAAGGTCAGAATTGGGGTGGGGGACCAGCTCAGGCACTCCAAAAACATAAAAGTGACACACTTGGATGGACGTCCTCTTTGTGTTGGCCCGTTTCTCACGTGTTGGCCTTATGTTAATCCGCCCTATTTTAAACTAAGGAAACGAAGGCCCCGGACCCGGAAATTTGGACCTGGATCGACGCAGGGACTTCATTGACGCAAAACAGATCTCTTATCGACACAAGTGTTCAATGGTTGTCATAAAGACCCCAGTTGAGAATAAGGGACCACTGGCTGAAATGGGATGGAGAGCTCCCCGTTCTGGAATAGGACCCCTGACTGACATAGGGCTTCCATTGTCTGATGGTGGACTCTCTTCGTAAATGATCGCTTCCACTTTCATTGTCAGAGGTCCCCGCCCAATGTAAGAGGCTCTCTGGCATTCTGGGCCTAGCCTCTGGCCCTGCTCAGCAAATGTTACCCTGGCCGACTCGGGGCCTCTTGCCGACATAGGGTCTCATTGTTCGGGAATCCCGACTCCCGGCCAATGCAAATCGCGGGTCCCAGCATTGACCTTGCTTGGGAAATGGGGTCCCAGGGCCCAAACCCATGCGGAGCCGGCTGTTCGCTGCTGGTAGTTTCTGATCAAAATAGAGTCCCGCGTTTTCCCAGGGTGGCCCCAGTCGGTGCAAGAGACTCTCAGACTGACATGTGAGGGTCCGACCCGACAGATCGGGGTCTTTCAGGTGACATACAGCCAGTCCCCCGTACGTTCTAATCAGTCACTTGACTGTCCGGCCCAAGGGTGCCTTCGGGCTCCTCGCTGAGTCCCTTCGAACACTGCCCCGGGCCAATTCTGGGCTCCTTGCCAAACAGGACCGTTGTTATGCACTGCGGTCTCCAGATCGACACAAATGTCCCTTCATTGTCTCAGGGGCCCGACCAAGGTGAGCCGCAGGCCCCGGCCTTATGCCTGCTTGGGAAATGAGCTTCGAGCCCCAGGCCTGACGATGGAGTCATCTGGTGGGGAATCCGGCACGCGTTACGGTCGTTAGGCCTCCACCACAGGGGGGGGGGGGGGGGGGGAGGGGTTGGTTTCGCGAAATGATAAGGGGTTGAGGGGGAGTATCTTGACCCTGAATGCACCAAAACTTGGTTTCTTCCCGTATTTGACCCGCTTTCCACTCAACGTAATGGAGTTCGATTCCAGCCCAGTTGAAATAGAATCTACAACCTTGCTCTCATGCGTTTCCTCGCTCTACCTCGGAGGAAGATGTCGTCATTGGTTATCATCATCATTTTGTTTAGCGTCGATCGCCGAAACCAAGTTTCGGTAATCGGCGCACGGTTGATGTTATATGGCTTCAGACGTTGTTGGAGTTATACGGCCTTAGTAGTGAAGAGAGAATAAATTATGTGCGCGACTTTTAAAGGCTGCCCCGGAAACCCCGGCTTGTAGCCGTAAGGCGGGCTGCGGACTGCGATGCAGCACTAGTTAGGCTGCTCGACACGGCTTATGTTATTTTGGTGGTCATTGTCAGACGGCTGCCACTTTCGGTTCAGTCGTCTGTGTCGACCGCCAAGTTTTCGTAGCTGTTCCATCGAGGATTCACGACGAATTCGAGGTCGGCACAATCCAATGGCCGGCTGAAAAAATGCCATGCTTTTTGGTGTCAACATTTGACCAGTTTGTTTTCAATTTCCAATCAGGCATCGTATGGTATCGTGACAAAATAACGCAACTTGCTGCAATCTGCGGATCTTTTATCATATTTCAATAATGATGAATCAGGCAATCAGGCAATAGCGCAAAACTATATCACAATCAACAAAACATATCAATCGTGTAATCAAAGTACGTACCACGTAATAAAAAAGAAAGTACGGAGCTCTTACAGTGTGGCTAGTCTAGTCAGCTGCACTCAGCTGAACATAACATTGCAGTTTTTAGTTTCTCTGCTCCTTTCACTTGCGAAACAAATGTAGAAGCCTTATTTAAAATTGATCTAATTTTGATCTTGATCTCCCATTTTTCGTTAAGAGACTTTCTCACTTCATCACCTTGCCCTGTCTGTACTTTGGCTCCAGAAGGTTAGGGGGAAGCTCATCGTTGGGGGGGGGGATACAGATCGATAACCGTGGTGCAGGCTACCCTTCACCAGCCCCTTATGCTCTTCTGATGGTCCAGACTCTTCTCCAAGAGTAAATATAACTCCCCTTGGTGATATACGCTGGCCCCATAGGGCAATGCTGAACCGATTCCAACAGCTGTTCCAGCTCGCCTGCTGGGACAGACAGTCCTCCCTGAGATACAGACTGTTCTCCAACAGCTGCTCCAGCTCGCCTGCTGGGACAGACAGTCCTCCCTGAGACACAGACTGTTCTCCAACAGCTGCTCCAGCTCGCCTGCTGGGACAGACAGTCCTCCCTGAGACACAGACTGTTCTCCAACAGCTGTTCCAGCTCGCCTGCTGGGACAGACAGTCCTCCCTGAGACACAGACTGTTCTCCAACAGCTGTTTCAGCTCCCCTGGCGGTACAGGCTGCCCTTCCAACAGCTGCTCCCGCCGCTTCTCTCCCAAGCCGAGCCGGCGAGAAGGTCGGGGGGGGGGGGGGAGTCTCGAACCTCAGGAACAGTCCTCTTGCACGAACACGCGCTGCCGTCTCACCTGTGTAAGACGGCGGCTCGGCGACATCAAAGCCGGCCGCCAGCGTCTCCACGCCGTCAGCTGACGCCCGTCCGTCGTCTCCCGGTATCAGGAAGACGCCGCCGCTGCGGGCCAGCGCCTCGGGCAGCCGTTCCGGCTGACCTCTGACCTCCGGCGCGTCAGTGGCCTCGGGAGGAGTCTTGACCTCGGGCTGACCCGCGGCCGGTGGGCGGTCCGCTGTCAGGTTGACTGGTGACGCGTCGTCGCTTCGCAAGGCGACCGGCTGATGGTGTGACTCTGGATCAGAGCCTTTACCGATCTGAGAAGCGTTGTCACCAGTCGCCGACCTGGAGGACGAGTCCGGCGCCGGCAGCAGCGCGCGCCGGTAGGTGGCAGCACTGCGGGCGCTGCAGCCGAGCGCCGCCGGCGGCGTGGCCAGCAGCAGCGCGGCCAGCAGCGGCAGTAGCCGCCGCCAGCGCCGCTGTCCGCTGCTCCTGGGCGACAGCGCGTCGTCCGTAGCCATGGCAGCTAGGAAAGCAAGCCTCGCGGCGCTCACTATTCCAGCCGGTAGTCATGGCATGACATCCAGATGTGCCTCAGCGTGCGGCGCTTTCCTCGCTCAACATACTGTTAGCACCTCCCCTGGACTGGAGGCCCTGCCACGAAACACTCAGCTCTCGCGCTGTCGCTAACACCGGCGCGCAGCCCCAAATCTCGCTTTGCTACTCCTTGAGCGCACCTCGCACCGAGTTTGCTTGACCTTGAGCGCACCAACCTCGCACCAGCTCCGCTTCCGTCGTCACCGGGGATAATGCGTTTGGTCCGCTATGCGCCGCGCGATCACCCCACCGCGAATCCGGCGTTCGCTCGAGCCCGCAGAGACAAACACGCGCAGCTCCTGGAATCCGGCTCCGTGCACTGAAAGCTCACTTCGCCTGCGGGCACGCCTCGAGTCACGGTTACGTCTGATCACTTGCCTTCGGATTGATTGCTGTCACTTTCGCCCATCAGTGATGCTCCCTCACTGCAGCCCTAGAGTCCGTCCCACCGCTGGTTTGGCGCTCGCTTCACTGCTGGGTGGGCACTCGCTTCACTGCTGGGCGGGCACTCGCTTTACTGCTGGTTTGACACTCGCCTCACTACTGGTCGGGCACACGCTTCCGCCTGGATCAGTGACCCGCTCAGCCCCAGAACAGCAGCACGCCGTCCGCCACAACGTGATCACGCGCTCTGCTCCGGACGATCGTCCCCAGCGCTCCTTTGACCACTCGCCACGCTTCAGACTCCAGTCGCGCCACTGGGCTCGCCCCTGATAGATCACCACTCCGCCCAGACTGACGCCGTTCCGCTGCGGACGGCTCGCCTCCGCCTGTCAGCAGGTGACTGCCGGTGTCTCGTGCACACCCGTGGCCGCCCGGTCTGCCCCGGTCATCGCGGCTGGTTCCGGTCGGCCGGCCGGCCCGACACGCCGGTCCGGCCGGCCGGCGACGCTGTTCCGCTTTCTGCCCGCGGCGTGGCTGGCTTGCGACAGGGCGGCGGGTCAGCAGACGCAAGGGCGCCGCCAGCGGTCAAAGTTAGGGGGCACGCAGGGGCGCGATCAGGGCATTAGGGGACAGGGACACCACAAGTGGTCAAAGTGAGGGGACACGCAGGGGACAGCGGTGGAGAGCGTCGCACGTCGGTCAACAACGCACCAGCAGCGTTTGGGTACGTGTTCTACGGGCGACGTCGTCGGGATCGTGTCCCGCGCATGGATGGCTGACGAGAACTGCCGCCGCTGCAGTTCATAGTTCGCCGGCTGACTACGCCACTGCACTGCCCTGCAACGTCTCGCTCGAGCGGGAACTGCGAACCCAGTGTCTCGCAATGGCGGGGGACGAGTGACAGGGTCTGCAGACTACGGCACGTGCAGCAGGCGGGGGTCGTGCCAAGCTCCGCGCTGTGCTGCAATATGTGCAACGCGTGCACGCACGATGGAAATGTCGTTTAGAACCTGAGCAGAAGTAAACAGGCGTGAACATGGAGAGGGGAAGAGATACAGGAAACGTCTTGACGAGAGCGAACAGGAATAAGCGGCCATGAAATAAGACGAACAAACTCACCGATGACTTTCTGTTGTCATTTGGACAAGCCCGTCTCTTACGGCTTCGGAAATAGGAATGAGAATAACATATAACCGCGATCAGGGACGTAGAAATCGGTTTCCGTAACCCGTGCAATAACATGACCCTGCCACCAGCCCTTAGGATCACTGAAAAATGTCGGCAGTAGCATAAATCGACTGGGTCCTCATTTCTTTGAAAGGAAGGCAGCATGGATCCATGCCAGAACATATTGTTGTTTAATACGACAGCGAGGAAACAGTCGACATATCTCAGATGGATATCCGTGCAGCGCCTAACACTACGGTAAACATAAAAAAACAAAGACACTGTTCGTGGCACTGGGATGTGCTGTATGCAAATTCTACTGGGGCAGCGAAGGTTTCTTTAAAGCAATAAACGTTCCACAATGGTAGCAACTAACACATAACAATGCTCATCCCCCTCTGATTACACGGCCTTAAACGTTGTGCCGGTGAAAAAATACAGACATCGGACCCACATTTAATTAGCTATCTGTAGGTGCGATCTGAATTATATACTGACAACAAAAATCGTATCTTTTATACCTAATAGTCTACAACAAACGCACCAAGTTTCCTCTCACTGGCATCGTGCATGATGGGGAGCGAGACGTCATTTTCGGGAACGTGAGTCGTTGCCACCAAACAAGAGTGGGCACTAGGAGTAACTATTGTTCAACTAAATATATAAGTCCACCAATGCTTGTTGGTATGTAATAATTCGAATGCAAGTCCACATAAGCCAGGCTGCGCCCAAAAAAGAACGAGTGTCCTGCGGTGTCCAGCCTGTTAAAGCAAACATTTGCCCTGGTGTCTTCCAAGTGACGGGCAAATCACTGACATATTCAGTGTTACCACGCGGCCTTATTTCTGCAGGAGCTGGCTGGCACACGCTGTTTTGCCAAGTGATAGCAACACGTCATTGGCTAGGCAACTGTTGTGACTTTGGAACAAGCATCACGCCGCCTCAAAGCTCAGGTAGAATTCAACTAGTGCCTGTCGCGTGATGTTTTGGGCGATACCTTGACGGTGGGTCGATATTGGCTGGCATTTATCAACATCACGATGCTTACGCAACCAAGGGCTCTCGTTGGCCACCCGTATCATGCTTAACCTGGTGAAAAACAATTAATCATCAGTAAGCAGGCACTATGGACATCAAACGTTTCCCATCCCGTCACTGTCACGGCAATTAAAAGACTGCTTTCAGATCACTCGCTTTTGCCAGGCTGGCTACAAGGACAGACTCTTAGCGCCTAGACTGGCGGAATGTGGACGGAAGTTGGGCATGAGGCCTTGTCACGTGCTGACTTCTGTTGCATGTTTTTTTATACGTCGGTCAGCGCTCTACCCTGTCAGCTGTCCCCTCTACAATTGATAGAAGATGCGCGATGTTCCAAAACAGTTCTTACACCTACGGAGTTTGTCGTATATGTTTCAACATGCAAACCCTACATGCAATGAACTGGCAGATTTTAACGTGAAATAAATAATCAATCATGAGAGCATAGTGAGTCGTATATAGTTTTTCATATTGCTCAAGATATTTATTTCTGTCTTTGCTAGGTTTGGTATAAACTTGCCAGTATTCGTGATTTCTTGTTAATTTACAGCGTGGTTTGGGCTTAAGAAGTAATTTTCCCAGTTGTAAAAAGATGAAGGGCCAGTCATCTCCGTATCAGACGTTATTACCTTTGTTAAGTATTTAACACTGTTGCTCGACGGCGCTCACGAACCATTTATATGTTTACAAATATGTAGATATGTACACACAGACATATTGTGGGTTAACGGTGCAATTATTCATTTTGATGTAATCATTACATTTCCTACCTCCTCCACCCTGAGCGGACCACCTTTGTATCCTGAACACCTCATCCACTCTCGTACTGCCTATCTTCCAACGACGCATCGTTTTCAAGCCTGATTATCGCGGTAGCAAGAAACGAACAAAATAAGTGCCGTCCGCGTCCGCACGTTGTCCCCTTTCAGCTAAGACGAGCAGGATTTGACTGGGCCCGGAACAACTGCCCCCAGTCCGGAAATGGGACGCTTCCGGTGCCGACCGCTGCAGCGGAAGTGGATGACTTCCGCCGCCAGCACCAGGAGCGAGGTCACCATGCCGCCCAGCAGGACGGTGAAGAGGGGGGCCAGCTGGGCCGAGCCGATGCTGCTCCAGGTGACTGTGTCCGACTCGCATCTGAGTGAGATGAGAGTAATGTTGGCGGTCATCTCAGAACATCATACTTATATTCACGATCATGATCATGCTCATGATTATGATCATTTTCATAACACACGCACATTTGGTCTATCTTCGCCCGTCGCATCACCGACGGACAGCGCATGCATTGATAGGGAATCAAGGCACTAAAGAACGTGGTGCAAAGCTGCTTATAGCGACATAACGGGTTTTGCGTCAGATACGAAGGCAGGTCAAAGGGCAGAGCAGTCACACTGCAAGAGAAATGATTTCGTAGGAACTGGATGCTGGCTGTCTGTAGCAGAACCCTGCGGAGGAAGCAAAACGCGATAGACGCTGGGAATTATTTGGAACCGCATTTCGCAGAGGGATATTTGATCTCTGGAAATAAAAAAGGCATTATAATCAGACAATTTAATAACATTTAAAGACATTTTGAAACTTTAATTAAAACATTATGAAAGATGAAAGAAAATGCGGATCAGTTCACAAATGTAGGAATAACGTGGACTGCTGCAGACGTAATGTCTTGGAACACGGAGGCATAGGTTTCCAGGTGGTGGCCGAGTGGTTGGCGCCATAGACTCACAGGTCGGGGGCCCAGGTTCAAATCCCGGTTGCACCATGGCCTTGGCGCTAACACGGTCAATGCGGTCGCTGGCGCTCCATGAAGGAGGCGTGACGACACGTGTCGCCTTCCTTTTAGATCTAAAGAGCGTCAGTGCCCAGCGTCCATGCATGCATATGTCTTCAGCGTCCATGCATAGCAAAGTCAGCGTCCATACACAGCCAACTCAGCCTCCACATATAGCGAAGCCAGCGTTCATACACGGCCAAGTCAGCGTTCATACACGGCCAAGTCAGCGTTCATACACGGCCAAGTCAGCGTTCATACACGGCCAAGTCAGCGTTCATACATGGACAAGTCAGCGTTCATACACAGCAAAGGCAAGCCCGCACTGGATCACTATAAAATGAATCACCGAATCCGCGTTACCCCTAGAGGCACCTCGTCGAGTCTAATGGTAGCTCAACCGCAGGACCCGTGCGGTGTCCCAAACCAAGCTCTACTGCTGACGCCCGGGAAACTCACCATTCGCCATGGGATTTCTTGCAGTGCCCCGTTCGGTAGACAAATACAGCTCCGTTACATAGTGTTCGCCAATACTCACCATTCGTCATGGTATTTCTTGCAGTGCCTTGCCCGGTAGACAAATACAGCTCCGCTACAGTGTGTTCCCCAATGCGTACCACTCGCCATGGGATTTCTTACAGTGCCTCCCCGGTAGACAAATACAGCTCCGTTACATTGTGTTCCCCAATACTCACTATTCTCCATGATATTTTTTGCAGAGCCTCGCACGGGAGACATATAGCTCTGCTACAGTGTATTCCCCAATACTCACCAATCGGCTCAGTTGCACTGGGTCCCATATGTTCACGTGCATATCTTTTGCATTGTCTCCCAAGGCCCCTCACCAATACCTCTCCTGCAGTGTCTTCCCACACCTCTCACCAATACCTCTCCTGCACTGTCTTCCCAGAGTCCTCACCGGTAGCTCTCCTGCAGTGTTTCGGGCAGCCAGCGACGCCTCTCCCTCTCCAGCACGCCTGCCTCCCACAGCTTCAGCATGTGCAGGTCCAGCAAGCGGCGCTCCGGCAGCCCCTTCCTGAAGATCAGCGCGCGCTCCGAATACACTTTCGTGAGAGGCAGGAAACAGGCCGGACAGCGGTCGGCGCGCCACGGCGGCCGTCGCATCGTGATGCGAAAGGCGGTGCAGGTGAACAGGTAAACGAAGCGGGGCGAGGCCAGGCGCCGCGCCGTCTCGTTGCGAGGCAGGCGGGAGTGTCCGGCCATCCTGCGCCTGATGTCCGCCTGGGGCAGGCCGGCCAGGCTGGCCGTGAGGGGGATGAGCCGCGGCCCGTACTGGGCGCTGACGCTGAAGCTCGGGTCGCGGAACAGCTGCGCCACGGAGGAGAAGGGCAGCGAGGGACGCGCCGAGGCGAGGTGCGAGCACAGCCCGCTCGTGTAGTAGTTGTAGATGAGCAGGCCGGCGACGAAGCCGGAGAGGAGTGCGAAGTGCGAAGCGGGTCGTCGGAGGTCCATGGCGCTGCCCTGCTGCGCCAGACAGCCGAAGAACGTCAGCAGCCAGAGCGAGGCGGGCTCGAGGTCGAGTGGCGGCGGCGGCGCGTCCGGAGCGCACCACCCCCGCCGTTACGCTGCAGCCACGCTGCCGCTGCCGCTGCGGCAGCCGCACCGCAGCCGCAGCAGACGGCCCGGCTCCTCCAGTGTCCAGGCGGCGGCCGTCAGCAGCAGCAGCAGCAGCAGGACGCCGACGTAGGCCGCGCCGGAGAACGGCTTCAGGAAGGCCGTCGCGTCGCCGGCCAGGCCCGGGTGTCGGACGCTGAAACCCAGTGGCACCGTCACCGTGCGCGGAGAGAAGTCAACCAGGCTCTGTCGGCTGGCCAGTGCCGTGTACGAGGAGGAGGAGAGGTCGTGCCGGCCCTCGGCCACGGCGCTGAGTGTGCGCGCCCAGTGAGAGACGCCTCCCCCGCGAAGGACGGGCGTCAACCTGAGGCCGAAGCCGAGGTGGCTCTGCAGGTAGGTGAGCAGGAGCCCGTTGAGACCGCCGGTGATCCGGTCTTGGGTCACCTGAGGAGACAGCGGGGGTCACCGCAGGCTCGAGAGGTCGACTCGTGACTCTGGGGTCGCCAGCTGAAGGTACGTGCTGCTAGCCGTGGATGTACGGACAGTGGTAGCCAAGGGGCCACAATTGCCACTTCTGGTGAATTTAATGTAAACCATATAGAGTCATGCATGGAAAAAGGCGTCTTTGAAAGACGCGTTATTGACGCGATGACTCTTGCGTATTCCTAAATTGATGACTCTACTCTATTCATCTTGGGATTCTTGGAATAATGGGTTTTCCACCGAACACATCTGACCGGGAAATACAAAGTCCGACTTGGAAGGCTGCCTGCGGCTGGAGGTGGCTGAACTGCCTCCCGCTAAATGTGGCTGACTGCTTGGGCCAGTATCGCCGGCTTGGATTTCCGCAGAACTAACCACGGCCATCCAGCCCCACTCACTTGGGTGCCGGCAAAGGCGCTGCCCGACTCATAGTAGTCCAGCGTGGTGTTGCGCGAGAGGGAACTCGTTGTCGTCTACGCAGATGGCTACGGAGAGGATCCTGTCTGCTAGGGCCCCACGCCAGTGTGGTGAAGGCCGTTGGATGGCGCTGCTCGCTTCAAAGCGTCCGCCAGCGCCACATCGCCCCAGGCGGTGCTCCAGCGGTCGGCCCCGCCGCCAGCCCCAACGCACCTCGCTGATTACGTGACCGCCGCCGGTCACGTGATCGAGCACGGATGTCACGTGGTCACCGAGCGGCGGCGCCGCGCCACCTTTGACTCCGAGCCAGCGGGAGCCGGGGCGTGGCATCAGAGGTGAGGCAGAAGATAGCCAGATGATGCCCGGTTGACCTCTGTCATTGCCGTCGGTCACCGCGAGGTCGGCGAGGTCAGGGGTCGCCACCAGACGGCTGAAGATGCCAGCGCGTGTCAAGGACGACAGCAAGGCGTGGTTCTCAGTGCCTGGAACGATTCAGTGTTATGTCGGTCCCATTCGAGCGAGAGGAGTTAGGTTCCCCACAACGGAAAACTACCTTGCTTTTTGTCCCAGTTATGAGCTGTGTGGTACCCTCAGCAGTGTGGTTTTTATGAATTTTCTAAGTTTACGTGGACACCACTCCCTTCAGAACCGCTGAACGTATTCCTCTTCAACTTGTCGGCACTCACCGTGGCATGTGGCCCACAACCTTTGATATTGGCATCTTCGTTATTTGATATCTTTTGAGATGTATTGTTATTCTCGTGCATTAAGTGTTTAATTTCTAGGCTGTCTTTCTTAAAACACTAGCGAAACGCATTGCGAGAACAGTATGAGTGACCTACATTTATGTCGCGTTTCGCACATTTCGTCGACGTGTCGTCGGTCTTTTGACATTCTCAAGTGTAAGAGATAAACTTTAACTCACAATTATCATACACAGTACACGCGTATACGCTCACATAAGCGCACACTTACGCGTAAAACGCATACCATTTCGCCACAGTACACGACACACGCCACCGCGCAAAACATGCACACGCCACACACACACACACACACACAACACTTACACACACCACACACACAACACACACACCACACACACCAAACACACACAACACACACACACACCCACACACACACCACCGCACACAACACTTTAACACCACACGTCGCGCGATGCGCGCTGCCAAATTGCTTCGTAGAGATGCGTCAACGGCTCAGAGAATTCGGCTTCATTGCCGATGGCTTCAGAGAATTCCGTCCGCCACAACCGGCTCAGAGAGATTCCCGTCCGCCAGCAACGGCTAAGAGAGTCCTTCCAGCAACCCGACTACAGAGAGGTCCCTGTTCGCCAGATACCCGACTACAGAGAGGTCCCTGTTCGCCAGACACCCGACTACAGAGAGGTCCCTGTTCGCCAGATACCCGACTACAGAGGGATTCTCGTCCGCCAGCAACCCGAATACAGAGAGATCCCTGTTCGCCAGGAACCCGGCTTCAGAGGGATTCCTGCTTGCTTCCGCTAGCGAGGCGATAACCACGACTCGCGCCACATCTCTACCCAAGTGATGCTATGTAATATACAGGTACAAGTGCCCTCTCGAAAACTGCACACTCCGCCACATCTCCACTCAAGTGATCCTATGTAATATACAGGTACAAGTGCCCTCTCGAAAACTGCACACTCCGCCACATCTCCACTCAAGTGATCCTATGTAATATACAGGTACAAGTGCCCTCTCGGAAACTGCACGCCCCCCCCGAAATGCAACCACACTGGACTGAAGACGACCTATCTCATTAGACGCATCACAATGCTCATCCGGAAAGGCGGTCCAAAGCACACCCGTTGGACCTATGAATAAGACCCACTATGCCATGATGGCGCAACCGAGAAAAAACTTGAGTGGCGGGCGATGTAGCGGCTTGAAATAAGCTTCCATGAGCTTTTGCTTTAGCGTAGTTCCCTGATGATACTTAGCACGAATTGCGTGTTCAGGAGTGAAAAAGCTTCAGATTCATGGGATATGATCGGTGGCAAAAACTGGCAATTTTCTCACCCGATTGGTGACAAAATTACGAAAGCAAAATATCAACAACGCAGACCACATTACACAGACCATCCCAGCTACACGAAACTCACAGCTTAGTATTGGTATGCATTCGCTAACGCTTGCAGCGTGAGCATGTGTAAAGTACATATAAAACGTCGACATTTTGCTGTATGGGCAAGTTAATTCATGACATGCTGCCAAATATACTAGACTTCATCAGGATACTTTTTGGCAGGTGACAGGAACATGTTACAAACTGTACTATACCACTGCTGACGTCACATATCAGTGGTGATACATAGATTTTCCAAGTCCCCTCAAATCGGTATTTTTCCCAGGTTTGTCGGCCAAGGTTCACTTCACATACTAGACAATATTGAATAGCAAATAACTAGGCTTAACACAGGTCGCAAAAATTGCGACTGGCCGCAGCATCCTGCGACGAACGTGATCAGTTTGCGTCGCGGCGTTCTAAAGTGTTAGGCCATTTCAGACAGATTGGCTGAGCCGCCCGCCGCACGCGTTGTGTTCAACGCGATGTTGTTCGTCGTTGTTACCGTTCGTTCATCATATGCGTTGTGTTCAGTGCGATGTTGTTCGTCGTTGTTGTCATCGTTCGTTCATCATATGCGTTGTGATCAGTGCAGGGCTGTGGGTTGTTCTTGTTTGTGTCCATGCCGTGAGAAGCTGATTGGCTAGAAGAAAGTAGATAATCGTCAGTTATTTAAGAGAATGACGCTGAAAAGTCCTACGGACCTAGGAGGACCGTTGCTTGTGCAAACCTTAGCTGCAACTTCAGAGGTAAACGGAGGTCGTTGCAGCGACACATGTCATGGATTCATTCTGGGCTTCGTACTGCGAAGAGAAACAGTGGCTTTGAGGTAAGAGGCCGAGCACCGCCGGCGTAGGCCTCTCACATTGCCTGTTGCACCCCAGACATAGGGTTCTGGCGGGTGGATAGGCGTGAGATAAAACGCTTTTAGTTGCCATCATATCGCATGTACAGCTAAATAAAGGGGCCAGATGTGTCAAAAAATGCTATTTGCATCTGTTGATGCCGAAGTTGCTTGGGTTTTGCTCCAAATAATCGGACTAATGTTAGGAACTGCGAGTTCTGCACCGGCAATGATCACGCAAAGATAGCGAACATCGCCAACGTTTCGAGCGTAACATAACCAACATTGGTATTGTTTCAGGTGCCTGTGGATTCATATTGTCGGTAAATATGGCGTGACAGAGGTGCATTTTTCCAAAATACGTAGAGGTGAGGGGGTAGGGGGAGTAGAAGAAGAAAAATACTTCTGAAAAATACTAGCCTGTCTCCGGAATGCACCTAGAACAGTCCCTCCCAAGATTTGACACACGTCCTTTTCACAGTTGGGAGAGGGGATGTAGTTTCTCAAAAATAGTTTTGGGGCTGATCCCTCAAAAGTATGATAAACGGAAAAGGATGGTTACAAATGATAACTATAAATGGGAAACTGCATCCCCAGCAAAGAGGCACAACCTTTCCTCCCTCCCGGCCCCCCAAAATATGAAAAAACTACACGCCTTCAGGCTGGTTATGTTAAGCATACCTTTATCTGATAATTCCTTTACTTCCCAGAGCAAAAATGTTTGATGGTTATGCCGCATTGCATTTAATTTTCTTTGTCTTTGTGGTTGGTTCCATTTTGAAATATATTACAACAGTTTCTAGAAAATTTGAGCCCAGGTGACAATTAAAACGGTTCCTGATTTCGTCGGTGACAGAAAAAAACCCTTTTTTCCCCTGCTTGTGTTCATGAAAAATGGAATCAAACCTGCAGTGTGTAGATCAGACTTCTTGGATATTTTATAGATTAATAATGCGTCATGGTGGGTGTTTCTTGCTATTATTGCGTGTGAAAATTATAATTTTAAGTCAACGTCTTGTGTCTTGAGCATTTCAAAGGACTGGCGAAATGTTGACGAAACATAGGAAACCAGATAGGAATGTTATGGAACAGCAAAAGATGTCTTCACTGAGGGAACTCGGGGGCTGCTTAGTCGCTTAGTTCGGAATTCCAAAGTATTAGAATTCCGAAACCTTTCAACTTCCGATTTAGAAGCTCGACGGACAGGGTCGTGAGTCTTTGGATTTTTTTGGACAGCTGATATCATTCTGTCGTGGCGCGAACAGCATGTTATGACGTCACTGATGATGCACCTTACTGAGTCACGATCATTTTCTACATTGTCATCCGATTCGAGTTAGAGACTGCAACCACGCGAGTAGTGGCTGGGGTAATAGGTGATATGTAATAGAGATTTGATATAAAAAGATAGGAAATTTTTGTACAGCCTTATTTTTGGACTCTTTTCGGACTGACAGGTGATCCATCTTTGCACTTGGGATTGGACAACAATTTTAGAAAACGACACATCTAATCAGAAAACCGGCGGCCAGGCTTCAGAAAGGTGGAGAGGCTCAAAATGATCTCACAACCTATTACTCGCGTAAGGGAAAAATGGTTACTCGCGTGTGGTGTGCACACCACACGTGAGTTATACTTACTAAAACCACATTAAAAGCCATGGTTTTTAGCCGGGTAAAGGTCACGAGCTCTTAGATCCAACTCACTCTGCGGACGAGTGTTCGCGCCCTGCCGGAAATGATGCTGTTTTCACTGGTCGTTCACACCTAAACTTCCGTGAAACTGCACCTCACTCATCGCCATCATCATCTTTGACGCGGCAAGCTTACCAGTGACGTCATCGCATATGACGTCAGCCGAGGTCCAGCCGTCAGTGCGGGCGAAGTCGGCCAGGCAGTCGGCGACTGCGGCGGTTGCCAGGCGATCCCCAGTAAACAGCTGCTCGGTGGTGATGACAAGGTCACTGGAGGTCGCCTGGTTCCCAGTGACCACGGGGGCCATGGGAGCCGGCAAGTCCGCGGCGCTGCTGTTGTCGACAGAGACGGGTTCGTCCGCAGGGGTCATCCAGCGCGCGGCGATAGCTCGGTGGGCTGAGGCGTTGGAGCCTGCGGTAATGTTGAGTTCAGCAGCGGTCATTCGGTCGGAGGCGAGGTCAGCAGCGGTCATCCAATGGGAGGCGAGGTCAGCAGCGGTCATTCGGTCGGAGGCGGGTGCTGTGTCAGCGGTGATGACATTGACCTGACCCGGAATGATGACCTGGTCATCTGTTATCATGTCGTGCACAGTGACCGCTTGAGGGAACAGCAGCAGCAGCGGCGGCGGTGGCAAAAGAGTGGCCCCTCATCATTC
>NW_023595962.1:25511071-25603571 GCF_011947565.3 Pollicipes pollicipes
TTACCAGCATGTGTTATCATGCCAGCTCAATGAAAACAGCACTCTTACCATAATGGTCCATTAAGCCATCAAAAATCATGTCCATGTGGTGGCTGAATTGTGTGTATTTTGCACACCAGGCAGCTGATTTTCTATTAAACACCAATGTTTTCTATTGTTAGAATATATGAAATAATTCCAGTAAACAGACACAGGGAATCTTTGTGAGCAGTGGGCTCATTCAGTACTTGAGTTTGGTGTCTCTCCAATTCAATGTGCACTGAGACTGTAATGAGGCTACAAGGGACTTAATGACATAGCACCTGAGAACAAAACTGGAATACCACTTCTTAAAATTTCTTCACATTTCAGAAATTTCACTGTGGTCAAATTCCATCATATAGCAATCCTGTCATCATGTCATATATTACAGAACAATGGGTGACCAATATTTGACAGTCCCTAAGAAGTGGCCTAGGGAGCCAGGCAAAGACAATGGCATGGTACTGCATGACACATCAATATCCTTCACCAAAAACTGTGACACAACCAAACAGTCACAACACACTGGCACGGTCAAACCTGGGAACTCCCAACTTGACAATTATTGTATATATAAATGTGCATGCCCAGAATGTGTAATGCACACAGACACTACTCCTGAGTACATGCCTGTGAACTGGTACAACCACAGCTTGAGAAGAGTAGAGTCATGCACATATTACTGAGTTGATAAAAATGTATCTCCTACTGGCCATTCCCTCACCTCTCTGTAAAAACATTTATAATCTTTTATTTTCCATCACTGTTTCTTTGATAACTTATTTACATTTAATTGTCACACATCTTTAATAGCACGCTCTAGCCACAGGCAGCCAATCCACCTTCAAACCAGGTGTCATTAGCATGAAATAAAACCAACATTACTTTCACAATTGATAATTCCATATTAATTTGGTACTGAACAAAACATTTTTCACCATTTTCCACTCAAATTCTGGTTTCCCTTTACTCTCAAACTGCATATTTCTGCAACTGAGGCTGACCAGGATGCAAATATCCCACACCATATATTTCACACATGGATTCATATGGTGTATAGTTCTGTCACAAACACATAACTTAAAGTACACCTTATATTAATTACTCATATCCTTTTTGTCCATCCTGATTGCTCAGTCGGTTTGGGTGCCTGCATTCCAATCCACCACCTGTGGTGTGGCTTTGAGTTGTTTAAGGCAGGCACCTGCCATTTGCCCTGGATAGGTATGGATGGCCTGTGGCTAGTGGTAGCACCACCCATAGCAGGTGATATCAGGGAGTGGAACAGGGCAGACTATGCCTGCAGCAGCACATCAACCTTTTGCCAGCACATCTAGACAGGCCTGTAAGACTGGATTATATGGGTCAGGGCTCACATAACAAGAACTGCTTAGCATGAGCTTTCATCCAAGAAATCCATTCACTTAGAAGGTTAAGATTAAATCTTTATAGAAAAATATCAGGTTCATCCAAAGTATTCTGTCCATCTGCAAACAATCTATCTGCTGTACAAGATGCCCTAGGGAACATGTGCATACCCAACCTGTGTGTTCTGTGTGTCAAATTCCAGTCAGCTCATAGTGTTACATTTTCAATTTTTTGTGCTTCAAAAATATGGTAGGAGTATGTTTGTCTCAAAATACCTTTGCCATGATACAATCTGTTGGAATACTGGATCTCTACATGCTGAAATTTTTGGTGACCATGCACCAAACTGAGCCCTTAAAATTGCAGAGAGCATACTCTGAAATTGTTCTTGCAATATCACTGTAGCAGGCACAACATACTCCATGCAAGGCATACTTTCCCATCTAGTCATTGGACACAAACACCCAAATCCTGTGAATGTTGGTGAGTAGGAAGGAGGGGCACAGGCATGATTGGGCAGTGCTACACTGGGTGGGTTGTGCAGAAATATTCAGTTAATATTGTTGCTCCATTTCACATGTAGAGTTCCACTTACACCAAAATGTGCTCATAAATTTCAACACACTGAGAAAATGGCTACATAGAAACACCCAAAGCATGACCTTTGATTCAACACAAATTGGCACGATGACAGTGTGCTTAACCCATAACCAAATCACCTGGCGGGAGCGTGGCAACTGCGAGGCCAGGAGCACTCCTATTTGACGCCCCCCACTTCGATTGTGCTGCAAAAAACCATACTCACATTTGGCTAGCATTGACAGCATCACAGCTGAAGCGAAAATTGCGATGCACGACTTCATGATTAGACTTCAAAAGAATTACGTCAGTTCACAAAGCAGCACCACCCACTCCAAACACCACGCGGGAACAGCCAAGCGACGACGTTGGGGCGGGGACGCTGCCAGATGTGAAGGCGCGCCGGGTGCTCCAGATGCGTGTCCAGATGCGCGAGCGAGACGGTTCAGCGAGAGCTGTAAATATAGAGATGTCTCCAGGGGAGCGGTGACCGTGTTCTTTTCACAAGCCGGCGGCGCGCAAAATGTCTGTGATAGATTGATTTGAAGATTATGTTAATATGAGAACAGTAAGAGATTAAATAACCGACAAGGCATGTCAATGTACTTCAGTTAGGGGAATAGTGATGGATTTTGCAAAGGCCCCGTAGGCTGAAGACTTCGACACGGCAACTGTCATCAAGAACAGGAGCGATAGAAAATCGATAGCGATAAACGGAAGCCGCGCAAATTACCACACATCTCCCTATCGCTATCCAGACTACCCACGTAATTCCCCGTTCCGAAAAGGTGGACTTCCCAGAGCAGGGGTGTCAATTTTTGTGAGTTGTTCGGGGGTGGGGGGTGGGGGGCCGAACCGAAGGCCCGACAACCTACCCCCTCCCCCTTCTCGCCGGATTTAGCTCACTTAATTTTAATTAACGCAATGAACGCTCTTTTATCAATTACGCTTTGCATTGTTAATAAAATTATTTAATTCAAGCTGTACAAAGTCACGCAGGGTCGAATCCAGGCAGTAGGCACTGGGCGCACGCGTCTTTTCTGATCGGCACGTGAAGCCACTTCTTAGAGGCCACCTTAGGGCGCCAATGGCGCTCTTCTATGGCGGCCATGGGAGGCGGCACGCATTTTGGTTGTGGGGTCGGGGTTAGCCATGAAGGATTTAGGTCATCCCCATATTCCAGAGCTTTTCACTTCAGCCTCACAAACCGTTGCTTGTCTTATGGTCCTAGATATGTGAACTTAACTGCGTCGTTTATCCGCTCAGCTGTTCCTATTTGTATCTTGTGGTGAGAGCAACCATGACTTTTTGTTATGAGAGTGGTACGAGACGCCACTACGCCACTACGCCTTTGCGTTATGATCATCTTTAGCCCACGTTTTTTTTTAGTATTGCAGCCAAAAACATCGGTGGGCGAAGCCAACCAATGGAGCAACTAAACACTGGGGGAGCCAGGGCCCTCACAAAAGGAAACAAATCGACACCCGTGTACCTGAGCCTCTCATCGGGTGGCTCTGTGGGCGCCCGCTCTGATCTAAAACATGTGGAGCCCGAAGGACATCATATTCTTAGGGAGACCCACCAAAATTGTCATCCTGCTGATGGGAGCGATCTCTCGTTTTAAATTTTTGCCTGGCAGCGAATGACCGCGCTGCTGGTCAAGACCATAATTTCTAGTTCTTGTTGGGTTTACAAAGCGAATCAAGCGAGTCCGACCGAGTTAACGAAGCTGGCAGAAACCATTGTCGTGGCGACATCCGCATGCCGAGAGGAGTCCAACTCCGTACACCAGACAGCGTGCAAACTCACTCCCGCCCTGGATGGGGCTATGACGCCCCATCCCTCACCGTAGGTGTAGGTGGTAGGTGCGTTTTTTTCACCGTAGGTGGTAGGTGTATTTTGGGACGCCAGGCTTGATCATTTTTCACTGGTTAGCCCACTTATTAGTAAATCCCCCCCCCTACGCACACCCCTACCCCCCTACATATCCACTGTAAAGTCCTCCAACCCCGCTCATTTCCCCCACCCCCACTCCTACCCCCTAGCCCCCCCCCCCTCCCCCCCACACCACGCACTCATAGGCCCTACGCCAGCTACTATGTCCAGGGCTCGTTCTTGGCTTTGAAGAGGATCGGGACAGACCACAGTTCCAGCATGAAGCAGAAGTGCGCGGAGAGCCGGATGCTGATGGCCAGGCACAGGCGAGCACGCTTCAACGCATCCGCTACGCATTGATGACATGGGTACGCGGCGATTAGTTTGAGACACGCTTTTCAGTGCGTGCGGCCACGCTGGCGCTGCACTGCTATTGGACTGGGATGCGCTCTGCAGCGTATTCGTCCTTTATCTGAAGAGATGTTAGGCACGCCCCGAGGGCACACTAAATCGCAGCGGTCGTAGGCGCCTTTTGTTGTAGGTTGCGGAAAGAGTGCGCCACAGACACGAAGCATGCGTGTTATCTCGAGCTGTAGACATTGCTAAGACGCTGGAACTCCCCTGCCCCTCCCCCCCCCCCCTCTCACCTGGGCGTTTGTTTTCTCTCGTGCGACAATGCGAGATCTGAATGTCCAGTGCCTTGTGAAATTTCTCAAAGCCCGACGACTTACTGATTATTCTTATCTCATCGATTGTATCTCTTGCATGTGTTGACAATCAGTGGCGGCTGCAAATGCAAATAGAACTATCAAGTCTTCTTTGTGCCTTTTTGAAGACCATGGGTGCACAGGTGACTGTGGGGTGTCGCTGTTCAACATATACTTATTGTAAGCGAGCCTTGCTCACGCAATCAAATTCTGCGGAGCAAGCTTCCGAATAACTTTAATGTCTCCATAAAAGTAGGGCTAATGCAGTGAGATTAAAAGTGACCTGTTTGTGTGCATATTTAAGAAGGCACCTAGTTGGCACTTCCTGGCTGCGGTCGCGTTTCTGTTAGTCTGTACTTATATAGCGAGTTGTGTGCTTTCGATTCTCTACATTCTTGGTATCCATGCTATCTTTAAAGCTTTGCGCTAGTTCATGATATCCATCACTTAAACTCTGTCGTACGCCTTAAGCCAGATGAAACCCTGGAACCTCAAGGTGGCCTTTGCATGTGGCCTTATTTTACGTCGGCCTTCACCCAACATATCGAACATGGCTTTTCTTTTGCCATCAATCACGATGGCATCGAAGCATACAACACCACGCACACAACAAATGTCATCGTTATCTTCTCTCACACGTGCAAGGGCAACTTTAACAAGGTCCATAAGTGCAGACTGTCGTGCAGCAAGTGCTGCAGCGATCGCCACGAAGGAAATGGAAGTGATCATGCGTTCTCATCAATATCATCACATTAAAAAGCAACCGCTCGCCATTTTCATCACGGCCTATTTCTACGACATACACCATTCGTGCTCCGCATCTCCTCTCCACAACTTAAAAACGGAGGAGTAGTCACCCCTCCCACACAACAAAGAAGACGAGTGGTCACCCATCCCACCCGCGATGTGACGCCAGCCCGTGCCGGGCGTCCGTCCCGGCCGGCCAGCGGAGCCGCGCCAGGCAGGGCCGGCTCTGGCGAGACCGCGCCCCTGCCAGCCCGCTCCGCCGCCCGGCCGCGGGGCGTCACCACCCGCCGACACGTGACCGGCGTCACAGGTCGGATCGGTGGAGCGCGCCGCCCGTCACCGTTCCGACTCAGGGAGCGCAGCCGCGCCCCCGCCGCTGCTGTGGTGCGTCACGCGCTCGAAGGTAGGGCGGGAAGCTGTGCCGTTCCTTGCCTTTTTGTCTTGCCTGTGAACCATTGAGCACGTGAACACCCGGATTCGATGTTTCTTCGAAATGGCTTCGTGATTTGCCTTATGCTGTGTTCGGCACTGCGGGCGGTGCGTTGGGCAAATGGACAGTACCATTGACGATGCTAAAAAGAGGACCGTGAATTGCTGTATACTGGGTTCTGCGCTATAGTATGTATGCAAAATGTGCCCGGTTGACAGCGTAAGCACGCGCCGTGAGCTCTGGTTTGGGCAGGCCTTTTAAGACCGATCTATGCTTGGAAAAGAAGGACTGCCCGTCGGCGGTTACCGCGATGACCACCGCAGTGCCGGAGGGGACTACAATGGCGGCGGTCAGTTTGTGGCGATGGTGCGTCAGGTGCAGTCGGCATTTTTGGAGTGAGCAGGGGCTGCAGTAAGTGCGCGTTGTGTGCTCTTCTTGCGAGAGATTCAGACCTAGATGAACTATTCCCGGTTTTATTATCCAAAGTGACGCGCAAGACCAACATACGTTTGAAATGCTTAAAATGCTGGTGTATTAGCCTGTACGTGAACTCACCTAGGGTAAATTTTCAGGCTCCTAAGATATGACCTTCGGGTCAAGTAAGGTCAAACAAGGTTAAACTTCGGGTTGGTCGCCAAAGTGCCCCCAGAATCTAGAAAACCTGTTCCAAGCAGAAGGCTACGTGCGTATGTAAGGTCAGTAACCTTGTTTGACTTTGTGAAGGTCATGGTGATCAACATCATTCAAGACTGTTTTCAGTTTTGCAATTGAATAAGCGATAAAATTGTGTCAGGTAGTATGCTCCTAAAAACAACGTGTTCACCTGGATCGCTTTAGGTCATTGAACTATTCCGACCTTTAAGAAGTTCATTTGAAGATACATAATGCACATCCCGTTGTCAATAAGTTCGAAATGAGCACCAGAAACTACCCCATACAGCAAACCCCAGAATAAAAGAACAGGCTGGCTTTGACCTTAGTCTGACATTCATACCTGACACTAGATCAATGGAGTTTGTTGATTCAATTATTGTGCTGCCTAAGAAAGTAACTCAGAGATGTGTGGCTTTGTCTAACACTCCGTTGTTGCATCAGATTGAACGATTTCCTAGAAATTGCCTTCGCTAAAGCCATGGGCTGACTTTGACCTGCTGTAGGTCAGAGACCTTATAAGGTGCGTTTGAACTTTTAATACCGAACGATCTGCGGTTCGATTGTCTATAGTGTTAAACGTAATGTTCCAAAAATGTGTTAATTTTGCTGCTTCGATTGTTGTGTTAAGCGTAATGTTCCAAAAATGTAACGTCCGTTCGGCTCCTGATTGAACTGGAGACGCTAAACAAAAACAGGTGTGCTGCGCTTCCTTGCTGGCGGTATGAGTCCGAGTTGAAAAATAATCAGATTTGCAACCACACCCGAGCGCAACTTTCCGCTCCCCAGCACCCCTCCCCTTTCCCTCTCTCTTGTTAGGCCTTAGCAGTACACTTCATCGCCTCTCCCCTCCTCTTCTGCATTCATAGCATAATATAGGTATGGAGTCCAGACTATGAATTTGAACAGTCTTTTCTGGCCTAGGTATTTTCAGGTTTAGGTTTGTCATATTTGCATTTTTCAGTCCCCCCTCAACTTACTTTTCTACGCTGCATGCCTACTTGGACAAACCAGAGTGATATTGCGGCCTCTCGTACCCTCGGCATAGCCCGTCCGCTGCGCTGATTGGGCAGCTCTCGCCAGCCGGGCAGAGCGGCGGCTGGTGTCGTTACCATTATTTTTCCTCTGCCCGCCAGATGTCTCCAGAGGCGGCACGGGCGGCGGTCGACGCCGTGTTCGGCCTGTTCGCGAGCGGTGGCAGCGCTGACTACATTGGCGAACCGGTCTCCCAGGAGCAGCACGCGCTTCAGGCGGCCGAAGCGGCCCGGTGCTGTGGTGCCTCCGACGAGGTGCGTCGCCCCCGAAGTTGGAGTGGTCATAACGACAAAATAACAGGCCTCGTTACGTGCACTCTGTGTGGCGGAAGGCCAGGCGGAGAGAGGGCAAGAACGGACATTAAAAGCCCGCGTGAGGCTTTGGTCGATGACCCTTAGCATCATGGCGCTGGTCGATGCCGCTTACGAAGTCTCCGCGACCGATGGTAAATCTGACAAACCGGAGGCCAATCCCATGCTAGCCAAACCCAACCAAACCCAATCGAATCTAATTACTGGCGCACTAGACCCAGCCTCTTCCCATATAAATGGCTACATTCATGCATCAATAAAAAACTCTTGGATTGTTCAACGCGGCCGCTGTCTGTACAAAAGGAATCGAGTCAAGTTCATCCAGCGCCAACCAGCCGCCTGACGTGTCGCTTTCTGTGTTCAGGTGGTGCTGGCGGCGCTTCTGCACGATATCGGCCATCTGTTTGGCCAATCCGAGGGCGCCGAGCGGATGATCACCGGTGATGTCATTCTCGGCGTGGCCAATCATGAGAGGGTCGGCGCCCAGTTTCTTCGTGCGCAGGGTTTTCCGGAGCGAGTGGCATGCCTGGTGGAAAACCACGTGCAGGCCAAACGCTATCTCACTTTTAAAAACAAGGCTTATTATGACAGTAAGTTTCTTCGGAGCCCCTCCCCATCCCCCCCCCCCCCACACACAGAAGTCCCCTGGTAGGACAACCGTTTTATGGCGTATCTTTCAAACTAGCCAATAAGGCTAACGTGTTAAAGGTCTTTTCAGAGAGCTGTGAGCTGAATCTATATCTATATCATACCAATCATACCGAATCTATGTCATACCAATTTTGATGAACCCTGCACCCAAAAAGACGGTTTTATTGCTTTGCCCCCATCCACTGGCTGGTTCATTTACCTAGAAAAGGCCATCTCTCGTGGCGTACTTGGTTCAAAGTTTTCATGTACCAACGCCGTGAAGTTCTACACTATCTTGGCATGCTTAATGTTCTCAGTACACTACTTCTAGTACTATCTGCAGCGTACTTCTAGTTATATGATGCAATTTATATAACGAATTTTATCCTATCCGACATATATTACCCTGAATTCCAATTGCTTTGGCCGCCTCCGTCAGAATGACGGAGTTATACTTTCACCTTGAAATGATGTGCGCGAATCTGTGATGTGCGGAGAATTTCACCTCGAAATGATGTACGCGTTGGGTACCGAGAGAGAACGAGGGTTTCGTCAGCAGGTTAACCCAGAGTGAGTAGGAGCGAAGACCCTAGACAAAGGTCCTGAGCTGGTAGATGGCCAGTTACCATCATCAGTCATCAGTCCTTACCAGCCGTCTTGGGGCCAGGCAAGGCGTCCGTAAGGACTCACCACTGGTCCCAAACCAGTGTCCGCTGAAAAGCTGAATGGCTAGAGCAGGTCAGGGTCAGCACGAAAGGTCGCGGGGTGGCTACAGCCCATCGAAGAACTTGGAACGCCCAAACGGGCCGGGGCAGACATATCCATGTAGGCATGGATCTACATGTACCCACGCAGCATATAGCTAATAGACTGTGACCATGCTGCAACTGTGAGACTTGAATCCTACTGCACCAAAGCGAATGTTTACGGTAGGAAAAGATCGTTTCCAGTCCCACTCACGTTGACAAACGGAGACATTTTTAGCTTGCGCTTGCTCCGTCCGCTCAAAACGCAGGAACGCTATGGTCACAGAATCAATCACCCGGACCTGACAGAATATCATTAGATGCTCTTCGCCTCTATTACAGACCATTTTGAAGACAAGCTTTACTGCACTATGGCAGCGCAAAGGGCGAACAATTGCAAAACAGATATCGTGGGGATCGGGAGGAGATGCCGCACTGGCCTATGTATCTAGCTTGAAGGCGATTTGTCGGTGGTCCAGAAACCACCGAAAAAGGGGACGCTGAAAGGGTTTTTTGAAATCGCTTGAAGCTGGCAGCAGTCCTTGCCAATACGGTGCCGGTCGGCCGCAAAGTGCAGTCAGTGAGGCGCAGGCTGGCTCAACAGTGCAGTCCAGTACAGGTGCCGGCCGGCAGCAAAGTGCAGTCAGTACGGCGCCGGCTGGCTGAACAGTGCAGTCAGTACGACACCGACTGGCTGAACAGTGCAGTCAGTACAGCGCCGGCTGGCTGTACAGTGCAGTCAGTACGACGCCTGCTGGCTGAACAGCGCAGTCAGTACGGCGCAGGCTGGCTGAACAGTGCAATCAGTACGGCGCCGGCTGGCTGCGCACTGCAGTCAGTACGGCGCCGGCTGGCTGCGCACTGCAGTCAGTACGGCGCCGGTCGGCTGAACAGTGCAGTCAGTACGGCGCCGGCTGGCTGAACAGTGCAGTCAGTACGGCGCCGGCTGGCTGAACAGTGCAGTCAGTACGGCGCCGGCCAGCTGCAGAGTGCAGGCCCGCGACGGTTCGGTCCAGGGTAGCCCTCCATTTCACATATCTGATATCGCCCTCTCTGGCTTTCTGAAGTAGTCAACAGAGAAGTAGCCCAAAACGGTGCAGCGCTTGATTCCAAGTCTGTCTGAACTTTTCCGTACGATCCGGCGAACTCCGCGAGGCGAATGTGTCAGTGGGCCACCGGCAGAGAGAGTTCGCAGAAGTGGGCACATCGGTTCTCAAGCTCTTTGACGTGCACGACTTTCAGTGCATCCACTTAATGATGTTTTAACAGAACACATGTCATGTACATGACCTGCCTCCTCTTCTTTCTCCTAAGCAAAAGTACTGTTGGAAGAACTGTCCCCTCCTTTTTCCTCCAAGCACTAGTGCTGTCGGTGGAACCGCCTCCTCCGCCTTCCTCGCCAAGTGACTTAAGTCACCGATGCGCTCTATAACATCAAATCCTCTTTCCTCTAAGCACACGTGCTGTTGGCAGAACTGCCTCCTCCTCTTTTCTTTCAGCGCAAGTGCTGTTGGCAGAACAGCCTTATCCTCATTCCTTTGATCGCAAATGGTGTTGTCTATGTGCTTGGTCAATTATGTTGGTTAGGTGCAAGAGGTCTTGGGATGGGGCTGGCGGTTGGAGGAAGAGTTGGTCAGGTCAGGCGTATCAGGCCAAACCAGTTCGATGGTCAGGAGGAGTTGCGAGAGTGGGCAGAGTACGAGAGTGCGAGGAGTGCGACTGCTGAGGCGATTTAGTCAGCACTTTATGCATGCTTCTTTGTGTCATATGTGATTAACGTGTGCCATTTTTTGTCAAACATTATCATTGGTTCCGGGCCAAATGATAAGCAGCAGCTGCTCCTTTCGCCCAACCCAGTTGTGTTCAATATCGACCGGCTTCATCTGGACAAACGTTGATAGATGGATGGTTTGCCGAGGGTGCCTTGCGCCTTTGAGTGTGACTGAGTGTACCTTGCGCCTTTCTTGTGACTTTTGCGCGTTGCGCCTTTGAGTGTGACTGACTGTTGGCAGAAGGGCCTTTTGTCTTTGCCTTTGAGTGTGACGACCGTAAGTACTTGGTAAAACTGCCTCCGCCTGCCGTCTCTGAGCGTGGTTGCTGCTGCCACACCCAGGGCTGCCTCCTCCCTCGGTCCCGAGGCGTGCCTGTTTGCAGAGAGTGATCTTCCCTTGACTCTGCGGATAACTGCCGTCCGTACAGCTGCCGTCCTTACCTTATCTGTCAGCGTGCCGACTGTGTGTAGTCACGGATGCCTCTTCGACTGTCTGTTGTCGACTGTCTCTTCGGCTGTCTCTTCGGCTGTCTCTTTGGCTGTCTCTTCGGCAGCCTCTTCCACAGTTGCAGCCAAAGGGGTGCCCCATCTTAGACCCGCATTTCTCTTCTTTTGCTAGAGTTGTCTCCTGATAAAAAACAAAAACCACCGTCATGCGTATTCACAGAATTCCGCCCCCTCCCCTGAACAAGGCCCTGGCGTCGCCTCTGCACGCCGACCTCTCACGACGTCTGCTCTCGGCAGAGCTGTCGTCAGCCAGCAGGGGCACGCTGGCTCACCAGGGAGGCCCGATGACCGCCGAGGAGGCCCTTCTCTTCGAGGACTCACCGGACTTCCAGACCATACTGCGCATGCGGACTTGGGACGAGGCGGCCAAACGTCCCGACGCGCAAACAACGCCGCTGGGCTTTTACAAAGACCTGTGCCTCAGCGTTCTCCTCCGAAACTGAGCTGGTGCACAGGGGGCGCCGGAGACGTTCTGTGTGAACTAGTGAGAGCCGCAGCTGTTAGCGCACACGAAGCCGGATAATCGCGGCTGTCAGCTCTGACTAGTGGAACCCGGAGGCAGAGTAGTGAGGAATGATCGCCGTATGCTCTGACTTCGGTGCAAACAGAGGAACGAGGTCAGCCGCGAGCTCTGCTCGGTGCTCAAGCTCTGCTCAGTGTTCAAGCTGTGCTCGGCGTTCAAGCCGTGCTCCCACAGAGAAATCTCGCTGGATCACTACCGGTAGCAACATGTCTTGTCTCAAGAACGAGAAACAACCAAACGAACAAGGGGAATCTCCCGCGTGAACTTTTGGTTTCGAGAGACACACATCTGTCTCATATACGACCTTGCGTGTGTCGCTGAGACACTCAACACCACGATCAAAATTTGCCTGATCCCAAATTGTCGACACTCAAGTTCACGGTGGTGGTGTCTGCTAAGCTCATCCCGCGTGACATTCACCACTGCACTTCTCGTATGACGTTCACCACTGCACTTCTCTTGTGACATTCACCAGTGCACCTCTCGTGTGACACATGTGTGTAAAATAGACATTGTGAATAAACTTGCGCAGAGCCAACTGTTGTCGCTAGCTGGTAGTCTGCAGGGTGATGTCTGACCATCGACTGTAATCTGCGGGGTGATGTCTGACCATCGGCTGCAGTCTGCAGGGTGATGTCTGACCATCGGCTGAAGCCCGCCGGGTGATGTCTGACCATCGGCTGCAGTCTGCAGGGTGATGTCTGACCACCGGCTGGCTAGTTCGTCATCGACATGGAGGCTTTACGGTGTACTCAGCTGCGGAGGCTTTCTGGCGTCGCCTGCCTCCCATCCTGGCAGGAAGGGCGTGTAACAAGCAGAAACGAGCCCCGTGTCTGTGGCATCGTCGACGCATTTTCAACGGACTGCGCTGCTGCTATTCGGCTGGATAGTTAAGGTGGTGGCCGCGCGTGGCGCTAGGAGCGCGCGGACAGATGGCACCCTCAGCGTCGCTAGGCGCCTTGCTTCGCCCAATTTAACCGCTGCTGCTGGGTGGTCTTGATCATCGTAGCCCATGACCCCCTCCAAAAGTGTTACCAATTTGTCTACCTGTCTACCCATCCCAGCGTTGTAGTCATCAAATATCGCTGTCCAGGGTATACAGAAAGCTAAAATTTCTGCAAAGCATTTGCTCAAGTTTTGACCGGCCATTTGTAGGATGAAACACGCACCCGTTCGCATTGCCTTAGATTTCAAGTGAAAAATCGCAGTGCTGCGCGGCTCTGCTTGCGACCATCTTTAGGCCAACAGCCCCGTGAAAGCCGCGGCACCCTATTTTGTGTTGTTAAATGCGATGAAACAGCTGCTGCGTTATAGACATGGTGCCGCTCTTATCAACAACCACATGCGTCTTGACCGCATGCATATCATCAATAACCAGGGTCGTCGAAGACTTTGCTGGATTCCAGGCAGGGCCACCTTTGGAACAGAAATCGCTCCAAGCTTGGTGGCGGAGAGAGAAAATCGATTATCGTACAGACGGGTCGAAGTCCTCGCTAGCGTTTGCTGACTCTGTCACTGAGCAAGACAGCTATCACTTGAATGGCGCGTATATACAAATGCATTGCCATCAAGAGAGGGTGTATTTGCGGCACGAAATATCCCTGCGATGACGGCTGATCCTGAGGTTTCATAGACACGGCGTTGCGGTGTCACTGCGAGACAGAGGCAATGGCTACCCCATGGAGAGGGGCGCAGGTGTTCGCCAAAGCTCAAAGTGCAGTTTTCAACACAAAGTGGACTTGTCTTTAAGTGCACACACGGACTTTTAAGTGGCGCTTGAACAGGGTTGTACGTTTCATATCATCATTGGATGATAGCTCATGCTGATCAGTATTGGTACGGTTCAGTACAGTTACCCCTCCGTTACTCATTCAATGCTCAGTCTGTCCAGTCCGGGCTCGAGGCTGGGGTACGCGGTCTACATTTCGAGTGTTGGAGGAGCCATGACGCTCTTCGCCACAGTTAGTGGTTTAATCAGTGGATACGCTCACGTTTCACTTTTCCAGACTCATGATATCACTTCACTGAACCATCATCACAATTCGCTTAATAAGTCTCATTTACATAGACCTTTTCAGATGATAGGCATCAAATGGCTCACAAAACTCTATGAACCTATACAACTATATGGCTCACAATAACCTCTCAGTAAACGCTCTTCTTTTACTAAATATCACTTCATTTAACTGCGTCACCCGGAAAAAATCCGAGGGGATCGACTCCAGAATACAAAACTGACCTCATACGAACGACGCCGGTATGATCTCAAACTAGTTCAGAAGCAACAGCGCCGGAGGAATGACTAACAATGTCAGAGGATGTCACCCGGCTTCTGAATCTAACACATATCTCTGCGATTCGCGCCGGTAGGCGGCCCTCCAAAACACTTGTCCGTTGGCTAGTCGTCTTCCTCATCCGCAGGCGACGCGACCGACTCCTTCGAGTTGTGCAAGACGCAGCTGTAGCCCAGTTTGGTGCACTTCTCGCACAGCTCGGCCGGGTGCTTCTTGTCCTGGTCTATCTTGTCTAGCCCGCCAGGTTTGTGCAAGGGTGTCTGCAGCATCAGTAAGGCATGTCACCCAATGCAACGGTACGTTCATAAGGTGAAAGCGACACTCAAACGAATAGTGATCGGGAAAGGGCGACTTTTGGATGAGATTGACGGGCACATAAGAGAGTGACTTTTGGCCGAGATCGACAGGCACATGAGAGAGTGACTTTTGGCTGAGATCGACAGGCACATGAGAGAGTGACTTTTGGCTGAGATTGACAGGCACATGAGAGAGTGACTTTTGGCTGAGATCGACAGGCACATGAGAGAGTGACTTTTGGCTGAGATCGACAGGCACATGAGAGGGTGACTTTTGGGTGAGATCGACAGGCACATGAGAGAGTGACTTTTGGCCGAGATCGACAGGCACATGAGAGAGTGACTTTTGGGTGAGATCGATGGGCACATGAGCGGGTGACTTTTGGCTGAGATTGGCTGAGGCTGAGGTCACAAGAGGCTTGGCTGAGGTCACAGGAGTCAGCCTTCACAAAACAGCCTCGGCGAGGTCACGGTCGTCAGCTGTCACAGAACAGCTGCTGGCACGCTGGCCGACATCAAGGGTACTTCCGGCGTCCACAATCAGCTGAGCAATCAGCTGAGCTAAGCCCCCAAATGTGGGATGTTGCATGCACTCGTCCGCGCCTTTTTAACATTGTACTGTCTCCGCAAGGCTGCAAGAGGAAAAACCGGGGTTTAATGGAATCAACGCGCTGGTGGAAACTGCATTATAACGTGGCGCTTTGATGGTGGGACGTGTGCACCGCGCGGTGACGCGTGGTCGGCGGCGTAGTTTCCTTTTCAGTTGGGGCTTCAGCCCCCCCCCCCCCCCCCCACTTTGGGAAGAGAGTGAGCAGAGAAGAGGAAAAGCCCGTTTGTCGGCATATCTTAGGGGCAGATTGGGTTATTTTTCACTGTTCAGCCCCCCTCCCCCAACTCCTTTTGCGAAACTTCATCCCTGCGCTCGGTGCATAATTACGTGTCAAATCAAAGCCATTACATCACTACGCTTTGTTAGTTTGAAGACGCGACGTGCGACAACTTGTTAGACACGACGTGCGAAATGACTGGCTTCTCCAGGACTGCGAAAGATGGCTGTGTCTGCGTATACTGAGCCATACATACCACTCATCACATGTGGACGGCAGCAATGCCATCATCCACTTCCTCGAGCCATTCGTAACCAAATGGTTGGAAATTATGTGTAACAAACTGTAATTTTCCATCGCAGCTGTCAGGAATCGCCGATTTGAGCCAATATTGACACGGCATGGTGCATTTTAGGATATTTGGTGCAGAGGCATAATATACGATCGACCAAAAGTCAAAGTCAGTGTTATCTAACTTGAGTCTGCATCTCGTTCGTGTTCTTTTGTCTTCGTCTCCGCAACAGAAGCTGTTGTTTCTTTTGTCAGAGCCGTTTTGTGACGGCGGTCGGACCCGGGGTTGGAGCGTCGGGTCGCAGATCACGCGATGACATCATAACGACCTCGTGCAAGTACCACGCGGTGTCAGAGAGCGCCCGAGGGCACCATCTCGGCGTCCCGGGGCACGGCGCTGACGGCGGCCAGGCGGCGGCATGGCAGCGCGGCCCGGCTCCGCCCAGGGAACACCCGGCGCCCCGGGGCACGGCGCTGACGGCGGCCAGGCGGGGGCATGGCAGCGCGGCCCGGCTCCGCCCAGGGAACACCCGGCGCCGACCCCGACAGCGCTTTCTCTTTCAGGGCTGGAGAGACGACCCCAGGTCGGGGTGCGACCGTAGACGGGCGCTGCCGTCCAGACACGCGGGTATTAGGCGGCCTTAAACGGATGAGAGAGGTTGGCGAACGCATGGAGAGATGGATTTTACCTCACGTCAAGCACACACTTACTTAAACCCGACATGCGCTCCTGTTCTGTCAAACGAACGGGCGAAGCCCTAGTCGAATGAAGTTTTTATCATCTTAGCTTGAAAATTTAACACGCTCTGTGTCTTAGAAAATTACAGGGCGTAACAGCACAGTGGACACCAAAAACAGCGTCACATAGCTCGCATTTAGCTACATCAAATGAGTGGAATGTTAACAATTGAGAGCGGTCTCTATAGAACCAAACCCGATCCTTCTGTTAAGATGGTAAACTTAGCCGGCCTGGCTGCCCTCAGAAATACGCGTGCTATAGCGGCAAAGGTAGCAATGTGATATATGTCATTGCACGTTAAGGCGTACGGCTGGCGCCACGTCACGCCAGGTCATCATCAGGTCAGAATTTGCGTGCGTAAGCTTCTCATCGTCACTTCAGGGAACAGGCGACGCACGACATCGAAACAAACGCATGAAGCTTGCTAACACGCGCCCAAGTGGCCGGTTGAATGTTGTTCGCTCGCGTAGGGTGGGGGTCAATTTGACTCCCCTGATATCTAAGAAACTAAGATAGGCATCAAATCTACGAATTGGGTTGGTCGATATGAAACCTCAATCATATCACACTTAAAGGTTCCTAGGTCATGACCTTGTGGTCAAATCAAGTGAAACAAGGCAAAACTCCAGAATGGTATCCAAAGTGCCCCTAGACCTCCTCACGCAAGCACTGTGAACTGAAATACCTCTGCTAAGCAGAAGCTCAGTGGTGTTCATCTAACGTCAGCGATCTTGCTTGACCTTCAGAAGGTCAAGACGATAGAAACTACGAGATTGCCGCTATTTTGCTATCAAAATAAGCGTCACGAATGGACATGCTAGTTCAGCTCGCACGTGCGACGAAGGTACTGGGCCACACTGGCTCTCGGAGCTGGTGCGCCCAGGTGCGCGTGGAGCTCGTGGACGAGAAGAGCCGCACCATCATCCAGAGCGCCAAGGCCCGGTGCGCGAGGGAGACGTCATCATGCTACTCGCATCCGAGAAAGAGGCTAGGAGGTTCGGATAAGGGACTTCATGATGACTGGATTTGATTCTGTATCAGGTTCTCCTGAAATAGTGAGGTACATGCAAACTGTGCCCGTAAACAAACGTCAGGGATTACGCCAGGTGGTATGTTCCTAAAAACGTTATGTTGGAAAAACCATTTTAGATCAGTGATATCATCTGACATTTAAAAGGCCCATGGAAGATGTTTGTTGAAGTCCGTGTGGATAAAAACTAGCCCATAAAGCAGGATCTAGAGTAAAAAGCGGGTTAGTTTTGACCTAGGATTGGCCTTTATACCTGACCCTAGACCAGTGGAATTTGTTGTAATTTTGCATTCAGTTGGTGTATTGCCTGAGGAACTATTTCAAGCGTGGATGGTTTCGTCTTACTCTCCGCTGCCGCATCAAATTGAACGATTCCCTAGAAAAGGCCTTCGCTGACAGTAACGGCCTGACTTTGACCTCCGTAGCCTAGCCACCTTAAGAGGTACCCTTATTTGTTACACCAAAAGATCCGCTATTCAACTGCCTACAGCCATGCAAAGTTTGGCGCAGCTACGCCGCGCCTTTCGGAATTAATTCTGGAAAAAGTTTTTGGGGGTCAAATTCCCCCCCCCCCCCACCCGAGCTCGTATTAAACTTGAAATACCAACTCATGGGACTTGCGGCACGCCAAAGTCAAGAAAATCAGAGTTTATTCCCGCAAGGGTTTTCAAATTTGAGGTATTTATCAAACTTTTTCTCGGATTATCTGACACAACTATTTCGTGAAGTGAGCCATCACTTCGTACGGTATGGTGCAGCTATCTGGAACAGGCGAATCCTTGAGAGCGTGCATTCTTCTAGAGTACATTACACGCTTCGAGAACAAAAATGCAGCCAACATGACATTGACAACAAGGTTATCACCCGGGACCTACTAAAAGCAGGGTTAGAAATTGCCACAGAATGTGTGCGAGCGTTGAAACACCGTTTACCTTTTGAAATTTGCCTATCCATCTCCCTGGAATATCGAAATCTATTAAGCTGAATGCCACGGGATAGCTCTGACACGGAAGCCTGCTGTCTGAGCAAAGTATTGGTCGCAGCATAAAACGGCAGGGCATAAACAGACCATGGCATAAAACTCACTGTGCATCGCTGAGATACGCCCGTGGCAGCCCTATGTCTTTAATACGTACGGTAAATATGTATGCTTATGATGTCTGGTGATGCTAGATATAATATTGGTCAGACGTTAGCTTTCGCCAGTGCACGCAACGGAAACGCACGCGCGATCTGTACTCGCATACGTCTCACAAATGAAGCCTTGTGTTAGTACTGACAATGGAAGTATGGTATGAACTGCACACCACGCAGTCTGCATACAGTCTGCACGTGCCATAAAGCATCGGGCTTGTTGAGTGCGTTTGCAAGGAACGTTATTTACTAAGATAAGAAAGTAATAATAGTATTATTTCTCAGAGAAAAACCAACATATTTTTGTTGGCCTTTATCGCCGCACGACCAATAGAATGGCGGGATTTGAGTGACGTGGTGGCGTCATATATGTCTGGGTGACCTCGAAATAGTCTTCACGAAATAGTCTCCACAAAATCTTCGCGGGCATGTTGCTCAGGAATCAGTGAGCTAGAATCGCTTTTGGACTAGGGTGGGAGTGAAGCATTTCATCGCAAAAAGACCATGCAGGAGTTAAAAAATCAATTCACAAAAGATGAAACATGTGAGCTAGTGACTGCTGCTTCAGCAAACAAAGACATCTATTTCGAGTTGGCATGGACGGCATAAACCTGACAAAACTGTTTTGTTTTTTAACATCTTAGGCCATTTAAGCGAAACAGAATACATTAAAGCGTAGCAATTGCATGACAACGTAATGAGCATACAAATTATCAACACCAATAATCTGATGCTGCAGTTTGCACTTCCCTTCCACAGCACTTTTAACGCAAAAGAAAGCAAAGGAATTAAACAACAAAATAACAACAGAAAATTCAACAAGCACAAAACACTCAAACAGAAAAAACCTTGGACTTCTACACGTCAGCCCATCGTCAAGTCAAACACAATAGACTTACCTCTGGCTTCTGTTAAGATGAGATCAGGGAGAACCAACATTTTGTCACTATTTCTTACAAAATACCGATACTTATTTCCATGAAAGTAGCCTAACTATGCCTGACCTAAAGAGCCTTACGTCATCTCATGCTGTCTAACCTGTTTGTATCACGGCAGCACTTGCGAGTTACTGATTCATGCACAATTCTTATTGCCACTTGCCATGCAGTTAACCAACATAACCTAATTTAGAGTAGCCTATATGTTGAACATCATCCCAACTCACCTAACTTTTGACAGCAGCACTTGTGATAAAAACATGATACAGCTAATTTTTGACTGGTTTCAACTTGCATTTTTATTCAGTTCATTTGTGTATGGTTGTTGACATCAGACAAAGTTGACAGCACACAAATCAAAACACTTTAAATGACTTTGAACAACTTATTTTGATTGTCATGGTTAACTTTGTCAAGGGCAATAACGGGAATGCTCCACAAAACAATCTCTCTTCTCCAAAAGTAACATAACCATTAGATGACCATGCCAGTTTTGCTGCTTGCCTTTTCAGCTGCAATAAAGGCATCTATTTAGACCTGTCTATTCATATTTAATGACAAAGCTTGAGATGTTGGCTTCACATTTTAAATGGAATGGTCTGAC
Organism: Pollicipes pollicipes; assembly: GCF_011947565.3. Classification (NCBI taxonomy): domain Eukaryota; kingdom Metazoa; phylum Arthropoda; class Thecostraca; order Pollicipedomorpha; family Pollicipedidae; genus Pollicipes; species Pollicipes pollicipes. Next base: position 25,531,126 of record NW_023595962.1, read on the forward strand.
TATTCGTTACATACTGATATTTACCTCATATTATAATTGCTATGCAGCTTAGAGCATCCCTGTGTTACAAATATAGTGTATATATACAGTACAGTCATTTGACCGTCAGCAAACTATGACAACTATAGAAAACATCTGGTTAAAGCAGCCATGAGAGACCACTTCATGAAATTTGGGGCAAGTAATCAAGAATTTGGAACAAAATAGGCCAATTGCATGCCTTGTGGCATCATAATTTGTCCTATGATCAAACTCGATGGATTAAAACAGAAAATGGCTAACTCTGGTTATCAATCATGTGTTGAAAGCACGTAAGGTAAGCAATTACTTTGTCCACAGGAGAATTACTGGCATCTTCTTGCTCCCTCAAAACAAAAAGTCAGTACCTCTCGCATGGTCTGATGGCAGACAGAATCATCCCACTCATCCCCAAATATAAATATCAATCATACCCACCAACCTACGAGATTAAAATGCGAAACAAGTAAGAGGTATGCATGATAAACATCTCCAAAGGACATAATTTCGCCATCAAACACTTCTCTATTAGCTGCGTCAGGTCTATCCCAAGGCTCTATATGGCAGCATTAGGATAACCTTGTCAGGTAGCCTGGTGAGTTAGACAGTCAAAAGGCTTAGATTTATCATCATCTAGCACCGCCATGAACCAAAGAACGACTAACCGAAGGCTTTTCAGGGCAAAAATGGCGATGAATAGATATTCCGTGCTTCAAATTGTCTCCTTCATTCCCTGTGAATTATTCACTCTTGGGTGCATATCAAGCATATCTTTGCGGCAGGCAATTCATCCAATTTATGTATGAAATACGTGCAAGTTTGCAGTTGGAGCACCTTGCAGAGAAATTGGCCAACATTTTAATCAAGAGATGGTACCTCTAAAGGCGATCGAAAAGGAAGGAAGAATAAAGTGGTATCACAATCGTATGATACCAAGAAAAACAAAAGTAGGTACATAAATATAAAGTCTGATACTTTTTGGCAAATTTTGCAATCAGCTGATTTGACTTAGAATCTGTTAACATGAGTGCTCAAATGGTGATATTCATCTTGTAAATTTGATTTAGAAGACATTTCCTGAACTTTTCACTCCTGCATTTTGTGAGTGATATAATTTAGGTGTCAAGTTTTCTCGCGAAAAAAAAAATACGTGGAGTAAAATTATCTACCAGGCCAGGCCTTGCTGGTGTTCGCACCAGGCCCTGCTTTCGTGGTGTGGTGGTGAGACCAAACAAATTGGGGATGCGTGAAAACGTTGCACTTGGCATACAGCTGCCGATTGTGATGCATTTTGTAAACAAGTCAAAATTAATGCGTGCAAGCGGCTGAAGTCGCTGGGGTTCTTGAGCTTGGAGGTACCTGGCGCCCTTGCTCGGTGCATACATAGACATGATTCGGATGCAGGTGAGGCAGCACATAGCCATAGGTGTCCAAGTTCTGTGGAGCCTTGTTTATGCTTGGTGGTTTCAGATGAGCTCGGTTTTGGATGCATCTGAAAACCTCAGAAAGGGAAATATGGGTTTGGCATGTGCGTTTAGACAATGTCGGGCAGGAGTGAAAAATTCACATAAAATAGGGAGAAAAGGAGTGAAAAATTCCCCCTTATAGGGTGTTGCTTTACACCCAAAGTCGGCAATCCTATGACACTGACAGAAATAGCAGGGGCTTAGGTCTAAAGATGGCTGGGCTGTAAACTGCAACGAATAATCTTCAAGATGGCTTTTCAGCTCAAAACCCCATGCAAATGTGGAATGCTCCCTTTAAATCATACCGATAGGCATACAAGAACTTAATTTGTCATATCGAAACACTCCCTTTTAAGTTACTTCGTTTGGGAACATGCTCATCTTGGTTATAAGGCAAAACGTCAATGTTTCGACCTCTGCTCTCTATAAGCTCGCTGCATGCGTCAGTGGGTATAACTATAGACCAATGCTAAACTTTGAGTTTTGTCTAAATGGAATGGTCTATTGTAATTAGCTTCCATCTTCGCGATTTTCCAAACAAATAGCTCGCAAAACAGTCCACTTTTGTCGACAATCATGTCCTGTAAATTGGTAGCTTTTTAACCCCTAGAAATATGGCCAAAAGCTCAGCCGTACATTGATTTAGCGGGATCGGTGTCCGTTAAACGAAAACAATGGGTCGAGTCGACGCTCGCATTACAAAAGTTCAGACCCCGATATCCCACCTCCTCCTTACTTTGAAGGAGTCTTAGCACCGCCGTGCATGACCGGTCAGCTGGCCGGTCCTAACAACTGGCATGACCGGTCAGCTGGCCGGTCCTAACAACTGGCATGACCAGTCAGATGGCCCGGTCCTAACAACTGACATGACCGGTCAGCTGGCCCGATCCTAACAACTGGCATGACCGGTCAGATGGCCGGTCCTAACAACTGACATGACCGGTCAGCTGGCCGGTCCTAACAACTGGCATGACCGGTCAGCTGGCCGGTCCTAACAACTGACATGACCGGTCAGCTGGCCGGTCCTAACAACTGGCATGACCGGTCAGCTGGCACGGTCCTAACAACTGGCATGACCGGTCAGATGGCCCGGTCCTAACGACTGGCATGACCGGTCAGCTGGCACGGTCCTAACAACTGGCATGACCGGTCAGATGGCCCGGTCCTAACGACTGGCATGACCGGTCAGATGGCTCGGTCGTAACAACTGTCATGACCGGTCAGATGGCCGGTCCAAACAACTGTCATGACCGGTCAGATGGCCGGTGCTAACAACTGGCATGACTGATCAGCTGGCTCGGTCGTAACAATTGGTATGCTCCCGGTTATTGTCTCTGCTCACTGCCTGGCAGCCGGTGTGATGTCACCCTCGTGACCCGTATGTGCCGCTTCGTGTGTTATCACCTGTGTGACCCGTGTGCGCCGCTTCGTGTGATACCACCGGTGTGATCTGTGTGCGTCGCTCCGTGCGATATCACCTGTGTGACCCGCGTGTGGCGGCTCGCGTGACGTCACCTGCCGATGAGGATAGATGCGAATGCGGCAAGATTGACACTCCTGCGCCATGTTGGCCCAGCTGCGACTCGACTGCCAGAGACGGCGACATTCGCAGCACTGGTACTCGCCGAACGCACGCCGCTTGCCTTGGTACGGCGTTTTCACGCCAGTCTTCAGCGCCTGGCGACACAGACCAAACACAAGCGGTGTAGTCGTTATTCATTTGGGGACTTCAGCTCGCCCCCCTCAACAACGTTGGCTTCAGCCCACGCCCCGCTTTGGCTCCAGCCTCCGTTCTCAACTTTGAGAAGAAAGCGAGCCAAATCCAGGGGAACATCCGTCTGTTGGCGTATTGTGGGGGAGGTGATTCATATCTAACTGCTCAGCCCCTTACAACATTATGTAGGACTACCACTACTTTTCTTTTGCGCGACACGCAGATCGCAGGCGATACATGAGCACGTGACCGCGCGGCAGGCGTGGGAACGTCACCAGTATAACAGACAGAGTAACAAAAGCGGAGCAGCGAGCGCCGGCGAAAGACAACGTCGGCCGCACTCACTTGACGTTGTAAAACGGTTGATGAGCAACCCCATCAAAGTTCGCTGCCGGACTGGACGCGTCTGGATGCGTCTGAGACTGGGCCGGACGCATCTGGATGTCTGTGCCACTGGACTGGACGCGTCTGGATGCGTCTGCGACTGGACTAGGCGCATCTGGATGCGTCTAGTCCAGTGTGGATTGATTCTGGACTTGCCTGCCATGGACGAAGCAAACGGGCCGTGACGACTCAGGACGAGTCGCTGGTGACTGACTCGGAATTTCGCCGGATGTGCCACACGTTCGCCTTTGGGTTGATGTCCACATTGCGTCGCATGACACTGGAGTGAAGGAGATGACACTCGTGTGACACCCGGGCTTACTTGTGGACAGAAGTTGATGAAATGTTGTCCTATCTCGTGACACACGCCACATCGATAATGCTTCGGAGGCTTGTCCGGTTTGTCCTGCAGCTGCAGGGAGGCAAATTCCACCATCAGCCCGTCTGAGGATGTTGGAGGTCAGATTAGGAACTTACCAAACGGCAGCGGCGGTCTCAACCAGCCAACTTGCGAGTGTGACGGCACTTCGCCCATCGAATATGGCCGCGGATCGAGCACTGCACGAGCGGCTCATCAACTCACACTTCGGTTAGGTGAGCAAAAATTTAGACGCAGAGCCGTCCTCCGATGGGTATTCTCTCGGCGTAGTGAGTCCCCACATAGTAGTGAGTCCTCACATAGTAGTGAGTCCCCACATAGGATAGATGTGCAAAATAGCGTAACGGGTGCCATCATTTGTTCTTTAACGAAGAACTAGAAAACGCAAAAGGCAGGGGAGAAAATGACCAATGGCAAAGGGTCGAACCCTGTGCAAAAATGGCAAGACGTCAAACGGCAAGAAGCCAGACGGGATAAATGTCGAATGGCAAGAACTCAAAAATGCAAGAAGTCAAATGGATAAAAGTCAAACGGAAAAAAGTCCAAGAAATAAAATTCAAAAGCAAGACGCCAAACAGGAACAAGCTCAGTGATAAAATGTAGATGGGTAAAAGCAGAAAAGGCAAAAAGATGGAGTTTTGTCTAAATATACAAAACATCTTTTAGGCAGACGGTAAAAAGGATGTGAGCAAAATGGTTTAAAGGATAGCAAGGTGTGAATCAAAACACACCTATCCTGGCCAGACACCCTAGTCCGTAGCTTCGTACCGCTTAGGAATGCACTAAGGGCTCTTGGTCAGTTGTTCGTCCAGGGGGTGCAGGCCCCGCCCCCACTTGGCCAGTGGGACCAAGTTGACTGACAGCTTGGTGAATGTGCGGAGGGCGCAGAGGGGTCCCAGATTGGGATTCGAATGGCTCTATGCACGATATAAAGTGTCTTGACGCGCAACGTTTTCGTTATGTGGTGCTTCATAACTTACTTGCTTAGACCCCTTCAAATTCAGAACATCCTTGCCACAAAAATTGCTTTGCTTTCGGCCAACATGTAGCATCAGTTATGGGGGCATCCTTGCAGATTGGGGGGAGAGGTTTTTAAGTTTTTCCTTTGTTAAGTTGGAAGAAGGCAAATAAACCTTCGACAGCAAACTACCTCTACTTCTCAAAACTGTATCTAGCGCACTTCCTTACTTAGGAGAAACTGGCTACCGCCTTTGGCCCAGTGGTTTTGTGATCTAGGAAGGGCAAGAAAATACCATATGAAAGGTTTACTGAGGGCGGTGAAAGCACATCACGATGATAATTTCACACCAATCATATGCGCTCTCATTTTCAAGCGTTACCTTAGTGGGCAGGCGTATTCTAGAGCAGACGGTCAAGCCGTGAAAATCAGCAGAAGTTCTTTTCAGTATGGTCTGGTCTGTTATCTACTGTTTGACAGCCAGACATTGATGACCATGGATAAATATTGATTTGAAAACCGGAGCACCGCTTGAAGCATCCAGTGGTATCCAAACAACCAGTGCTTGCACGTTGTTGAGCGCATTTGCGAGGAACATTATTCACATAGAGCAGACAGTAGTAATGGCCTTATTGGAATTCACCTCTACTATTCGTTTTGATAAAGGCATGTTGCCGATATATCGGTGCATCCATATTTCCATTCCTCTGGTTCTTCTCCGAGAGATAAGGGTGATGCATAATGAGATAAGGATAAGGATGATAGGATACTAACTTACCAACCAATATTTGCACTACAGCGTCGTTTAGCAAGTGCCTTTTTGTATATTGCAGGCTTATAACTGAGCAAGGGATTTCTTAACTCATAAATGAACCCTGTAAATATACCCGAACGCCCCCCCCCCCCCCCCCTACTGTTGCTGACAAGGAGCCGACAGGCAAGGGAGACTACGCTCGACCGACTTATGCATGATCCTGGTACCTGCCTAAGTTGGAAACATCAGGGCTCTTGGCATCACGTTACGCATGACGTTATGAAATTCAACAAACATGAAGAATTGTTTTGCTGACTTTGTCCATTATGCTTGCCTCCGCTGGCCTTAACTTCCTTTCACTCCTTTTTCTTTTGACGCTCATTCCTGCAACCTTTAGCCCCTTTGGCTTAAATGGTAGTAGGAATAGTAGCGTTATTGGAATTCACCTCTGCTATTCGTTTTGGTAAAGGCACGCTTTGCATGTGACTTGGATATATCTTTGACTTTTTCAAATATGATTTTTTTCACGTTTGACGTGCTGTCCTTTCACTTCCAGGCCTTTGACTTTATGTCCGGTTATCGCCATAGCTCACTATGTGCAGGATTTTCCTCGTCGAGTCCAAACTCACCTTCCGCATCTGAGTGCGAGCCACTAGCCATGGCTGTGCAGGAAGCCAGGTGACTCCGAGGGGCGCCAGTGATCGTCTCCTGCAGGGCAACACGACGCACGATGTAAGCCATCTACAACTCCATCCTCCATATATATATATATATATATATATATATATATATATATATATGAATATCGAAGTATATATATATATATAGAGAGAGAGAGAGAGAGAGAGAGAGAGAGAGAGAGAGAGATATATATATATATATATATATATATATTATATATATATATATATATATATATATATATATATATATATCTCTCTCTCTCTCTCTATCTCTCTCTCTCTCTCTCTCTCTCTCTCTCTCTCTCTCTCTCTCTCTCTCTCTCTCTATCTCTCTCTCTCTCTCTCTCTCTCTCTCTCTCTCTCTCTCTCTCTCTCTCTCTCTCTCTCTCTCTCTCTCTCTCTCTCTCTCTCTCTTTATATGTTTGTAGCATATCGTTACAGTGGGTTGTAACATCAAGACATAATTGGCCTTCACTAGCAGTTAATAAGAGCCAGGTTTCCATGCATTAGCATAAAACCAGCTGTGCTTATAAGAGGATGGTTGTCTTATACATTCTAACTTACGGATATCTATATGCACATATACGTGGCACATCCGTATCCATATAAGTATAACATTTAATATAACAAGTCTACGCATTTGCACTATCCGAGCTTCACACCACGAGTGAAGGCGATGATGGATATCTCTCAGCTGAAGTGGAAGGGGATGAAGTAGTCATCGCCGTCAACTCGCCTCACGGCTCAAATAACCAACAATGCAAGATTGCTGGCGCCATTGATGCACGACACCTGTGGTTCATTTATTGATGACGCTGACGCAGCCAATGTTTTAAACGAGCTACACAGGCCACCCTTTTGGCAAATGCCGTGTTTGCAATACTTGCTGGAGCATGTGACATAAGCAGGTGTGACTCTTGGAATAATTCCGAAAACCAAGCTCGCGATTCGTGTTCTAAGTGACCTCGACTAGTTATGGTCTCTGTGGGACGACGCAGAGGCACGATAAAACGAAACACCCGGCCACGTCACGTGGATGTCACGACCGTCCCACAACGTTCCAGCCAGCAATTTGTTTGGGCAAAGGTTGTCATGAGATGTTGGATATGCTTTGGGATACGCACTTTTCAGTGAGTAACCATCATATGCAGTTAGAGGAAAACTCCAGACATAGAAAATATTGAGAAGCGGCTGAAAACAGGCTAGGAAATGGAAATATCAGCCAAAGTTTCTCACTTTCGAAGCCGATCCATGAACATTTTCTAACAAGAAAGTTCAGTACCGGACGGGCTACGACGGATGGAATCTGACCGAAATTGCTGCCTGGGTTAAGTGTCCGAAGTTGCATGCCTGAGCCACGCGATCTTCAGCGAGAAATATAGTTCAACTCAGTTTTTGCCACGCATCTTCATTTGGCGGAATAACAAGACAAGATATAAAAGAAATATTTTTGCACGCTTCTCTCCTCCAACGTTGGTCATGCCCTTACGTGCTTATCTCACACGGCAACCCGGCTCGGGGCTTGTGCCAGTGCTCGGGCTGGGTTTGTGCCTGTGCTTGGGCTGGGTTTGTGCCAGTGGTTGGGCTGGGCTTATGCCTGTGTTCGAGGGGATTTGTGCCTGCGCTCGGGCTGGGTTTATGTCTGTGCTCGGGCGGGGTTTGTTCCTGTGCTTGGGCTGGGTTTGTGCCTGTGCTCGGGCGGGGTTTGTACAGGCTCGAGTGGGATATGTGCCAGTGCTCGGGCGGGGTTTGTACAGGCTCGAGCGGGATATGTGCCTGTGCTCGGGTGGGGTTTATGCCTGTGCTCGGCTGGGGTTTCTGCCTGTGCTCGGGCTGGGTTTCTGCCTGTGCTTGGGCTGGGCTTATGCCTGTGCTCGGACGGAGTTTATGCCAGTGCTCGGGTGGGGTTTATGACAGTGCTTGGGCTGGGTTTGTACCTGTGGTCGGATGGGGTTGGTACCTGTACTCGGGCTGGGTTCATGCCTGTACTCGGGCTGGTTTTGTGCTAGTGCTCGGGCGGGGTTTGTACCTTTGCTCGGGTGAGGTTTATGCCTGTGCTCGGGTGAGGTTTATGCCTGTGCTCGGGCTGGGTTCATGCCTTTGCTCGGGGTGGTTTTGTGCTAGTGCTCGGGCGGGGTTTGTACCTTTGCTCGGGTGGGGTTTATACCAGGCTCGGGCGGGGTGTACGTGCCAGTGCTCGGGTGAGGTTTATGCCTGTGCTCGGGCCGGATGGCGGGATTCCCGCCGGCGCGCGGCTGAAGGCCGCTGCAGGCTCCCGGGGCCGGCGGGGTTGGGGGGGGGGGGGGACGGAAAAGGGGAAGCTGTGACAACTCGGGATGCACTGAGCCGCAGCATGTTGAAACATGACGGGTGGCCGCGCGCTGGGTGGTCTGCAGAGAAGCCGGGTCTTCCGGCGGACGGGAGATAGGCGCGCTGTTGTTGCTGGGTTGCGGTGGGTGCGCTGAGTCCAAACAAGTGGGTGGCTCACCGACCGCTCATGCCGGGCCAGCCAAACGATCCAATACACCATGGTCAGGAGGCTGTGACAGGCGGCGAGCAAGCCGGGGTCGTCACATGAAAGTACCGCATGGCAACATAGCAGGGCACATAGGAGGGCACATAGGAGGGCACATGGTCACTTGGCCTTGTGTTTGTGTTGTGTATTGTACTGACTTCTGGCCAGAAAGGGCGTCAGGCGGAGGCCATGTACAATAAATGATGATAAGAGGGCCAACCCCAGAGAATGGAAAGGTCACAACCCATCGTACACCTCTGCAGAAAGGTCACAACCCACCGTGTACCTCTGCAGAAAGGTCAAAGCCTACCGCACACCTCTGCAGAAGGTCACAACCTACCGCACACCTCTGCAGAAAGGTCGCAACCCACCGTGTACCCGCGCAGAAAGGTCACAACCTACCGCGTACCTCTGCAGAAAGGTCGCAATCCACCGTGTACCTCTGCAGAAAGGTCACAACCCACTCTACACCTCTGCAGAAAGGTCCAACCCACCGTGTACCTCTGTAGAAAGGTCGCAACCCACCGTGTTCCTCTGCAGAAAGGTCGCAACGCGCCGTGTAGTTCTGCAGAAAGGTCGTAACCCACCGTACACCTCTGCAGAAAGGTCACAACCCATTCTACACCTCTGCAGAAAGGTCACAACCCACCGTGTACCTCTGCGGAAAGGTCGCAACCCACCGTGTACCTCTGCAGAAAGGTCGCAACGCGCCGTGTACCTCTGCAGAAAGGTCGCAACGCACCGTGTACCTCTGCAGAAAGGTCGCAACCCACCGTGTACCTCTGCAGAGAGGTCGCAACGCACCGTGTACCTCTGCCGAAAGGTCGCAACCCACCGTGTACCTCTGCAGAAAGGTCGCAACCCACCGTTTACGTCTGCAGAAAGGTCACAGCCCATCGTACGCCTCTGCAGAAAGGTCATCACCACGTACACCTCTGCAGATACTTCTGACGTTATTCAGCGCTAGGTGGTGTCAACAGTGGCGTCAATCTAGTGCAAACTCCCAGGGGAAAGATGCAGTGGCCTTCGGATTAACCCACAGTGGCGTTGTTTCGCGCAGCAATGAGTAAACATCTGGCGAAGTGCCAGAACCCGATGAGGACGGCCTGACGCTAGCCGGAGTATGGGTGAGTAATGGCGGCCGGCTTTGTCGTCGCATGGCACGGAAGCGACAAGGGCGGTCCACGGTCGGGTCTGGGTAAAGCGCCCTCCACGGTCGGGTCTGTGCAAAGGGTCTTGAAAACAATTACCCACGGCACCAGAATTACGCACTCGCACAGCGCGTGCGGGCTCAGTCACCACAAGTCGCAACAGCATCTGGGTCGGGGAGCGTGACGAAAATTACGAGCGAAAGCTCTCTTGTGTTTGTTCCTTGAATATTAGTTCACGTTACCTCCATCATTGCATTAATGGTGAGTGGAAGCATTTGGTAAACGCAAGCTTTGCTTTGACTTTCACCAGCAACTAACTCTGGCCAGAGTAAATCCAATGGTTAAACCCATGGTTAAACATGAAAAGCTTCTTCAGTATCGGCATAATAGTTAAGCACACGCCCCAAATCAACCTATAGAGAAGCGTTCGACAAACAAATTTCGGAAACCAAGTTGAGCCGCAGCATATGACGTGGCTTACTGCACACACGCAACACCACAAATACCCCATCCAAAGCGGACGCTCAAATGACAGCCCCCAAACACGCACCACTCTCCCCAAACACGCACCACTCTCCCCAAAACTAGCGTTACCTGTTACGGGGCGTGTCGGCTGCCGCCAGGCGTCGCCACCTTCGCCCCGTGTTGAGCGCGATTGGGCCGTGCTCACTGCAGCCTGGTCGGGCTCGTCTGCCCTTGGCTTGCCCCGCTCCGAGGCCCGCTCCATGAGCTGTGCAGTTGCGCAGTGGCGCGCCCAGGCATGCGCGGCCTGGCAGCGCCCCGCGCCGGGACCGGACGGGTCCGAGGAGCCTTGATGGGCGGGATTTCGGTCAGGAGGGTGCGGTCCGACCCCCGGCTGGGAAGGCTTCACCGGCCTCGGCTGCCGACAAAGGTTGACACCGATTACGCCATCAGCACCTGCATGTGTGTGCACAGCCGAGCGCGGTTGATTCCGCGCTCCCTGCTCCGGGCAGGGCTGGGTGCCGTGGCCGGTGCCACAGGTCGTGCAGGATGCTCTTCTCGCCCCTGTACTCTTTGTTGAGGTGAGTCACGGCAGATGGTCATCAGCCGGTGACGCCTGACGCCGGCGGCGATAACCAGCCGGCGGCTTTGTCCCCGGGGACCGATAATCGAGTGACGTCACAGGCTGACGGTCTTTGACCCTTTCCGGATAAAGGGTTGATGCCACTTCCCAGTCGGACAAAGGCAGATAAGGGCAGAAGTTTATTTTTCATGGTCTCAGCGACAATTAAGGCCACCAGAAAGATGAACGATAACGGCGTGAAATTTCGCTCAGCTACGATACATACGTTGTGTGTTTTCGTCGACGAAAAATCTTACCCAGGTGATATCGGAACACTAACCTATGACGTCGTACCTGAAAGCTGTTGGAGTAAAGTGACCATTTTTCCTTTTGTATCGAATCCTTAGTTTCCGGAAACCATCCGAGGCGTCTAGGCATATTGAATTTAAAGCCATGTCATCATCGGCAGTGTCCAAAATTTCAAGGCCACTTAAAAGCCGCGCAATTTTTGCAACCTGACGTCTTAACGCGCAATTTTTAGTGCATCTGCACGACCTGACTGCTTATACATTAGGCTGTTTTTGAGATTCCTTGTTATTTTATTTATCATATTTTCATTCTTCTTATATTATCGCTGCAATTGCATGTACGCTGCTTGTCGCTCAGCTGGTAATCCCGACTATGTAAGGACTACCTACGTTACGTGCAAAGCGTGGGCATATTTCATTTGGTACCGTTAGTGCCCTTGAGTTGGTCGTCAGCACGTGGATTGCGCGCGCCGTCCGTCCGGTCGGCCGGTCTACCAGTTGGCAGACCAATCACCCCGCCCTCCGCTCCCCTCTGGAGCAGGGGGGGGGGGCCGCCGGAGGCCAGCATGTCTGCATGCACCCCGCCTTCTTGTTTGCGTCGCTCCAATGAGCCCGAGTTGCCATGACGGAGGCGACAGGGCGAGGAAGCGGCGTTGCGCAAGAATCTACTCCTGTTTATGTCGGCACACTTTGAAGTCAGACTAGCCTGGCCAGCTGTGGAAAAACCGACGTAACCACGGCAACAAGGCGATAAGCTATTTCCTTGCAACAAGCTATTTCCTCTTGTCGGGACCCAGTTGTTTACCTGTTTGAGCACACTTGATCGTCCGGGAGCCCTTCACATTGTGTCTTGGGTACTTCCTACTTAAATGGAGGGCACCACGTGCTTGTCAGGGCCCCCCTCTGTTCGCCTCCTCGGCTACACTGGATTGTTTGGGGATGCTGAACATTGGGTCTTGGTGTCTGAATTTAGTGTCCTACGCTCCTGTCAGAGGCCACCTGATATCTGGGTGCACTGATATTTACATATTTGTACACACACACACACACACACACACACATACCTGGAATGCTCGGGTACACTCCATATTACGGGTTGTAGTCCCCCCCCCCCCCACACACACACATTTGTCAACCTGCTTAGGCACACTGGGCCATTCCAGGGCCCTCCATGCTGTGTCTTGGGTGTTTCTTATTTGAGTGGGAGTGGAAAGCCCCATGTTCTTGGCGGTGCCCCACCTATGAAGCTGCTTGGGCCGGCGTTGGATGCAGAGGGGAGGAAACACGAGGGCACGGGACCATGCCCCTTTGGCCCCGAGAGGACCCAGAGGCTCCGTCGAGGCCCAAAACCTCCCGAACGGACGCAGTTTTTTTTAAAAACACAAAACACAACAAAATTTGACGTCTTTGGGCCCACAAACGAACAAGAACAGGTTAAGGTGCAAGTCAAAAGTCCATGGACAGACAACATAAATTATTCGCTGATTGAGAAAGTGTTGAATGGGAGCCCGACCGGGAGCTCAGCGTGCATCCCGCCCCCCCCCCCCCCCCCCGCTCCCTCTCCCAGAGGATCCTCGCGCATGCTTAGTTCTGCGGTTGGCCCTCCTGGCGCGTGTAGACCTGCCTCACCGTCATCCAGTCTCCTTCACCCCATAGCTCCGAAATGATCAATACTGGTCGAAAGGGCTCTTATCAAGCAAGCAAAAAGCAAGCAAACAAAAGAACACTGCACCTGAAAGGCTTCATACGCCTTTTCTGGGGCGCAATCTGCCAAGATTCACCCAGTTGCTCAGGTTTCTTCACATGGGTATCGGGTTCTTTCCACTTGCTCGAAGGGCCTTGTGCTATTGCTGGGGCTAATATAAGGTAAGGTACCGAACCACGCAATGCTCAGGGACCCTCGGCTTTGAGCTAGGGCTGTTTCCCTTTGATCGCATTTGCGGGAACCCTTCACTCCTACCGGGGGTCTTTCTTTTAACCTGCCTGGGCACTCCTGATCGCTCATTCATTCATTCATTCATTCATTACACTGGTCTTCCGTGATTTTGCTTTGCTCAGAGGGCCGCGTGCTCTGGCCGGGGTCCCATATGTTAGCCAGCCGGGGCACTACCGATCGTTCATGGGCCCACCACGTTGGTCTTGGACTCTTCTCACTTGCTATAAGGAGCCTATACTTGTTGACGGGAGCCTGTTTGTGGCCCCTCGCGGCACCCATGATCGCTCAGGTTCCGTCCCTAGGAGCCTTGGTGCCTTAGCCTTAGAGCAGCGGTCGGATATGCGCCGATGAATTTTGACACAGTTGTTGAAGGTAATTTGTTTTGCCACCCAATATGTATTTGTCATTTTCCTAGACTATTAAATGTGTGACACTTTTTTATCTTGTGCTACCTACGTTTTATTACTTTGTAGTACTGTCGATACTTAAAGATGTCGTTTATCATACAACTTAATGGCCGGAATGCAAATATTTTTTGGAGGGGCCCAAACCTTAGGGGGTCCACAATGTTGCGCGCCCCCGCTGTTGACAAAACCTGGATCCGTTCCTGATTTCACGGGCCCAGTCATTTGAAACTTGAAAGCCTACAGCGAAATTGAAAATCTCCCTTGGGCACAAAATGGCACCTAAAAGGTCATCAACACGCGCCCGGGTGGCAGATCGGATGTCCTTCCCTCGGGTGGGGGTCAGTTTGACTCCACTGAGATCTCAGGAACTAAGAGAGCTAGTGGCAGCAAATTTACAGTGTGTGTTGGCCTGTACCTGAACTATCCAGGTCAAAGTTTTAAGGTCCTAGGTCATGACCTTCAGTTCAAATAATGTCAAACAAGGACAATATTCTGGTCAGTCCCCAAAGTGCCCCCAGAACCTAAACACCTGTTCGGTAAACAAAAGGACCCAGGATCATTTAAGGTCAGTGAAGTTGTTTGACCTTTCAAAGGTCTTAATGACCAAAATCATAAACAACCGCTTTCAGTTTTGCATTCGAATAAACGTTAATGATGACGCTGGGCAGCATGTCCCTTAAAACAAAGTGTTGATCTGGGTCATTTTGGGTCAGTGATCTATTTTGACCTCTGAGAAGTGCATGAAAGATATACAATGCGATTCCTGTTATCAATAAATCCGAAATGGGCACCAGGGACTACCCCACACAACAAACCGTGGAGTTATAAAACATATTGGCTTTGACATTGGCCTGACCTTCAAAGCTGACCTTAGGTCAATGGGATTTGCTCACTCAATTAGTGCGTTGCCTAAGAAAGCATCTCAGAGACGTATGGTCCTGTCTGACACTCCGTTGTTACATCAGATAGAACGATTCCCTACAAATTGACTTCGTCGAATCCATGGCCTGACTTTGACCTCAGTAGGTCAGCGACCTTATAAGGCACATCTAAATTTGCAGTACCAAGCGATCCGCTTTTCAATTGCTTCCAGCTTTGCAAAATTTGGCGCGGCTGCACTGCGTCGTTTGGAGACCATTCTGGAAAAACCTTCGGGTGTCAGTTTGACCCCCGTCCGAGCGCGTGTTAAAAACACCGCGTCGCTCCGCTTCATCATCTCTTTTCTGCTAAGCCCCGGAACCATTTAGATAGATGGAGTTTTGTCTCCAGCCGATCCCAGCTCAGACCCTGTTTTCGTTTCAAAACGGAACTTCATCGTACTGAAGCTGTCGAAGAGACTATTTTTTAAAACAAAAAGTCAGAAAATTTTCCTTGTAATCGACATTCCAGCTTGGTAAAAAGAAAGTAAGATATCATATAATGACGCTAACATGCAAGGCGCTTGAACACAACCGTTTTTAAGTACGCAATGGAAAAGCGCGGAAACCTGTTCTGACTCAGAGCTCTATGATGAGATATGAGTCAAACAGGTCTCCGCGCTGCGGAGAGATTTAAGTACTGCATGCCACGTTACCCGCATTCGAAAACTACTACATTTGGAGGCCAGTTCTCATAAGAAAATTGCGTATTTCATGGAAGCAGACATTGATGCAATTCCTAGCAGGTCAGATGCAACATACGATGCGCATATGACACAAGACGGCCTCCCCACTGTTGCTGTTCATTTCGTATAGCGTTATGAATAGCATGTTAACGGCAGTTCAAGTGACAATGAACGGGGGGTCAGGCATGGATTAGCTCATTGTTGTGACAATTCGCAACGAAAATTACCAGCTCTTGGATTCTTCAGGTAGCAGACAATCTGTCACCGGATTTAGATAGAATAGAGGAGTGTAGAATGTCTCTACCATGTAACATCCTCTGGTTCCTGATTGGAATTTGGTATACTTTAAAGCAGGATCAGCAATATTGTACTTGCCGCTTAGAAATTACGATAGAACATATTGTGCTCACTTTGCAAAAAACAAACATATAGCTTATGCTGCATTCTGCTCATTTTAAACTCTGAAATGGTTGGTTCATTTGTCTAGGGCATTCTTTCTTTCCAGACGCTACCTTTGTCATTTGAGCCATATGACTCACTGACACACCATCGTTAGAAATAAGGCCCACGATTCAGTTCACGAAGTTCACCAAGAATGTGATTCAGCTTATGGCTCAAAACAGCATTTTTTCAGTGAGCTGATTTAGTTCACGGCTTAAACCAAGGCGATATACAGATGAAGCAGTAGTAATAGCCTTATTCCTCTTAAAAACTAAGAGAATGAATGCATATATATATATATATATATATATATATACATATAGACGCGTTTGTATTTTGGCGGCATGTATCTATCGAAACGAATAGCAGAAGTGAATTAAAAGTTGACCGCGGAATAAACCCCCTCGAGTTTTTGTTGCTTTTTTACAGCGAGACACATTTCTACAGGTCACCAACGTTTAAGTGATTACTCCAGGAGCAATTGCCAGCCGTCACTGCGATACAGTACATATCTAACTAAGAATTAGAATACGCGAAAAATACGTATACATGCAGACGTACTCAAGTGAACAGGCACCACGCATCACACTTCGCTCGAACATGCAAAGCTTCGTTCAAGCGTGTTCAAGGGATTTAAAGTACACAATCGTCATACATCACCCGTCGATTAGACATACAAACGATTTCAGTCAAACAGGCCTCGTGCACCATGCCTCAGGCATCACTAACACACGTAAATGATTTAAGCTAACACGCATCACATCAAGGCATATTTCACGTTCGCATGATGGGCTACGATGGCCCCGGCACGCAAAGGTCGGCACATCGACTTTTTATCAGAATAGTTTCATTTATTTTCCTGTCTCGATGGTCGTGTGCTCTGCAGATGACTTTGAGCTCTAAAAGGGGTATAGAGTCCGTACATCCCTGGATTTCAGCCTGAGCATGTTTTTCCAAAAATGGTCACCGAAAGGGGCGATTGTTCTTGTTTTCGACGTCTCGCAAAGACAACACAATCACCACTGTTTTATTTTGGGCGCATCTCAGGTGTTTATTATATCTCAAAGGAAAAGGGCGTACGGACTCCCTGACACAGATAGTGTCGTTCTCATATTTTTTCACACAGTTAGCGCTTAGCTTTGTAAATAGTCTATATCGGCGAGTTCATGCGTTTGCTGCGCGTTGCTTCGAGAAAAAAAAATCGAGTGGGATCATCGGCATGCAATTTTTATTTCACTATTGCTGTACGTCCCGATGAGCGCATGTGGCCGAAATATCAGCGAATCTGTATACTCATTTTCCTGGGTTTTCTTCGAAGAATAAGACTATTACTACTGTCGTATCTAGATGCAAAATATTCCCCCAAATGCACTTAACAACGTGCAACCAATTAGCTCATCGGCTAATTTTAGACGTTGTGTCACTTCAAAGAATGGTCTAGTAAATATGAGATTGTACAGCAGGAAAATCGATTTTTAGGAAAGTTCCACCTTTTTGATCTGGAATAATTAGGTCCATTATTGAGATGATAGTAAAAAAGTTATGATTAATCTTGAAATATCCCTGAAGCAAAGCTACTGGCGTCTTCAGCTAGGCTCTACTTTCCTAGTTTGAAAGCAGAAGAATGGGGTGGGGGGGGGGGGGGCGGTCGCATCGACCATACCTTGTAAGTCCGCGTTATGACAACCGGCACTTGTTGTTAACTACTTGCTTGCTGTCTTTCATGGTACCTTCATCTTCATATGCACTGAGTAGCACACAGTGAACAGCGACGTCATGTTGCTGGGACGTAGCTCCCTATTCAGCCACCCCCGCCCCTCACCTGAACACCAGCCTTCCCAATTTTGCAAAGAAAGTTGGCCAAATCCGTAGAAAACTCCGGTCGGCGACCGATTTTTTGGTAGGTCTCGTAAATTTGGTATGCTCAGTCCTCGAGCCTATTTGGCGGAACTACGCCACAGACAGCTTTTATGCACCGAGAAGCACCACGAACGTTGTTATTTGTTGTGGTGTATACTGGAGACACTCAATCACGGGCGCAAATGTCTTACACATAAGGTTTAGTGTGTGTTGAACATCGGTTCAAAATTACGTAAGTTGTTCAGTGCATTAGCGAGGAGCATTAGTCAGGTCGATAACACAGTACTATTAGCCTTATTCCTCGGAAAAATTAGGAAATAAAAGATATAGTTAGGTTTACTATATCTCTATTGATAGTCAGTATTAATCATTTACTAATATTTACTTTATCTAGGCTGGTGTTCTAGTGTTGGGGACTATAACTTAACTATATCTCTATTCTCCTGGTTTTTCCGAGGGATAAGGCCAATGCTACTGTCCTATCTATGTGCTGAACATAGGACATTCCATAGGTACCGCTGGATCCTCACCAGCGCCAGGTCGCCGACCTGCAGCCGTCGCGGGACAGAAAGAGATGCAGCGTGCAGCCGCGGAGCGCAATACTATAACGCCCCTCCCCCAGCCCCCACCCCACACTTATGCACTCACCGCACAACTTTGAGAAGAGCGTGGCGGAAATCCGTTGAGGAATATATTTGTCGGCGTAATTTGGGGATAATTAAGGTTACTTTTGCCTGCTCTCTCTTTTCCCCCAACTAATTTTGTGAAACTGCACCCATTGTCTGTGCAGGTCTCCTTTTTGGTGAGTCATTTGGGAGTCCCTGCATGCTTGTTGATATTCTCCTAACTGTTCATCACCACTGTTAACCGCGATGAGCAGAAAAAATCGCGTGTTATGACCAGCTCCAAACGATTTTTTAGAAGGAATTCGGTTGTGGTAATCTGACCAGATCCCTGCACTTAAAAGTAGTTGAAGGTTGACAGTGTGCTGTTTGCTCACTTCGCACAGCATCGTTGCCTTCCGATCCTCAAGCCGACCTCAAGAACTCTCACGACTGCACCACCACGTCACTGGCTGACGCGCTCCGTAATGCTAGTTTCATCGTCATCGTTTGCGCCGTCGCGGAACCGTAGCGGCGTACGCTGTTATTCATGCGGCGTAAGGCTGACATTTTGTGGACCTACTAGCCCAGCAAGAAAACGTCCCTTATTTGGTAGCCTTGCAGCATATTTTCTCTAAGAGTGGTGTTTTTATATACACAAAAACAAAGACAACGCGTGTCATTGGGGCAATGCCGATGAGACAGCGCGGGTCATTGAGGCAGCGTCAATAAGACAACGCGTGTCATTGAGGCAGTGCCAATGAGACAGCGCGGGTCATTGAGGTAGCGTCAATAAGATAGGGCGTGTCGCTGAGGCAGCGTCAATAAGACAGCGCTTGCCATTGAGGCAGCGTCAATAAGACAACGCGCGTCGTTGAGGCAGCGTCAATAAGACAGTACGTGTCGTTGAGGCGGCGTCAATAAGACAGCACGTGTCATTGAAGCAGTAATATATCATATCAGTCAATAAGGCAGCGCGTCATTGAGGCACCGTCAATAAGACAGCGCGTGCTATTCAGTTGACAATTTTTTTCGACGACGACGTGTTTGGGCTACTCTTTCCGATGGGTACAGCCACGGTGAGGACACTTCTCTCTACCCCAACCGAAAAAGAAGCGGACGACGAGAACACCACCGGCACTCGCAAATAGCGTAGAAAGTGTAAAGAATCTGCCAGAATGCCAATCTTTGAATGGGAACATGGTGGAATGCACACTGTTTTAATGAGAGTTGGCGTGACCGCAACATCACGGACGTATGTACGAGGGAGAGCAGACTCCCCTGAAAAGAAGGCTGGCGCTCCTATCGATCTGTATTGAACAGTAAATGTAAAACAGTAGTTTGCTGCTGAAATCAAAACATCTATTGCGCAGAGACACAGTCATAGCTCCGTGAGGCATATACTGTACATCATGCTCACAGTAGTCCGGCACGTGAGCAAACGAACCCGAGCAAAGCAAAATGATGAGAGATGCCTTATATCACTACTGTTGATAGCAATTTTGGAACAAAAGTACGCACGGAAAAATACACCTGCATAAGATACGTATGCAATGGTTCGTAAGCAAATGCACGTAGGGCACAAATTACGCATGGTGGAAGTGCGTACGCGATTTTTCGTAGCATGGCTAAAAATACGCATGAAAAACGTACGCATCGATAAAAGTTCGCGTTGCAAAACTTCGCCAGGACAAAAGCTTGTCAGGACAAAAGTTCTTCAGGATGAAAGTTCGTGTGGAAAAAGCGCTTTTGAACAGACTACGTACGCATTGTTCCAAAACAACAAACTTACGCAAATGTTCGCAAATGTATATATGTACTATATATATATATATATATATATATATATATATATATATATATATATATATATATCAGCACTTCAGGCAACAACGGTAGTCATAAACGCGCTCATTGCAATGACAATTTTTGAACCGTCAGTGGTTGATGTATCGATGAAACGTGAAAAAACTAAAATCAGCGGTTATAAAAACAGCCATCTGGTGGAACTACAGCTGGGATAGCCCCTCTCGAGCCCCGTTTAGTTATGGCGTTTAGATCGGCACGAGGTCTGGAATTGGCCAACTCGAAGAACAGTGTGCATGCTTCGCTGCTGTTGGCGCGGTGCGCACGGAACGGCTAGACACTGGAGTCGTTGTACTCATACCACTCTCTCTAAAAGGGGTGTTTACAGTAGGCATTGTGTCGGCCCGAGAGCAACACGCCGGAATGGTCGGCGACGAGGCACAGGTTGTTCTTGCATGGCGGAGTATGGCGACAGGTCCGGACCACCGACAGAGAACTCAACAGGGGTATTCAGCTTGTCTCTGTTTTGATCCTGCTTGAGCAAGAACCCTTCCAGAATTTCCCTTGAATCGGAAGGTTCTTGAAGCACTTTGGACACTTCTGGCATATGGAGCACGCCGGCATTTCGTCTCCCAAGCACCTCTTCCTCGGCGAAAAGGTCAATGCACTTCTGAAATCGCACCTGGCCCGCTATAGACGGAATTGGGAGGGCTCAGCTCCCAAGAGCAGGCGGGGGGGGGGGGGGGGGGGGGGCACGTCATCTGTCACGAGCATATCATCTGCTGTTCCAACGAAGTACGAACATTTTCCGTCCGTCTTCATGCCATGCGAATATATTTGCTCACGCACTTGTGCATACGAGCATTTGCGTGAGTATTTCTGTCATAAAAAATCATGCATTACGTACAGCTGCTTACAAACAGTTGCGCATGTGCCTTGTGCTCGCGTATTCTTTCCATGCGCACCTTCGTTCTAAAACCGATACTACATATTTCAGCGCCATCTTCCCATTAGTCAACACAGTCACCTGGTGGTATATTACCGGGTGGATGGTATGTCTATTTTTTATATGTAGCGTGGGCATTTTCTTTTAAAGACAGCTAAAGCTGCGTTTTTTCCAGCCAATTTCTTACGTTTATGGACCTGTCAGATTCCTTGGTACTGGAACAAATGCAAAGCTTGAATTAGTGGCCGGCTTTAAAGGTTCAACGCCAGGTCAACCCGAACTACATCATGATTACATGTTCACCAAAGGACATCTATGCTAACGTGACGCCCCCCCCCCCCGCACTGAGCTGTGAAGAATACTGCCAGTAGTCGGTGGTACTGGCACCTATTGAGAGTTCTCACAACTATTAAATCGATAAATCCTCGCGCCTGCGCCTGTCGGGAACTGACGCTTCGGTCGAGCCAGAGTGCTTGTTGTATTAGTGTTCTCGAGGAAAACGAGTGGTGAGGCGTACGAACGCTTGCGGTTTTCATCGGCTTTGTGCTAGAAAGCGAGGGTTATTTTTGCCTCAGTTGACACCATCAGGTGGGTGACAGAGGGGTGCATTTGTTGTACCCACTGACGTCTGTCGGCTTGTTTGCGTTCGCGGTTTTGGCCGTCCATGTACAGAACAATTGGGGCACCGGGCCATTTGTCAAACTGCTGCTGACGCGGATTCCTAACTGTTCTCCGCTTCCATCGGCGATGGCGATGGGCGCTTTGATGGGCTGGTTGGCCTAGATGGGACGGCGTATGGTTCAGTGTGTGTGTGTGTGGTGGTCTGCCTGGTGCCTGTTCAGCAGCAGTCTGCTTTTCCTGACGTCAGGTAGCCACTGCTTTGCTGGTGCGGCGAACGGATGGGATACGCAGGACCTCCAGACATCTGTTGTCTATGGCCGGCTGAATGGGAGGCTGCTACTCCAAGAAATCTGGTCAGCTAGCGGAAGCCTATACCCATCCTGCTCGACACGGATCTCCTGCTAGAGTACGAAAGGTCAGTGCTCTAGCATGTGCTACCTGTTCTAGGGCATGTGTCCTCTGTGTTGTCCTTGAGGCCTCGATTGCCCTTACGATGTTCTGTGTGATATGCATATCATGTGCTGCTGGCCTGGCTGTAGAATATCATCAGTCAAAGCCAATACACCATAATGGCATGGGAGGGCTTGGTTTTGCATAGTCTCTTTTTAGTCCTTGTTTGTATGGTTGTATGTAGTGATTATATGCAAAAAAATTAGGATCCTTTGCTAGATAATAGCTTAATGTTTTTCAGGCAATGATATGTTAAGATGCTAAATATTGAGTATTTGCCCCATAATTATTGTGCCTTGTTGTTCTGCAAAAGGTGTTTGGTATCAAAGGCAAAATGGGCAATAGGCCACTCAGCATGATAAACATCAGAGATCTTTTGGTAAGGCATAATAAGGGAAGATATATAATTGTAGGAAATAAAGTTTGCTTGCCACATTTTGTTACTTTATAATTGGTGATATCTATATTCAAAATAATGTGATTACCAGTGCTATATTATCTCAGGATTGATGGTATATTCATCATGTGGGGCACAGCATTGATAACAGTTCATAGTTGTACTTTGTTGCAGCATGCAGTTTGCAGAATAAGCTGCAATTTAAACATGGATTGGACTAGCCATGCTGCAAGCAAAGTGCCAAGTCCAAAACTGAAAATGCTAAAACTTGTTGCATCCAAGGTTTCATGTGAAACACCATGTGTTGTCTGATCTAATGATAAAGCAGCTTTATAAGTGACATATTTCAACCCATTGTGCCTAATATGCCACTCATTAGTGACACTGCCTGGGTTGTCTAATTTGCTGTCCAAGAACCCTGTGAGCACCCAATATTAGCCATACAAGAACTGAAGGGGCTTTTGTAGGTGCTGCGGCACACAATACTGTCTTCATTGGTGCCAGGGCCCTGCCCCCCCCCCATCTAGCCATGCTTCTGCCCCCTATGAAAAGTTACAAACTATGCTGCTGTCAATCATTATCTTCACATTTATGATGGGATTTCATCATTGCAATGTGTCTGTCTCTTCTCATATATAAAAGCCACTAATTTCCACCTTTTTTTATTTGAATCTGAGTTTTTAGTCATCACCACTTATTTTACCATCATCTAACAACACCTAATCTCAATTTTGTGCTGGTATACCTGAGACCTAATACTTACTGATGGCTGCTGTTATCTTACCTTAGACATGCCATTATGACATTTTTTTATTTAAAAGTGGACCATGAGCAAAAGTCAAGCTGAAAAGGGTTTGTGTATCACACTATTTAAAAATAGGTGGGGTGTGCTAATGCCAATTTTATTGTTATGGTGGCCTCTACAGGCAGGTTGGGTGATCCAAGCCAATCTTCCTGGAGCTGTAACAGAGGCTGATTGGTAACCAGAGCTGCATCAAAGGTTGATTGATAATCAGAGCTATAACCAAGGCTGATCGGTTGCCAGATCTGTGACGAAAGCTGACCGGCTCAGATTTGGCATATCTTGGTGCAAGCTATATTGGCACTAATTTTATTCAGCAGGAACTGTACTTGGCGAGGTTCCGGACACTGCGGCGTGCGTTTTTTTTATTTATCTCGTGCAGTCTTTTTAGTGACTGTCTGGAGATGTGCTAAGCATGCGTTTTCGGCGTGCCTGTAAGAATTGTTGAGAAATGTTGCCAACAGTTGACCGCTGACAGCTCGGTTCCACTTTCAAAGTGGTTTGTGTCTTACCGTGGGCATTGTCGGTTCTCGTTCAATCCAACCTCATCCCATCCCCGTCTAGGTGTGCGTCGGAGAAGCCCGCAAATGGTGCGCTGCGTAATTAAACGCTTCCAGAGCGTCCCGCTCCTGGCCGGGCGGAGGCGTGTGACGGCTGCCTCGGCTGCCCCCCCCCCCCCCCTCCCCCGGCGTGTCGGCACCCGTCACCGCTGACCCCGAGAGCGCGGCTTGTCGGCCGTGAGCCGCGGCTCACGACCGCGGTCACGTGACCCGGTCGATCCCGGCACGGACAGGCACGGCGTGACGCCTCACCACCGGGGGCCGCAAGAACGGCGGTCGGCGCTCCGTCCACCGCAAGCCAGGCGATGGTGCCGCATGCCCGCCGGCAACGGTGGAGGCCGCCGAGAAAGGCACCGGGGTCGGCGTCTTTTGAGCGCGAAATGTTGAGATGATGTTAATCTCGATGAAAGGTGCTGCTGGGGTTGCCGAAAGTCGGTCAACGCGCCTGCGTGGAGGGAATGTTTTTCATTAGGAGATAATGAATCAGGATACGATATTGTGAAATAATCCCACTTATAGCTATTAGTGTACTTTTATTTTATTTGGAAAAGACTGTTCTAGACAACACAAGTTCTCTGTTCAGGAGATATGCTCCTCAGTACATTATTGTTCGGTTGCGTTATTGTACCTTGCACAACATTGATTGGGAACCAATTGACGGTTGTTATATCTGAAAATCGTGCTCACGGGCACGAGGCATGAACAACTCGACAATGATTCTTTTGGCCTTTATTGCCGCATGGGTAATGGAATGGATTTGAATGGCGTTGTTGTTGTTGTGTCATGAATGCTTGAGTGACCTCGAAATAGTCTCACTGACATAGTCTGTACATCTCTGCGAGCGTGTAGCTCAGAAACTAGATGGATTTAAGCCTTAAGGAGGGCAGGGCTGTGAGATGCATGGAATTCCAGCTGGCTTTTTCAGTTCAAAACCCCACACAGATGTGGAACGCTTCCTTTAAGCACTGCAGTCTGGGAAGCCGGAGGTACGAGGGTTTGACTCCCTGTGGTGCCCGCCCTTCCTGCCAGGGTGAGAGGCAGGCGACGCCACATAGCCCCAACAGCTGGGTGCGTCGTAAAGCCCAGTTACGTCGAAAGGTGGCGTGATCGCTGCCACGCCGGCCACACCGCACCACCCTGCGGCTCTCCCCACCGGCCACACCGCACCACCCTGCCGTTCTCTCCGCCGGCCACACCGTACCACCCTGCCGTTCTCTCCACCGGCCTCATCGCACCACCCTACGGCTCTTCCCACCGGCCTCATCGCACCACCCTGTCGCTCTCCCCACCGGCCTCATCGCACCACCCTGCCGTTCTCTCCACCGGCCACACCGCACCACCCTGCCGTTCTCTCCACCGGCCTCATCGCACCACCCTACGGCTCTTCCCACCGGCCTCACCGCACCATCCTGCCGCTCCCCCCCCCCCCACCCGCCACACCGCACCACCCTGCCGCTCCCCCACCCGCCACACCGCACCACCCTGCTGTTCTCCGCGATCGGGCAGCATCAGCAGATGTGGGCCGGCGGGCCACGGCCGCCGGGCCCCCCGGCCGTGGCCCGCCCAGTCTGGGGCCCGCTGCAGCCGTGTGACGGTGTGTATTTGTTGCGATGGTTTAGCAGGTTGTGCGTGCGTGCGTGCGTGCGTGCGGGCGCGTATGTGTTGAGCAGAGACGGCGCAGGCTGTGGGGGAGCTGAGGGCAGGGTGTGGTGTGGGCGTCAGTGGGTGGGGAGGGGTCAGCTGTTCGGACCTGAATGACGGCATGGAGACCGCGACCGTGGGTTATGGACAGCTGCTGGTCCTTTCAACAGGCCCAGTGGAAATCGGGAAGGACGCGGTCTCTGAGTTGATTCCTAGAGACGGAAAACTTTTGTGAGCCTCGTTTGGATTCCAGTAACGATTGGCTTCACTTGATTCATATCAAATTGCGGCCAGTCCCCATGTAAAGCCTAAACGTTGCGAAGGTTCACTGTCCTTCGTTCACTGTCCTTCGTTCACTGTCCTTCGTTCACTGTCCTTCGTCAGTCCCGCAGTGCTCAGAGGTCTGCTCAACTTGTCTTCCCCCCAGGCTGATCCGGCACTGACGCTGACGGCCTGTGGCATGGCATTGTGTGGGCCTAGCCGTCAGCTCCATAGGTCGATTGTCGTGATCCTTATAATCCACTTGTGAAGAACGTATGTGGATAGGTGTTTATCTGAACGTAGGACGATGTAGGAACTTCAAAGGCCACGCCACCTTTCGTCTTCATTGGGGCTTTACGACGTACTCAGCTGCTGAGGCTATATGGCATCGCCTGCCTCTCAACCTGGCCGAAAGCGCGGTCACAGCGGGAATCGAACACCGTACCTCTGGTTTCCCAGACATGCGGTGGGTAAAGGGAATGCTCCACATTTCAAGATATTGAAGCAATTAGCCCTGGGTAATTGCTCGCATTCACTGGAATGAGATACCATGTAGAGTCTTCAAGCAGTGCTTTTTCAAAGCGTCGGTCTTTCGTAGGATGAATTTGTGTTCTTTTTTATAACCGTGTTTTTCTTCCGTCTTTTGTCGAAAATGATGTGTTTATTGCGTATGTTTCTGCTGACGCCAGTGGCTGGCGGGCGGCGTGCAGTCGGAGTTTGTGACGGCGGCTCAGGCGGTGTGTCTTGGGCGGGGAACGGCGCAGGCAGTGCGTTTGTACAGCTGCGGGACTGGGATGGGCGGGGTCACGGTCGCCGACGTAGCTCAGCCCGGCCACCCTCAATGGTGGTCTGGGTTATGGACGGCTACTGGCCCCGCGAGAAAGTCACACAGGGATCCAGCAGCACTTTGGTGGGCGTCTGCCATGTAGGGCTCCTCGTGGATTTCCGTGTGACGATGTGTTTATTTTTACGCTGGCTATGACACAAGGCGGTTTGTAGTCACGTATCTTGGGTTTATATAACTAATGCGATAACAAATGATTGATGTATATATATATATATATGTATATATATATATATATATATATATATATATATATATATATATATATATATATATAGCGTTGGTGTGCGTGTAGGTGTAGGTGTAGGTGTAGGTGTAGGATTTTTCTGCTGTCATCTCATTGTTCTTTTGGCAAAGAGCTATGATTTAAGTTTACTTAAGCGTTGAGGCGCCATGCGTTGTGCAGATTATGTTTCGGAATGTGATAAAACGCATGATTTGAATTGAATGACGGTCGCGTGGCAAATTTACAATTCCACAGACCCTTGAACAAGGTGCAGCTATTCATTTATATCTTCCATTTAGCCACCAGCTCGTGCGACCGTGCCAACTGCAGTGCATATTCTTCTGTGAAGACCCCCGTGCACCGCCGCCTGCTGTTAGTTCCCTTCCGTCACATTGCATGTGTGGCTGCGGCGCCCGCAGGTGTGTGGTAAACAAAGGGCGGCCCAGCCGGCTGTGTGCCGCCGCCGCCGGGGTGCCGCCGCCGCCGACTCGGTGTTGACTGGCCGGCTCCCGGGTCTACAATGACGCCCGTACTGACGGCGGCCGGCGGTGTTATGGACGGCTACTGGCCGCCGTCAAGAAGTCCTAGAGGATTCCGTTCGCTGTCCTGTAAGACTTCTCTCGACCATCGGCTCTGTGGTACGCCCGCTGGGATTATGTGGGCCTGCGCATCTGGTCTGAATGGCTCACTTGGCGCTCGCGACTGTAGCCATGTGTTCTGGACAGACATTGCCTTCGCCAAAAAGTCCCGTAGGATACTAAAGGAATCTTGCAGGAGTAGCGATGCACATCCGTTTTCTCTATGCGCTCGTCCGATGCTCCAAGCGGTCCTGATCTGGTGTATGTATCTTTTCGCTTCGATGTGTTGTTCACCGTCGGGAGATCCTGGACCTGCACCATCGGCCTGCGGTGGCGTCAACTGGCTGGCTGTGGCCTGATCCGGAACAGCTCGCCCATCCTCCGGGCGTGCATTGATTGGTGGTAACTTCCCAAACATGTAGCTCGGGTGCTGCAGCCAGACAGAGTCTATCCATCCGCTGGTTCATAAACTGGCCTTCAAAAACGTCCTGCAGGATCGTGCAGTTGGGTCGGATCCATGTTCGGCTCCTGAGCCGATCCATTGTGGGCTCCTCAGCTGATCCATGTTTGGCTGCTCGGCCGATCCATGTGCGGCTCCTCGGCTGATCCATGTGCGGATCCTCAGCTGATCCATGTGCGACTCCTCAGCTGATCCATGTTCGGCTCCTCGGCCGATCTATGTTCGCCTCTTCAGCTGATCCATGTACGACTCCTCAGCTGATCTATGTTCGGCTCCTCGGCCGATCCATGTGCGGCCCCTCAGCTGATCCATGTGCGACTACTCAACTGATCCATGTGCGGCTCCTCGGCCGATCCATGTTCGCCTCCTTGGCTGATCCATGTGCGGCTCCTCAGCTGATCCATGTTCGGCTCGTCAGCTGATCCATGTTTGGCTCCTCGGCCGATCGATGTTCGGCTCCTCAGCTGGCGCCTGCGCCGCCGCTCTGCCCTGACATCGGGCGCAGTGTTCGGCTGAATGCAGTATAGGCGCCGTGTACGAATTAAGGAGTTTTGGTTAAATGTTGTGCAACGGGTCACGACAATTTTTAGCGGTGTGCAGCGTCCAGTCATACAGGAAAGTTCGCCTCTGGCCAAGCTCGTGATAGGCGCGTACGCCGTGCTTGGCGGCGAATGGTGACCGAAGTAAACGGCCCGGAGGATTGGAGCACGAACTTCACGGTAACTGGATCCCGAGGGCACCCCATATTAGGAATTGTTCTTGAGTTCTCTTTCCGACGGAGGTTTCGGTCACTCGGCTGTCAGGTACTCCCTGAAGAAGCCTCACCTGCCAAGCGTTCCGGGAGACAGCTGGACCGCCGGAGGCTCCGTGAGACAGCTGGAACTGTCGGGTGCTCCGCGAGACAGCTGGGACCGCCGGGTGCTCCGTGAGACGACTGGGACCGCCGGGTGCTCCGTGAGACGGCTGGGACCGCCGGATGCTCCGTGAGACAGCTGGAACCGCCGGGTGCTCCGTGAGACGGCTGGGACCGCCGGGTGCTCCGTGAGACGGCTGGGACCGCCGGATGCTCCGTGAGACGGCTGGGACCGCCGGGTGCTCCGTGAGACGGCTGGGACCGCCGGGTGCTCCGTGAGACGGCTGGGACCGCCGGGTGCTCCGTGAGACGGCTGGGACTGCCGGGTGCTCCGTGAGACGGCTGGGACCGCCGGGTGCTCCGTGAGACGGCTGGGACCTCGGCGGCGCCAGGTGGCCTGATTCCGGGCGGCCGTTCCCGGGCCGCCGGCCGCAGTTCAGCCGCCTAACGGTGGCCTCGCGGCGACGATCCGACAAATGGCTCCGCTCCTCAGCCCTGTGTGATGATCTGAGGTGTGGCTCCACTCCTCGTCCCCGTGTGATGATCTGAGAGGTGGCTCCGCTCCTCGTCCCCGTGTGATGATCGGAGAGATGGCTCCGCTCCTCAGCCCCGTGTGATGATCTGAGAGGTGGCTCCGCTCCTCGTCCCCGTGTGATGATCGGAGAGATGGCTCCGCTCCTCAGCCCCGTGTGATGATCTGAGAGGTGGCTCCGCTCCTCGTCCCCGTGTGATGATCGGAGAGATGGCTCCGCTCCTCAGCCCCGTGTGATGATCTGAGAGGTGGCTCCGCTCCTCAGCCCCGTGTGATGATCTGAGAGGTGGCTCCGCTCCTCGTCCCCGTGTGATGATCGGAGAGATGGCTCCGCTCCTCAGCCCCGTGTGATGATCTGAGAGGTGGCTCCGCTCCTCGTCCCCGTGTGATGATCGGAGAGATGGCTCCGCTCCTCGGCCCCGTGTGATGATCGGAGAGGTGGCTCCGCTCCTCAGCCCCGTGTGATGATCTGAGAGATGGCTCCGCTCCTCGGCCCCGTGTGATGATCTGAGAGGAGGCTCCGCTCCTCAGCCCCGTGTGATGATCTGAGGGGTGACTCCGCTCCTCGTTCCCGTGTGATGACCTGAGAGGTGGCTCCGCTCCTCGTCCCCGTGTGATGATCTGAGAGATGGCACCGCTCCTCGGCCCCTCGAGGTGGCCGTCATAAAAGGCAATTAGTTGGCGCCTACTGAGGCTGCTTGTCGTCACATTGGACACCTCTCGACGGACCCTTTATCACGTCTCGAACCATTAGTTCTGCCGACCGGCTGTGGCTGCGGTGGAACTACGACTGGAACTGGGGCTGGCGGCTGAGACCACGACAGTGGTCGGGCTTGGAGCCGCACCAGTGGATCCATGCGTGAGTGTTGACCCTGCTGAGCGCCGGCCGCCAGCCGCTGTGGACGGGCCGGGTCGTGTGAGCGAGCTGAGCCGAACGGCTACTTAAGGCGACTGATAGTGCCACACACAAGTCAAGGGGACGGCTCAGATGACCGCAGGTCGCTCGCAACCGGCGCGCAAGCGACAACCCCACGCCGCGGTCCGCGGGTCTGCCGGCCGGATCCAGGGTCCATGGTCACGAAGGCAGATCCAGGGTTCCTGGTCCCGAGGGCAGATGCCGGGTCCCGGGTCTCGAGGGCAGATCCCGGGTCCCGGGTCTCGAGGGCAGATCCCGGGTCCCGGGGGCAGTTGCCGGGTCCCGGGTCTTGAGGGCAGATGCCGGGTCCCGGGTCCCGAGGGCAGATCCCGGGTCCCGGGTCTCGAAGGCAGATCCCGGGTCCCGGGTCCCTAGGGTGGGTCCCGGGTCCCGGGTCCCGGGTCTCGAAGGCGGATCCCGGGTCCCGTGGGAATCGTTGGCAAGAGCGCGCGCGGCTGGATCCGTCGTGGAATCTGAGGGGGCGTCTGCAGGCGAGGGCGGAGTCGCCGCCGCCGCCGGCGGCGTCACGGCGCCACCGCCTCGTGACGGACGGCGTCTCCGGAAATCGATGGCCGTCGGTGCCGACCGTGACTCAGCGGGGGGCAGGGGCGGCGCCAGGCACGCGCAGATGATAGCCGCGGATGAACGCCAACCACCAGACAGTCGACTGGCGAAGTGCCTCGGGATAACCGCAGGATGTTCGCTGGTGGACAGTAGACGTCCATTATCGCGGTGTGTTGCGACGGCCTCCGCCGCTGTCGGTACCGATCGTTGCGGGACGGCCCGCTGGCGGCGCCTCTGCCGCCGCCGTCGACCGAGCCGGACTGTGCGACTGTCCGGTCCGGTCGGCCGTGCGGTGGCTGTGGTTGTGGCTGTGGCTGTGGCTGTGGCTGTGGCTGTGGCTGTGGCTGTGGCTGTGGCCGTGACCGGGGCGCCGAGGTGGTGCGACAGCAGACCCGGGAGGCGGGACGGACTGTAGGAGGGCCTGCGTGGGAGACTATGCCAACCGCCGCCACCGCCCAGGTCCGTCTGCGGTGGAGGCGGCGTCCCTCACACCTGCCAGGGAAGCGAGCTAGTCTGGGGTGTGGCTCAGGGCCCCTCCCTGTCAGCGAGGGGTGTGGCTCAGGGCCCCTCCCTGTCAGCGAGGGGTGTGGCTCAGGGCCCCTCCCTGTCAGCGAGGGGTGTGGCTCAGGGCCCCTCCCTGTCAGCGAGGGGTGTGGCTCAGGGCCCCTCCCTGTCAGCGAGGGGTGTGGCTCACATCCCTCCCTGTTAGTCAGAGGTGTGGTTCACGTCCATCCCTGTCAGTGAAGGGTGTGGCTCTCGTCTCTCCCTGTCAGTCAGGGGAGTGGTTCACGTCCCTCCCTGTCAGTCAGGGATGTGGCTCACGTCTCCCTGTCAGTCAGGGGTGTGGCTCTCGTCTCTCCCTGTTGAGGAAAAAAAGCTACACGCCGAAGAAAAACCGACTGATTTTCACAACCCTCACCATCTCGTTACGTTTCCTCACATGTCAACAAAGCAAAGAGTTCCCTGCTCGTCGATTCCTGCTGCATCTGTTGACCCCGTTGTGACATTGCCCGTCATCCGTCCTTGACATGGCTGCTGACGAGCGGCTCCAGGTCACGTATGCCGACTTGTCCTTCCTTCTTTCATCTATCTTGCCGTACCTTTTTTCCTCCCGGCTTTAATTGCCAGGGAGAGCAAGCATCTTCAAACCTTGGCTAGCATTAGCTCCCATCGACGGCAGCTTCCGCCGTCGGTGCCGCCAGCGCGGCCGCGGTCAGGGCGGCCGTCCTGTTCTGTGTTCTGTGTCCTGCTCTGAGCCGGCACACGGCGGGGCCGCCGCGCCCCTGGCGTCGGGCTCCTCGCACCCCAGAGCCTAACGAGACGCCGCACACCTGCCGCTCCCAGGGCCGGCACACGGCGGGGCCGCCGCGCCCCTGGCGTCGGGCTCCCCGCACCCCAGAGCCTAACGAGGCGCCGCACGCCCGTCCGGTCCAGGGCCGGCACACGGCGGGGCTGCCTCGCCCCTGAGGTCGGCTCCTCGCACGCTAGAGCCTAACGAGACGCCGCACGCCTGCTTCTCCAGGACCGGCACACGGCGGGGCCGCCGCGCCCCTGGCGTCGGGTTCCTCGTACGCCGGAGCGTAACGAGACGCCGCACACCTGTCCTTTGAGCCGGCACACGGCTCTGGCCGCCGCGTCCCTGAGGTCGGCTCCTCGCACGCTAGAACCTAACGAGGCGCCGCACGCCCGTCCGGTCCAGGGCCGGCACACGGCTGGGCCGCCGCACCCCTGAGGTCGGCTCTTCGCACCCCAGAGCCTAACGAGGCGCCGCACGCCCGTCCGGTCCAGGGCCGGCACACGGCTGGGCCGCCGCGTCCCTGAGGTCGGCTCTTCGCACCCCAGAGCCTAACGAGGCGCCGCACGCCCGTCCGGTCCAGGACCGGCACACGGCGGGCCCGCCGCGCCACCGAAGCTCGGCCGGTACTTCCGAGGAAGACGGTGTGCTTCGGGGTTTGCGATGCTGTTGATCGCTTGTGATGTGGTTCCAGCCGCGACCTGCCAGGAGGAGTTGGTGGACAGAGTTGATTTTGAAAGGATTCGTTTTGTTCCTACAGCGACATGTACTACAAATAGGAGGTGCAAGTGTAACTTAGCACATCAAAAAAGGCCATGCCTTTCTGGTAATGGTTGGGTACATATCACGCGTAAGCGGTTTCTAAATACACGAAGTCGTCATTTGTGACTAGTTTGACCAGTTCGTCCTGCACAAGACGACACAAATCGAACTGAAGCAAAGCCACTGGCTAGTCATCGTCATCCAGTTTGACGAGTTCCGCGAGCTTTGGCGCGTGTCGGCCATCAGCACCAGTTGTTGCACAACGCCGGAAGTTCTTCGCTTCCTGGCACGGATTCGATGATCGCTTGGGCGGAACAGCCGACTGGGCGGACGTGCCGCCGGCCTGCCCTCTTACCGTCGCCAAGACGGGAGAGGCGGCGACGGCAGGGTAAGCGCAGCTGACTGCTCCCGGCCTGGGGTCAGTGCCGGCTCCGAGCGCAGCTAACTGCTCTCGGCCTGGGGTCAGTGCCGGCTCCGAACCCAGCTGGCTGCTCCCGGCCTGGGGTCGGTGCCGGCTCCGGGCGGTGTTAACTTTGAGAGGCACTGGAGCACGGTTCCGGCTCAAGCGGTGTTTGCTGCGGGAGGCTGGGTTCCGGAGCACCGTACCGGCTCACCCTTCCTGTGCAACTCTGTCAGTGGCCTATTCGTTTTGTATCCTCCCTCCTGCTCGCTTTGGCCTCAGTTCGTCGTGATACCCCACGCCAGCCCGTCGCACCTTATGCGCTCAGGTCAGCCCCGTTTCTGTCCCGCGCTGGCGCTGACCCTTCGGGCTAGTGCTGACCCCCAGGTCATCGCATTGTCCCTGTCTGACTTTAATCCCTGCCGACCGTGAGCTATGTGATCGGAGTTATCCAAGCACGCACGGCATCCGGCCGCTGCTCCTCAGGCATCGACCGAGATCGGCCGCCGGCTCCGCCGTGGCCGGCCGAGATCGGCCGCCGGCTCCGCTGTGGCGGGTCGGCGGAGCGGTGACGGCTCCGGGCCGGAGGCGACGGCGCCGGCCTAGATCGGCCGCCGGTAGCGCGGCGGTACTGCTGCTGTCATCCATCAGCCAACCGACCGACCGCCGACGCGGTGTCGCGGACGGCTGGCGGGCCGGTCACGTGTCGTTGGCTCGCTGTCCGCCGGGGCTGGCGGGCCGGTCACGTGTCGGTGGCTCGCTGTCCGCCGGCAGGTCTCGCGGTACCCGCTGCGGCGGTTGGCTAGTTTGACTGGTGGAACGCTTGTCGGCGTTTGGTCGCGCTGTCTTAGCACTGGCAGCCTGAAGAAGCTAGGCTGCGACCATGACGGGCCTCGCGGGGCATAAGCGAACATGGATGAACAGCTTTCACTGGCAAATCCGGAACACTAGGTCTTTGTATTTGTTTATGTTTTATTTTGTAGTAGTTTCCCTCCTTGTTTAATTAGTTGCTTGTTGCGTTTGCTGTCGCCGTTCGTCATGGTGCCTGCAGGACGGCCTTTTGACCAGGTTCAGTAGTCGCCCATAACTCAGGGCGGTCGTTCCCACGTCGTCGAGGCGGCACGATAGGGCACTGCCGTTGCGCAGTACAGCATGTGCCGGCCGTTCACGGCGGGGGAGCCAAGTTATCGGCCCGACAGCCGCCACCGCCTCCCGCCGGCTCGCAAACGGCGCCGCAGCTCCCCGTCGGACCCCGGGGTCACGGGGCGGCGGCGGGTGCCAGTGGCGAGCTGGGGGTGCCGCCGGCCTGCCGGCCGACCCCGGGGTCACGAGCCGGCGGCGGGTGCCAGTGGCGAGCTGGGGATGCCGTTGGCCTGCCGGCCGACCCCGGGGTCACGAGCCGGCGGCGGGTGCCAGTGGCGAGCTGGGGATGCCGTTGGCCTGCCGGCCGACCCCGGGGTCACGGGGCGGCGGCGGGTGCCAGTGGCGAGCTGGGGATGCCGTTGGCCTGCCGGCCGACCCCGGGGTCACGGGGCGGCGGCGGGTGCCAGTGGCGAGCTGGGGATGCCGTTGGCCCGCCGGCCGACCCCGGGGTCACGAGCCGGCGGCGGGTGCCAGTGGCGAGCTGGGGATGCCGTTGGCCTGCCGGCCGACCCCGGGGTCACGAGCCGGCGGCGGGTGCCAGTGGCGAGCTGGGGATGCCGTTGGCCTGCCGGCCGACCCCGGGGTCACGAGCCGGCGGCGGGTGCCAGGGGCGAGCTGGGGGATGCCGTTGGCCTGCCGGCCGACCCCGGGGTCACGAGCCGGCGGCGGGTGCCAGTGGCGAGCTGGGGATGCCGTTGGCCTGCCGGGCGACCCCGGGGTCACGGGGCGGCGGCGGGTGCCAGTGGCGAGCTGGGGATGCCGTTGGCCTGCCGGCCGACCCCGGGGTCACGGGGCGGCGGCGGGTGCCAGTGGCGAGCTGGGGATGCCGTTGGCCCGCCGGCCGACCCCGGGGTCACGAGCCGGCGGCGGGTGCCAGTGGCGAGCTGGGGATGCCGTTGGCCTGCCGGCCGACCCCAGGGTCACGGCCGGCGGCGGGTGCCAGTGGCGAGCTGGGGTGCCGCCGGCTCGCAAATGGCGCCGCCGCCCGCCGACCGACCCTGGGGTCACGGCCGGCGGCGGGTGCTGGTGGCGAGCTGGGGTGCCCTTGCGCCGCACCTGGCACGAGGCGTCACGTGGGCGGGTGCTGCAGGAAGGCGACGTATCGGACGTTGTGTTGTTTATCGCCGGCCCCGACGGCTATCGATCGGCTTCCGCTTAGAGCGGCGGTGCGCGACCGACAGACGAACGCCAGCACTTTGTGGCCGCCCTTTCCCTCCAGTCCCTTGTCCATCCCAGCCCCAAGTTAAGCTAGTCGGGGCTCTTTGAACACGCGTTCGGTGTTTGAATTGAACTGTGAGGATTCGTCACGACTTTGGCTCGCGTCTTCTTTGCCGCCATCGCATTATTTTAGTGCCATCTCATACAGATGGGGCTCGGCCGCGGCGCTCTGATGATGCGCGATGCTGTCCCTGAAGTGACGTGTGATGGCGTATTACCCTCACTCCCCTCACGCTGAAGATCTTCAGATCCTTCAGAGCTTGTGCTGAACTCTGGTGTGAACATTCACGAGTCCCGCAGGATCCCTGTAGGAGCCTTAAAGGTGTTTTTTTTTCAACGTGGGCAGTAGATGTCCATAGCCCGAACCTAGAATTCACGAGTGATGCAGCGCTCCTACGGCAGTCCTGTAGGACTGCGTGCCGGCTCGGTAGATGTCCATAACCCGAACCTGGAATTCACGAGTGATGCAGCGCTTTTACGGCAGTCCTGTAGGACTGCGTGCCGGCTCGGTAGATGTCCATGGCCTGAAGCTGAAGTTGTAACGCACGTCATGTAAGCGCATGAGACGAGTGTCCGGACTGTCACAGTCTGCCGCAGCCGTGCTCGGTTGAATGCATGGGACACCTCCATTGAGCTTCTTGGTCAAGGGCAAATATTGTGGAACATGAGAACTGATTCTGAAAGCTCGAATTCCAGCTGCTAGCTTTCGAGTTACACAAGTTAAAATGTTTTTTTTTGTTTGTTTGTTATCGGCAAGTCAGCCGGCCGACGGAGGGCGCTCGCGGTAAGCGGGCGACGGATACTCACGCGGTAGACGGGCTGCTAACGGGCGTCGGGGGGCAGACGCTTAGCTCGGCGAGAGGTTGTCAGAGGTTATCAAATCAGAAGAGTCGCTCACCTGCCGAACGGTCGGTTGCCTAGGTAACCAACCAGCTGGCTGGTCTACCTGGTGATGGTCGGTGCTGTTGCCGGCGGTGGAATGGCGTTTGATTGGTGCTCTGCTGGTGCCCTGAACGGCTCGACTTGTTCGCCGACTAATGGTCTGTTTACTGCTCTGTGCTCTGGTACTCTGTGCGCTCTGCTACGAGACTGTGCTGTCTACTCCGTGACTCTGTGCTCTGCTCCGACTCTGTGCTCTGCTTCGTGACTCTGTGCTCTCTGCTTCGTGACTCTGTGCTCTCCTCCGTGACTCTGCTCTCTTTCGTGACTCTGTACTGTCTTCAGTTACTCTGTGCTGTATGTTCCGTGTTTCTGTATTGTCTGTTCAGTTACTATGTGCTGTCTGCACAGCTCCTCACTCCCATCCTCCACTGTTATCGATGTTTGCACGATTGCCACTGTTTCTCCTCGCCCGAACACCCCTGGCCTGGCCTTCCCCCCCCCCCCCCTCTCTCTCTCTCTCTCTCTCTCTCTCTCCTCTCTTCTCTCCTCTCTCTCTCTCTCTCTCTCTATCTCTCTCTCCTCTCTCTCTCTCTCTCTCCTCTCTCTCTCTCTATTCTCTCCTATCTTCTCCTCTCTCTCTCTTCTCTATCATATCTCCTCTCTCTCTGCTCTCTCTCTCTCTTTCTCTCTCTTTCTCTCTTTCTCTTATCTTCTTTCTCTTTCTCTTTCTCTTTTCCTTTTCCTCTTTCTCTTTCTCTTTCTCTCTTCATCTTTCTCTTTCTCTTTCTCTTTTTTCTTCTCTTTCTCTTCTCTTTCTCTTTCTCTTTCTCTTTCTCTTTATTCTTTCTCTTTCTCTTTCTCTTCTCTTTTTCTATTTCTTCCTTTCTCATTTCTCTGTCTCTTTCTCTTTTCCTCAGTTCTCTTCTCCTTTCTCTTTCTCTTTCTCTTTTATCTTGCTCTTACTCTTTCCACTTTCCCTTCACTTTCCATTTCTCTTTCTCTTTCCTCTTTCTCTTTCTCTTCTCTCATTTCTCTTTCTTTCTTTCTCTCTCTCTCTTTTTTTCTCTCTCTCCATCATCGGATTGTGACTGCTGAATCGCCCCGCTCTCCAGCTGACCTCCCCCTTCCCCCGCCCCCTCCGCCGCACCGTCTGACCGCGCTCTCTCCCCGTCGGACAGAAGGCGGCCATGAACCGGACGGCGCCGTACCCGCGCCAGGCCGGCCCGCCCGGTCACGCCTTCGGCTTCCGGCGGCGCGGCGCACCGGCCCGCGTTCTGCCCACCGACTCGGCGCCGCCGGCCCGCCGCACCGCCGCCGCCACCGGCACCGGCGCCGGCTCCTCCTCCACCGACAGCCTGCAGTCGAGCTCGAGTGCCGCCAGCGACCGCCAACGGCAACCGAGCGCCGGCGGCGGCGCGGCGCGGCCTGCCGCGGCCCGCAGGTGGCGCGCGTCAAGCCGCGCACCAGCGCACCAGCGCCGCGCGGCGGCGAACAGACCAAACTGGACGACTCCGGCGTCGGCACGCTGGGAGGATCGCCGACCAGCAGCCTGGGCACGACCACGCCAAGCCGAGCAGACCTCGCCGTCGCCGGTGGAGGCGTACCCCGGAGCCGGCGGCGCGTCGACGCCCGGCGATTTCCAGGTGGGCATCCGCACGCAGGACGCCACCATCGCCCTCTCGGTCAACATCCACAAGGGCGCGAACGCCGCGCTCGGCCGGCCGCGCGTCACCGTTAGCGACGCCGGCGTGAGGACGCGCGTCACGCAGATCCAGCGGCCCGGCTTCGGCTTCACGCAGCCGGCGGGCCTGACGCGG
This sequence comes from Pollicipes pollicipes, assembly GCF_011947565.3. Taxonomy (NCBI): domain Eukaryota; kingdom Metazoa; phylum Arthropoda; class Thecostraca; order Pollicipedomorpha; family Pollicipedidae; genus Pollicipes; species Pollicipes pollicipes. Next base: position 25,569,302 of record NW_023595962.1, read on the forward strand.
CCGGCGGCGGCGCCAGCGGCCTCCGGAGCGCGCCCAGTCGCCAGCGCGGCCAGGCCGCCGCTCCTGGCGCGTCCGTCGCCGCCGCCGCTGGCGCTGCCGCTCCGCTCGGGCCTCGAGCAGACGGTGCGCAGTCGTGTCACGCGCTGGGAGGAGCGCGTGGACAGGGTGCGGCAAGCAGGCGGCGCCGCCGGTCGCCGGCCGCCGGCCGAGCCAGGCCGCCGCGCCGCTGGCCGGCCTCCGCCGCGAGATGCGCCAGCTGACGCGCGGACGTGGCCACCTCGCCGTTTGCACCGCCCGCGGCTACGCGACACCGGTACCTGCACAGACCTGGGCGGCTCGCCTCCGCCGCCGGCGCCGGCCGCCAGCGCCGGTGGCGAGGCCGGCGAGCTGTCGCCACTGCTGGCCGCGCACGACTCGCGCGGCGCCGAGGACTTCATCGACGACGAGATCGGCGACCAGCCGGCGTTCGGCGCGTTCGGCGCCGACAGCCCTGGCGTCGGACGTGTTCCTGGAGGAGCTGATGGCTGGGGAGCCGAGACGCCGCCGCTGCCGCCGCTGCGCATCACAGAGCCGGCCAGCGGCGAGTACGTGCGCCCGTTCCGCCTCACACCGCGCCCCCTGCAGGCACTGACCACGCTCGAGACGCCGTGCGCCGCCCGGCGGACGCCGAGGGCAACGTCAGCCTTCGGCACGCCGCCAACAGATGGAGGAGCGGGCGGAGCGGCTGGCGCGCCGCCTGCCGCGGCCGGCGGAGGAAGCGCGTGCACCCGATCCTGGGCTCCACCTACCAGCGGCTGGGGCTGCCCGAGCCGGCGCCGGACAAAACGAGCCCGGCCAGGCAAGGATGAGGCTGACCAGGAACGGAACGAGCTCGTGCAGGCTCGGAATGAGGCGCTTCAGACCAAGGACGAGGAGCCCCGCCGACAGGACGACCCGATCCAGGCCAGGAACGAGTCGGTGAAGGCGCGCGACGGGCCCAGACCGGCGCTGGACGAGTCTGCGAAGCTCCGGGACGAGCCGGGACCTGCTCTGGACGAGCGTGACGAGTCGCGGGACAGGCCGAGGTCGGCGCGGGAGGAGTCTGCGGAGCCGGAGCGGCGGACGAGCCGGCCCGGGCAGCCGTCCGGGGAGACGATCGAGCGAGACGAGGACACACTCAGCGACCTGGAGACGCACGACGCAGGTGAGAGGAGGCGAGCCGGTAGACGGGAGACGCGGCGTGCCGTCATGGCCAGAGCGGAGCAATACGTGGCCGATTGTGGCATGGAGTTGGATTCTCAGTAGCGTCTCAAAACCCAGCCTCTTCGGTGGTAGGAATGTCAACATTTTTTTCTGGTACCACACCTCCGGCTTGGGGGTCACCGTCTGTACCCCACCCCTGTTCAAAACCGGTCAGTCGGCATCGAGCGGGGCAGTGGTCAACCCCGCGTCTAAGCGCCTCAGGCTTGACAAGTGCGCCGGCCAGGTCAGATGTCTGGGCTCTGGCCAAGGGGCACCGGACTGGGACCAACGGATGGGATTCGGAGGCGCCAGAGGGCCAGGATTATGGTAGCTTGAGTTTATATTTACATCCTGCACACCCGACTGGACGAATTTTGCGACACCTCTCCTCGGAGTGCTGTGTCCGGGGGTCCGGGGATGATGGTAGCAGAGGTTTCGCCGACTTTTGTTCCAGCGCCACCAAATTCGATCCTGGTTTTAATTTTAGCCTGAGAGTCATGTTTTTGTTTTAAGTCCAGAAGTGTTTGCCACTGTTGGGCACCCGCGCAGCTCAAGAGCTTCCCCTGAATGTGGCAACGTTACACCGATGGGCCACGTCACCGCCCGGTGCGTCGTACTGTGTCGTCGCTCGGTCTTCTCACCTGTCTGTCCGCCCGTCCGTCAGCGCTGTCTGGCTGCCGACCGCGGCGTGCGTCCTCCTGGCGGCGGGTGTCAGAACTACGCGACCTGGCTTCGCCCACCGACAGCCTGGGCTCCGACGACCTGATGGCCGACTTCGATAAGGACTCGGACACGCTCTGCGACGACGACGAGAGGTGAGTGGCGCCAGCGGGCTGGACGCTGCCGAAGCCGCGCGGAGGGGGCTGGAGGAGCCCCACTGGAAAACCGTGGTGCTGGAGGAGCCCCGCGGAAGAACGGTGATGCTGGAGGAGCCCCGCGGAAGAACGGTGGGGCTGGAGGAGCCCCACAGGAGAACAGTGGGCTGGAGGAGCCCCACAGGAGAACAGTGGGGCTGGAGGAGCCCCACTGGAAAACCGTGGTGCTGGAGGAACCCCACTGGAGAACCGTGATGCTGGAGGAGCCCCGTGGAAGAACGGTGGGGCTGCATGAGCGCCTCCGGAGGCCGGAAGGGGCCGGATGGGCGCCTCTAGAGGGCGGCAGGGACTGGAGGAGCGGCTCCGTAGGGCGGAAGGGGCTGGATGGGCGCCTCTAGAGGGCGGCAGGGACTGGAGGAGCGGCTCCGTAGGGCGGAAGGGGCTGGATGAGCACCTCTAGAGGGCGGCAGGGACTGGAGGAGCGGCTCCGTAGGGCGGAAGGGGCTGGATGAGCATCTCCGGAGGACGAGAGCGTCAGGGACTGGAGGAGCGGCTCCGTAGGGCGGAAGGGGCTGGATGAGCACCTCCGGAGGACGAGGGCGGCAGGGGCTGGAGGTAGCGCAAGGTTAAGCGGTCCATCGAGCGGTCCGACGCGTGTGCGGGCTCGACGCGACTCACCGCCGACGGGCCGCGGCGCCGCTGCACCGCGCCGAGCCGGAGGGCCGTCACCCGCTGGGCCCGGCCGGCTCCCCTCCGTTGCCAGGGGACGCTGTAAAGAAGAGATCCACGTTCTTGGCGGCGTACGCTCACAGTGGATCGCCAAAAGCGCCAAATAAAAAGGCGCCTTCAAAACGCGACGTGACGAAGGCAGCACACCGGAACCAATGGATCAGTAGGCACTTATAGTCGCCGGCAGATACGCGCTATGGCAGTGCCCGCGGTGGATTTATTTTATTACAAATCACAGACTTCGCCGGCCATACCGCGTGCCGAGCGAGGCCAGACCGTCTCGTGGCGCTCGGGCGCTGACGGCGGCCGTGACGTCACGGGCCTGCCGGCACCGTGTGCGTGCGGGCGAAGCCGTTCCCAAACGCGGCGTGAGGACGCTGGCCAGCCAATCAGCGCCGGCCGCCGGCTGTCTGGTCTGATTACCGGGGCAGCGCAGCGGCCATGATATGCTATCGGCAGCCAGAGTGACGTCAGCCGTGACGTCACGGGTTGACGTGGAGCGTCGGCCGGACGTGTCAGCACCGTTGCCGCTGGGCTGAGCCAGCGGCATGCGCCGTCTGCTCGGCGCCGGCTCCGTTCGCTGCCGGTCTCCGCCCCCTCCCCCCCTCCCTCCGGAGTGCAGTGGGTGGGGGAGGGCTGTGGTGCCGGCGCTGGCGACGAGGCTGCTGACGATGCTGTTGCCGATGCTATTTGGTCCGGGTGCCAGTGCTAGCGGTGGTACGTCAGTGGCGCTGGCGTTGGCGGTGGTATGTCGGGAGCGCTGGTGCCGCCCCCTGGACGCCGACGGATGGCACTTCGGGGGGACTGGGACTGAGGCCGCCGGAGTTGAAACCGCCGCTGGTGCGCACACCGCTGGTGGAGCTGACGCTGGTGCTGCCTCTGGTGCCCGTTCGCCAGTGAATTGAGTGCACAGAGGGTGTGCCGCTCCAGCCGCGCCGCTCCCCTCAGTCGCCATAAGCCCAGCGCCCCCCCCCCCCCCCATCATTACATCGGTCAGCGTCGACACAACTGCCGTCGCCAGGACGGCCGGCAGCTAGCGGCCGCGATGCCGGCGGCCGGCTCGAGCCGGCGCCGTCACGTGTGTGACGTCACAGTCGCGATAGGGCACCCGGCTATTGTCGGCCCGTGGAGGACGGCGGACGGCTCGAGCCGGCGCCGTCACGTGTGTGACGTAACAGTCGCGATAGGGCACCCGGCTATCGTCGGCCCGTGGAGGACGGTGACGGCTCGGCCGCTGCCGCCGGCCATGGCTGTGGGGCTTCGGTGACGCTGGCCCGCCGCCGAGCGGGGAGAGGCGCGTCCCGACAGTGCCGGCGAACCGGACCACGGGACCGGACCACGGCACGGACCACGACATCGGACCGCCGGACGGGACCACCTGAGCTGGGGACTGGACAGCGTGACCTTCCGGCCGGCCCGGGATGGGCCAGACGGGCTCGGTGCGCCTGCGACGGTAGGTGGCGGGCTGTGTCAGATCCTCCCCCGCCCCTGCCTGCCGCCGTCTGCCCGTCCGTGCCGCGGGTCCGACCGTGCGCCTGCGACTCTGTTCGCCTTCTGTGGAGCGCGGCGACCGCGGCTGCTACGACCCCGCCGGGCGCGCGAAATGTGGGATAGCTTCGGGCCTTTCGGGTCTGGGTTTCGGGTCGGGTCGGGTGGGGGTCGGTTTCGGGTCGGGTCGGGTCGGGTCGGGTCGGGTCGGGTCGGGTCGGGTCGGGTCGGGTCGGGTCGGGTCGGGGGTCGGGTCGGGTCGGGTCGGGGGTCGGGTCGGTTTCGGGTCGGGTCGGGTCGGGTCGGGTCGGGTCGGGTCGGGTCGGGTCGCGTCGCGTCGCGTCGCGTCGGGTCGGGTCGGGTCGGGTCGGGTCGGGTCGGGTCGGGTCGGGTCGGCTCGGGTCGGGTCTGAGGTGCTTCGGGTCTTCAGGTCGCGGTTGTCGACGACATTCCCGATGATTGGCTTGTATGCTTGATGACATTGACCTGGCTCATTCGTGGCCATGACTGCCTTTTCGAGAACGAAAACGCCGAGAACATGTCGAGAACGCTCGACGTTTTGACCGCCTCGAAGCATTCATCACGAGAACACTCACTAATGTGAGTGTTCTCACATCAGTGCGATGGCTCCATTATGGTGTGTGATGTGATGTGTTGTGATGACTCACATCACCAGTGATGAGATATGTGTGATGTGTGATGCGATGTAACTAGTGATGACTCCGTAACGGTGTGTAACTAGTACCTCCGGGTACGGAGAGTGTATGATGTTTTTATCATAAAACTCAACACGAGAAACCGCTGGACGAAGGCCTTCCGCACTCATATGAAAATAACATCGTCGGTTCGACGAATAGCTCCCAAATATAGGAGGCAGAATGAAACAATTAAATCCAAATATACGATTAGAGCCGGTCGCCCAGCGTCTATCCACACTGACTTTTGTTTGCTTGTCTGTGCGTTCGCTGTCGTGATTGTCCAGATTCTCAGGCCATTCCCTGGCAGCCGTCCGGCCGGCCGTCATTGGGCGCCCGCACTCCACAGGCGCCACGCTCGGTCCGCCCTCCACAGGCGCCACGCTCGGCCCGCCCTCCACAGGCGCCACGCTCGGCCCGCCCTCCACAGGCGCCATGCCCGGCCCGCCCTCCACAGGCGCCACGCTCGGCCCGCCCTCCACAGACGCCGCGCTCGGCCCGCCCTCCACAGGCGCCACGCTCGGCCCGCCCTCCACAGGCGCCACGCTCGGCCCGCCCTCCACAGGCGCCACGCTCGGTCCGCCCTCCACAGGCGCCACGCTCGGCCCGCCCTCCACAGGCGCCACGACAGGCGCCACGCTCGGCCCGCCCTCCACAGGCGCCACGCTCTGCCCGTTCTCCCCGTGTCCGACCCGTCAACCGTGTGAAATATTTAGACACTAATGGTCTTACCCGTTACGTGCGTCAGTGAATTGTAGGGCTGTTATTGGCCGACTTGTCCCGTCGCTCTCGCCGCCCCGCCGCCCTGCCTCGCGTTCGGCGTTCTCCGCGCGGTGTCTGTTCGCTTGTACTTTCCTTTCCACACGGAGGACAGAGCCCTGACAGAGCCCGAAGCCCTGTCCTCGCGGGAATATCCCCCTGTCCTCCAATACCACTGTGAATGTCACGCTCTGTGCCTGTGGCGGAGCTCGTCGGCTGGCGCGGTGTTGACCCGACCCGACCCTACCCGACCCGACCCAGCCGGACGGGCGCTGGCGCTGGGGGGGGGGGGGAGTACGCGCAGGCGGACGAAAAGGGGAGACATCGGTTCTTCACGAGCGGTCTTCACGAGTTCTTGGTCTGAAGGGGATGCCACCGGCTGTGGCTGGTCTGCTGTCTTAGCCACCTTGCGATCTGCGGGGCTGCTGGTCTGAAGGGGATGCCACCGGCTGTGGCTGGTCTGCCGCGTTAGCCACCTTACGATCTGCGAGGCTGTTGGTCTGGGGGGATGCCACCGACTGTGGCTGGTCTGCTGTCTTAGCCACCTTGCGATCTCCGGGCCTTTTCGCCACACGCCGGCTGGCTGGCTATCCCATCAGACTGATTCAGTGCACTGGCATGCATAGCGTGGTACTGATATTTATGCCCCATTCTACGTGGAAAGCAGAGCATGGATCAGTGCAATTTGCACTAGCCGTTACGGACGACAAGGAGCCAGTCGTATTATGTTAACTACAGCTGCGCGCGTTGTTGTGCCGTTGTGAGGAGGCGCGAGGCGCACCAGACTGGCGTCGGTCACGACCCCAGGCCTGTGACTGAGCACAGCCGGCGCAGCGGTCAGCGCGGACCCACTACCAGTGCCCTGTCATAGGTCTCCTGTGAGAAGCGCTTACCGAGCGCTGCCGCCGCCCCGGCTCCGGCCTGGAGACCGGCACTGCACGGGCCGTCGTTCTCACCAACGTACTCGCCGAGGGTGTTGTGTTGCCGACGACCGTGGACGGCACCCGGCCAGCGCCTCCGGGCGCGGGCCGCCGCTGCCGCAGCCGCCGGCCCCGCCGCGCCGTCTCCGTTACGCCGAGCGTGACCCGAGCGCCCCCGCGGTCAGGCTCTCCGACCTCTGCGGCTTTCTCGTCGGCGAGTAAAAAGGTGACCCTTTCGCCCCGCGTTCGGTATTTTCCGGCCCCGCTCCCGCCGCCGAGCTTGAGAACCCCGGCCGGCTCGGTTTGGAGACCGCCGTGCGCGGCAGCCAGGGCGTTCTCGTCGTTGAATCGATACGCTGCCGCCGGGTGGGCGCCGCCGCCCCGGCGCGGCCGGGCGCAGTCGAACACGCCCGCGGGCAAGTGCGCGCGCGACGCCGGGCACCTCCGCCGCCGGCGAGTTCGGAATTCGCCGGGCGCCGCCGCGATGAGCTTTCCCTGTTTGGTGCGCGTGCTGAACGTGCGGCGGTGATCGGTGCCGGAGACGGCGGCGGCGGCGACGGCGACGGCGCGCCTCGCCGGCGCCTCGCGCCCCGCTCCGGCTGCCGTCGGCGGCGTCGTGACAGAGAGTCTGCAGCCAGACGTGTCACGACCGTCACGGACGTCACGCGCCGCCGGCAGCCCATCCCCTCCCCATCCCGCCGCCGGTAGTGCCAGGTGGATCTGTGCCGAGTGGCCGGGTGTGTTTGTGCGGACTTACGCTCACGCGGCGTGGTTGTGCGGACCTACGCTCACGCGGCGTGACAGTCAGCGAGAAGCGGACTCCGCCCTGGTCGACCCGCATTGGACTCCCCTCCTCCCCCCTCACTTCCCGTGGTGGTTGGCCGGGAGTGGATGGCCACCGCTGCTGGGCTTGGTCCGCTCCCCTGCTCTCTGGTGAGCGAGGGCGTTTCCTCTGGAGCGATCGGTCGAGCGCAGACGCTGCCCAGCGGCGTGCGTGGGCTGCCGCGCACCAGCCGGGGCGCGCCTCTGTCTTCTGCCGTCTGGCCATCGGCCCGTCGGCGGTGACCCCGCCGCTGGTGGTCGGGCGCCGGCGGCCCGGCCGCCCCGCCAGCCGGCTGCCGGCGGGCCGGCGTCGACAGGTGCCTCCAGCCTATGTCAACGCAGCGGCGACGCCGGCGGGCACCAGTGGACGGTTCCGTCTCGAGAGCAGTCATCCGGGAGTGGTCCGGGCCGCCCGCGCTGTAGAAGGAACCGGATCTGGGCACTATCTCTGCATTGTCGGTGGCGTGATCTTCGCCGGTGTTGGAGTTTTGCAGACTAGCGGTCCTTGTCAGGGGCGCTGCATGTGTACGGACGGACGGCCACTACAGGCAGTAACGCGACTGACTAGGACAGCAGTCTGGATTTGGATTCCGGCGATCGCCTCGTGCTGCGCACGTTGCGATGGCGATGGCGATGCGGTGGCGATGGCGATGCGATGCGGTGGCGATGGGACGGCCGTCCCGGCCCGGCCCTCTTTCAGAGCGGCTGGCCGGGAGCGGGCCGGCCCTCTGCAGCAGTCTCTGCGGCGGCTCCAGCTCGGCGCCGCGCCGGCCACCCGACCGGCGCCGACCTGTTGCCTTTGCGACAGCAGCAGACGGCCGGCCGGGCGGACACCTGTCGGCCGGTCAGATGGCGAGATCCTGTCGCCGGCGCGCGTGCCGTCCTGCTCGAGCGCAGTGGCCGACCGGCCGCCCTCGCCGGCGCGTGCCGTCCTGCTCGAGCGCAGTGGCCGACCGGCCCGCCCTCGCCGGCGCGTGCCGTCCTGCTCGAGCGCAGTGGCCGACCGGCCGCCCTCGCCGGCACGCGTGCCGTCCTGCTCGAGCGCAGTGGCCGACCGGCCGCCCTCGCCGGCGCGTGCCCTCCTGCTCGAGCGCAGTGGCCGACCGGCCGCCCTTGCCGGCGCGTGCCCTCCTGCTCGAGCGCAGTGGCCGACCGGCCGCCCTCGCCGGCCGCTGTGGCGGCCACGGGCCGTGACCGCGCGCCGCACGCCGCCGGCCGCGTCACGCCGTGACCGGCTCTCACGCCGCGGGCGGCTGTCACGCCGCGTGACGCGGCGACCCTGACGCCCGCGGCGCGAGTTATGGGCAGCTGTTGCTGGCGTCCGCCCGTATCGGAAATCCGTCGCCCGCAGTCGATTTCGCGCCACGCGGGTGCATTTCTGGCGGCGGGGGTTATGGACAGCTGGTGGCGGCGCGCGGCTCTATCGGAAATTCCCGCGGCTCTGCCGTGTTCAGCCGGGCCGGTCGATCTCCGTTTCTCCACCGGCCGGCCGGTGTCGGTCGGCCTCCGTTTATCCGGGCGCGTGCACGACCGAGGGGGAAAGTGGGCCGCTGCCGGGCGGGGCGGGGTCTGATCTGGGCCGACGCTGTGGGCCGCAGTCACGCTGGCCGGCCAGACCGGGCTACAGCTACGGCACGGCTGCCCCCCGTCCTGCTGGCTGCTGCTGACCGGTGACGGGTTCGGATGTGGGGGAGGGACGGTGCGACCTCGGGTCAGGTTAGGTCAGGGTGCAGCGGCACTGGGCGGGCGGCCGACCGGTCCTTGGATGCGCTCTGAAGGGACCACGGCAGCGGCTGGCGTCGGGTGTCCGTCCAGTGTCACTGAAGGACGTACGGTAGAGTGTGGAAGAGACACGACCCGGTCCTTGGTCGAGGCGTTCTTTCTGGCCAGACGGCCCATCTGGGCCGCGTACCGACCCGGCCCTGCGCCGCTGTCGCGGTGCGGAGCTGTCAGCTGAGCTGGCAGCTCGCGTTCCGCCCGTGTCGAGCTCAAGGTTATCGCTACCAGGCCTGCCCAGCACGTACTCCCGGCTTCACGCCAGCCACGCCAATCGGAGTCTTTTGACCGGCACCTGTCCACCAGTCACGACATCCACGGCGCCCGCTGCCGGTCCGGCGGCGGCGGCGGCGGCGGCGGCGGCGGTGCTGGGGCGGCTCCGGGGGGAGGGGGGGGGGGCCACCGGTCTGCGCCGCCGCCGCCGCTAGTGGAGCGGATCGCAGAGCGGCGTCTGGAGCGTGGAGCGGGACCGGCGGTCCCGGCCCGGCGGTCGCGGCCCGGCGGTCGCGGCACGGCGCGGCCCGCACACCTGTCGCCGATCGATGCCCCGGGTGTGCTACAGCTCCCCCTCCCTGACGCCCTCCGGGCTCGACGACTGGCGCGCCGGTCCGGCTTCAGCGGCCGGCCGTGGCTTCAGAGGCGCCGGCTCGGTGCCCGCGGCGACCGAGGCCGAGGATTATCAGGGAGCAGCGAGCCGTCTGGAGTAGGCAGCCGGAGGAGTCTTCAGTCAGCTGGCGGGTGGAGGGCCGGCGGCGGTGCACACGGGGCCGCCCGGGATTGGTGCGACCTGGCTCTGTCCGGGGGCATACCGTCGGCAATGCGGGTGGCGCCAGCTCCCCCGTGCCTCTGTCCGAGTGTACGCCGTCGGCAGTGCGGGTGGTGCCAGCTCTCCCATAGCCCTGTCCGAGGGTACACCGTCGGCAGTGCGGGTGGTGCCAGCTCCCCCGTGGCTCTGTCCGAAGGTACACCGTCGGCAGTGCGGGTGGTGCCAGCTCTCCCATAGCCCTGTCCGAGGGTACGCCGTCGGCAGTGCGGGTGGCGCCAGCTCCCCCGTGGCTCTGTCCGAGGGTACGCCGTCGGCAGTGCGGGTGGTGCCAGCTCCCCCGTGGCTCTGTCCGAGGGTATGCCGTCGGCAGTCCCGGTGGCGCTGTCCGAGGGTGCGCCGTCGGCAGCCCCGGTGGCGCCAGCTCCCCCGAGTCACCGCTGACACTTGGAGCCGCGCTGGAGCCAACACGGACGCCCGTCGCACCTCAACCCTTCCGGAGCGCCGCGACCTCGGCCCGGGCGTCGGACGCGGCGTCAGCGCCGTCCGCCGCTGCTTGACGAGGCGGCGGCGCCGGCGCCGTCAGAGGTGGCCGTGCCGGCCTGGAATGCGGTCACCGGCGCTGGTGCACGGCCGCTCGCTCCAGATGGCACCGGTGCGGCCGGCATGACCAGACGGCGGCCGTGTCATGACCGTGACCGTGTCTGTGTCTCCTCAGCTGTCTGCAGCCCGTTAGCGGTGGCGTGACTCGGTGGCTCTGTGCTGCTGTTCTTACTGCGGGTCCCTTATTTTCTCTTCCCTTGAGACTGCTCCCGTGTTTGTAGATCGGTCCCGATGATTCATCTCTCGCTACCGCGTTGTCTTTTTTCCATCTCTTTCTATTGCGGTCCCTCCGTCCCCGGTCCCGGGCCCGGCTCCTTGCACCTGCCCGCTCTGCCCGCTGCCCTGCCCGCTCTGCCGGCCTCCTGTTCCGGCCGATCGGTGGCGTCTCGGCCTGGCCGGGCGCCGCGGTCCGCTCCGCCGCTCACCTTCTCGTCACCGGATGTGAGCGGCTTCCGGCCTGCCCCGGCGGCCGCTCCCCCGCTCTCTGCCGGGGCGGGGCGGGGCCGGCCGGCGGTGAGCGGCCCTGACCCTGACGCTTCCCCCCCCCCCCCCCGGCACCGGCCGCTGGGGCTACCGCGCGTGACGCTTCGACGTCCGGCGGTTCAGCGCTTTGCCTCAGCCTGTGTCGCCTGCTATGCGCTTTCCTTTGTCGCAGGCGGCGCCGGTGTCGGCGGTTTTTCTACGCTGCGGGCGTTCCTTTGTCTCTCGTCCCTCTCATGGCGGCGTGTTGCCGGGCGGGGGTTTCCTACACCAGCCGGTTTCTCTCGTCGCCGACCGCGACCACCGCAGCGTCTGCCGCCGGCCGCGCCGCCGCTGCCGCCGCTGCCGCTGCTGCGGCCGTGGCTTGCCGCTGCCGCCGCTGCCGGCGCGGAGCGGTGAGAGCGCCGCGTGTACTACGGCACCGGCCGCCGCCGCCGCCGCCGCCGGCAGTCCGGCTCCGCGGGCCGCCGGGCGCAGTGCGGGAACGCTGTGTGTGCGGGCGGGCGGCGCGGGGTGGGAGGAGGACGGCAGGGTGACCGCCGCCGCTGCCGCCGCTGCGGACGCGGTGCTGTGTCGGCGCTCGGCGGGAGGTCGACGGTGCGCCGCCGTCCCTCGGCCGGCCGCGTCGGTGCTGACCGGCGGCACGCCGCGTGTCCGGCAGCAGTCGTCACTTGACAGCAGACCGCCCGCAGCGACCGGACACACGACGGCGGCGACCGAAACCCGGCGGTCAAGGCCAAGATCAAGGAGCTGGGACGCCGAGACCGGTGCCTGGGAGACGGCCGACGCGCCACAGTGTTGTGAACGAGCGTACGGGAGAGGGAAGAGACTGCGACAGTGCTGGGACGGAGCGTGTGGGAGAGGGGAGAGACTGCGACAGTGCTGGGACCGAGCGCGTGCGGGAGAGGGGAGAGACCGCCACAGTGCGGGAGAGCGCCGCCGGCCGGCGCCGGCCGCTGGCCGGCGAGGTCGTCTGCTGACCTGAGGTCAAGCCGCGGCCGCTGGCGGTGTGACGAGATGAGGGACCAGCCGCCGGTGGCGCCGGCCCGGCCCGGGCCGCAGGGCCGCAGCGTCAGGTAGGAGCGACGGCCGGCGGGGGCGGGACAGCGGAGACGGCGGGGGCAACGGGACTGAGGGGGACGGGGGCTGAGCTGACCAGGCGCTGGTGAGCCGTCCACCCACGTGAAACTGGCAACTGGCAGCTAACCTGTGTGTGTGTGTGTGTGTGTGTGTGTGTGTGTGTGTGTGTGTGTGTGTGTGTGTGTGTGTGTGTGTGGTGGTGTGTGTGTGTGTGTGTGTGTGTGTGTGTGTGTGTGTGTGTGTGTGTGTGTGTGTGTGTGTGTGTGTGTGTGTGTGTGTGTGTGTGTGTGTGTGTGGTGTGTGTGTGTGTGGTGTGTGTGTGTGTGTGTGTGTGGTGTGTGTGTGTGTGTGTGTGTGTGTGTGTGTGTGTGTGTGTGTGTGCGCGTGCGCGTGCGCGTGCGCGTGTGTGTGTGTGTGTGTGTGTGTGCACCCTTCTGTATCAGAGAAGCGGCGTTTGCTGAATGGTTGGGGTTGTTTGCTTCGGCCGCGGTCCGGTTTAACCCAGCACTCCTCGATATCAACCGATGTGTCGCCGATAAGAAAGGAGCGCAGTGCTGGCGGCACGTACGCCGGCCGGTTTCGTGTAGCAGGAAGCAGCCAATCACGATGCAGGGCTGCTCAGAGGCGAGATGTAGCTGCGCTTGGGCCGGGGTCAAGGTCGGGGCCGAGGACACGACCGCTGACTGGCGACAGCTGACGGGCGCCAGGTGCCGCCGCTCGGGCGTGTTGAGTTGACAGAGAGGGCCGCTTTTACGTGAGTTAGGTGGCCAGTCGGCGTGCCAGCGTCGTTCTTGTGTCCCGCGCCAGCCGGGCTCGGCGCTGCCGCGAGCGCCCCGGGCACCCTGCCGTGCCGTCCGGCACGGCCCGTCTCCAGCCGGCGTGACCCCGGAGCGTGACCCCAGCGGCGACGGCAGCGGGCCGGGGCGGCCGCCGCTGAGTCACTGGTCCCACAGCTGGGCCGGCGCGGTAGGCGCGGCCGGCGGCGGGGAGGGGGAGGGCTCGGAGCGCTGCGGCACGCCTCCCCCCGCCGCCGCAGCCGCCGCAGCCGGGCCCGGGGTGGGGCGGAGCTGTTGGAATGTGGGCCGCCGTTCTCTGTGGCCCCGGCGGCCGTGTCGGCCGGCTGTGTCGTGTCAGCGTCGCCGGTGCTGACGGTGTGACGCTGACTCGGCGGCGGCCCTGTTGGTGCACGCGCTGCATGCTTTGGTTGTGTGACGGCGCGGTGCAGCCTTTGTGGCTGTGCAGCTGGCGTACTGCTGGTCACTCTCTCTCCCTCCCACGCTTCTGGCTGCAGGCGGCGTCGACCCCCCCCCCCCTCCCACCACCCCGCCCCGTCCCCCCCACACGCTCTCCCACCCGCACCCACACGGTTCCCCACACCACCCGAGGCATGGCGCTGCTGCGCAGCCCAGGGACAAGAAGGGGCGGCCAGCGACCAGGGGAGGTGAACACATACCTGACGGCCGGCGGTCAGGGGTGTGGAACACATACCTGACGGTCCACTGTCAGGGGAGTGGAACGCACACCTGACGGCCGGTGACGCGCGCTGTTGACGCCGTGACTTGCGTGAGAGAGCGTACCTCTCACTTCCAGTTCCCGCCCCGAGCCCAGCCCAGCTGCAACTGGCCCGGTTTTCACAGGCATGCGCAATCCGCCAGCGTGTGTTTTGCCAGCTGATCTGTGGTTGTTTGGCAACATGGCGAACCCGTGAGCTCAGCGGTAAATAAGTGATAAACTTAATGACAAAGACGAAGGATGAGAACGTGCACCATTTGGCATTTGCCGTTTGGCCATCTTGAAGTGTTGTGAGTGCTGTTTGTCCAGCTGGCGCTGCACGTGTCGGGCTGGTGTTTGTCGGGCCGCTGCCGCGTGGCAGCTGCCAGGTAACGACAGCCACCACACGCGCTGGACGAAACCCCAGCTATAAATCACCAGCGCCCCACGTGACGTCGTGTCTGGGCTTCCGCGGACTGATTTATGACGGTTGCATTGGTATTTATTATCTAGTAACGACGTGTGGTACGGTGCATAGTGCACGGGTCTGTGGGTTTTCGCAACTGAGCATGTAATGGGGGGTCTCACGTGTGATACCAGATATTATGATGCGATGCTGGCGTGGATATGCTGATATTCCCTTATATCCGTGAGGGATATGCGATAACGGAAGCACTGTATCTGGTAACGGTGCGTGCCACAGACCTGCGCGTGGAATTCACGACAGGATGCTTGTTAGAACACTGATCAGATCACAGAACTATCAGTCAAGTGCGAGAGCTCTGGCGACGCGCGCGGCCGTTTTGCCGTCCGTCACCTGACCTTGCCCACGTCGCTCTCGAGTGGTGGGGCGTGTGGCAGACGCAAACGAATCGATCGCACAGCCGGCAAAGCTTGGGCGGCGGCCTTGAGCGCCACCTGCGGCCGCCGACCCGGCCGGCCGGCTCGGGTGCTGTCTGTGTTTGTCCGGTGTTATTAGCGGCCGCTGAGGCGGCGCACCGCACGTGCCATGGTCGCACTGTCGTGGACCGTACCACGGCTGTAGCTGCGCGTGCAGTGGGGGGGGGACTGTAGCCCCCCCCCCCCGCTCCCGCACCGGCTGCTCACATGTGCCGCGCTCTGTGGTTGCTCCAGTTCCCCCCCCCCTCCCTCTCCTCGGTTTGGATGGGAAGCGTCGCCTTCTGGCACAGGGGTCTAGTTATGGCGGTTGGTGTTGGTGGTGGCTCTCACCACTGTTGATCGGGTGTGTGCTCGCAGAACTGCGCCGCTGTACTGTACCGCCGTGTACGGGCACTGCCGGGAGCGGAGCGGGGCGGGCGGTGACCCCGCCGGCAGGTGCACCGGGTCAGGACAGACCCGAGGGTCGGGCGGGAGGCGACGCCGTCGGCCGCCCCGGGTCAGGACAGACCCGGGGGTCGGGGGGGGGGCGGTGACCCGCCAACTGCACCGGGTCAGAACACACCAGGGGTCGGGCAGCCGGTGACCCTGCCGGTCGCTCCTGGTTAGGACAGGACACGCCAGGGGGTCGGGCGGGTGGTGACACCGCCGGCCGCCCCGGGTCAGGACAGACCCAGGGGTCGGGCGAGCGGTGTGGAGGCGCGGTGACGTCTCCCCCACGCCCCAGACCAGACTAGACGAGACCAAAAGTCTCACGCGGTACGGCTTTCTTTGCTTTCGTAGCCGAGTTTCTGCGCCGTTATTTGATGACTGAATTTCATTTTATTGAGTCTGGTCGCGTCAGTTGTAGTGTCAACTCAGTCAGCAGGCGTAAGATAATTGGCAGTGTTCGTCGACGCGAACGGACCCAACTGAGCCGGCCTGGTATCGGGGCACGTCTTGGTCTGTCTCTCCGGAAGTTCTCGCACCGCTGGTACCTGGGCGCGTCTTGGTCTGTCTCTCCGGAAGTTCTCGCACCGCTGGTACCTGGGCACGTCTTGGTCTGTCTCTCCGGAAGTTCTCGCACCGCTGGTACCTGGGCACGTCTTGGTCCGTTTCTCTGGAAGTCCTCGCATTAGCAGTAAACGTCCCGTGACGACGCGTCATCTGACCTCGTCAAGAACAATGTTCTGTCTGGCATTGAGATGCGGCGGCCATGCTTGGTTAACGCAAATCCTGCTTTCATCAGGAAGAAGCCCTTTCCCATACAATGGGGTTCGTTGCAAGCTTTGTGCAAAGCAATTAGCGTGTGTGCATCACATCTCTGAGGTTGTCTCTATCAAACCTCTTGTTGATCGGCGACGTCAGGAACACTGCCTGGGCCACGCCGTTTCTGGGAGCAGCGTAGGCAGCTGCGATCTATCGACAAGACATGCCATGATTCGGCTGTTCATCACATGCTAGCAGGTCTTAGTGGAGCGAAATTGAGCGTTCGTGAAAAAACAAGACGAGTTGAAAGGCCCCGCAAATCACATTTTGAAATGTATCCGGTGGCAAATGCAGTCTCTGGAGAAATGATAATTTGGTCCGCGTCTCGTGGGTACGGTGCGAAAAATCCGTGTGATTCGATACTGGTTGCAGCATCTGCCATATGGCACCATGTTAGCTGTAACGCCTGACTTACGAAGATAGATCCACTGACCCATCAGAAAGACGACGAACTACGGCCGAGCCGACGCGACGGCCCTCAAAGGCTGTCAGCTGCTGCAGGCACCGTGAGCCAGTCTGTTGCTACCGCGGCCGGCTGTCTGCCAGCCTAACCTCCCCGCGGCGGCCGGCTGTCCGTCGGCCTGACCTCCCAGCGGGACCTTCCAGCGCCGGCCGTGTGGCAGGCCTCTGTCGGACGCGGCGCCTTGACTGCCACCGTGCGCCGGCCGTTTCGTTGACGGCCGCGCCTCGTTTGCCGCCTGGAGCAGTGTATGTCGACCAGCCGGGCGGTGCGCGCCGTGTTGTAGTCGCCGGCCGGCGGCGGGTTTGTTTTTCTGACGCCGATTTCACGGCGGCTGGTCGCCATGTGGTGACGCCGAGTGAGGTCTCACCTTGGAGAGCGCCTGGCGCATGCAAACAACAATCACGGGCGCGCGCCGCCTGTCGCTCGCCGCTGCTGCGGTTACTTGCTCCCACGTGCGGTGCGCGTCACCCGCTGGTGGAATTCGTCAGGAGTCTGGCTCGGGTCTGGCGTACGTCCTCCCCCCTCCCTCCCGCTCTGGTTGCCGTGACATTGCTGCTTACCCCGACCCCGGTCCGGTCTCTGCTGCCCTGAGCTGCGGCCACGCGGTGTGGCCGGATCTGGATACCGTGGTCACATGATGTGGCCGGATCTGGATATTGTGGCCACGCGGTGTGGCCGGATCTGGATATTGTGGCTACGCTGTGTGGCCGGATCTGGATACCGTGGCCGCACGGCGTGGTCGGATCTGGATACCGTGGCCACGTGGTGTGGCCGGATCTGGACGTGACTGAGTGGACCACAGGGCAGTGATGTGAAGCACGAGACCTTGGGTCACCACCACTGCGTCGCTGTCGCCACGGCAGTTGGTGCACACGGCTGTTAACACGCGCCCGGGTGGCCGGTTGGATACCCTTCGCTCAGGTGTGGGGGGGGGGAGGGCAACTTGAGCCTCCTGAGATCTCAGGAACTAAAAGAGCTAGATGTACCAAATTCACGGAGTGTGTTGACCTATACGTGAACTCTTATGGGTCAAAGTTTGAGGTTCCTAGGTTATGATGTTCGGGTTAAATAAGGTCAAACAAGGTCAAATTGCAGGCTGGTCTCAAAAGGGCCCCAGAGCCTGGATAACTGTTTGTAAGCAAAACGTCACATGCTCATCCTAGTCATTGACCTTGTTTGACCTTTTGAATGTCATGATGAACAAAATCATACAAGACAGCTTTGAGTTTTGCATCTGGATAAGCGACAAAGATTACTCTAGGCAGTACGTTCCTAAACACAAACTGCTAATCTGGGTTATCCAAGGTCAGTGACCTATTCTGACTTTTAAGAAGTCTATACAAAGTGTATAATGCGATTCCCGTCATCAATAAATTCGAAATGAACACCAGGAACTACATACAACAAGCGCTAGAGTAATAAAACAGATTGTTTTTTACCTTGGTCTTAAGTTCATACCTGACCTTAGGTCAATGTGATTTGCTTATTCAGTTGCTGTGTTGCTTAATAAAGTATCTCAGATATTTATGGCTTCGTCTAACACTCCCTTGTTGGATCAGATTGAACGATTCCCTAGAAATTACCTTCGCTGAAACCATGACATGACTTTGACCTGCCATAGGTCAGCGACCTCACAAGTTGTGTTTATATTTTGGATGCCAGACGAACTGCTACTTAATTGTCTACAGCCATGCAAAATTTGGCGCGGCTCCGCCCCGCCGTTCAGAAACCGTATGGTGCCGGTAGGGTAGCGGTTAACGCGTCTGCGTTGACCACTGCGCGTCTGGGAAATCATAGGTACGGGGTTCGATTCTCCGCGGTACCCGCCCTTCCTGCCAGGGTGAGTGACAGGCGACGCCACATAGCCTCAGCTGCCGAGTGCGTCGTAAAGCCCCAATGACACACACGTTCGGAAACCATTCTGGAAAAAACTGTCGGAGGGTCAGTTTGACCCCCCACCCGAGCGCGTACTAA
Source organism: Pollicipes pollicipes (assembly GCF_011947565.3). Classification (NCBI taxonomy): domain Eukaryota; kingdom Metazoa; phylum Arthropoda; class Thecostraca; order Pollicipedomorpha; family Pollicipedidae; genus Pollicipes; species Pollicipes pollicipes. Next base: position 25,587,526 of record NW_023595962.1, read on the forward strand.
TGCAGGGTTTTGGACGATGCTAGCCAGTAGGTTCAGACTTGGACATCAGGCCGACGGCGATGGATGGATAACAACTACCTAAAAAGCGAATTTGTTGGTAAAACTCCCCAAATTTTGCTTGCACAATGCCAATCCGTAACGCCGAAGGCACACATTTGGTGACTGATACGACATTCCGATGTTTCGTGAGAGATAGATCCATATTGTTCGCCTAGGTGGTGGATACGTTCTATGTCGCGTTCAGTATCTGTGTTCTGCTAAAGAGGTCATGCCCGATTAATGTCCCTAACCGGGCGCCCGCTTACGGGCATGTGTCTTGCGCCGTCGCAATTGATATTGAAGTTGTAACAGAACGCAAAGTAGATCGAGTGTTCCGGCGACGCACTGCCCGACGCACTCTGCCGCGGCCGCCACGCCGCAGCCGGCCGGCAGTCTCACCGCCGCCGCGGCCCGCATGCGGCAATTTGGCCGGCCGTTTCTGCGCCGATTGCCCGCCTTGAACTACCGTCGCTGACCTGGGGTGGCCGCGGCGGCGACCCCGTGACCTGTACGGGCGTCAGGCGTCCGTGGCGTCGGCGCTCAGCGGCGCCCGGCACCGGACCGTGACCTCTGACCCCGGCTCGGCTCGGTAGGCCGTCCGCCCCGTGTTGTGGGGGGGGGGGGGGGACCGGTGAACCGACACGGGCTGCCCAGTCGAGGCGCCGTCGCCGTGTGCACAGGCGGGGTTTTAGAAGATCCGCTGGAAGGAGACGGGTATTAAACGAGTGCAGTGCGGGCAAATCCGCCGCCCGTGCCGCATCCAAAGCCAGATAACAAAGCCACGGGCGCTGCTGGAGGACCCGCCCGGAGGCGCCGGTCCGGACTCAGGACACCTGGGTCCGGCGGCGCGGACGTCGCCCCGCGGAGGGTGCCGCTAGAGGACCCGCCCAGAGGCGCCGGTCCGGGCTCAGGACACCTGGGTCCGGCGGCGCGGACGGCGCCCCGCGCCGCCGCCGTCCGCCGGTCCGTCGTGGGAGTCGCACGGTAGCCGTATCCGGCCGGCCGCCGCCCGCTTCCGGGACTGTTTTTTAGGGGGTGGGGCGGCGTCGGCGCTCGTTTGAGGGTGTGTTACGACGTGTGCAGAGCCAGCTGCCACTGTTGGGAACGCCCTCTGTGACCGTCCCGACTGTGGAAGAGCGCGCACCATCGCGTCGCCATTTACGATTGATGCGCCTTTTGCGATCTGACATCTGTCTGCGCTACAGCTGTCTGCGCGGCATCTGTCGCGTCGGCCTCACGTCCAGGTGTGAACTGGCGCATTGGGAGCGCGCCGCGGAGCCTCAGCGGCGGCGGATCGCGCCACCTTGACGCCAGTTACGGTCTGACGCCGACCCCAGCGCGGCGTCCCGTTCGGCCCTGGTGTAGCTGGTGTTCGTCCCTGCTGTGGCCGGCGTTTGGCCCTGTTGCGACCTGTGTTCGTCCCGATGTGTCCGGTGTTCGTCCCTGCTGTGTCCGGTGTTCGTCCCTGCTGTGTCCGGTGTTCGTCCCTGCCGTGGCCGGTGTTCATCCTCGCTGTGGCCTGTGTTTGGTCCTGCCGTGACCGGTGTTCGTCCCTGCTGTGTCCGGTGTTCGTCCTGCTGTGGCCGGTGTTCGTCCCTGCTGTGGCCGGTGTTCGTCCCTGCTGTGGCCGGTGTTCGTCCCTGCCGTGTCCGGTGTTGGGCTCTGCTCTGGCCGGTGTTCGTCCCTGCTGTGTCCGGTGTTGGGTCCTGCTGTGTCCGGTGTTCGTCCCTGCTGTGTCCGGTGTTCGTCTCTGCCGTGGCCGGCGTTGGGCGCCCCGGCCGGCCGCCGTCGCCCAGGGCGGCTGCGAGGCCAGCTCCCGGCGTCCCTCGCGCCGTTCCTGTGCTGTCGGACCCGATAGCCTGTTCACCACTGGCGAGCGTCTTGGTCGTGTCACGCCTCCGTCCGCCCGCCTGGATGTCGCGCCCATCGCGGATAAACGCATTTGGTACTGGGTGTTTTCGTAAGCTCGCCTATGCCTAGCGCATTTTTCGCATTCCATCGCAGTTTTTCGGACCACACCAACCGCCTGTCGCCAGTTGTCAAACGTCATATCCGCCTGCCATGCCATCCATTCACCATTCATTCGTGACGCGTCATTCACTCGCCATCCATTCGTGTCATGTCACTGAGCCGGCCGGCCGTGCGGCGGGCCTCTGGCTCTGGCCGTCGCCGCCCTGACGCCTCGGCGCCGCTCTGTTGCAGCCTGTCTGACTCTGGCCGGCCGTGCGGCGGGCCTCAGGCTCTGGCCGTCGCCGCCCTGACGCCTCGGCGCCGCTCTGTTGCAGCCTGCCTGACTCTGGCCGGCCGTGCGGCGGGCCTCTGGCTCTGGCCGTCGCCGCCCTGACGCCGCGACGCGCTCTGTTGCAGCCTGTCGGGCCAGATCACGCGGCTGCAGCGGATGAGGATCCGGGCGGCGAGCAGCGCCGATGCCAGCCGACCCTCGCCGGAGCCGACCGGGCCGGCCAAGCTGCTGCGGCCACCCCGCCAGGTGGGCACCTCACCGTCGCCGGTCGGGGGGCCTGACTCGGCCTAGCCTGGGGTTGTCTGGGGGCTTGGGTTCGCTGCTGAGCGAGGGAGCGTCAGCTCGCGTCGTAAGGCCCGCGCAGGCGTGCGGCGCAGAGGCGGCCTGGGCGGGGTCTGCGTTGTGTCGGGCCGCTTGAGCGTGAGCGTGTCTCTGACCCGGTGGGAGTCATTGCACCGCGGTTAGTTTGTGAAGCCAGGGACTGGGCCATGAGCTCCGGCTGGTGACAGGTGTTCTGCGACGAGCCACCGTCGTAGTGGCGGTCAGATCAATAAGGTCGTGGTAGGCGGTTTCCCACATTATAAAACGCGGTCAAGAGAGCGGTCAGTTTATGGATTGGGATGGGCGTTAACGTCGTTACAAAGCCCGCTCAGCGCGCTGGTCAGATTGTAAGCCAGAAACGCCTTTAGCTGCGTTAGTGTAGTGGTTAAGCTGTCCGTCTTGGAAACCAGAGGTACGGGGTTCGATTCCCCGCGGTGTCCGCTCGGCGAGAGGCATGAGACGCCATGTAGCCTCAGCAGCTGAGTGCGTTATAAGTCCATAATGATAATGGACCGTGTCACGAAGTCCGGTTAGACCCAGGTGCAGTTCGTGACCAATGGAGCCTGATTACTATCATGATGCATGGTCTGGGCCGTGGTCGGTTTGCGTACGAAGAAGTCTTGTGGCGATGTTGGTTGCCGTCGCTCAGTGAGGCAGTCGAAGACATAATCAGTTTGCAAACAGAGAAGCCCGTTGATAGCCGTGGCTCAGACATTGACGCAGTCGAAGCCGTAATCAGTTTGCGAACGGAGGAGCCCGGTGGCAGCAGTGGCTGCTGTTTGGTAACAGTGGCTGCGGTGGCTCAGACAGTGACGCAGTCGGAGCCGTGGTCAGTTTGCGAACGGAGAAGGCCGTTGGTCACCGTGGCTGCCGTGGCTCATACAGTGACCCAGTCGGAGCCGTGCCACTGGCTGTAAATGCAGCCAGTTACCGGGCCATTGTAACCGGTACTCCAGAAAAATTACACCGGAAATTCAGCACTGCGAAAATGACACTTGCCGCGGTCGTCCCGTTGTGAAGCGGGGCCGGTGACCCCGTTGAACCGACCTGGATCAGACTGACCGCGGGACACGCACCGTGCTGCCGCTGTGACGTCACAGATGGGCCCGGGCCGGCCGGTGCAGGCTAAGGCTGAGCTAGCACGTGTCCCGCCTTTCGTTATCTGATGTGGATCAACAGTAGACCGGTCGGCCGTGTTCAGAATGGGACCGGAGCCTCCCCCGCGGTATGTGGCGCAACGGCGACATTCGCAGTCGGTGGATGAAAACGCCGGGGTATTGTTGCGCCACATGGGGGATTTGCTGACACCATGCTGTGGGTTTGTTCCGTCGTGTTATCACTGGCGAGTTCTTTCGTGACTAAGTGAGCCTTCACCAGACGCCATCTATGAGTCTGTCACTCAGCCTGACAGTGTGGCCCATCGGCCTGGCACCGGAGTAAGCGCGAGCGGTACCGGGTTAGGTCATTGTTGGCGTGAACTCGGTCGTTGATGATTATTGAGTCATATATGGTGCGCATGGGAAGATCTCTACCAGAGACCAGTACCACCCGCATCATAAGCCGGTCGTGAGAGGTCAGTCCCTGACCTGACCTGACCAGTGACCGGCGTTTCCGTCTGCCAGACCCCCTCACCTGTGGCCTGCGCTGCCACAGGTCACAGCCAGTCACCGCTAACCCGTGACCCTTGGCCTCAGGGTCAGCACCCCTTACGTTGTGCTGGCTCCCCGAAGGTCTGCACCTATGACCTGTGTCGTCAGAGCTTGACCCAGAGGCCGGCACCTGCGGTCCCCGACCCGTGTCGCCAGAGGTTGTCACTTGACCCATGTCGCCAGAGGTCGTCACCTGACCCGTGTCGCCAGAGGTTGGCACCTGTGACCCCTGACCCGTGTTGCCAGAGGTTGGCACCTGTGACCCCCGACCCGTGTCGCCAGAGGTCGTCGCCTCTGACCCCTGACCTGCGTCGCCAGAGCTTGACCCAGGGGTCGTCATCTCTGACACCTGACCCGTGTCGTCAGAGCTCGACACAAGACGCCGAGGACTGGCTCCTGATCGACCGGGACACGTATATGTACATGGCGCAGGACTTCACCCACACCAAGACCATGCTGCACAAGCTGCGCCGCGTGCTGCAGGATGTGAGTCCGTCGGCAGCGGCGGCGGCAGGCGGCGGCGCCCGGAGGGCCGGCCGCCGGGGGCCTGTCACCGTGACCGTCTGTCCCTGTTAAGATCCCTGGGACCCCCTCGCCTCACGGGTTTTAGTGGGGCGCCAGCGTGCGGCGGGTTGTTCCGGAGATTTCTGGGCGAGCAGACGCAGTTTCTTGGCTCCGGAATCGAATATCGCGGAATGACGTGTATGACGCGCCACCAATTTCTCGAAGCGTTAAACTGCACGAGCGTCGCATCACTGGCGCCTTTTGTGACGGGCCCTGGCGGCTGGCGGCGGGGTGGACAGGTGGCAGCACCGTCGCGATCCGTGTCCATGTAGTAGCTCCGCCGGGGCAGCCTGTCTTAGGCTGACGGTGTTAGCGCGGTCGATGCTCGGTGGATCCGCGCCGTCCAGCGTGCTATGGCTTCCGATTAGCCTTCCATGACTAGGTTTGTCTAGTGTGCTTGCTGGCACTCCTAACGCTTCAGCAATTTGACAAAGTTGTCGTGCGTGTTTCAGTCGGAGACGTCCAATCCGTTTGAGCACAGTCTTCAGGTGAGCCGACCCCGCAGCGTGCGGACGCCGGTGTAGCATGCGACTGGCGGCCTGTATCGGCTCGGGAGGCGATCGGGTGGCGCCACTGGTCACAGCGGCCTCCTCGAGGAGGGAGGGCGGACCGGAGGGCGGCGTACCTGCGCAACTTAAACACACTGTTTGCAGTTGTGAGATATGCACCAACTAAGTAACGTTTTAGACGCACAGTTTTGAGATGTTTAACAGCGGGTTATCGGCAGCCGTCCCAATGCGCGTCACGCGACAAGTGTTTGTAAGTTCGCGGCTGAGTTCGCCTTTCTACCTACGCCATCCCCTGAGTCTCCACACCGCTTGGGGTTCGTGTGTTGACGTCACGGTTGTGTGACATCACCTGACGTCACGATGTGGCGTCACCCAGCCGGGCCGGCGCGGCACGTCGGTGTCCAGCGAGGTGTCGTCGTTAGACGGCAGGGGCAGCGTCGACGGTGGCGCCGACCTGGCGGCGGAGAACGCCGACCTCAAGAAGCAGGTGGGTCGCCGTCGCTCGGTGCTCACAGACGGCTGCGCCAGGCGCTGCGGTTCCGGCGCTTTGGTGACGTCGTCAGCCGTGGAACAGGAGTTGTGAACAAATGAGACATGTAGACGAATGTAAACGTAAATAATGTAATGCAATGTAAACAAATGTATGTGCTTGGATGTCCATTGGCTATGGGGTTGGATGATGCATGTTGATTGGTTGAAACTAAAGCAGCGGATTTGTTTATTTCAATGTTATTTGTTTTGAAGTTGCCCTGTCTCAAATGAACCCTTTTCACTTTTGACTTTTCATGTGCTTTTTTGTATGGTTGGAGGACTTCGAAATGCACTAGCAACTTGGCACGTTCGTTGAAAAATGCGTGGAAAAAACCATCAGCCCAGCTTGTTAAAAGCCTGAATACCGCCTTCTGTCGGCCAATAAACACGTCGCCTCTTTTAGCGCCGGCCGCAATGACGTCATTTTCGGTTTTCACGGCTAAGGGTCCCCCTGTCTTGGAGATGAACCGCTGTGCGTTGCGGCCTGGGTGTCGCGGCTAACGAGCACGGTCGATGGAGGGGAGGTGACGTAGTGCTTTGGCGGGCATTGTTAGGTTTCAACGGCGTTGACGGCTGAAGAATCGACGTGGCTTATGTGCATTCAACATGCATATTCATGGAGCCCGCCGGTGGTGCATCGGCGCCTGGCAGTTCATTTCCCAGGTCTTGTCCGAGCCAGCGGTAGGCTGCGTGTGACGATTGGTGCGAGCACCGTAGACCTCGACCTTGTCTGCAATGGTAGTTACTATGTTAGGCATGCAACCTGTAGCGACTCGCCTGCCGGTGACGTCACATGGCGGGATGCGCCAGGCACGAGCGAATAGAAGTGTGGCGTGTGTGACCCGTGAGGACGTGCTATCTGTGACGTCAGAAGCAACCACCGTGCCGCCAGCGAAGGACTGGCTGCTGGCACCAAAGGCAGAAGCGCCGCACCGCGGTTAGTTACCTTGGGAGCCCAGAGATGGCAGAACTGCTGTGTGCTGAGTTTCCATGCCGCTCGGTAGGTGGCGGCACTGCAGCAGCAGCTGGAGGAGAAAGACCGCACCATCCACCTGCTGCAACAGCAGATGTCTAAGTACGCCACGACGGCGCTAGATGTCAGCACGGTCGCCACTCAGGCCAGCCAGGTGGGTGTGATCACGGCAGCAGCCCGCCCGCAGGCCTGCTGTCCAGCTGGGCAGCCCTGTGTTCTGCAGACATCTTGTACCACACTGCTCTTCACCACTTAATGATGCAATGTCGGAGGTCGAACATCAAATCAGCCATCAGTAAAGGCATTCTAATGATAGAAATAGTAGAACAGCATTATTTCTCGACGTTGGCAGATCGAGGATTAAATCTCACACGGACAGCCGATTTTTGTCCAGACGCTGCTTTGTTGCACGAACTGCGTGTGGAGTGTAAGGCGTTCAGCCGTCGCGTCGCACGTCGGTCTGTGCTGTTGCCGCCTCCTGCAAACGCGGCTGCCTCGCTCGGGCCGTCATCCGACAATGACGTCGCACTCCGGGTCACGTGACGGCGGGGGTGTGACGTCACGGTCGGCAGGTGACGCGGCTGCGCTCACAGCGGTCCGTTTGTCGGCAGGTGGTGACGGAGGACCCGCACGTGATCACGTGAGTCTGCTGTGACGCGTGGGCGGGCCGATGCCGTCGGTTGTCACGTGTCTCCTGTCGGGGGACATGCCGGGTGTATGACGTCACACCATTGATGCGGACGCGCGTCGGCGTGGCCTGGCTGTGGTCTAATGTTCCGTGTCCCCATTACCGACCGGCGCCCCGTGTCACAACCATCAGGGATGGAATGGAAAGCACGGCTTTCATGATATGCACTTCGCTTATTAATCATTCAAGGCAGGGAAAACGGAGATATAATTCAGTTTGTGATAGCACGATTGTATTGGATTTTACTGAGCTTACAAATAAGTGTATTATGATCACTAGTTATGGTCTCCATAGCCAGGCGATATCCGGTTTTTTTCTGGGCTCACTGGACAGTATCGTGCAGTCCGTGGCACATATATGCAATGCCACTAGTTCGGCGGCATCCCATGTTAAGTTACTGGCAGACGTGTGCAATTGAAGGAGGAGCATCAGCTGTAAAATGACACAGACTCGCAGGCAGACGGACAGGCTAAGGGGGCGGGCGAGTCACGGACGGTCCAACGTTCGGAAGGAAAACCACGAAAACGCAGGCACGGCTGCGTCGGGGTGAGGTTGTGGTTTGACTGTCATTGCGCAATACTTGCCCGACGGGTTATTCGCAAATACGTTAAAGCTGTGTGCTATGAATACATTATGGATTCATGGCACTCAGTTTAATTCATCTCTTATCTGTTTCACTCATCCAACCTCACATTAAACATACCATCACATGATTTGCCTGCAGCCCTGCGTCCGTCCTGAAGCAACAGCAACACTTCCTATGACGGTGCCGGTCCCTCCGGCCCCTCGCCCTCGCCTTTCGCCTTTCATTGTATCTGGTTTTTGTGTGCAGCATTTTGCATGCCTCTCGAACAGGAACGCACCCGGGATTTTCTTCAGGAAGGGGGTCCAGGGCGCGGTGCATTCACGTGTGCGTTGTGGTGCATTCACCAAGTGCATTCACGTAATGGGCGTCGCTCCGCAAAATGAGCTTGGGGAGGGCTTAAAACTGGAAACTGACTCAGTCGACCCGCAAACTGCGCCAGCAAGTGGGTTTTCCATGGGATTTGTCCCACCTCTCCTAAGTTGGAGGTTTGAATCATTTTGGAGATGCTGAAGCCCCCAACTGAAACGGAAACCACACCCCTGCATCACGCCCATTTTCGTATTTTCTGTCGGAGGCCCAGGCCTCCCCTTAGTATGCGGCAGGCACATACTGCGGCACGCGGAGCGTTACTCACTCTGCGACACCATGTTGTGCAAAAACATCGTTTAGAACATTCGGCGTATGCTGCGATCACGCAGCGTCTGCAGTGCTTCCCATGCCACTCTGCCATGGCTTGGAATTACAGCGCGATCCGGTGCGATATTTTGCCAGGCCTTCCTTCCAAATGAATTGGCAGTTGCTCCGAGTAATTATGATCGGTGTCTTAGCCACAGGATCGTCAGGTCGTTGCGTGGGAATCTTCCATCACATTCCTTTAGGTTCATTGGTCTGAATTGTCGTTCTCTAAATTTGTCGGACACGCCTTTCAGTCAGTCTCATTCCTTAAAAATTGCAATGAATCGAATTATCTCAGAACGAAATGGAACACAATCGCTGCATGGCTCGAGTCCGTGCATAGCCCGAAAGGGCCTTATTGCGCAGCTACACAGGCAGAACACCTAACATGGCTAATGAGTTCTGAACATCCAGCATCAGTATATGAATGCCGTTTGTTCCGTTGCCGACTCCCACCGATTTTGCCGTTGCACAACGCCATGGCCTGCTTTTTTGTGGCGGTTCTCTTTTGTGAAACGCACGAGTTCATCAACCCAAATCAACGTTTCATTTGCATTTGTGTCGTTGATGTTAGCATTAAACCATACCCAGGACGCCATACATTTGTGTTTGGTTCAATTGCGTCGCTCATTGCTCCTCTTTGCACTCTGTGTAGCAGCTGTCGAGCTAGTGGTACTAGACACGCGTGGTCGGTAGCACTGGCGGGCAGGAGTGCCGGCACTGTGGCCCAGAGCGGCAGCAGCCTGGCTGTGAACCGTACTGACCGTACCGGACCCTGCGCCGACACCCGGCTGCTGGATGGGTGCCGGGGCGCCGCCGCGCTGGCCGTGCCGGACCCTGCGCCGACACCCGGCTGCTGGCTGGGTGTCAGTGTGCCGCCGCTTGCGGTGGCAACTGAGATGTGCGCCGGGCAGGATGGAGCGTCACAAAAAAAGGGTCATTTAGGTACATATATCTAATAACACTAGACTGGAATCGGGTACGCCCGGGTGTGCGCAGTCGGCGAACAAGGGTATTGTGCAACGCATTAATCTGAGCTCACATGTATAAGTGGGCGAGTCATGGCTTAAACAGAATGTTTCACATTCGAAGATATTAAAGCTCGGGATATGATGAAACAAACCCATTTATAGCTTTGGTATATTTTTAAGTAGAAAAGGACTGCTCCAGACACCACAATTTCCCTGTTTAGTAACTATGCTCCTTGATACGTTATTGTTTGAGTACCTCATCGTACCCAGCAAAACATTGATTGAGAGCTAATTGACGGTCGTTACATCTCGAAATCGTGCTCACGAACGCTAGATATGAATGACTGGACCAGTATATTTTTCTCGGCCTGGACTGCCGCGTGGCTTATGGAATGACAGGATTTGAATGACGTTATTAGGATGTCATGTATGCTTAGGTGGCATTGAAGCTCTCAGCCTAAAATACCCTACATTTTTGCCGGCGTATAGCTCAGAAACTGGAGGGCTTTAAGTCTTAGGGAGGGCAGGCTGTTCACCAACGGTCCTTAAGATGGCTATTTCAGTTCAAACACCCACATGAATATGGAACACTCCCTTTTACGGTAACGTCTACGATGCGAGCCAATGAAGCGTTGATTTCGATTGGTGAACTCGTGCGTTTAACAAAACAGAGCCGTCGGGTTGGGTCGCCCTTAACTCACCCGGTTCACCTTAGGTTGTCCAGTTTGCCTGCGAGTCTATGCCACTGTACAGCTGATGCCCCTCTTCCGATTTGCATAAGTATGCTAGCAAGTAAACATGGGTGTTGCCGTACTAATGGTGTTAATTATTTGTGATTTAAGCGTCTTTCGGCCCGCCAGACGACCAGCTCGTATTTGGGGTGAATCAGAAGGCTTTGTCCTGTATGGTTCAGGAAAGAGCCTGTTCGAAGCTTTACGGCCAGAAATAAATGTACTGAAAGATTGGGGTGAGACGGCCCACAGGCGTTGTACGGTAGTTACGCGCACGGGTTGGGCCGCGGCCCGCGCCTCCTCTCGCCATGTTTTCTTCGCCTCAGTCGGGCCGCGGCGCCGGACTGACACAGTCCGGGCCTGACCTCGCGCGGCTGGCGTTCCACCGGTCGGGGTGACACACTCAGTCCGGCTGCGGCGCCAGACAGACACACCGACTGGGAGTGACACAGTCCGGGCCTGACCTCGCTGTCGCGGCGCCGGACTGACACACCGACTGGGAGTGACACAGTCTGGGCGTGATCTCGCGCGGCTGGCACTCCACCGGTCGGGGTGACCCGGGCAGGGGAGGGGGCCGGTGAGACCGCGGTTAGGTTAGGTCGGTCTCGGGGGCCGGTGAGACCGCGGTTAGGTTAGGTGGGTCTCGGGGGCCGGTGAGACCGCGGTTAGGTTAGGTCGGTCTCGGGGGCCGGTGAGACCGCGGTTAGGTTAGGTCGGTCTCGGGGGCCGGTGAGACCGCGGTTAGGTTAGGTCGGCCTCGGGGGCTGGTGAGACCGCAGTTTGGTTAGGTCGGTCTCGGGGGCTGGTGAGACCGCGGTTAGGTTAGGCCGGTCTGGGGGCTGGTGAGACCGCGGTTAGGTTAGGTCGGTCCCGGGGGCTGGTGAGACCGCGGTTACGTTAGGTCGGTCTCGGGGGTGTATATTCCTGTCCATTGGGGGGATAGGGGTGCACCCCTTCAGCCTGCCCCCGACTTTGAGGAAAACAGTGGACCAAATTTGGAGAAAACGTGTTTCTGGTATTTTGGGGTAGATGTTGCCATTTTCCCTCTTCACCCCGCCAGCTTGCTTTGCTAAACGTCCTTGACGACCTGGCTGATCAGGCAACATTACGCTCTTGACCAAATTTTTTCAAGTAGAACTGCGCCCGTAACCCAGTGCTTTTGCCAAACCACGCGTGTGCCCGTGCCTGAGCGGGCGTGTGTGCCTGTGACCGCGTGCCGCTGGCGGACGTGTGCCTGTGACCGCGTGCCGCGGGGCTGACCATGTGTTTTGTGTGCCGGCGGCGGCGGCGCAGCTTCCGGATCGGCCAGGTAGGCGTCGCTGACGTGTGTCTGGGCTCACTGCTGCTGGCCGCCCCTCTGCTCCTGTCTGTAGCGCTGCTGGTGTACCCCCAGCTGGGGCCGGCCGAGGTACGGCCGGCTCCTCCCCCCCCCCCTCTCCCCTCTCCGGCCGGCCCGCTCTCGCCGAGATCGCCCCCCCCCCCCCCGCCACCCCGTCTCTGACTTTTCTCTCCCGTCGATGTGCTACCCGCTGATCGCTGATGAGTCATCACCGGATCCGACCCACTGTCCCTTCTCGGTTCTGGCCTCCGTGGCCTGTTTGACTTTGCTCTGTGTGACTCACCTCTGACTCTACTCCACCACCGGACCTCTGACTTCACTCATTACCGACTGACTCCTGCTCCCGATGTTTGACTCAGCTCTGTGTGATTGCCTCACCCCTGACTCTACTACTCACCGACGGACTCCTCCCCGGCATTTGACTCAGCTCTGGGTGACTGTCATCACCTGCTAACTCCACTACTCACCGGCTAACTCCTCCCTCGGTGTTCGGCTCAGCTCTGTGTACTGCCCCACCTCTGACTCCACTACTCACTGGCTGACTCCGTCCTCCGGTGCGTTTATTGGCACCGACTGCTCTTCTGCACCACCCGGTCTCCTGGCGCGCCAGATGCACCCTAGCCGGGCACTGGGGTAGTTTGCTGCCGCTCCGTCCCTGCAGTGATTGGTCCGGCTCTGCTCCGCCCAGCTCCCGCCCCGCCCCCGTCCGAACCGGTCCCAGTGACGTCATGCCTGCAGGACCGGACCTTCCCCCCCCCCCACACTGGCTGCTCTCCTGGGCTGCAGACGACTGAGGCCTGCAGCGCTCTGATAGGCTTTGGGGTGTGTCGCCTTGCCATTGGCTGGCAGAAGACATTGCTGTGCAGCCGTTGGCGGCTGAGTGGCTTTGCCGTGCAGCCATTGGCTATCGGTCGACCTTGCTTTGGCTCGGCGTTTGCGTGGAGCACAGGGGCTTTGGAGAGTCCTTGCCTGTGCTCTCATTGGCTGCAGTGGTTTCCGCTGCAATGTTATTGGGTACTTGGGATGCTCTTGTTTGGTTTCCCTGCTGGCCTGCCATTGTTTCGGGGCTGCGGTTTGGTTGTGCTGGGAAGGCCTGGGAGAGTCACCCTGCCAACACTTCTTCGGTGTGTGGCTAGCAGTTGCTCTGCGGTCCTGTTAGCAATGTCTTCGGGACAGCTCGTGTTTGTTTTGTTTGTTGTGTGAGGAAAGGGGGAGTGTAAGCTTTCTTTGGTTCGGTGCACTGTTGTTTTACCTTGCTTTTGAAATTGCAAAATGCTGTAGGCGAAATGGTTGGAACAGTCGAAGAAGGAAAACAAGCCATCTATTGCAAATGATCTAACGTGATGCGCTACAAGCGACGGGCTCAGGTGCTCTCGCAAAGCAGCCTTACAAACCTCCGTGACGGCGATGACGCGAACAGGCACCTTTGCCGCATAGCCGGAGGCGGCGTCAGCAGGCTGACGGTCTGGGATTCCTGGGGCTCGGAGGAGAACGGGAAGGAAGAGATAGAGCGCCCCCCCCCCCCCCCCCCCGGGTGCGCTCTCTCTGGGAGTCCCGGGGTCGGGGAGAACAGGGAAGGAAGAGATAGGGCCCCCTCCCCCCTCCCCCCGGGCGCGCTCCTCTTGAACGCCACAGGCGTAGCCCGAGATCACTGGATCACCGGGTGATGATGGGAGAAGGGAGTGGGACGGGGTCGTCCGTCGGACGCCGCCGCCGCCGCTGCACGCGTCCCTGTCTTGCCTGTGTGTGTTTGGGGGGGGGGGGGGAGGGGGCTGGCTGCTCGTCGCCGCCTGCTCCGGCCGATGCCACAGCGCAGTCTGCGCGCGCGCCGGTGGCGGCGTGACGCAGCGTCCGTGCGTGTGTGTGTGTGTGCGTGTGGGGAGGGGGGGGGTCTCGGGTAAGGCGGGGCCGGCGTGCGAGTGATTGACGTGTTGCGCCGCCCCACACGACCGTACCTGGGCTCCCTGGACTCTTCGGAAATGGCACATATGTCCCTCTCGTGTTGAACGTAAAGAGAAAGGGGTTCTCAGGGAAACAATGCTTAAGGCGAGACCTTGAGAATCTGAATTAGTTCTGTCAGCTGGTATCCGTGGCACGTAGGAGGAGGTCGGTACCGTTTATTACTACGCACGTGGATAGTTTTAGATAAAGTTCTTGAGATGACTGCACCACGCCAGGCCGCAGGAAGTCCGCCAGTCGCTCGCCACTCGACTGACCGCGCTCCGCCGCCTGTGTTGCAGCGTCTCCGCAGGTAAATGAGCGGTAGGACCGGAGCCGCGCGGGCAGCTGACCCTGGGCAGCGCCGGAGGGCTGAGCCCTGGACCCGGGCCGCCGCGGGTCACGCCGGGCGGCAGCTGCGCGTCCGGGAGCGGCAGCGAACACGCCAAAGATGAAGATAATGTGATGCCGCGGCGGCGATGCAGTTCCCGCCGTGTTTGCGATGCCACGCCCCTGTGGGTGTATGTGCGAGTGTGCGTACTGTCGGCTGGCGCTTGCAGGCGAGACGGCCTCACACTGCATTCCAAATTTGTCGCGCTCTTTCGATGTCAGCATTCCGTGACGTGAGCTTTCCGCCGTGTGTGTTAACCCGCCCCCCCGCCCCCGGCGTAAATTGCCCCGACCGGCGCTCTTTGGTTGCTTGCACTCGGAGGAGGAACGCCGCGGGTTTTGCCTCGGCCCGGGGCCAACGACACATTCCACTGAAACAGGGTCGCCCTATTGCGGCACGCGCTGGGTCTCGCGCTCCAGCGCCAGTCGGCCGGGCGCGGTTTGGCGCCGGAGGGGTGTGCGTGCGCGTCGACTATTGAGGGAAGAGCTTCGCGCGGTGACGATGACGCCGGGCGGCGCCGCCGCAGGCTCGCCGTCGCTGCCGCTGTGCAATAGACTGAAGCGGCGTCAGTGGACGTCATCGGCGATCGTGACGTAACGTCACGGGTGGCCCGCCTCCCGCGGCCGCGCCACGGAGTCGGGTCGTGTGGCCGTCGCGGTTGGGCTCGTTACGGCTGACGCCGCGGCGGCAGCGAGAAACCACCGCGAGGCGGCGCTAGCGGCGCTCCTGGCAGCTCCGCGGGCCAGCTTTGTTTTAAACGCGCGATTCGTGTTGGTCTTGGCGCGACCGCTAGTGGCCGCGTGAAATAAATATGATGCGTGAAGCGTGGGTGTTTCACTCAACGCTGAAGGGAAGAGCCCGCGGCATGGTGCGCGCTGTTGGCGCTCGCGAACACTCGACCTGACCTGACGCCAGCAACGGGCCGCCAGAGATCATGGTGTGTTGCCTGGCGTTCGGCCGCGGTGGAGGAGGCCTGCTGAGTGGCTGTCGACCAAGGCTGCCTTCCCCAGCCGACCCAAACTGGCTCAGCTGCAGGCTGCCGTGCTGAGAAACTGTGGCGGGCACTGTAAGTGAGCCAACACTTACTTAGTTCCTTGCATTTAAATGTGCCAAGCCCATGCAATGCATTCATCCTGTTCGAGCCAACAGCAATATGGAGTGACGCCAAACGCCCAGAAGTGTACTGTTCCACCCGGGGACTCGAGGGGGCCCAGCAACTTCCCGCTCTCCGTTTGACGGCTGGTCCGGCGCCGATAAAAGCGCTAAACAGGTGTTAACGATGCGGCCTGCGTTTGGACCTACGGTGCTTCGCTGGCCGACAAACGAGGTAGGATCATGTGATATCAACGTCCTACTTCAAACACGAAGCTGCAGCATGGGGAAGGTCAGCTTCATCGGCGGTGGATTTAACCGACTTCCAAAGTTTGTTGGAAACTTGAATCTTTTAAATCTCTCTTTTGAATCTTTTGAATCTTTGAATCGTTTGGAAACTTTTGAATTGGAAATTGATTGTGAAAATTAATGCATTATACTTAGCACACCAAACAGAAGGGTTAAAGTACACCTCATCTCGAAAAGTGGATGATTTCGTCTCATTTTGAGAGGTCTGTAACGCGCGCGCCGTAGCACGCGGACTTGCATTCGAGCGGGCCTCACCGCCGGCTGTGGGCGGTTTCTCACCACCGGCCGCAGCCAAAAGAGTCGATGCTCTGCTTAGCGTGCGGCGGAGGCTGCTGTGTTGTTCAAGTGCCCGTACCACTGTCACTACAGTTTACCAACATCAGCAAAGCTCTCCGCTGGATGCCACACGTCTGCACCGGTTCAGTGGAATGCCTCGAAATCTGCAATGCAGGTGTTTGCTGGCGCCAGCACCACGCGCCGAGCCTGCGGCAGCTGCGC
>NW_023595962.1:25608571-25612905 GCF_011947565.3 Pollicipes pollicipes
CTGCTGGATTCTGCTTCGGAGCTCGACCGCGAACCCCGTGCAAGCAGGCTGTGCGAATCCCTCAATAATTTGATCCGGCAGCTTACACACAGATTGATCCCGGCAGCAATGTCAGGCATCATTCACGTTTTTGACCAGGAGATCTGAAAACGTGCTTGCGTTTGCATCAATGGCTTCTTGTGTCGTTGGGAGGGATCACAAGACACTCGATGCACCATCGTACCGCTCACTCCAATCCAATATCGGCTGACCAAGGCCTGCCAGTCACAGCTGCCGCAGCAGCACGGCCAGTGAGAGTGAACGCTGAGCCTCCGCCGCACGGGGCCATCCTCTGTTCCATTGCCCTGGGCCATCTGTTGTTAGTGCCCGGTCAGGTGAGATGAAAACCCCCTGCCTTCCTATTCCTATTCTAATTTCGCGGCGTGAGAATCGGGCTGCAAAAAAGCTCATCGACCATCCGTTTGTGATTGGGAAAATGCTGACATACGCTCTCCTTCCAATTCATGAAAAGATGAATCCCTCCACAAGCGCTCCACAACTCTGCGGCACTGCCACTGTCACACGACCGCACTACTGCGGAGATAAGGCACGTGCATTGCTTATTTTTAAGATGCTACAGTGCCTGTGCAATGTTAGGCATGGAAAGCATCTTTTTCTATCTTACGGCAACGATATTTATCCTCAACCTTGCCGGGAGCTGAAAACCCGATAACCCGATGGGCTGATAACCCGATAGGTAACCCGATGACGAGATGGGCCGGGTAACCCGATAACGAGATAGGAGGCATGAGGTACCCCCATCCCCCCTATCTCGACACTTTGCTACACTTGCGTGACAAAAATACGTCAACATACGTCAAAAATAATAAATAATGCGTCCTTATAAATACCCAATTATATGCTTGACGTCGATGGTTTTTGCTTCAGTAATATTCCATCCCCTACTCATATCATTACTGAGTACACCTATAACTATCGCGGCAACAACCACGCATGGCTAGATGGGAGCGAATGTGGGGCACTTTTGAAGAAAAACGTATTTTGTGTTTCTTCTTGTGGTAGAAAGCCATTGTTCCTAATGTCTGTATTAAACAAAACAGCAATGTAAATGTTGAAAGGTCAAAATAAGTCACGTGACTTTTGGTCACGCTGTCATAGTTTTGAAAGCTAAGTGGAGGAAAATTTGAAAATAGCCAAAAATGCATTGCCTTATTGCAAGTTCAGCGGTATATAGCTTTGTAAAATTTCAATAATTATTAATTGCGCCATAGGCCCTCAAACGTTCCATTGTTAGCTGACCTCTTAAGAATGCTCGAGGCTCTGGTTTTTTCGGTAATTTCTCTGACCTTTCTCGAAATTGCACAGTTGGGTTCAGGGCATAAGACACCCCCTGGAAGAATTTTCATCAAAATGTAAGATATCAGGCGTTATGCCTCTGTCGACTTCTCGCTAAATGACCCTATTCTAGGCAACCAAATTTCTTCATTTAGCAAATATGCTTCTCACCGCGTCATTGTTTAATTGTGTTATGGATTTTATATGACGTTGAGGTGCTGCCAGACTAGCCGGGCAGAACTGTTACCCCAGCACCCCCTTGTAGCACCCTAATCTCCCGAGAGGTGGCCGTGGCGGTGCTGAAGGTCTTTGCTGAACCAATTATCGTTATGCTTTCGTGTTTTGGCCCCTTCTCGTGGCTTTTCTGTACATTTTCCGTGAGTTTAAGGTGTTTACTTGCATTTACATATTTGGTTATGGCGCTTTTTAAGCCATTCGATTGCAAGTCTTATTCCCATAATTAGCGGCAACCATGTCCAGCTTCTTACGTTATGTAGCAGAAAAGGTGATTCTTGCCTGAATCTTGCACAGATTGATCTCAGATTGACATGACAGATTGAATCTCAACAATAATTGGGAGCCAGCGGACGTCCATTACGTCGAGAAATCGTGCTCACGAAGGCCAGACATGCACGGTTCGACGACAGCGCTATTCTTAGCCTTGAACGCCGTATGGCCATTGGGGTGGCAGGATTTGAATGGCGTTACTGCGCGCCGTGCACGCCTGGATGAAATATGAAATGCCATGAAATAGCCTGCGCGGAATAGCCTGCATATCTTTCCGGGCATGTACCTCAAAAACTAGAGGGCTTAGGACTAAATATAGGTAGGGCTGTGCATCGCACCGAACGATCTTCAAAATGGCTGCTTCAGTTCAAGACACTACCTAAATGTGCAGCGCTCCCTTTAACGAACCCGCGTGGTCTTTTTTCTTTTGGACTGACCAAAAAAGGTGGCGCTTGACCTCCATGACGACCTTGACCTGCAGCTGGCTCGCTGGCAGCTGCAGCCGGCTTGGTGAGTGGAATGCCGGATTTCCATGGCAACTCCCGTGTGGTAAGAGCGAGGATTTGGTTACCATGACGACAATCGACTGCATGACCGCGTGAGAGGGCCATGGTACGGCTTTGACTTCAGCTGGCGGGCGAATATAGGACCGGTGGGCCTCGCCGAGACGCGTCTCCTCCGTCTCCTCGTCTCCCTCCGCCTTCCTCTTGGTTTCAGTCGTTAGCCGCTCCGTTTCAGTACGCCGCTCTGTTTCAGTGTCTCAGCCGACGTCTCTGCCGACCATTACGTGCTGGCCTACCAGGTGGCCCCAGACGGTGTGCGAGATGTACCACGGCCCATGTAACATCCCCGCTAACGTGTCCGCCTTCACCGTACACGGCCTCTTGGTGAGTGATGTCATCACGGAGGACAATCTGCGCAAATCGGTTGGGGGAGGGGCCTAGCCGAATTCCCGACAATATAGCCTCCCAACTGGGGGCTCAAACCCACCTTGGGGCCCAAAGCAACGTAAGGAAGGGACAGAGCCACCGTCAAAGTGAACAGATGGGCACGCCGGTAAGCCAGCCTCTAGAGCTGTGGCAGCTGTATTGCTGTGTGCCGGTTCGCAGAGCACATATGACTCATCAGCTAAAACATTGACATCATTCCCCGTACTCGGCCTTAGGTTGCTTTTAAGCGCAGTCTCTGCATGCTGGCTGCGATGCAGCAAGGGCCGCGTTATTCCCTTTAAAATTCGGGTCAATTTATTGAGGTCGAGATGTCATCACCACAATAAGGTCAACGGGCCACGTGGTGCTCCGTTTGCAGGGGCAAGTTGAACTGTTCAAATGTGATCGCTTATGACCGTACTGCAGAGCCTCAGCACGCGCATGATGCACACTGATCCAAGCGAATCGGGTCCGGTTCACCTGTGGCGCACGTCTTTACCCTCCGACGACCTCCTGTGACCCCATGTGACCTGGTCCAGGCCGGATACTACGCGGGCAGGATCCGGCGTACTGTTCGGGCGCCGGCCTGAACATGACGCAACTGCAGCCGATCCTGCCGTCACTGCTGCAACTCTGGCCTAACTTCTACTGCCGACTCCCCTCCGAGAGCTTGGAAGGTCAGAGTGAGCTTTTGGTTGGTACTGGCCGGGTATTGCCGGTCTTCGGAACTTCTAGCAGGTCAGGGCGAGTCTAGATGGCTTTTGGGCACTCGGGATAGGCTTGCGAAACATGGGGCAGGCATCAGGAGCTGCTCGGAGATGGGCGTAATGAAAGTAAATATTAATTAAATATAACACGCACACACACACACGCACACACACACACACACACACACACACACACACACACACACACACACACACACACACACACACACACCACACACACACACACACACACACACAAACACACACACACACACACACACACACACACACACACCACACACACACACACACACACACACACACACACACACACACACACACACGTACACGCACATGCACGCGGGAACGAGGCCGGGGCCCACGATTCACAATGTTCGGGTCACTGATACAATGAGTGGCTCTTATTTTGGTCAGAGGACACAGTGCCTAACAGGCGCCATGTGGCGGCAAATGACCCCGAGTCGGCCAGGAGCGGTGTTCGAGCCGGACTGAAGATGGGCAGATGGGTCTTTTGAGACAAAAGATCACTGGAAGGCTCTGAAGGGCGCAAGGGGCTGGTCGTAGGTCACATTAAGGATTAGCGCCGTGATCCCAAACGTCAAAGAGCCTCTTGCACCGACTGGGGACCCCTGAGACAGAGCGTTCCTCCGTTTCGGCCAGAGATCATCAACACCGAACAGTCGGCTCCGTGTCGGTCTGAGCCCTGGGGACCCACTTCCCAAGCAGGGACACGGCCCGGCCGTGATTGACATTGGTCGGGCCCCTGCAACAATGCGGAGCTCTCGTGATTGACATTGGTCGGGGCCCCTGCAACAATGCGGAGCTCTCGTGATTG
>NW_023595962.1:25613005-25683355 GCF_011947565.3 Pollicipes pollicipes
TCGGGTGGGGTCGGTTTCGGGTCGGGTCGGGTCGGGTCTGGTCTGGTCGGGTCGGGTCTGAGGTGCTTCGGGTCTTCAGGTCGCGGTTGTCGACGACATTCCCGATGATTGACTTGTATGCTTGATGACATTGACCTGGCTCATTCGTGGCCATGACTGCCTTTTCGAGAACGAAAACGCCGAGAACATGTCGAGAACGCTCGACGTTTTGACCGCCTCGAAGCACTCATCACGAGAACACTCACTGATGTGAGTGTTCTCACTCTAGTGCGATGGCTCCATTATGGTGTGTGATGTGATGACTCACATCACCAGTGATGAGATATGTGTGTGATGTGTGATGCGATGTAACTAGTGATGACTCCATAACGGTGTGTAACTAGTACCTCGGGGTACGGAGAGTGTATGGTATTTTTATCATAAAACTCAACACGAGAAACCGCTGGACGAAGGCCTTCCGTACTCATATGAAAATAACATCATCGGTTCGACGAATAGCTCCCAAATATAAGAGGAAGAATGAAACAATTAAATCCAAATATACGATTAGAGCTGGTCGCCCAGCTTCTATCCACACTGACTTTTGTTTGCTTGTCTGTGCGTTCGCTGTCGTGATTGTCCAGATTCTCAGGCCATTCCCTGGCAGCCGTCCGGCCGGCCGTCATTGGGCGCCCGCACTCCACAGGCGCCACGCTCGGCCCGCCCTCCACAGGCGCCACGCTCGGCCCACCCTCCACAGGCGCCACGCTCGGTCCGCCCTCCACAGGCGCCACGCTCGGCACGCCCTCCACAGGCGCCACGCTCGGCCCGCCCTCCACAGGCGCCACGCTCGGCCCGCCCTCACAGGCGCCACGCTCGGCCCCCCTCCACAGGTGCCACTCTCGGCCCGTTCTCCCCGTGTCCGACCCGTCAACCGTGTGAAATATTTAGACACTAATGGTCTTACCCGTTACGTGCGTCAGTGAATTGTAGGGCTGTTATTGGCCGACTTGTCCCGTCGCTCTCGCCGCCCCGCCGCTCTGCCTCGCGTTCGGCGTTCTCCGCGCGGTGTCTGTTCGCTTGTACTTTCCTTTCCGCACGGAGGACAGAGCCCTGACAGAGCCCGAAGCCCTGTCCTCGCGGGAATATCCCCCTGTCCTCCAATACCACTGTGAATGTCCGCTCTGTGCCTGTGGCGGAGCTCGTCGGCTGGCGCGGTGTTGACCTTGACCCGACCCGACCCTACCCGACCCGACCCAGCCGGACGGGCGCTGGCGCTGGGGGGGGGGGGGGGAGTACGCGCAGGCGGACGAAAAGGGGAGACATCGGTTCTTCACGAGCGGTCTTCACGAGTTCTTGGTCTGAAGGGGATGCCACCGGCTGTGGCTGGTCTGCTGTCTTAGCCACCTTGCGATCTGCGGGGCTGTGGTCTGAAGGGGATGCCACCGGCTGTGGCTGGTCTGCCGCGTTAGCCACCTTACGATCTCCGAGGCTGTTGGTCTGGGGGGATGCCACCGACTGTGGCTGGTCTGCTGTCTTAGCCACCTTGCGATCTCCGGGCCTTTTCGCACACGCCGGCTGGCTGGCTATCCCATCAGACTGATTCAGTGCACTGGCATGCATAGCGTGGTACTGATATTTATGCCCCATTCTACGTGGAAAGCAGAGCATGGATCAGTGCAATTTGCACTGGCCGTTACGGACGACAAGGAGCCAGTCGTATTATGTTAACTACAGCTGCGCACGTTGTTGTGCCGTTGTGAGGAGGCGCGAGGCGCACCAGACTGGCGTCGGTCACGACCCCAGGCCTGTGGCTGAGCACAGCCGGCGCAGCGGTCAGCGCGGACCCACTACCAGTTGCCCTGTCATAGGTCTCCTGTGAGAAGCGCTTACCGAGCGCTGCCGCCGCCCCGGCTCCGGCCTGGAGACCGGCACTGCACGGGCCGTCGTTCTCACCAACGTACTCGCGAGGGTGTTGTGTTGCCGACGACCGTGGACGGCACCCGGCCAGCGCCTCCGGGCGCGGGCCGCCGCTGCCGCAGCCGCCGGCCCCGCCGCGCCGTCTCCGTTACGCCGAGCGTGACCCGAGCGCCCCCGCGGTCAGGCCCTCCGACCTCTGCGGCTTTCTCGTCGGCGAGTAAAAAGGTGACCCTTTCGCCCCGCGTCCGGTATTTTCCGGCCCCGCTCCCGCCGCTGAGCTTGAGAACCCCGGCCGGCTCGGTTTGGAGACCGCCGTGCGCGGCAGCCAGGGCGTTCTCGTCGTTGAATCGATACGCTGCCGCCGGGTGGGCGCCGCCGCCCCGGCGCGGCCGGGCGCAGTCGAACACGCCCGCGGGCAAGTGCGCGCGCGACGGCCGGGCACCTCCGCCGCCGGCGAGTTCGGAATTCGCCGGGCGCCGCCGCGATGAGCTTTCCCTGTTTGGTGCGCGTGCTGAACGTGCGGCGGTGATCGGTGCCGGAGACGGCGGCGGCGGCGGCGGCGACGGCGCGCCTCGCCGGCGCCTCGCGCCCCGCTCCGGCTGCCGTCGGCGGCGTCGTGACAGAGAGTCTGCAGCCAGGACGTGTCACGACCGTCACGGACGTCACGCGCCGCCGGCAGCCCATCCCCTCCCCATCCCGCCGCCGGTAGTGCCAGGTGGATCTGTGCCGAGTGGCCTGGGTGTGTTTGTGCGGACTTACGCTCACGCGGCGTGTTTGTGTGGACCTACGCTCACGCGGCGTGACAGTCAGCGAGAAGCGGACTCCGCCCTGGTCGACCCGCATTGGACTCCCCTCCTCCCCCCTCACTTCCCGTGGTGGTTGGCCGGGAGTGGATGGCCACCGCTGCTGGGCTTGGTCCGTTCCCCTGCTCTCTGGTGAGCGAGGGCGTTTCCTCTGGAGCGATCGGTCGAGCGCAGACGCTGCCCAGCGGCGTGCGTGGGGCTGCCGCGCACTAGCCGGGGCGCGCCTCTGTCTTCTGCCGTCTGGCCATTCGGCCCGTCGGCGGTTGACCCCGCCGCTGGTGGTCGGGCGCCGGCGGCCCGGCCGCCCCGCCAGCCGGCTGCCGGCGGGCCGGCGTCGACAGGTGCCTCCAGCCTATGTCAACGCAGCGGCGACGCCGGCGGGCACCAGTGGACGGTTCCGTCTCGAGAGCAGTCATCCGGGAGTGGTCCGGGCCGCCCGCGCTGTAGAAGGAACCGGATCTGGGCACTATCTCCGCATTGTCGGTGGCGTGATCTTCGCCGGTGTGGGAGTTTTGCAGACCAGCGGTCCTTGTCAGGGGCGTTGCGCGCTTACGGACTGACGGCCACTACAGGCAGTAACGCGACTGACTAGGACAGCAGTCTGGATTTGGATTCCGGCGATCGCCTCGTGCTGTGCACGTTGCGATGGCGATGGCGATGCGATGCGATGCGATGCGATGCGGTGGCGATGGGACGGCCGTCCCGGCCCGGCCCTCTTTCAGAGCGGCTGGCCGGGAGCGGGCCGGCCCTCTGCAGCAGTCTCTGCGGCGGCCTGTCGACTCCGCCTCGGCGCCGCGCCGGCCACCCGACTGGCGCCGACCTGTTGCGTTTGCGACAGCAGCAGACGACCGGCCGGGCAGACACCTGTCGTCCGGTCAGATGGCGGGATCCTGTCGCCGGCCGTGTCACACCTCGCTCGAGCGCAGTGGCCGACCAGCCGCCCTCGCCGGCGCGTGTGCCGTCCTGCTCGAGCGCAGTGGCCGACCGGCCGCCCTCGCCGGCGCGTGTGCCGTCCTGCTCGAGCGCGGTGGCCGACCGGCCGCCCTCGCCGGCCGCTGTGGCGGCCGCTGGCCGTGACCGCGCGCCGCACGCCGCCGGCCGCGTCACGCCGTGACCGGCTCTCACGCCGCGGGCGGCTGTCACGCCGCGTGACGCGGCGACCCTGACGCCCGCGGCGCGAGTTATGGGCAGCTGTTGCTGGCGTCCGCCCGTATCGGAAATCCGTCGCCCGCAGTCGATTTCGCGCCACGCGGGCGCATTTCTGGCGGGTGGGGGTTATGGACAGCTGGTGGCGGCGCGCGGCTTCTATCGGAAATTCCCGCGGCTCTGCCGTGTTCAGCCGGGCCGGTCGATCTCCGTTTCTCCTCCGGCCGGCCGGTGTCGGTCGGCCTCCGTTTATCCGGGCGCGTGCACGACCGAGGGGGAAAGTGGGCCGCTGCCGGGCGGGGCGGGGTCTGATCTGGGCCGACGCTGTGGACCGCTGTCACGCTGGCCGGCCAGACCGGGCTACAGCTATGGCGCGGCTGCCCCCGTCCTGCCTGCCGGCTGCTGCTGAGCGGTGACGGGTTCGGATGTGCGGGAGGGACGGTGCGACCTCGGGTCAGGTCATGTCAGGGTGCAGCGGCACTGGGCGGGCGGCCGACCGGTCCTTGGATGCGCTATGTAAGGGCCACGGCAGCGGCTAGTGTCGGGTGTCCGTCCAGTGTCACTGAAGGACGTACGGCAGAGTGTGGAAGAGACACGACCCGGCACTTGGTCGAGGCGTTCGTTCTGGCCAGACGGCCCACCTGGGCCGCGTACCGACCCAGCCCTGTGCCGCTGTCGCGGTGCGGAGCTGTCGGCTGAGCTGGCAGCTCGCGTTACGCCCGTGTCGGGCTCAAGGTTATCGCTTCCAGGCCTGCCCAGCACGTACTCTCGGCTTCACGCCAGCCATGCCAATCGGAGTCTTCTGACCGGCACCTGCCCACCAGTCACGACATCCACGGCGCCCGCTGCCGGTCCGGCGGCGGCGGCGGCGGCGGTGCTGGGGCGGCTCCGGGGGGAGGGGGGGGGGGCACCGGTCCGCGCCGCCCCGCCGCTAGTGGAGCGGATCGCAGAGCGGCGTCTGGAGCGTGGAGCGGGACCGGCGGTCCCGGACCGGCGGTCGCGGCACGGCGCGGCCCGCACACCTGTCGCCGATCGATGCCCCGGGTGTGCTACAGCCCCCCCTCCCTGACGCCCTCCGGGCTCGACGGCTGGCGCGCCGGTCCGGCTTCAGCGGCCGGCCGTGGCTTTAGAGGCGCCCTCGGTGCCCGCGGCGACCGAGGCTGAGGATTATCAGGGAGCAGCGAGCCGTCTGGAGTAGGCAGCCGGAGTTGTCTTCAGTCAGCTGGCGGGTGGAGGGCCGGCGGCGGTGCACACGGGGCCGCCCGGGATTGGTACGACCTGGCTCTGTCCGGGGGTACACCGTCGGCGATGCGGGCGGTGCCAGCTCCCCCTGGCTCTGTCCGAGTGTACGCCGTCGGCAGTGCGGGTGGTCCCAGCTCTCCCGTAGCCCTGTCCGAGGGTACACCGTCGGCAGCCCCGGTGGCGCTGTCCGGGGGTACGCCGATGACGGTGCGGGTGGCGCCAGCTCCCCCGTGGCCCTGTCCGAGGGTACGCCGTCGGCAGTCCCGGTGGCGCTGTCCGAGGGTGCGCCGTCGGCAGCCCCGGTGGCGCTGTCCGGGGGTACGCCGTCGGCAGTCCGGGTGCCGCCAGCTCCCCCGAGTCACCGCTGACACTTGGAGCCGCGCTGGAGCCAACACGGACGCTCGTCGCGCCCCAACCCTTCCGGAGCGCCGCGACCTCTGCGCGGGTGTCGGACACGGCGTCGGCGCCGTCCGTCGCTGCTTGACGAGGCGGCGGCGCCCGCGCCCGCAGAGGTGGCCCTGCCGGCCTGGAATGCGGTCACCGGCGCTGGTGCATGGCCGCTCGCTCCAGATGGCACCGGTGCGGCCGGCATGACCAGACGGCGGCCGTGTCATGACCGTGACCGTGTCTGTGTCTCCTCAGCTGTCTGCAGCCCGTTGGCGGTGGCGTGACTCGGTGGCTTTGTGCTGCTGTTCTTACTGCGGGTCCCTTATTTTCTCTTCCCTTGAGACTGCTCCCGTGTTTGTAGATCGGTCCCGATGATTCATCTCTCGCTACCGCTTTGTCTTTTTTCCATCTGTTTCTATTGCGGTCCCTCCGACCCGGTCCCGGGCCCGGCTCCTTGCACCTGCCCGCTCTGCCCGCTGCCCTGCCCGCTCTGCCGGCCTCCTGTTCCGGCCGACCGGTGGCTTCTCGGCCTGGCCGGGCGCCGCGGTCCGCTCCGCCGCTCACCTTCTCGTCACCGGATGTGAGCGGCTTCCGGCCTGCCCCGGCGGCCGCTCCCCCGCTCTCTGCCGGGGCGGGGCGGGGCCGGCCGGCGGTGAGCGGCCCTGACCCTGACGCCTCCCCCCCCCCCCCCCGGCGCCGGCCGCTGGGGGCTACCGCGCGTGACGCTTCGACGTCCGGCGGTTCAGCGCTTTGCCTCAGCCTGTGTCGCCTGCTATGCGCTTTCCTTTGTCGCAGGCGGCGCCGGTGTCGGCGGTTTTTCTACGCTGCGGGCGTTCCTTTGTCTCTCGTCCCTCTCATGGCGGTGTGTTGCCGGGCGGGGGTTTCCTACACCAGCCGGTTTCTCTCGTCGCCGACCGCGACCACCGCAGCGTCTGCCACCGGCCGCGCCGCCGCTGCCGCCGCTGCCGCTGCTGCGGCCGTGGCTTGCCGCTGCCGCCGCTGCCGCCGCGGAGCGGTGAGAGCGCCGCGTGTACTACGGCACCGGCCGCCGCCGCCGCCGCCGCCGGCAGTCCGGCTCCGCGGGCCGCCGGGCGCAGTGCGGGAGCGCTGTGTGTGCGGGCGGGCGGCGCGGGGTCGGAGGAGGACGGCAGGGGTGACCGCCGCCGCTGCCGCCGCTGCGGACGCGGGTGCTGTGTCGGCGCTCGGCGGGAGGTCGACGGTGCGCCGCCGTCCCTCGGCCGGCCGCGTCGGTGCTGACCGGCGGCACGCCGCGTGTCCGGCAGCAGTCGTCACTTGACAGCAGACCGCCCGCAGCGGCCGGACACACGACGGCGGCGACCGAGACCCGGCGGTCAAGGCCAAGATCAAGGAGCTGGGACGCCGAGACCGGTGCCTGGGAGACGGCCGACGCGCCACAGTGTTGTGAACGAGCGTACGGGAGAGGGAAGAGACTGCGACAGTGCAGGGACGGAGCGTGTGGGAGAGGGGAGAGACTGCGACAGTGCTGGGACCGAGCGCGTGCGGGAGAGGGGAGAGACCGCCACAGTGCGGGAGAGCGCCGCCGGCCGGCGCCGGCCGCTGGCCGGCGAGGTCGTCTGCTGACCTGAGGTCAAGCCGCGGCCGCTGGCGGTGTGACGAGATGAGGGACCAGCCGCCGGTGGCGCCGGCCCGGCCTGGGGCGCAGGGCCGCAGCGTCAGGTAGGAGCGACGGCCGGCGGGGGGCGGGACAGCGGAGACGGCGGGGGCAACGGGACTGAGGGGGACGGGGGCTGAGCTGACCAGGCGCTGGTGAGCCGTCCACCCACGTGAAACTGGCAACTGGCAGCTAACCTTGTGTATGTGTGTGTGTGTGTGCGTGTGTGTCTGTACTTCGAGGATGTCGTTTGTTCGACCCTTCTCTGTCAGTGGGACAGACAGGTCGGACGGAATGGCGCATGTATCGGCCGCTCGGCCTGGTCCACCCTTCTGTATCAGAGAAGCGGCGTGTGCTGAATGGTTGGGGTTGTTTGCTTCGGCCGCGGTCCGGTTTAACCCAGCACTCCTCGATATCAACCGATGTGTCGCCGATAAGAAATGAGCGCAGTGCTGGCGGCACGTACGCCGGCCGGTTTCGTGTAGCAGGGAGCAGCCAATCACGATGCAGGGCTGCTCAGAGGCGAGATGTAGCTGCGCTTGGGCCGGGGTCAAGGTCGGGCCGAGGATACGACCGCTGACTGGCGACAGCTGACGGGCGCCAGGTGCCGCCGCTCGGGCGTGTTGAGTTGACAGAGAGGGCCGCTTTTACGTGAGTTAGGTGGCCAGTCGGCGTGCCAGCGTCGTTCTTGTGTCCCGCGCCAGCCGGGCTCGGCGCTGCCGCGAGCGCCCCGGGCACCCCGCCGTGCCGTCCGGCACAGGCCCGTCTCCAGCCGGCGTGACCCCGGAGCGGGACCCCGGCGGCGACGGCAGCGGGCCGGGGCGGCCGCCGCTGAGTCACCGGTCCCACAGCTGGGCCGGCGCGGTAGGCGCGGCCGGCGACGGGGAGGGGGAGGGCTCGGAGCGCTACGGCACGCCTCCCCCGCCGCCGCAGCCGCCGCAGCCGGGCCCGGGGTGGGGCGGAGCTGTTGGAATGCGGCCCGCCGTTCTCTGTGGTCCCGGCGGCCGTGTCGGCCGGCTGCGTCGTGTCAGCGCCGCCGGTGCTGACGGTGTGACGCTGACTCGGCGGCGGCCCTGTTGGTGCACGCGCTGCATGCTTTGGTTGTGTGACGGCGCGGTGCAGCCTTTGTGGCTGTGCAGCTGGCGTACTGCTGGTCACTCTCTCTCCCTCCCACGCTTCTGGCTGCAGGCTGCGTCGACCCCCCCCCCCCCTCCCACCACCCCGCCCCGTCCCCCCCCACACGCTCTCCCACCCGCACCCACACGGTTCCCCACACCACCCGAGGCATGGCGCTGCTGCGCAGCCCAGGGACAAGAAGGGGCGGCCAGCGACCAGGGGAGGTGAACACATACCTGACGGCCGGCGGTCAGGGGTGTGGAACACATACCTGACGGCCGGCGGTCAGGGGTGTGGAACACATACCCGACGGTCCACTGTCAGGGGAGTGGAACACATACCTGACGGTCCACTGTCAGGGGTGTGGAACACATGCCTGACGGTCCGCTGTCAGGGGAGTGGAACACATACCCGACGGCCGGCGGTCAGGGGAGTAGAACGCACACCTGACGGCCGGTGACGCGCGCTGTTGACGCCGTGACTTGCGTGAGAGAGCGTACCTCTCACTTCCAGTTCCCGCCCCAAGCCCAGCCCAGCTGCAACTGGCCCGGTTTTCACAGGCATGCGCAATCCGCCAGCGTGTGTTTTGCCAGCTGATCTGTGGTTGTTTGGCAACATGGCGAACCCGTGAGCTCAACGGTAAATAAGTGATAAACTTAATGACAAAGACGAAGGATGAGAACGTGCACCATTTGGCATTTGCCGTTTGACCATCTTGAAGTGTTGTGAGTGCTGTTTGTCCAGCTGGCGCTGCACGTGTCGGGCTGGTGTTTGTCGGGCCGCTGCCGCGTGGCAGCTGCCAGGTAACGACAGCCACCACACGCGCTGGACGAAACCCCAGCTATAAATCACCAGCGCCCCTACGTGACGTCGTGTCTGGGCTTCCGCGGACTGATTTATGACGGTTGCATTGGTATTTATTATCTAGTAACGACGTGTGCTACGGTGCATAGTGCACGGGTCTGTGGGTTTTCGCAACTGAGCATGTAATGGGGGGTCTCACGTGTGATACCAGATATTATGATGCGATGCTGGCGTGGATATGCTGATATTCCCTTATATCCGTGAGGGATATGCGATAACGGAAGCACTGTATCTGGTAACGGTGCGTGCCACAGACCTGCGCGTGGAATTCACGACAGGATGCTTGTTTAGAACACTGATCAGATCACAGAACTATCAGTCAAGTGCGAGAGCTCTGGCGACGCGCGCGGCCGTTTTGCCGTCCGTCACCTGACCTTGCCCACGTCGCTCTCGAGTGGTGGGGCGTGTGGCAGACGCAAACGAATCGATCGCACAGCCGGCAAAGCTTGGGCGGCGGCCTTGAGCGCCACCCGCGGCCGCCGACCCGGCCGGCCGGCTCGGGTGCTGTCTGTGTTTGTCCGGTGTTATTAGCGGCCGCTGAGGCGGCGCACCGCACGTGCCATGGTCGCACTGTCGTGGACCGTACCACGGCTGTAGCTGCGCGTGCAGTGGGGGGGGGGACTGTAGCCCCCCCCCCCCCGCTCCCGCACCGGCTGCTCACATGTGCCGCGCTCTGTGGTTGCTCCAGTTCCCCCCCCCCCCTCCCTCTCCTCGGTTTGGATGGGAAGCGTCGCCTTCTGGCACAGGGGTCTAGTTATGGCGGTTGGTGTTGGTGGTGGCTCTCACCACTGTTGATCGGGTGTGTGCTCGCAGAACTGCGCCGCTGTACTGTACCGCCGTGTACGGACACTGCCGGGAGCGGAGCGGGGCGGGCGGTGACCCCGCCGGCAGGTGCACCGGGTCAGGACAGACCCGAGGGTCGGGCGGGAGGCGACGCCGTCGGCCGCCCCGGGTCAGGACAGACCCGGGGGTCGGGGGGGGGGGGGCGGTGACCCGCCAACTGCACCGGGTCAGAACACACCAGGGGTCGGGCAGCCGGTGACCCTGCCGGTCGCTCCTGGTTAGGACAGGACACGCCAGGGGGTCGGGCGGGGTGGTTGACACCGCCGGCCGCCCCGGGTCAGGACAGACCCAGGGGTCGGGCGAGCGGTGTGGAGGCGCGGTGACGTCTCCCCCACGCCCCAGACCAGACTAGACGAGACCAAAAGTCTCACGCGGTACGGCTTTCTTTGCTTTGGTAGCCGAGTTTCTGCGCCGTTATTTGATGACTGAATTTCATTTTATTGAGTCTGGTCGCGTCAGTTGTAGTGTCAACTCAGTCAGCAGGCGTAAGATAATTGGCAGTGTTCGTCGACGCGAACGGACCCAACTGAGCCGGCCTGGTATCGGGGCACGTCCTTGGTCTGTCTCTCCGGAAGTTCTCGCACCGCTGGTACCTGGGCGCGTCTTGGTCTGTCTCTCCGGAAGTTCTCGCACCGCTGGTACCTGGGCACGTCTTGGTCTGTCTCTCCGGAAGTTCTCGCACCGCTGGTACCTGGGCACGTCTTGGTCCGTTTCTCTGGAAGTCCTCGCATTAGCAGTAAACGTCCCGTGACGACGCGTCATCTGACCTCGTCAAGAACAATGTTCTGTCTGGCATTGAGATGCGGCGGCCATGCTTGGTTAACGCAAATCCTGCTTTCATCAGGAAGAAGCCCTTTCCCATACAATGGGGTTCGTTGCAAGCTTTGTGCAAAGCAATTAGCGTGTGTGCATCACATCTCTGAGGTTGTCTCTATCAAACCTCTTGTTGATCGGCGACGTCAGGAACACTGCCTGGGCCACGCCGTTTCTGGGAGCAGCGTAGGCAGCTGCGATCTATCGACAAGACATGCCATGATTCGGCTGTTCATCACATGCTAGCAGGTCTTAGTGGAGCGAAATTGAGCGTTCGTGAAAAAACAAGACGAGTTGAAAGGCCCCGCAAATCACATTTTGAAATGTATCCGGTGGCAAATGCAGTCTCTGGAGAAATGATAATTTGGTCCGCGTCTCGTGGGTACGGTGCGAAAAATCCGTGTGATTCGATACTGGTTGCAGCATCTGCCATATGGCACCATGTTAGCTGTAACGCCTGACTTACGAAGATAGATCCACTGACCCATCAGAAAGACGACGAACTACGGCCGAGCCGACGCGACGGCCCTCAAAGGCTGTCAGCTGCTGCAGGCACCGTGAGCCAGTCTGTTGCTACCGCGGCCGGCTGTCTGCCAGCCTAACCTCCCCGCGGCGGCCGGCTGTCGTCGGCCCTCCCAGCGGGACCTTCCAGCGCCGGCCGTGTGGCAGGCCTCTGTCGGACGCGGCGCCTTGACTGCCACCGTGCGCCGGCCGTTTCGTTGACGGCCGCGCCTCGTTTGCCGCCTGGAGCAGTGTATGTCGACCAGCCGGGCGGTGCGCGCCGTGTTGTAGTCGCCGGCCGGCGGCGGGTTTGTTTTTCTGACGCCGATTTCACGGCGGCTGGTCGCCATGTGGTGACGCCGAGTGAGGTCTCACCTTGGAGAGCGCCTGGCGCATGCAAACAACAATCACGGGCGCGCGCCGCCTGTCGCTCGCCGCTGCTGCGGTTACTTGCTCCCACGTGCGGTGCGCGTCACCCGCTGGTGGAATTCGTCAGGAGTCTGGCTCGGGTCTGGCGTACGTCCTCCCCCCTCCCTCCCGCTCTGGTTGCCGTGACATTGCTGCTTACCCCGACCCCGGTCCGGTCTCTGCTGCCCTGAGCTGCGGCCACGCGGTGTGGCCGGATCTGGATACCGTGGTCACATGATGTGGCCGGATCTGGATATTGTGGCCACGCGGTGTGGCCGGATCTGGATATTGTGGCTACGCTGTGTGGCCGGATCTGGATACCGTGGCCGCACGGCGTGGTCGGATCTGGATACCGTGGCCACGTGGTGTGGCCGGATCTGGACGTGACTGAGTGGACCACAGGGCAGTGATGTGAAGCACGAGACCTTGGGTCACCACCACTGCGTCGCTGTCGCCACGGCAGTTGGTGCACACGGCTGTTAACACGCGCCCGGGTGGCCGGTTGGATACCCTTCGCTCAGGTGTGGGGGGGGGGGGAGGGCAACTTGAGCCTCCTGAGATCTCAGGAACTAAAAGAGCTAGATGTACCAAATTCACGGAGTGTGTTGACCTATACGTGAACTCTTATGGGTCAAAGTTTGAGGTTCCTAGGTTATGATGTTCGGGTTAAATAAGGTCAAACAAGGTCAAATTGCAGGCTGGTCTCAAAAGGGCCCCAGAGCCTGGATAACTGTTTGTAAGCAAAACGTCACATGCTCATCCTAGTCATTGACCTTGTTTGACCTTTTGAATGTCATGATGAACAAAATCATACAAGACAGCTTTGAGTTTTGCATCTGGATAAGCGACAAAGATTACTCTAGGCAGTACGTTCCTAAACACAAACTGCTAATCTGGGTTATCCAAGGTCAGTGACCTATTCTGACTTTTAAGAAGTCTATACAAAGTGTATAATGCGATTCCCGTCATCAATAAATTCGAAATGAACACCAGGAACTACATACAACAAGCGCTAGAGTAATAAAACAGATTGTTTTTTACCTTGGTCTTAAGTTCATACCTGACCTTAGGTCAATGTGATTTGCTTATTCAGTTGCTGTGTTGCTTAATAAAGTATCTCAGATATTTATGGCTTCGTCTAACACTCCCTTGTTGGATCAGATTGAACGATTCCCTAGAAATTACCTTCGCTGAAACCATGACATGACTTTGACCTGCCATAGGTCAGCGACCTCACAAGTTGTGTTTATATTTTGGATGCCAGACGAACTGCTACTTAATTGTCTACAGCCATGCAAAATTTGGCGCGGCTCCGCCCCGCCGTTCAGAAACCGTATGGTGCCGGTAGGGTAGCGGTTAACGCGTCTGCGTTGACCACTGCGCGTCTGGGAAATCATAGGTACGGGGTTCGATTCTCCGCGGTACCCGCCCTTCCTGCCAGGGTGAGTGACAGGCGACGCCACATAGCCTCAGCTGCCGAGTGCGTCGTAAAGCCCCAATGACACACACGTTCGGAAACCATTCTGGAAAAAACTGTCGGAGGGTCAGTTTGACCCCCCACCCGAGCGCGTACTAATGCAGGGTTTTGGACGATGCTAGCCAGTAGGTTCAGACTTGGACATCAGGCCGACGGCGATGGATGGATAAACAACTACCTAAAAAGCGAATTTGTTGGTAAAACTCCCCAAATTTTGCTTGCACAATGCCAATCCGTAACGCCGAAGGCACACATTTGGTGACTGATACGACATTCCGATGTTTCGTGAGAGATAGATCCATATTGTTCGCCTAGGTGGTGGATACGTTCTATGTCGCGTTCAGTATCTGTGTTCTGCTAAAGAGGTCATGCCCGATTAATGTCCCTAACCGGGCGCCCGCTTACGGGCATGTGTCTTGCGCCGTCGCAATTGATATTGAAGTTGTAACAGAACGCAAAGTAGATCGAGTGTTCCGGCGACGCACTGCCCGACGCACTCTGCCGCGGCCGCCACGCCGCAGCCGGCCGGCAGTCTCACCGCCGCCGCGGCCCGCATGCGGCAATTTGGCCGGCCGTTTCTGCGCCGATTGCCCGCCTTGAACTACCGTCGCTGACCTGGGGTGGCCGCGGCGGCGACCCGTGACCTGTACGGGCGTCAGGCGTCCGTGGCGTCGGCGCTCAGCGGCGCCCGGCACCGGACCGTGACCTCTGACCCCGGCTCGGCTCGGTAGGCCGTCCCGCCCCGTGTTGTGGGGGGGGGGGGGGGACCGGTGAACCGACACGGGCTGCCCAGTCGAGGCGCCGTCGCCGTGTGCACAGGCGGGTGTTTTAGAAGATCCGCTGGAAGGAGACGGGTATTAAACGAGCGCAGTGCGGGCAAATCCGCCGCCCGTGCCGCATCCAAAGCCAGATAACAAAGCCACGGGCGCTGCTGGAGGACCCGCCCGGAGGCGCCGGTCCGGACTCAGGACACCTGGGTCCGGCGGCGCGGACGTCGCCCCGCGGAGGGTGCCGCTAGAGGACCCGCCCAGAGGCGCCGGTCCGGGCTCAGGACACCTGGGTCCGGCGGCGCGGACGTCGCCCCGCGCCGCCGCCGTCCGCCGGTCCGTCGTGGGAGTCGCACGGTAGCCGTATCCGGCCGGCCGCCGCCCGCTTCCGGGACTGTTTTTTAGGGGGTGGGGCGGCGTCGGCGCTCGTTTGAGGGTGTGTTACGACGTGTGCAGAGCCAGCTGCCACTGTTGGGAACGCCCTCTGTGACCGTCCCGACTGTGGAAGAGCGCGCACCATCGCGTCGCCATTTACGATTGATGCGCCTTTTGCGATCTGACATCTGTCTGCGCTACAGCTGTCTGCGCGGCATCTGTCGCGTCGGCCTCACGTCCAGGTGTGAACTGGCGCATTGGGAGCGCGCCGCGGAGCCTCAGCGGCGGCGGATCGCGCCACCTTGACGCCAGTTACGGTCTGACGCCGACCCCAGCGCGGCGTCCCGTTCGGCCCTGGTGTAGCTGGTGTTCGTCCCTGCTGTGGCCGGCGTTTGGCCCTGTTGCGACCTGTGTTCGTCCCGATGTGTCCGGTGTTCGTCCCTGCTGTGTCCGGTGTTGGTCCCTGCTGTGTCCGGTGTTCGTCCCTGCTGTGTCCGGTGTTCGTCCCTGCCGTGGCCGGTGTTCATCCTCGCTG
This sequence comes from Pollicipes pollicipes, assembly GCF_011947565.3. Taxonomy (NCBI): domain Eukaryota; kingdom Metazoa; phylum Arthropoda; class Thecostraca; order Pollicipedomorpha; family Pollicipedidae; genus Pollicipes; species Pollicipes pollicipes. The sequence continues at coordinate 25,627,815 of NW_023595962.1, forward strand.
TGGCCTGTGTTTGGTCCTGCCGTGACCGGTGTTCGTCCCTGCTGTGTCCGGTGTTCGTCCCTGCTGTGGCCGGTGTTCGTCCCTGCTGTGGCCGGTGTTCGTCCCTGCTGTGGCCGGTGTTCGTCCCTGCCGTGACCGGTGTTGGGCTCTGCTCTGGCCGGTGTTCGTCCCTGCTGTGTCCGGTGTTGGGTCCTGCTGTGTCCGGTGTTCGTCCCTGCTGTGTCCGGTGTTCGTCTCTGCCGTGGCCGGCGTTGGGCGCCCCGGCCGGCCGCCGTCGCCCAGGGCGGCTGCGAGGCCAGCTCCCGGCGTCCCTCGCGCCGTTCCTGTGCTGTCGGACCCGATAGCCTGTTCACCACTGGCGAGCGTCTTGGTCGTGTCACGCCTCCGTCCGCCCGCCTGGATGTCGCGCCCATCGCGGATAAACGCATTTGGTACTGGGTGTTTTCGTAAGCTCGCCTATGCCTAGCGCATTTTTCGCATTCCATCGCAGTTTTTCGGACCACACCAACCGCCTGTCGCCAGTTGTCAAACGTCATATCCGCCTGCCATGCCATCCATTCACCATTCATTCGTGACGCGTCATTCACTCGCCATCCATTCGTGTCATGTCACTGAGCCGGCCGGCCGTGCGGCGGGCCTCTGGCTCTGGCCGTCGCCGCCCCTGACGCCTCGGCGCCGCTCTGTTGCAGCCTGTCTGACTCTGGCCGGCCGTGCGGCGGGCCTCAGGCTCTGGCCGTCGCCGCCCTGACGCCTCGGCGCCGCTCTGTTGCAGCCTGCCTGACTCTGGCCGGCCGTGCGGCGGGCCTCTGGCTCTGGCCGTCGCCGCCCTGACGCCGCGACGCGCTCTGTTGCAGCCTGTCGGGCCAGATCACGCGGCTGCAGCGGATGAGGATCCGGGCGGCGAGCAGCGCCGATGCCAGCCGACCCTCGCCGGAGCCGACCGGGCCGGCCAAGCTGCTGCGGCCACCCCGCCAGGTGGGCACCTCACCGTCGCCGGTCGGGGGCCTGACTCGGCCTAGCCTGGGGTTGTCTGGGGGCTTGGGTTCGCTGCTGAGCGAGGGAGCGTCAGCTCGCGTCGTAAGGCCCGCGCAGGCGTGCGGCGCAGAGGCGGCCTGGGCGGGGTCTGCGTTGTGTCGGGCCGCTTGAGCGTGAGCGTGTCTCTGACCCGGTGGGAGTCATTGCACCGCGGTTAGTTTGTGAAGCCAGGGACTGGGCCATGAGCTCCGGCTGGTGACAGGTGTTCTGCGACGAGCCACCGTCGTAGTGGCGGTCAGATCAATAAGGTCGTGGTAGGCGGTTTCCCACATTATAAAACGCGGTCAAGAGAGCGGTCAGTTTATGGATTGGGATGGGCGTTAACGTCGTTACAAAGCCCGCTCAGCGCGCTGGTCAGATTGTAAGCCAGAAACGCCTTTAGCTGCGTTAGTGTAGTGGTTAAGCTGTCCGTCTTGGAAACCAGAGGTACGGGGTTCGATTCCCCGCGGTGTCCGCTCGGCGAGAGGCATGAGACGCCATGTAGCCTCAGCAGCTGAGTGCGTTATAAGTCCATAATGATAATGGACCGTGTCACGAAGTCCGGTTAGACCCAGGTGCAGTTCGTGACCAATGGAGCCTGATTACTATCATGATGCATGGTCTGGGCCGTGGTCGGTTTGCGTACGAAGAAGTCTTGTGGCGATGTTGGTTGCCGTCGCTCAGTGAGGCAGTCGAAGACATAATCAGTTTGCAAACAGAGAAGCCCGTTGATAGCCGTGGCTCAGACATTGACGCAGTCGAAGCCGTAATCAGTTTGCGAACGGAGGAGCCCGGTGGCAGCAGTGGCTGCTGTTTGGTAACAGTGGCTGCGGTGGCTCAGACAGTGACGCAGTCGGAGCCGTGGTCAGTTTGCGAACGGAGAAGGCCGTTGGTCACCGTGGCTGCCGTGGCTCATACAGTGACCCAGTCGGAGCCGTGCCACTGGCTGTAAATGCAGCCAGTTACCGGGCCATTGTAACCGGTACTCCAGAAAAATTACACCGGAAATTCAGCACTGCGAAAATGACACTTGCCGCGGTCGTCCCGTTGTGAAGCGGGGCCGGTGACCCCGTTGAACCGACCTGGATCAGACTGACCGCGGGACACGCACCGTGCTGCCGCTGTGACGTCACAGATGGGCCCGGGCCGGCCGGTGCAGGCTAAGGCTGAGCTAGCACGTGTCCCGCCTTTCGTTATCTGATGTGGATCAACAGTAGACCGGTCGGCCGTGTTCAGAATGGGACCGGAGCCTCCCCTCCCCCGCGGTATGTGGCGCAACGGCGACATTCGCAGTCGGTGGATGAAAACGCCGGGGTATTGTTGCGCCACAGTGGGGGATTTGCTGACACCATGCTGTGGGTTTGTTCCGTCGTGTTATCACTGGCGAGTTCTCTCGTGACTAAGTGAGCCTTCACCAGACGCCATCTATGAGTCTGTCACTCAGCCTGACAGTGTGGCCCATCGGCCTGGCACCGGAGTAAGCGCGAGCGGTACCGGGTTAGGTCATTGTTGGCGTGAACTCGGTCGCTGATGGTTATTGAGTCATATATGGTGCGCATGGGAAGATCTCTACCAGAGACCAGTACCACCCGCATCATAAGCCGGTCGTGAGAGGTCAGTCCCTGACCTGACCTGACCAGTGACCGGTGTTTCCGTCTGCCAGACCCCCTCACCCGTGGCCTGCGCTGCCGCAGGTCACAGCCAGTCACCGCTAACCCGTGACCCTTGACCTCAGGGTCAGCACCCCTTACCTTGTGCTGGCTCCCCGAAGGTCTGCACCTATGACCTGTGTCGTCAGAGCTTGACCCAGAGGCCGGCACCTGCGGTCCCCCGACCCGTGTCGCCAGAGGTTGTCACTTGACCCATGTCGCCAGAGGTCGTCACCTGACCCGTGTCGCCAGAGGTTGGCACCCGTGACCCCTGACCCGTGTTGCCAGAGGTTGGCACCTGTGACCCCCGACCCGTGTCGCCAGAGGTCGTCGCCTCTGACCCCTGACCTGCGTCGCCAGAGCTTGACCCAGGGGTCGTCATCTCTGACACCTGACCCGTGTCGTCAGAGCTCGACACAAGACGCCGAGGACTGGCTCCTGATCGACCGGGACACGTATATGTACATGGCGCAGGACTTCACCCACACCAAGACCATGCTGCACAAGCTGCGCCGCGTGCTGCAGGATGTGAGTCCGTCGGCAGCGGCAGCGGCAGCGGCAGGCGGCGGCGCCCGGAGGGCCGGCCGCCGGGGGCCTGTCACCGTGACCGTCTGTCCCTGTTAAGATCCCTGGGACCCCCTCGCTCCTGGGTTTTAGCAGGGGCGCCAGCGTGCGGCGGGTTGTTCCGGAGATTTCTGGGCGAGCAGACGCAGTTTCTTGGCTCCGGAATCGAATATCGCGGAATGACGTGTATGACGCGCCACCAATTTCTCGAAGCGTTAAACTGCACGAGCGTCGCATCACTGGCGCCTTTTGTGACGGGCCCTGGCGGCTGGCGGCGGGGTGGACAGGTGGCAGCACCGTCGCGATCCGTGTCCATGTAGTAGCTCCGCCGGGGCAGCCTGTCTTAGGCTGACGGTGTTAGCGCGGTCGATGCTCGGTGGATCCGCGCCGTCCAGCGTGCTATGGCTTCCGATTAGCCTTCCATGACTAGGTTTGTCTAGTGTGCTTGCTGGCACTCCTAACGCTTCAGCAATTTGACAAAGTTGTCGTGCGTGTTTCAGTCGGAGACGTCCAATCCGTTTGAGCACAGTCTTCAGGTGAGCCGACCCCGCAGCGTGCGGACGCCGGTGTAGCATGCGACTGGCGGCCTGTATCGGCTCGGGAGGCGATCGGGTGGCGCCACTGGTCACAGCGGCCTCCTCGAGGAGGGAGGGCGGACCGGAGGGCGGCGTACCTGCGCAACTTAAACACACTGTTTGCAGTTGTGAGATATGCACCAACTAAGTAACGTTTTAGACGCACAGTTTTGAGATGTTTAACAGCGGGTTATCGGCAGCCGTCCCAATGCGCGTCACGCGACAAGTGTTTGTAAGTTCGCGGCTGAGTTCGCCTTTCTACCTACGCCATCCCCTGAGTCTCCACACCGCTTGGGGTTCGTGTGTTGACGTCACGGTTGTGTGACATCACCTGACGTCACGATGTGGCGTCACCCAGCCGGGCCGGCGCGGCACGTCGGTGTCCAGCGAGGTGTCGTCGTTAGACGGCAGGGGCAGCGTCGACGGTGGCGCCGACCTGGCGGCGGAGAACGCCGACCTCAAGAAGCAGGTGGGTCGCCGTCGCTCGGTGCTCACAGACGGCTGCGCCAGGCGCTGCGGTTCCGGCGCTTTGGTGACGTCGTCAGCCGTGGAACAGGAGTTGTGAACAAATGAGACATGTAGACGAATGTAACGTAAATAATGTAATGCAATGTAAACAAATGTATGTGCTTGGATGTCCATTGGCTATGGGGTTGGATGATGCATGTTGATTGGTTGAAACTAAAGCAGCGGATTTGTTTATTTCAATGTTATTTGTTTTGAAGTTGCCCTGTCTCAAATGAACCCTTTTCACTTTTGACTTTTCATGTGCTTTTTTGTATGGTTGGAGGACTTCGAAATGCACTAGCAACTTGGCACGTTCGTTGAAAAATGCGTGGAAAAAACCATCAGCCCAGCTTGTTAAAAGCCTGAATACCGCCTTCTGTCGGCCAATAAACACGTCGCCTCTTTTAGCGCCGGCCGCAATGACGTCATTTTCGGTTTTCACGGCTAAGGGTCCCCCTGTCTTGGAGATGAACCGCTGTGCGTTGCGGCCTGGGTGTCGCGGCTAACGAGCACGGTCGATGGAGGGGAGGTGACGTAGTGCTTTGGCGGGCATTGTTAGGTTTCAACGGCGTTGACGGCTGAAGATCGACGTGGCTTATGTGCATTCAACATGCATATTCATGGAGCCCGCCGGTGGTGCATCGGCGCCTGGCAGTTCATTTCCCAGGTCTTGTCCGGGCCAGCGGTAGGCTGCGTGTGACGATTGGTGCGAGCACCGTAGACCTCGACCTTGTCTGCAATGGTAGTTACTATGTTAGGCATGCAACCTGTAGCGACTCGCCTGCCGGTGACGTCACATGCGGGATGCGCCAGGCACGAGCGAATAGAAGTGTGGCGTGTGTGACCCGTGAGGACGTGCTATCTGTGACGTCAGAAGCAACCACCGTGCCGCCAGCGAAGGACTGGCTGCTGGCACCAAAGGCAGAAGCGCCGCACCGCGGTTAGTTACCTTGGGAGCCCAGAGATGGCAGAACTGCTGTGTGCTGAGTTTCCATGCCGCTCGGTAGGTGGCGGCACTGCAGCAGCAGCTGGAGGAGAAAGACCGCACCATCCACCTGCTGCAACAGCAGATGTCTAAGTACGCCACGACGGCGCTAGATGTCAGCACGGTCGCCACTCAGGCCAGCCAGGTGGGTGTGATCACGGCAGCAGCCCGCTCGCAGGCCTGCTGTCCAGCTGGGCAGCCCTGTGTTCTGCAGACATCTTGTACCACACTGCTCTTCACCACTTAATGATGCAATGTCGGAGGTCGAACATCAAATCAGCCATCAGTAAAGGCATTCTAATGATAGAAATAGTAGAACAGCATTATTTCTCGACGTTGGCAGATCGAGGATTAAATCTCACACGGACAGCCGATTTTTGTCCAGACGCTGCTTTGTTGCACGAACTGCGTGTGGAGTGTAAGGCGTTCAGCCGTCGCGTCGCACGTCGGTCTGTGCTGTTGCCGCCTCCTGCAAACGCGGCTGCCTCGCTCGGGCCGTCATCCGACAATGACGTCGCACTCCGGGTCACGTGACGGCGGGGTGTGACGTCACGGTCGGCAGGTGACGCGGCTGCGCTCACAGCGGTCCGTTTGTCGGCAGGTGGTGACGGAGGACCCGCACGTGATCACGTGAGTCTGCTGTGACGCGTGGGCGGCCGATGCCGTCGGTTGTCACGTGTCTCCTGTCGGGGGACATGCCGGGTGTATGACGTCACACCATTGATGCGGACGCGCGTCGGCGTGGCCTGGCTGTGGTCTAATGTTCCGTGTCCCCATTACCGACCGGCGCCCCGTGTCACAACCATCAGGGATGGAATGGAAAGCACGGCTTTCATGATATGCACTTCGCTTATTAATCATTCAAGGCAGGGAAAACGGAGATATAATTCAGTTTGTGATAGCACGATTGTATTGGATTTTACTGAGCTTACAAATAAGTGTATTATGATCACTAGTTATGGTCTCCATAGCCAGGCGATATCCGGTTTTTTTCTGGGCTCACTGGACAGTATCGTGCAGTCCGTGGCACATATATGCAATGCCACTAGTTCGGCGGCATCCATGTTAAGTTACTGGCAGACGTGTGCAATTGAAGGAGGAGCATCAGCTGTAAAATGACACAGACTCGCAGGCAGACGGACAGGCTAAGGGGGCGGGCGAGTCACGGACGGTCCAACGTTCGGAAGGAAAACCACGAAAACGCAGGCACGGCTGCGTCGGGGTGAGGTTGTGGTTTGACTGTCATTGCGCAATACTTGCCCGACGGGTTATTCGCAAATACGTTAAAGCTGTGTGCTATGAATACATTATGGATTCATGGCACTCAGTTTAATTCATCTCTTTATCTGTTTCACTCATCCAACCTCACATTAAACATACCATCACATGATTTGCCTGCAGCCCTGCGTCCGTCCTGAAGCAACAGCAACACTTCCTATGACGGTGCCGGTCCCTCCGGCCCCTCGCCCTCGCCTTTCGCCTTTCATTGTATCTGGTTTTTGTGTGCAGCATTTTGCATGCCTCTCGAACAGGAACGCACCCGGGATTTTCTTCAGGAAGGGGGTCCAGGGCGCGGTGCATTCACGTGTGCGTTGTGGTGCATTCACCAAGTGCATTCACGTAATGGGCGTCGCTCCGCAAAATGAGCTTGGGGAGGGCTTAAAAACTGGAAACTGACTCAGTCGACCCGCAAACTGCGCCAGCAAGTGGGTTTTCCATGGGATTTGTCCCACCTCTCCTAAGTTGGAGGTTTGAATCATTTTGGAGATGCTGAAGCCCCCAACTGAAACGGAAACCACACCCCTGCATCACGCCCATTTTCGTATTTTCTGTCGGAGGCCCAGGCCTCCCCTTAGTATGCGGCAGGCACATACTGCGGCACGCGGAGCGTTACTCACTCTGCGACACCATGTTGTGCAAAAACATCGTTTAGAACATTCGGCGTATGCTGCGATCACGCAGCGTCTGCAGTGCTTCCCATGCCACTCTGCCATGGCTTGGAATTACAGCGCGATCCGGTGCGATATTTTGCCAGGCCTTCCTTCCAAATGAATTGGCAGTTGCTCCGAGTAATTATGATCGGTGTCTTAGCCACAGGATCGTCAGGTCGTTGCGTGGGAATCTTCCATCACATTCCTTTAGGTTCATTGGTCTGAATTGTCGTTCTCTAAATTTGTCGGACACGCCTTTCAGTCAGTCTCATTCCTTAAAAATTGCAATGAATCGAATTATCTCAGAACGAAATGGAACACAATCGCTGCATGGCTCGAGTCCGTGCATAGCCCGAAAGGGCCTTATTGCGCAGCTACACAGGCAGAACACCTAACATGGCTAATGAGTTCTGAACATCCAGCATCAGTATATGAATGCCGTTTGTTCCGTTGTCGACTCCCACCGATTTTGCCGTTGCACAACGCCATGGCCTGCTTTTTTGTGGCGGTTCTCTTTTGTGAAACGCACGAGTTCGTCAACCCAAATCAACGTTTCATTTGCATTTGTGTCGTTGATGTTAGCATTAAACCATACCCAGGACGCCATACATTTGTGTTTGGTTCAATTGCGTCGCTCATTGCTCCTCTTTGCACTCTGTGTAGCAGCTGTCGAGCTAGTGGTACTAGACACGCGTGGTCGGTAGCACTGGCGGGCAGGAGTGCCGGCACTGTGGCCCAGAGCGGCAGCAGCCTGGCTGTGAACCGTACTGACCGTACCGGACCCTGCGCCGACACCCGGCTGCTGGATGGGTGCCGGGGCGCCGCCGCGCTGGCCGTGCCGGACCCTGCGCCGACACCCGGCTGCTGGCTGGGTGTCAGTGTGCCGCCGCTTGCGGTGGCAACTGAGATGTGCGCCGGCAGGATGGAGCGTCACAAAAAAAGGGTCATTTAGGTACATATATCTAATAACACTAGACTGGAATCGGGTACGCCCGGGGTGCGCAGTCGGCGAACAAGGGTATTGTGCAACGCATTAATCTGAGCTCACATGTATAAGTGGGCGAGTCATGGCTTAAACAGAATGTTTCACATTCGAAGATATTAAAGCTCGGGATATGATGAAACAAACCCATTTATAGCTTTGGTATATTTTTAAGTAGAAAAGACTGCTCCAGACACCACAATTTCCCTGTTTAGTAACTATGCTCCTTGATACGTTATTGTTTGAGTACCTCATCGTACCCAGCAAAACATTGATTGAGAGCTAATTGACGGTCGTTACATCTCGAAATCGTGCTCACGAACGCTAGATATGAATGACTGGACCAGTATATTTTTCTCGGCCTGGACTGCCGCGTGGCTTATGGAATGACAGGATTTGAATGACGTTATTAGGATGTCATGTATGCTTAGGTGGCATTGAAGCTCTCAGCCTAAAATACCCTACATTTTTGCCGGCGTATAGCTCAGAAACTGGAGGGCTTTAAGTCTTAGGGAGGGCAGGCTGTTCACCAACGGTCCTTAATATGGCTATTTCAGTTCAAACACCCACATGAATATGGAACACTCCCTTTTACGGTAACGTCTACGATGCGAGCCAATGAAGCGTTGATTTCGATTGGTGAACTCGTGCGTTTAACAAAACAGAGCCGTCGGGTTGGGTCGCCCTTAACTCACCCGGTTCACCTTAGGTTGTCCAGTTTGCCTGCGAGTCTATGCCACTGTACAGCTGATGCCCCTCTTCCGATTTGCATAAGTATGCTAGCAAGTAAACATGGGTGTTGCCGTACTAATGGTGTTAATTATTTGTGATTTAAGCGTCTTTCGGCCCGCCAGACGACCAGCTCGTATTTGGGGTGAATCAGAAGGCTTTGTCCTGTATGGTTCAGGAAAGAGCCTGTTCGAAGCTTTACGGCCAGAAATAAATGTACTGAAAGATTGGGGGTGAGACGGCCCACAGGCGTTGTACGGTAGTTACGCGCACGGGTTGGGCCGCGGCCCGCGCCTCCTCTCGCCATGTTTTCTTCGCCTCAGTCGGGCCGCGGCGCCGGACTGACACAGTCCGGGCCTGACCTCGCGCGGCTGGCGTTCCACCGGTCGGGGTGACACACTCAGTCCGGCTGCGGCGCCAGACAGACACACCGACTGGGAGTGACACAGTCCGGGCCTGACCTCGCTGTCGCGGCGCCGGACTGACACACCGACTGGGAGTGACACAGTCTGGGCGTGATCTCGCGCGGCTGGCACTCCACCGGTCGGGGTGACCCGGGCAGGGGAGGGGGCCGGTGAGACCGCGGTTAGGTTAGGTCGGTCTCGGGGGCCGGTGAGACCGCGGTTAGGTTAGGTGGGTCTCGGGGGCCGGTGAGACCGCGGTTAGGTTAGGTCGGTCTCGGGGGCCGGTGAGACCGCGGTTAGGTTAGGTCGGTCTCGGGGGCCGGTGAGACCGCGGTTAGGTTAGGTCGGCCTCGGGGGCTGGTGAGACCGCAGTTTGGTTAGGTCGGTCTCGGGGGCTGGTGAGACCGCGGTTAGGTTAGGCCGGTCTCGGGGGCTGGTGAGACCGCGGTTAGGTTAGGTCGGTCCCGGGGGCTGGTGAGACCGCGGTTACGTTAGGTCGGTCTCGGGGGTGTATATTCCTGTCCATTGGGGGGATAGGGGTGCACCCCTTCAGCCTGCCCCCCGACTTTGAGGAAAACAGTGGACCAAAGTTGGAGAAAACGTGTTTCTGGTATTTTGGGGTAGATGTTGCCATTTTCCCTCTTCACCCCGCCAGCTTGCTTTGCTAAACGTCCTTGACGACCTGGCTGATCAGGCAACATTACGCTCTTGACCAAATTTTTTCAAGTAGAACTGCGCCCGTAACCCAGTGCTTTTGCCAAACCACGCGTGTGCCCGTGCCTGAGCGGGCGTGTGCCTGTGACCGCGTGCCGCTGGCGGACGTGTGCCTGTGACCGCGTGCCGCGGGGCTGACCATGTGTTTGTGTGCCGGCGGCGGCGGCGGCGCAGCTTCCGGATCGGCCAGGTAGGCGTCGCTGACGTGTGTCTGGGCTCACTGCTGCTGGCCGCCCCTCTGCTCCTGTCTGTAGCGCTGCTGGTGTACCCCCAGCTGGGGCCGGCCGAGGTACGGCCGGCTCCTCCCCCCCCCCTCTCCCCTCTCCGGCCGGCCCGCTCTCGCCGAGATCGCCCCCCCCCCCCCCCGCCACCCCGTCTCTGACTTTTCTCTCCCGTCGATGTGCTACCCGCTGATCGCTGATGAGTCATCACCGGATCCGACCCACTGTCCCTTCTCGGTTCTGGCTCCGTGGCCTGTTTGACTTTGCTCTGTGTGACTCACCTCTGACTCTACTCACCACCGGACCTCTGACTTCACTCATTACCGACTGACTCCTGCTCCCGATGTTTGACTCAGCTCTGTGTGATTGCCTCACCCCTGACTCTACTACTCACCGACGGACTCCTCCCCGGCATTTGACTCAGCTCTGGGTGACTGCATCACCTGTAACTCCACTACTCACCGGCTAACTCCTCCCTCGGTGTTCGGCTCAGCTCTGTGTGACTGCCCCACCTCTGACTCCACTACTCACTGGCTGACTCGTCCTCCGGTGCGTTTATTGGCACCGACTGCTCTTCTGCACCACCCGGTCTCCTGGCGCGCCAGATGCACCCTAGCCGGGCACTGGGGTAGTTTGCTGCCGCTCCGTCCCTGCAGTGATTGGTCCGGCTCTGCTCCGCCCAGCTCCCGCCCCGCCCCGTCCGAACCGGTCCCAGTGACGTCATGCCTGCAGGATCGGACCCCCCCCCCCCCCGCCCCTCCCCCTCTGGCTGCTCTCCTGGGCTGCAGACGACTGAGGCCTGCAGCGCTCTGATAGGCTTTGGGGTGTGTCGCCTTGCCATTGGCTGGCAGAAGACATTGCTGTGCCGCCGTTGGTGGCTGAGTGGCTTTGCCGTGCAGCCATTGGCTATCGGGCGAGCTTGCTTTAGCTCGGCGTTTGCGTGGAGCACAGGGGCTTTGGAGAGTCTTGCTATGCACTCATTGGCTGCAGTGATTTATGCTGCAATGCCATTGGGTACGTGGGATGCTCTTGTTTGGTTTCCGTGCTGGCCTGTCATTGTTTCGGGTCTGCGGTTTGTTGTGCTGGGAAGGCCTGGAGAGTCACCCTGCCAACACTCGACGGTGTGTGGCTGGCAGTTGCTCTGCTGTCCTGTAAAGCATGTCTTCAGGACAGCTCGTGTTTATTTTGTTTGTTGCGTGAGCAAAGGGGGAGTGTAAGCTTTCTTTGGTTCGGTGTACTGTTGTTTTACCTTACTTTTGAAATTGCAAAATGCTGTAGGCGAAATGGTTGGAACAGTCGAAGAAGGAAAACAAGCCATCTATTGCAAATGTTCTAACTTGATGCGCTACAGCGACGGGCTCAGGTGCTCTCGCAAAGCAGCCTTACAAACCTCCGTGACGGCGATGACCCGAAAAGGCACCTTTGCCGCATAGCCGGAGGCGGCGTCAGCGGTTGACGGTCTGGGATTCCTGGGGTCGGGGGAGAACGGGAAGGAAGAGATAGAGCGCCCCCCCCCCCCCCCCCCCCCGGGTGCGCTCTCTCTGGGAGTCCCGGGGTCGGGGAGAACAGGAAGGAAGAGATAGGGCCCCTCCCCCCTCCCCCCGGGCGCGCTCTCTTGAACGCCACAGGCGTAGCCCGAGATCACTGGATCACCGGGTGATGATGGGAGAAGGGAGTGGAGGGGTCGTCCGTCGGACGCCGCCGCCGCCGCTGCACGCGTCCCTGTCTTGCCTGTGTGTGTTTGGGGGGGGGGGGGGGGGGGCTGGCTGCTCGTCGCCGCCTGCTCCGGCCGATGCCACAGCGCAGTCTGCGCGCGCGCCGGTGGCGGCGTGACGCAGCGTCCGTGCGTGTGTGTGTGTGTGTGCGTGTGGGAGGGGGGGTCTCGGGCAAGGCGGGGCCGGCGTGCGAGTGATTGACGTGTCGCGCCGCCCCACACGACCGTACCTGGGCTCCCTGGACTCTTAGAAAATGGCACATATGTCCTCTCGTGTTGAACGTAAAAGAGAAGGGGTTCTCAGGGAAACAATGCTTAAGGCGAGACCTTGAGAATCTGAATTGTTCTGTCAGCTGGTACCGTGGCACGTAGGAGGAGGTCGGTACCGTTTATTACTACGCACGTGGATAGTTTTAGATAAAGTTCTTGAGATGACTGCACCACGCCAGGCCGCAGAAGTCCGCCAGTCGCTCGCCACTTGACTGACCGCGCTCGCCGCCTGTGTTGCAGCGTCTCCGCAGGTAAATGAGCGGTAGGACCGGAGCCGCGCGGGCAGCTGACCCTGGGCAGCGCCGGAGGGCTGAGCCCTGGCCCCGGGCCGCCGCGGGTCACGCCGGGCGGCAGCTGCGCGTCCGGGAGCGGCAGCGAACACGCCAAAGATGAAGACAATGTGATGCCGCGGCGGCGATGCGTTCCCGCCGTGTTTGCGATGCCACGCCCCTGTGCGTGTATGTGCGAGTGTGCGTACTGTCGGTTGGCGCTTGCAGGCGAGACGGCCTCACACTGCATTCCAAATTTGTCGCGCTCTTTCGATGTCAGCATTCCGTGACGTGAGCTTTCCGCCGTGTGTGTTAACCCGCCCCTCGCCCCCGGCTTAAATTGCCCCGACCGGCGCTCTTTGGTTGCTTGCACTCGGAGGAGGAACGCCGCGGGTTTTGCCTCGGCCCGGGGCCAACGACACATTCCACTGAAACAGGGTCGCCCTATTGCGGCACGCGCTGGGTCTCGCGCTCCAGCGCCAGTCGGCCGGGCGCGGTTTGGCGCCGGAGGGGTGTGCGTGCGCGTCGACTGTTGAGGGAAGAGCTTCGCGCGGTGACGATGACGCCGGGCGGCGCCGCCGCAGGCTCGCCGTCGCTGCCGCTGTGCAATAGACTGAAGCGGCGTCAGTGACGTCATCGGCGATCGTGACGTAACGTCACGGGTGGCCCGCCTCCCGCGGCCGCGCCACGGAGTCGGGTCGTGTGGCCGTCGCGGTCGGGCTCGTTACGGCGACGCCGCGGCGGCAGCGAGAAACCACCGCGAGGCGGCGCTAGCGGCGCTCCTGGCAGCTCCGCAGGCCAGCTTTGTTTTAACGCGCGATTCGTGTTGGTCTTGGCGCGACCGCCAGTGGCCGCGTGAAATAAATATGATGCGTGAAGCGTGGGTGTTTCACTCAACGCTGAAGGGAAGAGCCCGCGGCATGGTGCGCGCTGTTGGCGCTCGCGAACACTCGACCTGACCTGACGCCAGCAACGGGCGCCAGAGATCATGGTGTGTTGCCTGGCGTTCGGCCGCGGTGGAGGAGGCCTGCTGAGTGGCTGTCGACCAAGGCTGCCTTCCTCAGCCGACCCAAACTGGCTCAGCTGCAGGCTGCCGTGCTGAGAAACTCTGTGGCGGGCACTGTAAGTGAGCCAACACTTATTAAGTTCCTTGCATTTAAATGTGCCAAGCCCATGCAATGCATTCATCCTGTTCGAGCCAACAGCAATATGGAGTGACACCAAACGCCCAGAAGCTGTACTGTTCCACCCGGGGACTCGAGGGGGCCCAGCAACTTCCCGCTCTCCGTTTGACGGCTGGTCCGGCGCCGATAAAAGCGCTAAACGGGTGTTAACGATGCGGCCTGCGTTTGGACCTTCGGTGCTTCGCTGGCCGACAAACGAGGTAGGATCATGTGATATAAACGTTCTACTTCAAACACGAAGCTGCAGCATGGGGAAGGTCAGCTTCATCGGCGGTGGATTTAACCGACTTCCAAAGTTTGTTGGAAACTTGAATCTTTTGAATCTCTCTTTTGAATCTTTTGAATCTTTGAATCGTTTGGAAACTTTTGAATTGGAAATTGATTGTGAAAATTAATGCATTATACTTAGCACACCAAACAGAAGGGTTAAAGTACACCTCATCTCGAAAAGTGGATGATTTCGTCTCATTTTGAGAGGTCTGTAACGCGCGCGCCGTAGCACGCGGACTTGCATTCGAGCGGGCTTCACCGCCGGCTGTGGGCGGTTTCTCACCACCGGCCGCAGCCAAAAGAGTCGATGCTCTGCTTAGCGCGCGGCGGAGGCTGCTGCGTTGTTCAAGTGCCCGTACCACTGTCACTACAGTTTACCAACATCAGCAAAGCTCTCCGCTGGATGCCACACGTCTGCGCCGGTTCAGTGGAATGCCTCGAAATCTGCAATGCAGGTGTTTGCTGGCGCCAGCACCACGCGCCGAGCCTGCGGCAGCTGCGCGAGACGCTGACGACACGGAGCTCTGTCCCTCCGCACGCTGATGGCGCGGAGCTCTGTCCCTCCGCACGCTGACGGTACGGAGCTTTGCCCCTCCGCACGTTGACTGCACGGAGCTCAGTCCCTCCGCGCGCTGATGACACGGAGCTCCGTCCCTCCGCACGTCGACAGCACGGAGCTCCGTTCATCCTCACGCTGATGGCACGGAGCCCCGTCCCTCAGCACGCTGATGACACAGAGCTCCGTTCATCCGCACGGTGATGGCACGGAGCTGTCCCTCTGCACGCTGACGGCACGGAGCTCTGTCCCTCAGCACGCTGATGACACAGAGCTCAGTCCCTCCGCATGCTGATGACAGGGAGCTCCGTCCCTCCGCACGCCGCAGCTGTGGGCGGCCTTACGTAAGGCGGCCCGGACAGGTGCCAGGAGCCGCACGACTCTCCGCCACCTGGCTCCGGGTCACACCAGGCACCAGTGCGCTGGGAACATCGCCAGATGCCCCCCTCCCTCCGAACTGGGTCAGATAGACGACGGAAGGTGCGATGGATGACGGGCAGCCGGCCGGCCGGCCATCTCTCTGCCGTCGTCCGACCGCCAACATGCTCTTCCTGCTGCTGCTGCTCCTGGTGGGGGCCTGGTGAGTTGTACCAGCCCGGTAACCATGGAGACGACCCGGCTGTGTTGAGTGGGAGGGCCACGAAGACAACCGCAGACGGCTTAAAGGAAATGTTGCGCATGTGAAGATATTGAAGTAGGCCTCAGACATGATGCAATGAGCTCACTCGTGGCTGTTGGTATACTTTTCAAGTGGAAAAAATTGTCGGCCCATTCCACAACAAATCGATAGGTGAAGGGGCCAAAACAAAACACCCCATAATTTTCCAATTTAGCTGAAGATATCACCATGGGATTGTCTTAAGCCCCAATTCAGCTGTGCCGTTTTCAGAAGGCCAGAGCAGCGGCTGAGCAGTTATGGCGTCGGGCATTTGTAGGGAGTTACCCAGTATGACTGGCTAACAGTACATCATTTAAGCAGATCTACCTCAGTTATGCAGAGCTATAAGCCGCTGGGCTCACAGTAGTCTAATGCATCTTTTGGCCATTTGCAAATTTGTGTTTACTGGAATTTAAAATCCTTGGCCTCGTGACCTAAAGTCACGTGACGATTTTTTTAAAGTTTGGACATTCACAGTGCTATTTTTCGAAACGCAGAAATTTACAGCAATGCCTTGTTTACCAAAACCAAGTTTTTAAAAAATGCGTGTTTTTGTGATAATTTCTGTAACGAGCAGGGCATGTCTGGCCCATTTCATCCGGATCTGGCAAGTGACACGAATTACGGGCTTGAATACCATATAGTATGTTGAAATTTATAAATTCATGGATTTATCTGTACAAGCTATACAACACAAACATATACACACGCACACTCACACACACAAACACACATACACACACACAGTATATATATACATATATATATATATATATATATATATATATATATATATATATATATATATATATATATATATATATATATGTGTGTGTATGCATATATATATATATATATATATATATATATATATATATATATATATGCATGTGTGTGTATGTGTGTGTGTATGTATGTGTGTATATGTACATATAAGCATATGTTCGTGTGTGTATGTGCTGGTGTGTACGTATGTGTGTAATATTTTGCACAGCTGACGGCTTTAACTGAGCACTGAAAGTGTCATGAGGAGAAATATATGAAATGGCTTTCATTACGAAATGTATTTACATATTCATATCCGTCATTCAACATATACGACCGCATGAATTGGCGCGTACGCTGCACATGCAGCGAATCACATGTCACCATGAGCCATTTGCAACGGCGTGGCACGATGACCTGACCTGACCTGGTACCATACAACACAGCGAGTCAATGCAGCAAGGTCCGCTCATCTGCCAGCCAACCCGTGCGAGACGCTGACACTTCCGCCCGCGCATCTGGCGCTGGCGCGCTCACAGTCACATATCACCGCCCTACTGTTCCCACACGTCCACGCCGGCGGGCAGATGGCGAGCCCTGATAATCGTCGGTGTCGCTGGTGAGATGTTGTGAGAGCCCTGAGAATCGTCGGTGTCGCTGGTGAGATGTTGTGAGAGCCCTCAGTGTCCTTCACCGCGATGACTTGTACAGCGCTCGGTGGGGTGGTTCGCGACGCTCGTCACCTCCTGCCCGGACACATTGATGAGTATGGTCTTGCTGACCAGTTTCTCCGGCAGAAATTTAAACATGTCCTCCGCCGTCAGCATTTTCCCACTATGGGTACGCCTGAGGCTCTCTTGTGCTGTGGGCGCTTAGTCGTGCCCCGATGCCGCCACAGGTACCCTTACCATGTGACATGGCGTCACAGGCACCCTTACCATGTAACATGACATCATATACACCCTTACGATGTGACATGGCGTCACATGTACCCTTACCATGTGACATGGCGTCACAGACACCCTTACCATGTGACATGGCATCACAGACACCCCTACCATGTGACATGGCGTCACAGACACTCTTACCATGTGACATGGCAAAAATGCTACTCACAGGGCACCCCGACGTCAGCCTCATGGGGGGGGGGGGGGCGTACGTTGACGAAGTTGTGCTGACCTCGCACTGAGCGGCAATACCGTCTGTGAAATGAATATTTTTCTATAGACCGGGCACATTGGCACGAATGTCTGGGACAGGCCGTCACTAAAACGCATAAACCATGGCGGTGCTATGCTTTGTACCATCATAAATTAAATAAATATTTACCAATTCCAATAAAGTGCCAAAAAAGTACCACCAAAAGAGAGTAGCTCTAATGACACATCACACTACGAACGGATACACAGCACGCTGAGAGGTGTCCGAGCGGGAGCCTTGGGCCGCGCCTTCCGCTATCAATGAGTAATTTTTAGAAAAGTCAACCTGGACAACCACTTTGCCCTCATTGGCAGTAGTCCTTACGTGGGCAAAGCACTGACATTGCCTATCAACTGCAAAATGGTGTCTGATCAGCTTTGCGATTTGCTGACTAATTTGCTGGTGTGCTACCTTCCTTTGCCCCGATGATTTCCGCTAGTGCGCGGCGATTCGCGCTCACCCACCGTTCATATCAAATCTCACCGTCAAGTCCTTGGTTCGTTGGCACACACGATCGAACCAATCAACCGATGTATCCCGCTCCGCACACGTGCACACCGCGCCAACTTGGCGCATCCACTACTCACAGACAAGGTTGCCGAAATCTGCATATCGGACGACAGGATGGCCTGCCCACACGTGACGTCACTAAACCCGAGCACGAACACCACACTCACCATCCATAGCATCATCAAGAGTCGTACCACCCTCGTCGCTATTATCTGGCTTGTCCGAGAGGTGACTTTTCGAGAGAATACAGCATAAAAAGTCCATTACTCCTTCCTCACCAAGGTCACGCGAACTATGTCACGGGTGCACGTGACCAATGAGGACACGGTGTGTCAGATTTTAGGAGGGCCGAAAGCGGATAAAAGCAGTTTTTTATTTTAGTGATATGTGCACGTGCGTAACGAATGCGCATCACTGCGGCCTGCCAAGACGCGGTGCTTTGGACGAAGTGCAGCAAATGTTGAAAACCGATAGGAGGGTATTTTGCTCCCGCTTGTAAATGTCACACACTTCACGCTAGTACCGCAAGGCAAATCCTTTTTGCAATCTACTTTTGGCTCCATCAGCTATAGGACCGTGACACAATCGTCCTTGCCCAGACACACCCGGCTGACGTGGTCCCACTCGTAAAACAGCTCGTCCTTCTTGTCTGCGTTCGGAATGCTCAGGTCTTTCCTCGCTTTAGGGACCAAGAGACTATGTAATGGTTTTAGTTGGCTCTTCCTGATCATGGACATGGTTGTTTAAAAAGATCCGGGTGTCCGGTCGAGTGACAAAGGCGAAAGAGTAAGGATGGAGAGCCGTCTCTGTAGTCGGTGCGGCTGTGAACCTCGGCGTTCAGGTCCTCCTTGATCTGATCGCATCTGAAACGCAGCAAACATTAAATCATTAGTCCATAGCTCAACCGATGATCCCACACTCGCTATGAAAAGCAGCATTGAGTCACAGGAATTAGACTTAAACCGAAGAAAAGTGGGTCACTTATGGACGTATCCGGAACAGCTTTTACCTCGCTAAGTAGCTATCTTCAGCCATTCTTTGCCTCCGCTGGCTCGTCTCCTGGTGGTGCTATCTGTACGTTTAGCGAGGTTTTCGACCTGCGATTTAGGGATCTCGATGTCTTTTTGAGCTTTTTGGCTCACTGTAATCGCCTCTGTGCTTCGGTAAGGCCTTCTGAGCGTAGAAGATGAACGAAGGCAGGTACTGGTCCATCAGTGTTCTGACCATATAGGCATAGGCATTTCAACACAGCACTCACGCACAATGGTGACAACTGTTTTGAAAAGCCCAAGGCACAAGCTAAACGCACGGGTTTGAGTATGAACGTACAACGTGTATACGAGCAAATGACCTTCCTACGTTAAACATAATTTTATCTAATAAGATACTGGGCTGCACTCTGCTGAGCATATCCAAATACCGTCTTCACGCTGCTTTAATGGCAAAACCAGCCGTCACTTTATACTGATAACATCTTATATCAAGCGACGTGAATTGCTGATAGCATTACTGCGTGCAAATATGACAAGTGTAATTATTCACCAAGTCCGTGGACACTTCTTTAGTAATAAATTATGCACGGCACAGCAACAACTGTAGCAATGCATAGCATTAGCTTGGCTGTGGTTAAAAGCGAGACGTCGAACATCGGCATACCACAGGACGGAAGCACAGGACAAAAGTGATCTGACTTCTGCACTTTTATTTTGGCTGCTGGATTCTGCTTCGGAGCTCGACCGCGAACCCCGTGCAAGCAGGCTGTGCGAATCCCTCAATAATTTGATCCGGCAGCTTACACCCAGATTGATCCCGGCAGCAATGTCAGGCATCATTCACGTTTTTGACCAGCAGATCTGAAAACGTGCTTGCGTTTGTATCAATGGCTTCTTGTGTCGTTGGGAGGGATCACAAGACACTCGATGCACCATCGTACCGCTCACACCAATCCAATATCGGCTGACCAAGGCCTGCCAGTCACAGCTGCCGCAGCAGCACGGCCAGTGAGAGTGAACGCTGAGCCTCCGCCGCACGGGGCCATCCTCTGTTCTAGGGCCCTGGGCCATCTATTGTTAGTGCCCGGTCAGGTGAGATGAAAACCCCCTGCCTTCCTATTCCTATTCTTATTTCGCGGCGTGAGAATCGGGCTGCAAAAAAGCTCATCGACCATCCGTTTGTGGTTGGGAAAATGCTGACATACGCTCTCCTTCCAATTCACCAAAAGATGAATCCCTCCAAAAGCGCTCCGCAACTCTGCGGCACTGCCACTGTCACACGACCGTACCACTGCGGAGATAAGGCACGTGAATTACTTATTTTTAAGATGTTACAGTGCCTGTGCAATGTTAGGCATGGAAAGCATCTTTTTCTATCTTACGGCAACGATATTTATCCTCAACCTTGCCGGGAGCTGGAAAACCCGATAGGTAACCCGATGACGAGATGGGCCGGGTAACCCGATGGCGAGATAGGAGGCATGGGGTACCCCCATCCCCCGTATCTCGACACCTTGGTACACTTGCATCACAAAAATACGTCAAAATACGTCAAAAATAATAAATGATGCGTCCTTATAAATACGCAATTATATGCTTGACGTCGATGGTTTTTGCTTCAGTAATATCCCATCCCTTACACATATAATTACTGAGTACGCCTATACCTATCGCAGCAACATCCACGCATGGCCAGATGGGAGCGAATGTGGGGCGCTTTTGAAGAAAAACGCATGTGGTAGAAAGCTATTGGTAAAAGCGTGTAGTATTTCTTCTTGTGGTAAAAAGCCATTGTTCCTAATGTCTGTATAAAACAAAACATCATTGTGTATGTCGAAAGGTCAAAATGGATCACGTGATTTTTGGTCACGCTGTCATAGTTTTGAAAGCTAAGTGAAGGAAGATTCGGAAATAGCCAAAAGATGCACTGTCTTTTTGCAAGTTCAGCGGTATATAGTTTTGTAAAATTTCAGTAACCATTAATTGGACCATGGACCGTTTTGTGTGTGTGTTACCTAACCTCTTAAGAATGCTCGAGGCTATGGTGTTTTCGACCATTTCTCTGATGATTCTCAAAATTGCACGTTCGGGTTCAGGGCATAAGACAACCCCTGGAAGAATTTTCATCAAAATGTAGGATGTCGGGTGTTATGCCTCTGTCGACTTCTCGCGAAATGACCCTATTCTAGACAACCAAATTTCTCCATCTAGCAAATATGCTTCTCTCCGCGTCATTAGTTGCGTTATGGATTTTATATGACGTTGAGGTGCTGCCAAACTAGCCGTGCGGAACTGTCACCCCAGCACCCCCTCGTAGTACCCCAGTCTCCCGAGAGATGGCCGCGGCGGTGCTGAAGGTGTTTGTTGAACCAATTATCTTAATGCTTTCGTGTTTTGGGCCCTTCTCGTGACTTTCCTGTACATTTATCCGTGGCTTTAGGGTGTTCTTGTTCCCGTAGTAAGTGGCAACCATGTCCAGCTTCTTACGTTATGTAGCACAAAAGGTGATTCGTGCCTGAATCTTGCACAGCTAGCTCAACAACGATTGAGAACCAGCGGACGTCCATTACGTCGAGAAATCGTGCTCACGAAGGCCAGACATGCACGGTTCGACGATAGCACTCTTCTTAGCCTTGAATGCCGCATGGTCATTGAGGTGGCAGGACTTGAATGACGTCACCGCGCGCCATGCACGGCTGAATGAAATATGAAATGCCATGGAATAGCCTGCGCGGAATAGCCTGCACATCTTTCTGGGCGTGTACCTCGGAAACTAGAGGGCTTAGGACTAAATATAGGTAGGGCTGTGCACCGCACCGAACGGTCTTCAAAATGGCTGCTTCAGTTCAAGACACTACCTAAATGTGCAGCGCTCCCTTTAACGAACCCGCGTGGTCTTTTTTCTTTTGGAGTGACCAAAAAAGGTGGCGCTTGACCTCCATGACGACCTTGACCTGCAGCTGGCTCGCTGGCAGCTGCAGCCGGCTTGGTGAGTGGAATGCCGGATTTCCATGGCAACTCCCGTGTGGTAAGAGCGAGGATTTGGTTACCATGACGACAATCGACTGCATGACCGCGTGAGAGGGCCATGGTACGGCTTTGACTTCAGCTGGCGGGCGAATATAGACCGGTGGGCCTCGCCGAGACGCGTCTCCTCCGTCTCCTCGTCTCCCGCCTTCCTCTTGGTTTCAGTCGTTAGCCGCTCCGTTTCAGTACGCCCGCTCTGTTTCAGTGTCTCAGCCGACGTCTCTGCCGACCATTACGTGCTGGCCACCAGGTGGCCCCAGACGGTGTGCGAGATGTACCACGGCCCATGTAACATCCCCGCTAACGTGTCCGCCTTCACCGTACACGGCCTCTGGTGAGTGATGTCATCACGGAGGACAATCTGCGCAATCGGTTTGGGGGAGGGGCCTAGCCGAATTCCCGACAATATAGCCTCCCCAACTGGGGGCTCAAACCCACCTTGGGGCCCAAAGCAACGTAAGGAAGGGACAGAGCCACCGTCAAAGTGAACAGATGGGCACGCCGGTAAGCCAGCCTCTAGAGCTGTGGCAGCTTATGCTGTGTGCCGGTTCGCAGAGCACATATGACTCATCAGCTAAAACATTGACATCATTCCCCGTACTCGGCCTTAGGTTGCTTTTAAGCGCAGTCTCTGCATGCTGGCTGCGATGCAGCAAGGGCCGCGTTATTCCCTTTAATCGGTCAATTTATTGAGGTCGAGATGTCATCACCACAATAAGGTCAACGGGCCACGTGGTGCTCCGTTTGCAGGGCAGTTGACGGTTCAATGTGATCGCTTATGACCGTACTGCAGCCTCAGCACGCTGCAGGCTGCACACTGATCCAAGCGGCCGGTCACCTGTGCGCACGTCTTGACCCTCCGACGACCTCCGGTGACCCCATGTGACCTGGTCAGGCCGGATAACTACGCGGGCAAGGATCCGGCGTACTGTTCGGGCGCCGGCCTGAACATGACGCAACTGCAGCCGATCCTGCCGTCACTGCTGCAACTCTGGCCTAACTTCTACGCCGACTCCACCTCCGAGAGCTTTTGGAAGGTCAGAGTGAGCTTTTGGTTGGTCTGGCGGGTATTGCCGGTCTTCGGAACTTCTAGCAGGTCAGGGCGAGTCTAGATGGCTTTTGGGCACTCGGGATAGGCTTGCGAAACATGGGGCAGGCATCAGGAGCTGCTCGGAGATGGGCGTAATGATAAAGTAAATATTAATTAAATATAACACGCACACACACACACGCACACACACACACACACACACACACACACACACACACACACACACACACACACACACACACACACACACACACACACACACACACACACACACACACACACACACACACACACACACACACACATACACACACACACACACACACACACACACACACACACACACACACACACACACACACACACACACACACACACACACACACGTACACGCACATGCACGCGGGAACGAGGCCGGGGCCCACGATTCACAATGTTCGGGTCACTGATACAATTAGTGTCTCTTATTTTGGTCAGAGGACACAGTGCCTAACAGGCGCCATGTGGCGGCAAATGACCCCGAGTCGGCCAGGAGCGGTGTTCGAGCCGGACTGAAGATGGGCAGATGGGTCTTTTGAGACAAAAGATCACTGGAAGGCTCTGAAGGGCGCAAGGGGCTGGTCGTAGGTCACATTAAGGATTAGCGCCGTGATCCCAAACGTCAAAGAGCCTCTTACACCGACTGGGGACCCCTGAGACAGAGCGTTCCTCCGTTTCGGCCAGAGATCATCAACACCGAACAGTCGGCTCCGTGTCGGTCTGAGCCCTGGGGACCCACTTCCCAAGCAGGGACACGGCCCGGCCGTGATTAACATTGGTCGGAGCCCCTGCAACAATGCGGAGCTCTCGTGATTGACATTGGTCGGGGCCCCTGCAACAATGCGGAGCTCTCGTGATTGACATTGGTCGGGGCCCCTGCAACAATGCGGAGCTCTCGTGATTGACATTGGTCGGGGCCCCTGCAACAATGCGGAGCTCTCGTGATTGACATTGGTCGGGGCCCCTGCAACAATGCGGAGCTCTCGTGTTTGACATTGGTCGGGGCCCCTGCAACAGTGCGGAGCTCTCGTATCGTTGAGTGTACCACAGTGCCTAGCAGGGTATGTTGTGTCAACAGCGGGCCTCGCATTGGTCAGGGAAGATTCGCTCGACAAGGACGGGAACGGGAGCCCGAATTGCAGAGGGCCTCTTGCGTTGGTCGGGGCCCTCTGAAAAGGAAAGGAGACATAACAACTCATGGTGATTGCTCATATTAAGGCAATGGAAGGGTCCAGCGCCAGCAATGGCCCCCAGGGCCGAACGGTGGGCCCTCCAATCCGATTCCACTACGAACCCGCTAAGCCGAACTGGAGTCTGTGTGCTAATTATTAGGCCACCTGCGGCGATCAGGGATGTTGTTGCGTCAATGAAGGCTCCTGCGTCGATCCAGGGTCAACTGCGCTGGTCAGAAGGCCTTCTACGTCAGGGGGCGAACCAATGTGATATGACGTTTTCCCTCTAAGGGTCTCCGGATCGGCCCGGGGATCCCGCCCGTGTCACCAGAATGGCAGCCGGAAGACACCCCCCGCGGTGGAACGGAATGACCCATCAGTCCTTGACCGGGGACAAAAATGTGCCCCAGTGTTTTACCCAAGGGTGCCCCTTTCTGGGAAAGAAATAATGGGTCTTAGTGTTGAATTGAGTGGGTCTAAATGAGGTAAAACACGAACAAGGCCAGCCCATGTTTGTCTGAGACCGTCAGTCATTTTGCAGAATCGACTTGTGAGGCAAATTACATCAAAAGGTTTGGGCTCGCATGTCCGCGATCCCGATAGCAAGGACAGCCCTGGCCTGGGTTGCAGTTTCCGTAAAACCGAACGGCGCTGGCCCCTGCAAACAACACTAGGCGGCGGGTGCCGTGTGCACGAGAGCAGCCGTCGTGAAATATTGGTTCTAAATGCGTTTCAAAATTAATTCGTACCATTCAAAGATGAGACTGGGCGCATATTTCAAACAACTTTGAAATTGCCCTCTGGGCAGATTAACAGTTACAGCAACACAGAAATAGAGACTCTACCTTCGCTCTTCCAGTTCCACCATCAGATTCAAGCGGTACTTTGCGATGCTATAAAGGCCATCCCGTCCTGGTCATCAGTCTAAAAATGGCATGGTTGAAATGTACGCCCGGCAAATGTACTACCTTGTGAATGTATGATTTGATGCCATAATGCGTTCAAGCGCATTTCTTTGAAATGCATTATCATTTTTGTCCACCCGTCGGCCACAGCTTTACACAGATTGCTGACCCATTTCGACCTAAATTCGCGGGGCCCTTACTATCTTTGAAAAGCACATATAAGAGTTCTGAAATGGCTTCTGGGCTCTATCGGTTTGGAAAGAGTGGATTGGATCATTTAAAAAAGACCGCTGGCGATTTATTTCATGCGGTCCTTTAACACGCCCTCGAGTGGAGGGTCAAAATGACGTCCCAAAGGTTTTTCGGAATGGTTTCCGAACAGCGCGGCGTAGCCGCGCCAAATTTTGATAGCTGCAGACAACTGAGCATCCAAAATTTAGATGCACCTTATAAGGTCGCTGACCTATGGCAAGTCAACGTCAATACATGGTTTCAGTGGAGGCAATTTCGAGGGAATCGTTTAATCTGATCCAACAGCGGAGTGTTGGACAAAGCCACACATCTCTGAAATACTTTCTTAGGTAACACAACAATTGAATGAACAAATTGCATGGACGTAGGGTCAGGTATGGAGGTCAGAACAAGGTGAAAACCAGCCTGTGTTGTTATTCTAGAGCTTGCACTATTTGACCCAAAGGTCATGACCTAGGAACCTCAAACCTTGACCTAAGTGATCTCACGTACACCCTGTGAATTTAGTGTCTCTAGCTCTCTTAGTTCCCGAGATCTCAGGGGGTCAAACTGACCCCCTCCCCCACCCGAGCGAAGGGTATCCAATCGGTCACCCGGGTGTGTTTACGACGTTTTTTGCGTTTTTGTGTCGGGGGCAAGACATTGTTGTGCCCGTGGCGAGACGCCCTTGTGTCCATGGAGAGACGTTCTTGTGTTCAGGGCGAGCAATTTCCGTGTCCAGGGCGAGACGCTCTCATGTCCAGGGCGAGACGCTCTCATGTCCAGGGCGAGATGCTCTCATGTCCAGGGCAAGATGCTCTCATGTCCAGGGCGAGACGCTCTCATGTCCAGGGCGAGACGCTCTCATGTCCAGGGCGAGATGCTCTCATGTCCAGGGCGAGACGCTCTCATGTCCAGGGCGAGATGCTCTCATGTCCAGGGCGAGACGCTCTCATGTCCAGGGCGAGACGCTCTCATGTCCAGGGCGAGACGCTCTCATGTCCAGGGCGAGATGCTCTCATGTCCAGGGCGAGATGCTCTCATGTCCAGGGCGAGATGCTCTCATGTCCAGGGCTAGACGCTCTCATGTCCAGGGCGAGACGCTCTCATGTCCAGGGCTAGACGTTCTCGTGATCAGTGCGAGGCGTTCTCGTGATCAAAGCGAGACGCTCTCATGTCCAGGGCTAGACGTTCTCGTGATCAGTGCGAGGCGTTCTCGTGATCAAGGCGAGACGCTCTCATGTCCAGGGCTAGACGTTCTCGTGATCAGTGCAAGGCGTTCTCGTGATCAAAGCGAGACGATCTCGTGCCCATCGCAGGACGTTCTTGCGTCCAGGGCGAGACATTCTCATGTTTTCTCTTTCTGGTGGATTAGAGTGGGAGGACAGGTGGACGTTCCAAAACCTTTCCAGCCTCCGGAACAGGCCGGCCAGGCTATCCCAGCAGGTCCAACTGGTGGGGTAGGTTCGAGTGACTTTTGGGGGATGATATGTGCTCTGTTCATGCATGGACTTTCCGATGCTAGCAAAATTCTTCAGAACTTCTGGAGGAATGGAGTATGACATAGTCTTTTCTAAGCGAGCGCGCTGCACGCCACCACGCACCCTTTTATGGAGAGTCAGTGCCTGCATTGGCCATATTAACGCCGAGGGGCCATGGGGCAACTGGGCTTTGAGCCCCAGGCCCCCACATGGGAGTTCATAGGAGTTCATGGGGCTAACAACTCGGTCACTTCGCCCCTATAGTCGAGTGAAGGCATAGGAACAAGGTGCCAGGGAGCCATGACCTCACTCTTTTGAGAATGTCTTAGGGTAGCCCGATGGGAACGCATGAAATAACACAACCTCATAATTGGCAACCCTACAGTTGTAAGACGTTCCTTCACCTGTGAAAGTTAGCATGCTGTTCGGCGGTCGTCACCTCTGTGATTGAGAAGGCGTCACTGTCTGCGTTGTCTCCCGTTCCAGCACGAATGGGACAAGCACGGCAAATGCGCCGTGGACACGGGCGACTTCCCCGACGAGGAGAGCTACTTCTCTGCCGCCCTCTCCAAGGTCATTCGTTACAACGGCTTCCAGGTCAGTGGTGCGTCAAACCTACACGTCCACCCGACAAACACAAACACGAGTCATGCTGAGCTTGAGACTGGGGCCTGAACCAACCAGGCATAGCGGCAGGACTGGGCACCAAATCCCACTGTGAGCGTTTTTTAAGTGAATCACGTTTTTTAGGTGTCAAACGTAGCAGACAATGATGACATATCACCGCCGCACCGCACAAAACATCGGTGGAGGGGAGGAAGGGGAGGAGGAGAAGAGGGGCATGGCTCCCCCTCCGCTCCCACTGCCATCCCCTGCCAGAGCGTGTCCGTCTCTTCACATCCACATTCACTGGTCCACATCCACCACCGCAGCGCGGCGGATCAGGCCCACCTCGATAGCACACAGGAGCGGCCCGGCCCTATTTTCCAGGTCCCGAGAACTGATCGGTGCTGATGTAAGTTGCTCCTCCTGCCCGCTTCCCCCGGCTTTCGTCGCTGGCGAGGCTCTTAGCAGGGCTCAGCCTCCACTGAGTTCGCCGGGTTAGCCTGGAAAGCCACTGGCTGGATGCGGCGGCCCCCTGAAGGCCGCGCCCCCATCTGTCTGCCCGAGGTCGGCGGGTGGCGGCCAACTGAGGGCTGCACCCCATCTGTCCGTCTGAGGCCGGTGGGCGGCGGCTGCCTGAGGGCCACACCCCCATCTGTCCGTCCGAGGCCGGTGGGCGGCGGCTGCCTGAGGGCCACATCCCCATCTGTCCGTCCGAGGCCGGTGGGCGGCGGCTGCCTGAGGGCCACATCCCCATCTGTCCGTCTGAGGCCGGTGGGCGGCGGCTGCCTGAGGGCCACACCCCCATCCGTCCGTCCGAGGCCGGTGGGCGGCGGCTGCCTGAGGGCCACATCCCCATCTGTCCGTCCGAGGCCGGTGGGCGGCGGCTGCCTGAGGGCCACATCCCCATCTGTCCGTCCGAGGCCGGTGGGCGGCGGCCACCTGAGGGCTGCACCCCATCTGTCCGTCCGAGGCCGGTGGGCGGCGGCTGCCTGAGGGCCACACCCCCATCCGTCCGTCCGAGGCCGGTGGGCGGCGGCTGCCTGAGGGCCACATCCCCATCTGTCCGTCCGAGGCCGGTGGGCGGCGGCTGCCTGAGGGCCACATCCCCATCTGTCCGTCCGAGGCCGGTGGGCGGCGGCTGCCTGAGGGCCACATCCCCATCTGTCCGTCCGAGGCCGGTGGGCGGCGGCTGCCTGAGGGCCACATCCCCATCTGTCCGTCCGAGGCCGGTGGGCGGCGGCCGTCTGAGGGCCGCATCCCCATCTGTCCGTCTGAGGCCGGTGGGCGGCGGCCGCCTGAGGACCGCACCTTCCGCCGCAGATCTTGGCGTCGTTCGGCATCGGACCCAGCCAGGAGCCGCAGAAGCTGAACACCATCCTGCAGGCGCTCAACGAGACGCTCTACTACCGCTTCATTCTCAGCTGCCAGCATCAGTCCGATCCGGACAGGTGAGAGCCGACTCAGGGACGAGAGAGGGGGCGATTGTTCAGGGACAGGACAGATATGGTCAGGGATGGGACAGGATTGGTCAGGGACGGGAGAGGACCCGTCAGGGACGGAGGAAGATCGGTCTGGGACGGGACAGAAATGGCTAGGGATGGGACAGAACTGGCCAGTGACGGGCAGGACTGGTTAGGGACGGACAGAACTGGTCAGGGACGAAACAAGACTGTTCAGGGACGGAAGAGAACCCGTCAGGGAGAGGAGAGGACTGGTCAGAGACGGGTACGCATCAGCTTGGGACGGGTGAGCATCATGACGGGAAAAACGAAACCCGTTATTGCCAGGCACGAGAAAGCACTCGTCAACGGCCGCTAAGCGTGCGCTCAACATATTACAATCGTGCTTGACATCCAGAGCTCCTCGAGGGTTTCGTTTTTGATGTACGGTCCAATCTGACCCGACCAGTATGGATCAAATCCGCCCGTAAATCCGTGTTTTCAAATACAATCCAATCCGGTGTGGCTTCCAGAAAAAAATATTCTTGGAATCCGTGCTAATCCGCTGCAGAATTTTACAGTTTGAAAATGGTACCGGCAAATGAGTTGCGTCTGCGTATTGTATTTTTCATCACTCATTGATGTAAGTAGAAACAAGTTGTGCAGTCAGTTGATACCAATGGGTAAATCTTAACATAGCAAATATGATTTACTGTCTGTTGGGACTAAATTGTGCATGAACATAACGCACAAATCAGCGCATGATATTGTTAATCTTCGGCATGAAAACATTGCTCCACAATATATGACTATGACTTTGGTGCAGCGTTGCTACACATGACACCAAAAGTTTCAGCAGCCATTTCAACGAGTCGTGATAACATCGATGGAGTCACACAGCTGGCACTGCAGGCATGACTTATTGGAAAACCTCGGCCAGCTGGTGGTTTCCATTTAACATCATCTCATTAAACCGGCGGTACCTCTTGAGCCCGTTGCACGGCGACATGTTCTATCAAAAAGAGGAGCATTTTGCGGAGGATTGCTCCAGACCACCGTAGCAGTGAGGTCTCTCATTGGGTTTTTTTGGTGAATTTGTGAAGTGGTAGAGCCAGGGTCAACTGCCGACCAAAGGAATTGATAATTGACCATTGATCAATCGTCACCGCATTGTTGAGGTGCTGATGCCGGGCACGTTGAAAACGATCCGTGCTAGTTCGCTGATTTCAACTGACTTTCAAACAAACTGCTGACTATAAAAAACACGCTTCTGAGATCAAGGACATCACGGAACGGATGGCGACCGCTCCTCCGTTGAGTATGCCTCGGCCGCCGGCGCGAGAAGTTTGTCACTAAGAAGTTGGAGTGCTCAAACTCGCAGCACTTGTTTCGTTCAGGCGTATCCTGGCAGCCACAGCAAGTACTTGTGGAGTGGCGCTGGCGCAGCCGTCATACTACACCGCGTTTGCGGCGAGCGGGAGACAGATGTGATAATTTTTTCACGGCTTCACTAGATTAAAGCCGCTGTTATGAAAGCATGTGCCTGTTTGCCGTCACCTTGGGGTTTTAATTTCTCTTTTCGCTGAGTGAAGGTTTCGTTGAAACGGATTGCTCATCAAAATGTCAATACGCTTTTTAGACCTTTCAGTCATACTGGACAGCTAAAGAGAGTAGAGAAATCAGCGTAACTGAGAATGCATATACCAGATTATGAACTGGTCTTTCTAGTCAGGACATAATCTTGCTTAGCATAGCTGGTTACCTAGACACGGCTCCAGTTGAATTGCCAATAAGGCACTAAGGCTACACAATGGATGACAACCACTAAGGTTTGTTTTGAGCAATGCTGGGTACAAAAAAATATCCGCTATGCAATAGATCCAGTGGAACACGCTTGGAGGCAATCTGTCACAGTTTGCTGATGCTGACGGTTTGCTGATAGTCTTCGTTTACATAATGTTGGGTACTTTTGACCGGGGAAATCCTCTGAATGCTGCATCATTACATAGAGAAAGGTCAAAGCTGGGCCTGGACTAGAGACACGACTTTCTCCACGGCATCAGGCCGCAGCGCGGCCCGCCCCGCCCAGCTAATGATCCAGCCCACTATGCCCCGCCGCGCTGCATCACTGATCAGCCATCAACACGCAGGTACGAGGTCATTACAGCGTGCATTTGGTTCTTTCACCTGAATTCTTGTCAAGTTTCTAAAAGTGTGTATAGAATGACTTATCAGTGTCATCTAATACATCAACTTGTTTAGCAAACGCCAATGATGCTGCTTAGAAAGCAGCTACAAATTAGACATTGGAATTTCTAACGCACCAAAGTATATATTAAACACTGCGATGGCAGTTATCAACTAAACGGGAGGGGGGGGGATAGGCGGAAAATAAACTAGTCTTTCACTGAAGTACACTAAATATTTTATTTTTCTACCTCATCTCCATAGAATGCAGGCACGTTCTTCTAAACTTGCATGCATCAACTAATGATTTTGCAGTGACAGAGTAAAATATGCTGAATGTCTCAAGTCGTGGGAAGTTTTCTCAGTTCAGTACCCTGTATATAAGCAGACATGATTCGATTGGGTCACAATTGCCACAATTTTATAACTTGCATGGAAAAACCAGAGCCAGTTGCTGATGTGGTCCTGTAGTGGATACATTTTGCAATAACACCAAATAAGCACCCCATGGTGGTTTTGAAATCGTCCACATTTCTCTTTAAAAAATATCAATGTCCCACCTCACAACCGCCTGCTCGCCATGTGTATAATGCTGCGCGAAAGCAAGGATAGCTGTAATATTTTGTCCAAGAATGTTTGCCCCTTCACTGACACTATTCAGGCATTAACAAAAGTCGCAAAAAGTGACTTAAGTGACATGACGCTACATGCTACAGAAAAACTTATGACAACAAACAGAAATGGTAAGAATAATTTTCAGCAACCATTTTTACCTTTTACATGGCCAGCTGACTGCAAATTTTGATCTTTATCAAATGTTTCACTGGCATTGTGTGTTGAGAAGATTTTTTGCAAAGTGCCGCATACAGATTTAAATATTAGATCGCAAGAAAGACACAAATCAAACATAAAAACTTTGATTAAGAAAATGGTAAACAAATTTAGCAATCTCAATAACGCAGAACCGTATTAGATGTAGCTATCCCGCGATCATTGTCGTAAATTACATCTTCTTGATAATTCATGGATAGCCAAAATCTATGCCACCACTTTTTCAGTATCGACAACTGTTGTGCATTTTATACGCCAGTAACTGCGCGCTGTTTTGACAAGTGAGTGAAGCTAGGACAAGGAAAGGCTCACAGTTTCCAATGCATTTCATTGATCATGGATATTGATTGTGGTTTAAAAGATATGATTTTGGTGTAGACCAAGAAACGTTGATGATGGGGATGATGAAAATGAGGCTGAGACCAACAACTTCCTGAAATGTATCATTGACGCCGTGGGCGTTGACCGGAAAGAAATAATCAAAATGGCTATCATTCTCTCTCACTCCCAGCATGGAAGGACGACCGTCGCTTCATGCTAGCGGGTGCATCCTCGCGCAGGTTTTTGTTTTTTCTTAGCAGTGTATCATCATCTAGACCGGCCGGTCATATAAGGTATCAGTGCATAAACGTGTGTATGTACACTGACCAGAGCTTCACTGGGTACATTTCATGCATTTTTTACTCAGCTACACTATGGGTTGGACGCTTCATGCAAAAAGCCATTTGTTCATAGAAAAATAGTAACAACAAATGTGGCCATTTATTACGGGAGCGATAAAAAACATTTCAACGTCACACAAGCTGAGAGTCACGGGGTTCACATACCCCTTCCAGGTCTGCACCACCACCGTTCTTGGTGCGGCCCTAAGCGCAGTCAAATGTCCTCTGGCTTGATGCGTTCAGATTGGTGCAAACAACTGCAGCATGAACTGGATCCATTCGACTCAGGCGAAGGTGATCAACGAGACACACTGCTGCTGCGTCTCCTCTTGTCCTAAATTCTCCCGTAGCAAATGACAAGGGGCGTTTGTCCCTGCCCCTCTGGCGATGATGCGCCTGGGCGTGTCCGCGGGACCGGTACGCGCGGCTTCCACGCGACCAGGAATAGGAATGTAACGAGCTTGAAAAAGAGAAGATATGAATGAAAGCGATTTGCCCAGGTTAAATCGGTGACATGTTACAACCTAAAAAAACGTAGGAAAATGATCTTAGGTTGTATGCTTTTATGTGTAGTGCGTGTCAAAAACCCGAGCCCGACTGGTGAAGGACATTTTTGACTGATCTTTGCAGCCACATATGTGACGGATCTTTGTCGATTATTTAGCGCAACGTGAAAATGAAAGGGCGCAATGCTTGCGAAATGCTCAGCACCATCCTCGCAGGCACGTAGCTTAAGCGCTTTGAACATACAAGGCGGTTGTGACTAACATACAAGGAACATACAAGGCATACAAGCGCTTTGAACATACACCAAAATGTTCCTCAAGTGGCCCACTGCCAAATTTCTTGCAAAATCCTGCAACTTTGGACCAAATTCCTGAGAAATCGCTTGGTACCTGGTGTTCTGGCTACGTCCCAGAATTCTCTTGAATATGTTTTGCACATTGCCCGCAATTTTCAAGATCATTGTATATCAAGCCATTAACATCGGCCAGGACAAATTACAGATTTTCGAGAACGATCGATTTCTACTTTTGTGTATTTAACTTTTATCGAATCCTATATTTTGATTATTCTTTAAATTACTTAATTCTTTTATTTTGAGGAAATTTTGCCATTGAAAACCATAAAGCGTATTATAAATGTGTTGGATTGGCAATGCTGCAGAAAAATCAGACTATGCAGGTTATCTCAGTTCAAAACCCCATGCACATGTGGAACGCTGTCTTTAATAGGCAATAACCGAACAGCTGAGTGAACAGAAAACGCGTGGCCCACGCATCTGTATGTTTCCGGTCCTCACGAACGAAAGCAAGCTAGCGCGAACAAAGTCTTGCCAGGTATCATTAGCGGCGCTGACTGGAAGCCGCTGTTGTCCCTCCCTGGTAGTCTTCCACAGATCAACAGGGTAAGACAACACGAACTATAAACAAAGGGACGCAGGCAGCGTGCCACCAGACTTCAGCAACGGCAGCTCACTGGAAGCCGCATGCGCTGGGCAAATCGACATCAAATTTCCAGTGACAGCCTGCATCGTTGTTTCAAGCTTTCGAGACATGGACGCCTGACGGAGCTGTTTGATTGTTATCATTATTATACTTTGTGTTTTTGTTATAGCAGTTGATTGATTAACTTCTTAACCTTAACAAAAATGCATGATGTTCTACCCACAACAAAATGAGCACCCTGGATTGTGCGGTGACAATGTAAGAAACTGGAACAATATGGGCTGGCGCGCGCTTCCGAGCATCAAAAGAGTCAACAAAATGAGAAATAGCTTTAACGTTATATTCTAAAAAAAGATTGAAACGGCACATATATTTCGGAATTGGTCATTTCTGGTATATATGTATATATATATATATATATATATATATATATATATATATATATGTGTGTGTGTGTGCGTGTGTGTGTGCGTGTGTGTTAATGATCAAAACTTGATAGTAGGGACAGCAGTTAACCTTTTAGAGTGAGTACATTCAATGGTGTAAAAACACCTATTTATAAAGCATTCATTTTCTATTCCAACTACAAAATCTTTTGTTCCCAACTTGATCGGCTCAGATTATTCTTTCAGGGGAACAGATTTCCACTTTCAATCATTAATTGTTAAATAAAGAGTTTCTTGGATGCGACATGCACAGAAGCCCCAACCGTTCAGGACGTCCTAGGGCTAAATGAATATTTGGTGTCGCCCTTTTTGGAAACAGTCGATACCACTGAAAGAGGAGCTTGCAAACCTGCTACCAGGCTTACCGTTTTCTGTCTCCTACACCCATTCGAGTAAATTTTTACCGTTTGGTCTCTCCCGAACATGAAATAAGACCTTCCAAATGTTCTATCTCTGCATTCATTTATGAATATTGTTGTGCTTAATGCAGAGCATCTTACGTGAATTCAACCTGTCGTTGCTTGCACCGCAGAGTACAGCAACATTTGGGAAGATCTGACCGCACTGGTAACACTTTTTCTAACCCGGACTCTTTGCCCATTCAAGATCATTCATTCCCGCGTGGAACTCACTGACAACTTTTCCGTATTAGTGCGTTGCGGCAACTCTCGAAATTAGGATTTTAAGATTACTTTATATTCACCCCAAAGGCCGCCATTGAATATCGCTGGGTCTGCTTGTCCTTTACAAATAATAAGGTATATTTTTCATGCGGAACTAAAATGATATTTAGTCGCGTGATTTTTGCATTTCTCAGCTGTCCTGTTTATGCGCGGAACGCTCGCGTTGAATTGTGTTAAGCCCGGTTCCCACCAAGTTTTCCGACCCGCAAAACCGGGTAGATCGACCGGGAAGGAAGCGAGTTGAAATTGTCGCCAGATGTGCAGAAGGTATCTGAATCTGGGAAAACGAAATCTCCTTATCGAACCTAGCAGCACCTGTCCGGAAATTCACAATAACACGTGACGATACTTTAGAACGTACCTTTCGTAAAGGGAAAAAGACGACGTTTTCATGTGCAACTATTTTTGAGTAGAAATATTGCAGATGATGACATGTAGCATAAATGATAGGGATATCTACATCTGTCAGTCAGGTCGTACATGGTTTTCGCCGATAATTAGGTAGTACAGATAATCCAGAGAGGCAGTGAGAGAGCGACACAGTGAAGCAGCGAGGCAGAGAGACAAAGAGGCACGGAGACGGCGAGACAGAGAGAGAGAGAGAGAGAGAGAGAGAGAGAGAGAGAGAGAGAGAGAGAGAGAGAGAGAGGAGAGAGAGAGAGAGAGAGAGAGAGAGAGAGAGAGAGAGAGAGAGAGAGAGAGAGAGAGAGAGAGAGAGAGAGAGAGAGAGAGAGAGAGAGAGAGAGGAGAGAGAGAGAGGAGATAGAGAGAGAGGATAGAGATAGAGAGAAGAGAGAGAAGGAGAGAGAGGAGAGAGGAGAGGAGACAGGAGAGACAGGGAGAAGGGAGACAGAGAGACAAGAAAACAGATAGACACATAGACATCGTCAGCAAGTCTGCCCACTTCAGTGCATACCTGCCTCATCTTGTCGCCCGTACCCTTGGTCACATCACCACGCGAAACGCGCGCATCACAGTGAATGCCCTTCCCCTTCCGGTCTTTCGCCTCCGTCGGCCCGGTCAAAAGTTGAACCGATGTCAACTTCCCCTCCCGGCGCGGTTGGGTCCTTGCCGGCCGGTGGGAGAAGCAAGCCGGCGGTATTAAATTTTCCCCGGTTCACACCGCCAGCTGCATCCCGGCCCGGCGTTCTGGATGCGGCCGCTTGGCTTCCGGTACGGAACAGTGATGGGAACAGGGCTTTAGCTGGGACCGCTGTCATGTCGATTACATTGATTTAGGCTGCATTGCGGCTTTGGACCATTGTACTCGTCCTGATGATGATCGGATGATCGGAACTCGTCTCGATGTATCGGAACCTTGCGGAATTACATTTGTGAACGTTACGGTTGTCCTTGTCATCAAGTTCTTGCTTCTTTTTATTGTCAGTGCATGTTCCGTATATATCTGTGCGAGCCCGTACGCCCAGATTGACGTAGGAACTTGCACTAACGCGAAAGGGTCCCTTACTGGTGTAACGATCTGATGACGGGCACATAGGCCCCAGTTCGGCCAATCGGGCCCTTGGCTGAAACGGACGAAGGGACTGTTGTCATCCGACTCCCTGGGGCCATCGGGCGGGAAAACCCCGCTCGGTACTGGGCCCCTGCATGCCACAACATTAATTTTTTTCTTATCGTAAACCTTTCCATTGTCACTTACCATATCTCCTTCCATTTGTTGTTTAATTCCTGCTTAGGAAATGGACTGCCAGGGCTCAAGCTGACACTGGGCCGACTTCGCATCGGTGGCTTCTGATCAACACAGAGGCCCTCATCGTCCCAGCGGACCAGTGACGTCGGAGTGACGCAAGCGGCCCTCTGACATCTTTGGGGCCCGGGCCCTTCTCGCCGGACAACCAAAACACGACCTCCAGGCGGCCCGTCAGGCCCTCCAGTTGGCCCCTGGGACCCTAAGAGAAGCACGTGCCCCCGTGCCCCCCCCCCCTTGTGTCTATAACTTTGATCGCTAATGGCCTTTGACGCCGTAAAGTCCAAAATTTACCAATCATCTACATGCCTTCGCCCCCCTGTGTAGACGACGCACTGGAATCCAATCGCCCCCTGAGCAGGATTAGTTACGCCTCCCACCGCCAGGTGGCAGATAACTGGCCTGCCCTGCTACGACTGGCTGGATGAGTGACGATTAGGCTGGCTTGGGCTGACATACAACCGGTGTCTGTTTGTCACCGGCAGGTTCCTGCTCTCGCAGCTGGAAGTGTGCTTCGACAAGAGCATGGACCCGATCGACTGCTACATCGACGACGACCACAGTTACTACCACGTCAACGGCTGCAGCAAGCACGCCGATGTCTATTACCTACCGCTGCAGCACTGATCTCCCCATCACAGCGCAAAAGGAGGCATTGTGCATTTTATTGATACCAGTGAGACATAATGGACGCAAAACGACATCTTTTATTCCTCCGCTTTTACATGCCCTCGATGGTGTCTGTGAATGGACAACCAAAGCTTCCGCCTGTTGTCCTTGAGCAGAGCTTCCGGCGCGCGCAGCAATGTCGTGCTACGGCCGTTTTCATGCATGTTGGGGAAAAAATACATCGCATGTTGAACAGGGCTGTCTTTTTATCTTGGAGACCTTCCTTTGCAATTTGCATGCGGAGTACAAAAGCCAGCAATGCTTCCAAATGATCATGAACTTCACAACGGTGAACGCCGTCTTGCATATGATAGTGTTGTCCATGCACGGCATACATGGGGATACCAAAAGAAGACGGAAGTCCAGTACTGGTCTAAGATGACTGCATCATTAAGATTCGGGCATAAATGACATAGCAAATATCAAAAAACGGCGCTAATGCGACCTCTGCAGTCGCCGGCGCGCCATGGAAGGGGTCACAACGAAATGTGCCGCCTTCCTAACACCACATGAAGGCCCACGTCCGACGTGGAGGTGCGGTGGGTGCGCGATGCCACATAACAGCGGAGGCAGCGAACACGACAGGCAGGGTTGTCCTCGGCACTGCCCTGTGCCGCCGTCCCGGGCTCCTCCCGCCTGCCGGCCCGACGCCAGCAGGCGCTCACCTTAGTCAGCCTGGGGCATGGTGCCGTCGGCAGGCGCTCACCGTAGTCAGCCCCGGCATGGTGTCGTCGGCCAGCCGGCGGCGCCGCTTGCGCTGGGTGGTCGGCATCGCTGGCGTCAGCGTGGGAGAGGCGTTGTTCTACGCCTGGATGATGCACAGGCCAGCAAGGCCCTGAGGGACGCGAAACCGACCCAATATTCAGCGCAGTATGCGGTATGCAGTGCAGTACGCAGAAACAGTGTGCCCAGTATGCCCGACTGGCAGTCACACACCTTACCCCCGCCATAGCCTGCGAGCGGCGACCAGTCAGAGCACACGCTCTTGCTGTACACTGGGGACGGCGGATGGTCAGAGCACACACTCTTGCTGCACGGGTCTCTTGCTGTACACACTCTTGTCCAGTACGGGTTGTGGCCGTGCCAGACACGGGTCCAATGAGGTTTGAAGCCGTGCCAGCGACGGGTCCGGTACGGGTTGTGGCCGTGCCAACGACAGTGCGATTGTGCCTGGCGGCTGCCGGCCGGGTGCTCCGGCGGCGACGGCACACTGTCACGGAAGCACGACCGGCGTGCCAGAGCCACCGTTACGGCCTGACCCACCGGGGGCGGACATCGCGGCTCGTGCGACAGGGCACAACAGGCAGGCGAAAACGGCGGTGAGTGCAACAGGCGGAGGCTCCAGGTGCTGGGAGCAGTATATATCCGCGACAACGACCCTGTGATCAGCCGCCAGGTCAACGCAGCGGGCACACTCCGCTGGTTTGTCGGTTCGCCACATGCTGTCAGAATAGGATGACTTTCCCTGCAGAGGGCTCGCTCGAGAATCTTGAACGAGTTCCCCATGCTTATTTCTGAACCAGCGTGATCGGCTCACTACGAATTTTCCCTGTGATCATCGTCACCCGCATTCATGTCTTAGGTTGGTTGTAGTGTTATTTTTAATATTGTCCTCACTTGTCCTCAATTACCAACCGATGATGTCCCATGTCGAACAAAACGCTACAAGCATTTATAAACTTAATGCATCTCATTGAGTCACCTAAGAGAAAGTGTATTCGAATATCAAAAAGCTGAAAAGAAGATATTGCACACTAAATTTGCTACCATTTACAAGAGCTTTGCATATATGCATATATGCATATACACATATGCATCATGCATAGGTGTATTTATGCATTTTTAGGCATATACATATACATACATACAATGTTTATGATGTTGTGTTGTAATTAATCATGTTGATATGATTATACAATAATGTTGATATTATGCATTAGTTTACGTGGTCAAATATGATACATTTAGTCAAACAAGGCCACTTAATCAAAGGCGGCCGACAGCATCCTCCCTTACAAAAGAAAGGACGAAAAGCCTACCACGTTTGATACTCCAAACCATCAACAAGGTTCACAGCCCCACCACTCTGTGTGTGGTACAAAGCGTCAGCAACGCTCCAGCACTTGTCGAGGGTGACTCGGCAACTCCGGGATCAGCGATCTCCTGGTCGACAGTCTGCGACACATCAGCGGCTGTGGAGCAGGCTCTACAGTCTCAGCCGCCCACACGGGCGCTGCACTGGCATGCGGCACACTCGGAACACTCGACACATCAGCGGCTGTGGAGCAGGCTCTACAGTCTCAGCCGCCCACACGGGCGCTGCACTGGCATGCGGCACACTCGGAACACTCGACACATCAGCGGCTGTGGAGCAGGCTCTACAGTCTCAGACGCCCACACGAGCGCCGCACCGGCATGCGGCACACTCGGAACACTCGACACGGCATCGTTGACCCCAGCAGGCACTTTCTTCATGTTTGACCTATAGGCAAGCTTCCTTTTCCTACCACGAGAGATGAAGTCATCAGGTCTCTTCACCTGAACGACATGGCAGGGGCCTTCGAAACGAAAGCTCAACTTCTTCACTTTCCCATGCCGAGCCATCTGCAGTTTCAACATAACCTTGCCTCCGTCACAACTGTCATTTTCGTTTGGCACGCAAGACCCAACCTGCATGGCCAAAATGTTCCCCAACGCTTCAGCGTCAACAGCCAAGTACGTCCGCAGACCACATGAGTACGAGCGATACGACATATTCTTTACTCGGTCCCAGTCATCAGCTAACTCCGATAGCAACGGTGCGCGTGGTGGAAACCCACACATTTTTTTGAACGGCGTAAAGCCAGTAGAATTGTGAAACACTGTCCCTAGACGCGACTAAATCAATGGTAACCACTTGTCTACTCCGACTCGTTGTCATTCGCATAATACGTGAGACAGTCACGAAGCGTTCGGTTCAGTCACTCTGGCCGTTTGTATCCGCGTGAGCAGGTGTACAGCGCAGTTTTGTGACGCCAAACTTCTGGCACAGAAGTCGAAACAGCTAGTTCTCAAAGTCAGTACCCTCATCAGTCAAGATCGACTTCGGGATCGAGAAACGCGCGAACTATTCCACAACTTGCCCCCGTCACAGCTCGCCGGTCAGGCAATCTGGACACCTCCACCCACTAGTCAAGAGGTCAGACACCGCAAGAATGCAGTAGTCCCCCTATCTGAACATGGCCACTGGTCCCATAATGTCAGCTGACCACTGCATGAGGGGCTACCCAAGCACAGGTACATGTCCAACATCCCCGCTGCGGGGACTGTTCGGTCTCTTCACTCGAGCACACAGCACACACGAGCGACAGTATTCCCGCACGTCTTTCTTCAACTTAAAATAAGAAAGTTGCGTGTGATTCTACCCAGCGTCCTATCGACACCGAAATGTGCCGCTCCAGCGATGTCGTGTGCGAGTTCCAACACTCTCGGACGTACAATGCCAGACGTGACAACTTGTGGTTTACGGTCCGAGTTCGTAAGACGCTACGAAAGCCCCGTGAAAGCTCCTCCGTGAAAAGGAAGGGTGTCTGAGACAGGGAGTATTAAAGTTCAAGTTAAGCCTTGGCAGCCTCGATGGGCTCACCTTGAACACATCAAACCACCTTTGAGAGCACTATTTCCCTGGCCATTTCCTCCCGCAGAACCCGCGAAGCCACAGTTTCTAGCTGCACCTCACCGGCCACAGGTGGCGCCAGTGAGTCTGCGGTAGATGGCACTTGCGTGCCGGTAGTAGGTGGCGTCCGCGCATCAACAGCACGCGCAGCAGCTCGAGAGCCATCAGCACGCGCGGTTCGAGAGCCCGGCGTGGCTCGGGCACCAGCATCACGCGCCGCCGCCGCTGCCGCGGTCAGTCGCGAAGCCCCGGCCCTCTGCGCAGCTACCGCCACGCCGGAAACTCTCCCGGTTTCTGGAACTGACCCTGCGTTATAGATATACGTACGGCGCACGGGTGACCAGCATCTCTAGACGCTGGTTTCCGTCGGAGCTGCATGGCGCGAGTCATGAAGGTCACGTCATTTTCAGTCGTCCTCTGCTCAACGCCGCTCTCAGTCCCTCGGACGCGTCCCGGGACAGTGCGTCCGCGTGCGGTGGGACGCGTCCCGGGGCAGTGCGTCCGCGTGCGGTAGACGCGTCCCGGGACAGTGCGTCCGCGTGCGGTAGACACGTCCCGGGACAGTGCGTCCGCGTGCGGTGGATGCGTCCCGGGACAGTGCGTCCGCGTGCGGTGGACACGTCCCGGGACAGTGCGTCCGCGTGCGGTAGACGCGTCCCAGGACAATGCGTCCGCGTGCGGTGGACGCGTCCCGGGACAGTGCGTCCGCGTGCGGTAGACGCGTCCCGGGACAGTGCGTCCGTATGCGGTGGACACGTCCCGGGACAGTGCGTCCGCGTGCGGTAGACGCGTCCCGGGACAGTGCGTCCGCGTGCGGTAGACGCGTCCCGGGACAGTGCGTCCGTATGCGGTGGACACGTCCCGGGACAGTGCGTCCGCGTGCGGTAGACGCGTCCCGGGACAGTGCGTCCGCGTGCGGTAGACGCGTCCCGGGACAGTGCGTCCGCGTGCGGTAGACGCGTCCCGGGACAGTGCGTCCGCGTGCGGTGGACACGTCCCGGGACAGTGCGTCCGCGTGCGGTAGACGCGTCCCGGGACAGTGCGTCCGCGTGCGGTAGACGCGTCCCGGGACAGTGCGTCCGCGTACGGTAGGTCGACCCCACAGCGATGTTCCACCTCAAAATTTAGCAGCGAGAGATGAAGGATCCACTTTGCTAAGCGACCATATGGGCCATTCAGACCCCACAACTACTTAGGAGCCTGGTGGACTGCTGCAACTGTGGGGGGGGGGGTTGGGGGGGGGGGGGTTGCGGTGGGTTGGGATGGGGTTTCCTGGCCGCCGCTGGATGTTGTACGCCGCCGGCTGCCGCTGTCACGCCCTCCCACGAGAGCCTTGATTGAATGCCCATTGACAGTCGCTCTATGTGGAAATTGTACTCCCGAACACCATATGTAAACGACTCAACAATTTTCATGTTCAAAGCTTCATACAAATTTGGAACGCTCATTTGAAGTGTTCGCCAATTTAGAATATAAATCTTTATGCATTTTTCAGTAAACCATTTGTTTTCTTTTTGTTTACCCTTCTGTTTCGCCATTTTCAGATGAACATTTAGCCATTATTTTCATCATTTTGACATGTCAATTTTTTGGCATGTCACCATTTTGCAGCCAGTCAGCAGTTCGCCGTTTCGGTATGTCATCATTGTTCCATGCCGCCATTTTGCAGTTCACTACTTTGCCGGTTGGACTTTTTGGCATGTCAACATTTTACACGCCGCCATTATGAAAGCCATCATATGGCAGTTGACAAAAAGGCATTCGGCAAACTGCAAGTTGGTTTTTTTGTCCGGGCACCTACTGATGCCTAATGTACTAATGGAAGAAGGTGAGTACCAGTCTGTCGTATTTTCTTTTTAATATGACACTGTATTATGAAAAATTAAGTTCTTAAGACCTCTTGCATTCCGTTCAAATTCGCCTGAGAACGAAGAAGAGTTGACGTCGGGTAGCCCTATAGGCGACAGTGAGCAAGTTGGTAGTTACGAGAACCGCAGTCGTATGGTGCAACATGTGGCACTCGAGTCGCACCCTTGCTCATGAACCGTTACGCCATGCACGGCAGGTGTGAGAAAAGGCAGGGACCTAATGGACCGATTCCAGTTGGAGAGAGGGTGACGGCTCTGCGCCTGTCAATACGAAATGCTTGCAAATCCCGTCTGTCTTGGATTTGGTCGGTTTCAAAGACGTTGCCCTTTGAAACAACATACTTAAACATCTTCGGTAATTTACGTAAGCTGTTACGTGCATTGCGAGGAGCATTACGCATTACGCATGATACCAATTGTAATGGCCTTATTCCTCGGACGAAATGCAGGAAACTAGATGTATAAACGCAGTGACATTTCGGCAAATGCCTATATTGAAACAAATTGGCACTAGTCTCCTGCTATTTGTTTCGATAAGGGCGTGCTTCCAAATTTCAACTCATCGATATCTTCATTCTCCTGTTTTTACGATGAATAAGGCTATCAACACTTCTAATCTATAGTCGGTAATCTATTTGTTTCTAATCCACACCCAGGAACGTAAGGACGAGCAGTGGAAGTGCCGGAGAGAACAGATGTTCTTCCGTTCTCAAGTGCGTTATACAAAAAAGCTAGCGTGGAGGCGACGGTTTATGTGTTGTTTGTGTGTGTGTGTGTGTGTGTGGGTGTGTGTGTGTGGTGTGTGTGTGTGTGTGTGTGTGTGGGTGTGTGTGTGTGTGTGTGTGTGGGTGTGTGTGTGTTGTGTGTGGTGTGGGTGTGTGTGTGTGTGTGTGTGTGTGTGTGTGTGTGTGTGTGTGTGTGTGTGTGTGTGTGTGTGTGTTATAAGTGGTAAAAACTTGATAGTAGGGACTGCAGTTAGAGTTAGTTAGTTAGTAAGTAGCAGCAGCAGTTAGGTCCTTTTAGAGTAAATACATCCAATGGTGTAAAAACACCTACTTACATAACATTCATTTTCCATTCCAACATTCCAGCCTCTGTCTATTTACTAGATAGCAGACAAACATTTACCAACTTTTCCGCTCGCCAGACACCTCACAATTCACCCCAAAAATACATATTTACTTCAACAACAATACAGGGCCTATGGACGCCGCCAGGAGAAATATGCTGCTGCAAAGGCATGGTAGGGTGCATGACGCAAGCGAATGGAGCATATGCTTCGTCCATGCATAGGCGTCATGTCATATCTGAAGCAAATTAAGACGCAGCCGAAATCTTGCAACGTTTCACCCCACGCAAACATTTACATTTCATTGCTATTTCGTTTCATAACATTTCTGCGTTAAACTTGGCCTTCCGCCATTGCTGTCGAAGGCATGTCTCGGTTGAAAAACATAAAAAGTATTTCCATCCGCTTACACTTTATCGCAAAGCCTTGCTTCATGTAAAATCGTTGGAGCACAGGGAGGTTTCCATTCCCACGCTCCACCAAACATCTTTGGACACACTGTTGGCCTCACCTCGTGTTGCAACTGTTGGTCTCGCCTCGTGTTTATAACGATTGGCCCTGCCTCGTGTATACCGTTCAACCGAACGGTTGAACGGTACCGAACAACCGTTTGCCTCGTTTCGTGTTTACAGCCGTTGGTCTTACCTCGTGTTTACAACCGTTGGCGTCGCCTCGTGATTACAACTGTTGGCCTCGCCTGGTGTTTACGGCCGTTGCATCACTGCACCCCCTCACGATATTTGTTGTCCACTTCCCAGACATTGATTGCATCCCCGCTGTAATTGCTCGG
The DNA here is from genome assembly GCF_011947565.3 of Pollicipes pollicipes. Classification (NCBI taxonomy): domain Eukaryota; kingdom Metazoa; phylum Arthropoda; class Thecostraca; order Pollicipedomorpha; family Pollicipedidae; genus Pollicipes; species Pollicipes pollicipes. The sequence continues at coordinate 25,672,445 of NW_023595962.1, forward strand.
AGTATATCACAGATAACCATGATAGACGGACACAACTGAGCAGCGTTTGCTGCACACAATGACCCATTCTGGTTGTTGGAGACCCTTTCAAGGCACTCATATCGCTAAAGATTTACGGCAAGACGCAATCCGTCCTCAACAATGGCAGCGATTGGCAAGACATATTTCGGGGAGACGAGTGGATTGACTTCGCGGGGTACTACACCAACCACTGAAACAAAATGAACTGTCAGTAGGTAGAGAGGACGAATATGACGCACGTCGTCATGTACGAGCACCTGACGACAAATACCATGCAGGAGCTATAAAGGATGCCGCAATTCCTGGATGTGCAACCCGATCCGGATCGCATGGAGTGCGTGCGTCGTTATTTGGAGGGGCGAGCTCACAACAAGAAACATGACATTGTGCCCAACCGCTCTGTGTATCCTCTACGCCTGCGTGGCCTGGTGTGAGGCTATATCCACCAGCTGAACTGGGTGCTGAAAACCAGGGGTTATAAGCTGCTGCCTCTGGACCTCTATACGTTTGCGGATGAATACAGAGACGTTGGTCTGTGATAGAGGACGACACCGCTAGATGTGAATTATGTCTCGAAACTGTGCTCAGGCTGTCTGCTGGAGTTGGAAACCGTTGGAGTCAAATGCATGCATGATGGTGTGCTCAAAGAACGAGGATTCAGAGTTTTTCGGCTTGCTTCCCTGGAATGAGGGTTACGGCAATGAGCCTCATTTCCGCATCAATCCATGATACAAGATGTGTGAGAAGAACAGTTTTGTGAAAACATGAGGGAGAAACTAACAGTAGTGTGAAATGGCCCACCCGAGCAAACCCATGACGCGTGATAACTCACCCGTGACGTGTGATAACTCACCCGTGCCACGATATAACACATCTGCGACGTGTGATAATGCACCCGTGACGCATTACAGCACATTCGTGACGCGTGACAATACACACGTGATGCATGACAACTTTCCCGTGACGCGTGACAGCCCACTCCTGATGCGCGGCAACAAAAGCCGTGACGTGTGACACCACATCCACCAACACGATTGACTTGTATTAGCATTTTTCACGAACAGCGGTATACTGACCATCCCGCTGTCGGTCGGCTGGCCACAGTTGGCCATCCCACTGTCCGTCGGCTGCCACAGTTGGCCATCCCCTGTCCATCGGCTGGCCACAGTTGGCTATCCCGCTGTCCGTCAGTTGGCCACAGTTGGTCATCCCGCTGTCCGTCAGTTGGCCACAGTTGGCCATCCCACTGTCCGTCGGCTGGCCACAGTTGGCCATCCCGCTGTCGTCGGTTGGCCACAGTTGGTCATCCCGCTTGTCCGTCAGTTGGCCACAATTGGCCATCCCGCTGTCCGTCAGTTGGCCACAGTTGGCCATCCCGCTGTCCGTCAGTTGGCCACAATTGGCCATCCCGCTGCCAGTCGGCTGGCCACAGTTGGTCATCCGCTGTCCGTCGGCTGGTCACAGTTGGGCCATGCAGCCGTCATAGCAAAGAAAAACTCATGGCCTCCGATCGGCGATTTATAGTCGCGTCTCACACTGTTCCCACAAGCACATTCTTTCACCGTGATTGCGCCCCACCACACACGGATAAAAGTAATTTAAATTGTCATCCGTAGCTCTGTAAATGGCTGCGGCGGCTGGCTCGCCGGCACTGAGTGATACGCTGGACAGTTGAGAGCAGTAGAGCAATGCTATACACGGTGGCTGTCTTAACGTGCGCCTGGCCGATCAGTGTTTTTACAGTCCCCTTCGATGAGTGAGCACGGTGGCTGTATGTGTGCGCGAGCTTTTTTACTATCTGTATATTTTTAGGTAAAAAGTCTGCTGTAGACAACACTGTTTCTCTGCTTTGGAGTTGTACTGTTTAATACGCGATGTCTTAATCACGTCATCATAAATTGCACAACATTGATTGAGGGTCAATTGACAGACATCATATCTGGAAATCGTGTTCACGAACGCTAGATATAAACGACTCGACACTTGAATTTTTGTTTGGTCTCTATATCGCCACATGGACAATTAAGTGATAGGCTTTGAATGACATTATTAAGGCGTCATGGATGTCTGGATGACATAGCAATAGTATCCCCGAAATAGCCTGCATATTTTCGCGGGCCGTGAAGCTCAGAAACTAGCCGGTTTTAGGTCTTAAAATAACAGGGCTGTGGACTGCACCGAGTGAACTTCGAGATGGTTATTTCACTTCCAAATTTCATTCAAAGAAGGAGCACTGCCTTTAAATTGCTAGGCGTATCTTTAGAAATGGCTGCCGCGGTCGACTCACCAACACTGAGTGAACGCCGTGGGGCACCGATTACAAACATTGATGACCTCATGGAAGGGGCTATTGTGCCATAAGCTGGTGAGAAACAGTAACAGCTGCTGTCTTGGACGCGCAAAAAAGCACTATTTACGGGCCGCCATATTCTCGCCATAATGCTACCGGCCGGCGGAATTCTGTCGGCAACGCACGGAGTAAACGCAAAACGGACGCGTCGACTTATCAGCGATTGACATTGCCGTCCGACAGTGCTTCCACCCTGACAATGTCTGCACCTGGTTTCACCCGCTATGCACAAATGAAGTGTTTTAAATTGGAGCCGAACTCCATAAATGGTGGCGACGGGCGACTCATCAGCATGCAGTGATACGCCGTAGCAGCATCGACCGAACAAACAATGACGTCTTCAAAACGGCTGTTGCTCCGGCCGCTGATAGCCGTAGAGAATCGTTGACAAGTGTACAAAGCTTTTGCGCACGCTTTGAGCGTTTTTCCCTGTCCACCGTATGCTGGCCATCACGCTACCGGACGTCGGGCCGCAGCCGGCACCGCACCACCATAGGAGACGGTCATGTAGGCATATCAGCAGCACATACTGATGTACCATAGTGCTTTCGCAACGGCATCGTTTGCACGTGGTCGCACCTGCTGGGCACACGTGAAGCATCGTATGTTGCCAGCTGTAGTGCTGTGATGCGTGCTTCGTGATTGCAACGATGGTCAAGCAATGTCGCTGTCAGAGAACTATAGGACTAAAATAGAGATCGCTTATCGTACGGCATGACGTTTTTCGTGCTCTGACGACATGGTTCCAACTGAAGTCCGACGGCCGGCAGCGTGAAGGCCAGCATACGGCGTGCCTGGAAAAAACACTCATACGCACGCCTAAAGACAGCCACAGTGTTTTTGTTAGCACCGCTCCTTTAGCACAATGCCTTCAGGCACGTATGAAAGATATTGTTTGATGACGTCATCGATTTTTGTATCGGTGGATGTCAAAGGGCGTATCACTCAATGCTCAGGAGCCACCCGCAGCCGCCATCTTTAGAGCTACTGCTGCCCATTAAGAATACATTTAGGCATGCTCAGCGTGTGGGAGCATGTGGAAGCAATGTGATTGTTGGACCACTATCCGTCACCAATTTAAATCACTGATCGGCCGACGTGACCGTCTTCCGCGCTAACGCTTTTCATTGCCGACTGAGGTTCACCGGCTAATAAGGTTTTGGTCAGTTAAGGCGCTCCTGTGTGGGGTGGGATAGGTGCTGGCCAGCTTACGACTGTCCTGGTAATATACTTATAATGCGCGCAGGCTTTTAGGATTGTTACTGTTATGTACATTACAGGACATTTCTACACATTCTGTACGCAAATGGAAGTGCATCGTCTTGTTTTTGGTGAGCGAAGACACCCACAAGTACATTGTACAAGACGTATTTAATTTGCGGCACATTTTGAACAGTCGAAATGGCCGTTATCACGCACTGACACGACTGTGCGCAGCACGCATAGGAAAGCTCGGGGTTGCCGCTGACAGAAGCAGTGACGTGTTTCGGTCATTTTTGTCACCGTTTGCTGCTGGGACTTGTACCTCGGTGACACTCTAGACACGGAGTGCAGAAAGCAAATCACCAAGAAGGGTTTTTGGGTGTTGGATTCGTCGCAGCAGGACACTGACCGAGCCGGTTCATTTCGGTCAGGCCCATCGAGCGCGCTTGTCACAATTGGACATGTCGGATCTACAGCATCCGTCACAGCCGCCGCCCAGGTTCAGCTCGATTCGGCGGACTTTGAGCAGCTTGGAGGTGTCATCCAACAAAAGGCCGCTGAAGAGGTATGTATATAATCACGGCATAGCGGCATTTACGCACCACACGCATCAACTTGCCACGCGCCAACACAGCCACGGCTCTTTCGATCGCGGCGACAGCTACAACGCAGCGCGTGATTCTCGGTAGAACACATCTTCTAAGGAAATCTTCAAATAGCAAATGACGTCACTAACCAAGCAAGGCCAGCCTAACAAAGTCGCACATTTTTGGGGGGATTAAGCACAGAAGGAAAGGGCATACTTGGAAATGCATCATATTTGCAGCTTTAACAGGAAATTACATATGGTGCATCCAGTGGTGAAGGTTTCGTAGTAATCAGTTCGGTAGGTTTTGAGAACTGAGTTGCCTGTAAACAATATTTTCGGAATTTGTTAAATTTGATAACGACATGACATAGGGTCACCAAATTTTCAACTTCGGGGAAAAATCAGGTATGGCGCATCCAAGGGCGAAGTTTTCACAGGAATCGCTTCGGTAGGTTCTGAAAACTGAGTTGTCTGCAAGCAAGAATTTAGAAGATGTAAAATTCGATGACTTTTTACTTGACTTAGGGTCACCAAATTTCCAGTTGCATTAGGGAATGAGGCATAATGCATTCAATGGTAAATATCGCACAGCGATCGGCGCAGTGGGCTCTCAGATCTGCGTTGCCTCCGTTTTATGTGAAATTTTTCCTTCGCGTTTTTTTTTTGGCTGTTTGACCCCGGGTCAGGTCTCAATGTTACTATCCCATGATTCTCCTCATTGTACTGAATCGATCGGTAAAGGTTTCAAGACGATCAGACGAGCCTTTTCGGAGAGCGAGTGTGTCTGCTTCATGTGTCGTTTTTTGAGACCCTGTCGTTCGTGCGCGCAGGGGCTCTGCGTGTCGATGTTGTTCTGTTGGTTTGGTTGTTGGTTTGGTTGTTGGTTGGGTTGTTGGTTGGGCTGTTGGCTATGTGCACGGGTGACATGATAGCCTAACGTGAATGTTTTCACCTGCAGAGCTACTTAGTTTCCTTTAAGTGGCAAACTCTACAAGTGGCGGCGAGGATACTTGCACTTGCGTGATGGACCTCTGCTGGACCCTAGCGCCATTTTTGGCTGCGGCCGGTCGGCCCCAAGCTCCGTGGTTTCGAGCGCACGTTTGAGATCCTCGCTGTGACCAGTAGTTGGCTACCCTGGACAGTAACTCGCCGCGAGGCGCTGCTGCTGCACTGCATCGGCCAGGAGGCGCAGAGGCGTTCTACCGAAAGTCACGCGCTGCGTTGTAGCTGTCGCCGCGATCGAAAGAGCCGTGGCTGTGTTGGCGCGTGGCAAGTAGATGTGTGTGGTGCGTAAATGCCGCTATGCCGTGATTATATACATACCTCTTCCGCGGCCTTTTGTTGGATGACAGCTCCAAGCTGCTGAAAGATCGCCGAATCGAACTGAACCTGAGCCGCGGCTGTGAAGGATGCTGTAGATCCGACATGTCCAACTGTGACTGCACGCTCGATGGGCCTGACCGAAATGGACCGGCTCGGTCAGTGTCCTGCTGCGACGAATCCAACACCCAAAAACCCTTCTTGGTGATTTGCTTTCTGCACTCCGTGTCTAGCGTGTCACCAAGGTACAGGTCCCAGAAGCAACGCTGACAAAAATGACCGAAACACGTCTGAGCTTCCCAATGTGTGCTGTGCTCAGCCGTGTTAATGCGCGATTACGACCATTTCGACTGTCCAAAATGTGCCGCAAATTAAATACGTCTTGTACAATGCACTTTTGTGTGCCTTTGCTCACCAAAAAAAACAAGACGATGCACTTCCATTTGCGTACAGAGTGTGTAGAAATGTCCTGCAATGTACATAACCGTAAAAATCCAAAAAGCCTGCGCGCTTATAAGTATTTTACCAGGAGCGTCATAAGCTGGCCAACACACTATCCCACCCGACACAGGAACGCCTTAACTGACCAAAACCTTATAAGCCGGTGAGCCTCAGTCGGCAATGAAATGTCTTAGCGCGGAAGAAGGTCACGTCGGCCGATCAGTGATTTAAATTGGTGACGGATAGTGGTCCAACAATCACATTGCTTCCACATGCTCCCACACGCTGAGCATGCTTAAATGTGTTTTCAATACCCAGCAGTAGCTCTAAAAATGGCCGCTGCGGATGGCTCTTCAGCATTGAGTGATACGCCCTTTGACATCCACCGATGCAAAAATCGATGACGTCATCAAACGATATCTTTCATACGTGCCTGAAGGCATTGTGCTAAAGGAGCGGTGCTAACAAAAACACTGTGGCTGTCTTTAGGCGTGCGTATGAGTGTTTTTCCAGGCACGCCGTATGCTGGCCTTCACGCTGCCGGCCGTCGGACTTCAGTTGGAACCATGTCGTCAGAGCGCGAAAAACGTCATGCCGTACGATAAGCGATCTCTATTTTGGTCCTATAGTTCTCTAACAGCGATATTGCTTGACCATCGTTGCAATCGCCAAGCACGCATCACAGCATTACAGCTGGCAATTTACGAAACTTTTAGGTGTGCCCGGTGGGTGCGACCACGTGCAAACGATGCCGTTGCGAAAGCACTATGGTACATCAGTATGTGCTGCTGATATGCCTACATGACCGTCTCCTATGGTGGTGCGGTGCCGGCTGCGGCCCGACGTCCGGTATCGTGATGGCCAGCATACGGTGGACAGGGAAAAACGCTTAAAGCGTGCGCAAACCCTTTGTACACTTGTTAGCGATTCTCTACGGCTATCAGCGGCCGGAGCAACAGCCGTTTTTGAAGACGTCATTGTTTGTTCGGTCGCTGCTGCTACGGCGTATCACTGCATGCTGATGAGTCGCCCGTCGCCACCATTTATGGAGTTCGGCTCCAAATTTAAAACACTTCATTTGTGCAGAGCGGGTGAAACCAGGTGCAAACATTGTCGGGGTGGAAGAAGCACTGTCGGACGGCAATGTCAATCGCTGATAAGTCGACGTGGAAGTTTTCGCGTTTACTCCGTGCGTTGCCGATAGAATTCCGCCGGCCGGTAGCAATATGGCGAGAATACGGCGGCCCGTAAATAATCCTTTTTGCGCGTCCCAAGACGGCCACTGTTACTGTTTCTTACCAACTTATGGCACAATAGCCCTTTCCATGACGTCATCAATTTTTGTAATCGATGCCCCACGGCGTTCACTCAGTGTTGGTGAGCCGACCGCGGCAGCCATTTCTAAAGATGCGCCTAGCAATTTAAGGACAGTGTACCTTGTTTGTATGCATTTGGAAGTGAAATAGCCATCTTGAAGTTCACTCGGTGCAGTCCACAGCCCTATCATTTTCATAACAAAAACCGGCTAGCTTCTGAGCTTCATGGCCGCGAAAATATGCAGACGACTTCGGTGAGAATATTTCGAGGTCATTTAGACATCCATGGCGCCATAATAACGTCATTGAGTATGTATGTATGTATGATGACGTCAGTAACGTCATTATGATGACGTAATTAAGACATGACGTATTAAAGAGTACAACTCCTAAGCAGATAAACAGTGTTGTCTACAGCAGACTTTTCTACATAAAAATATACAGATAGAAAAAAAGCTCACGCACACATGCAGCCACCATGCTCATTCATCGAAGGGGACTGCAAAACACTGATCGGCCAAGCGCACGTTAAGACGGCCACCGTGTATAGCATTGCCCTACTGCTTTCAACTGTCCAGCGTGTCACTCAGTGCTGGCGAGCCGGCAGCCGCAGCCACTTACAGAGCCATGGACGACAATTTGAATTATTTTTATCCGTGTGTGGTGGGCGCAATCACGGTGAAAGAATGTCCTTGTGGGAGCAGTGTGAGAAGTGAATATAAATCGCCGATCGGAGGCCATGACTTTTTCTTTGCTATGACGGTGCATGGCCAACGGTGGCCAGCCGACTGACAGCGGAAGACCAACTGTGGCCAGCCGACGGGCCAACTGTGGTCAGCCGACCGGCAACGGGATGGTCAGTATACCGCTGTCCGGGTCAAATACTGACACAAGTCAATCGTGTTGGTGGATGTGTTGTCACGCGGCAAGTGTGTATTGTCACGCGTCACGGATGTGTTGCATCGTGGCACGGGTGAGTTGTCACGCGTCATGGGTTTGCTCGGATAGGCCATTTCACACCACTGTTAGTTTCTCCCTCATGTTTTCACAAAACTGTTTTTCTCACACATCTTGTATCATGCGGGAATGAGACTCTGATGATGGGGGAATGCGACTCATTGTCGTAACCCTTATTCCAGGGAAGCAAATCGAAAAATTCTGAATTCTTCTCCTTCGAGCACACCATCATGGACGCATTTGACTTCAACCTGAACACAGTTTTGAGATATGGTAATTCACATCTAGCAGTGTCATCCTATCCCAGACCAATGTCTCTGTATTCATCCGCAAACGAATAGAGGTCCAGAGGCAGCGGCTTATAACCCCTGGTTTTCAGCACCCAGTTTAGCTGGTGGATCTAGCCCCATACCACACCACGCAGGCGTAGAGGATACACAGAGCGGTTGGGCACAATGTCATGTTTCTTGTTGTGAGCTCGTCCCTCCAAATAACGACGCACGCACTCCATGCGATCCGGATCGGGCTGCACATCCAGGAATTGAAGCATCCTTTATAGCTCCTGCATGGTATTTGTCGTCAGGTGCTCGTACATGACGACGTGCGGCGTATTCGTCCTCTCTACCCACTGACAGTTCATTTTGTACCAGTGGTTGGTGTAGTACCCCGCGAAGTCAATCCACTCGTCTCCCCGAAATAAGTCTTGCCAATCGCTGCCATTGTTGAGGACGGATTGCGTCCTGCCGTAAATCTTTAGCGATATGAGTGCCTTGAAAGGGTCTCGAACAACCAGAATGGCTCGTCGTGTAGTGTTGGCAGCAAACGCTGCTGAGTTGCATCTGTCTATCTTGGCTTCGGTGGCATTCCATGGCTCCGGGAAGTTGTGAGTCTTCATCGCTGTTGTGGTGCCTTGCGTCCAAAGGCTGAGCTCGCCAATGAAGCCAAGCTGAGGCTAGTTCAGCTGACTAGGTGTTGCCCCGACCTCGGGAAGGACGCTAGACGTACCACCTCCAGACAAATGTCACGGGGTGAACTTGGTGACGAAGTGGCGGCACTGGGGGTCGGAGAACCAAGCCTGCTCGGGAAGATTGCGTGCCCAGAGCTGGCTGATTGGCTGTCCTCTGTATAGGCCTTCAGAAGATGATATCACCACCGGCTGCTCCCTGCTGCTGCATGTTTGCCGCGCTTCTGTGACTTGCTGCGGATGCGTCACGTTAACCAGCAGGATGCAGCCGACAGCAACTAGGGGTCAGCAGTGCGACGCGGCCTGCCGATTTGGCCGATCGCGCCGCTGCCGCGGATGACGAACTTTGACGTTATTGTTGCAACATGTGATGCGTGTGACGGATAACACGACTGCCGTTCTGTGGTTTAGAGGAAGAGGGTCTGACCCTCTTCGCCTATCTCCTGCACCATGTGTGACACCCTTTCCACTTAACAGAAAACTCTCCCAGCCTGGTCGCGTTATCTGTAAAAATTCTCCGGGGCAATGACAGCGGGGATGCAATTAATGTCTGGGAAGTGGACAACAAATATCGTTGCAAAGGTGCAGTGATGCAACGGCCGTAAACACCAGCGACGCCAACAGTTGTGAGCACGAGGCGACCCCAACGGTTGTAATCACGAGACATGGTCAGTGGTTGTAAACACGAAACGGGGCCAGCGGTTGTAAACGCGAGGCAAGGCCCATTGTTATAAACACGAGGCGAGACCAACAGTGTGTCCAAATGTGTTTGGGGGAGCGTGGGAATGAAAACCTCCCTGTGCTCCAACGATTTTAAATGAAAGCAAACGCTTTGCGATAAAGTGCAAGCGGATGGAAATGATTTTTATGTTTTTCAACCGAGATATGCCTTCGACAACAATGGCGGAAGGCCAAGTTTAAGCAGAAATGTTATCAAACGAAATGGCAATGAAACGTAGATGTTTGCGTAGGGTGAAATGTCGAAATATTTCGGCCTACGTCTTAAATTGCTACAAATATGACATGATACCTATGCATTGGCGGAGCATATACTCCATTCGCATGCGTCATGCACCCTACCATGTCTTTACAGCAGCATATTTCTCATGACGCGCGTCGATAGATCCTGTGTTGTTGTTAAAGTAAATGTGTATTTTGGGGGTAAATCGTGAGATGCTGGCGAGCGGAAAGGTTGGTAAATGCTTGCCTGCCATCTAGTAAATAAACAGAGGTACCCCTTCTAACATGCACATGTACAAACACACACACATACATAACCAAACACACCACACACACACACACACACACACACACACACACACACACACACACACCACACACACACACACACACACACACACACCAGTCCGACCCGTGGTGATACCAGTCCGAACAGTCATGTGAGGTGAGCGCAATCAAGCATCTGATGATATATCTAAGACGGACAGAATTACATGCCACACTGAGTAAAGCGTGCCTTGACAGATGCTGTTACATGCGAGAGGATACCTCAAAACGCAGTGGAGGACACCGGGACTGGGTACTCGAGCCACACCACTGGAGAAACCGGGATGGAATCTCACCGCGGCGCAAAACCGGCGATGGATCCTCTCACCGGGCGAGATGCAAACCGGCGATGTGATCCTTCTCACCGGGCGGGGTGCAAAACCGGCGATGTGATCCTTCTCACCGGGCGGGGTGCAAAACCGGCGATGTGATCCTTCTCACCGGGCGAGATGCAAAACCGGCG